>NW_027072036.1:1696640-2296640 GCF_038088225.1 Cyrtonyx montezumae
GCGGAACAAAAAGCCTTCTGTGCAGGAGTACAATGAGTAATGAACCTCAAATCGTATCTGCATGAAAGATTGTCGAGATGGGTATTGTTTTTCCATATGACCTGTTTTTTTCCTAATGGTTGTGTGTCTCCTGGCTCCGATGCTATAAACAGAGGCACCCCTCCCCTTTGCTTGCTTAAGAAGAGGTTTGTTTAATCTTTGACATTTCCCATCTCGCAGGACTCGTCGCAAGCACCTCACAATGGAGCCTAGCTGGTCTCAGTTTAATTAAACACAATTACTTTGCTTTAAGTAGCGGAGGAAGTGACACTTTCAAAAGTTCCACCTCGGTCCCTTTTTCTACTTGAGAAAACAGCACAGCATCAGTGAATAATTAAAACATACACGTCGTCAGAATTAATTAGCGTCTCAACCCTTTCAAGTGCTTAAAGCTCTTCAGTTCGGGACGTCTGGTTTGAAACGCGTTTGGAGGCGGCTGGAATTTGCAGGTGGGTTTTGTGCTGTTCCCCAGGTCATGGAGGGAGACCTCCTCCTTTCCCAGCTGTGTTAACCCCCCCCCCACGTGCCATGGGGTCATCCGCACTGCGAAACCCTCCATCCCTCTCCTACACACGGTGGGATTATTGGGTGGAAGTGGAGGAACCCATGTTGGAAACCATTGGGCTCCACCACTCGGCTCCGGCAGCACGGTGCCATCCCACCCTCTTATTTCTATGCTGTTCACACCTCACTTGAAGAGCGGCCATCTGCCAACATGCAGCACTATTCCGTGCGGCAGCCCATCAATATTTATCGCAGTGATTCCCTCCTGTCTGAACAGCAGCAATTGCAGATGAAGAAGGCGGTCAGTGGCAGCGGCAGGGAGGAAACAGGGCACCGCAATCTCAGCAGAGTGACTGCAAGAGGTGATCTCAGCTCAGAGCGTAGCTCTGTGCCATTCATCCCATTACACCTACTCGCTCCAAACCAGCTCTTCTTCCTCTTCCCGAGCACACTTTGCAGATGATAATGGGCTGGTAGCACGACCTTGTTGAAGCAGAGATGGCCGTGCCAAAAATATTAACGCTTTTCATTTCTTCTTCTGAGTCCCAAATGGTTTTGCTGTTTTTTCTCTGCGCATTTCTAACATATTGATGTCATTATAGAAATGAACTCGCCCCTGTTTGGCTATAATACAATAATCCACAGCATATGCATGCAAATTTTGATACCGTAACCATTTGGGGAGTGTGGAACCCGAGCAGCCCCTCCGTGCCCTCACTCTGGTGCATCACACCACAGACAGGTGACTTATTCAGGGCCAGGAACACAGCCCTGCATGTTCACAACTCACTGTGAGGACTCCAGCTGAACACGTGGATGTAGGAATTGCATCACATCACCTACTCCTGTCCAAGTCAGGTCGTACCTTGCTGAGCTGGCTGGGCTGAACCCCTTACCTCCCACAGCATCTGAAAATCTGACCAGGATTCAGAGCCACCCTCAGGCATCCATATTCTTGATTCCCAATCATAAATTCAAGACCACCAAATCCAACCCCACCCCCACCATGCCCACTGACCACGTCCCTCAGTGCCACCTCTCTGAGGTCCAGGAACCCCTCCCGGGACAGTGACCCCACACTCCCTGGGCAGTGTGTGCCAGTGCATCACCACTCAGAACTATACCACTCCATCCCTGATCTCTGCTCCTCAGCTCACTGCTACTGTCTGATAGATGGACTGAGCTCTGTCTCTAAGGCAGAATTTCCTGTGATGTTCCAACATCATCCCTTCTGCAGCAAAGCTGTGTCTTTGTGCAGCAGATCTGGTTAGTTGCCATGCCAGCACTGGGCAGTATCAGAGGCAGTTGGACGGCTGGGCTAGATAATCTGAGCGGTCTTGGCCAAACTGAATGATTCTATGATTTGATTCTGTCATAAAATTGTAGAATGGTTTGGGTTGGAAGAGACCTTAAAGATCATCTACTTCCAACCCCCTACTATGGGACACCTCCCACTGTGTCCCACTTTGTCTCCACCCCACTCTAAGTGCAGTCTCTACACTTCACCACTGACTTCAGTCTTCACACCTGTCTCATTTCCCAGGTGGACTTTCTGCCTTTTGTGAGTCCTCAGTGCACCTAGAGCAGGGACACAGCCCATTAGATCAACACTGACCTGTAAAGCAACTTAAGGAACGGACCCCAGAAGAGACAGTAGAAAAGTTGTTGATTTCAAGTGAGCGCTTCTCTGATGAGCAGTTCTCTCCTACCTGTGATGGCAGAAAACTTCCTGCGATGGTAAAAGCCCTGCAGACCTGCCCTGAGACGTGCTCTGCCCTGAGGAAAGGAACAGTAGTAGTAACTTTGCCAGTAGGACTTTGTTCAGTGGGGTGCTGGCAGCTGCATCTGATAGCCCTGCTATCAGAGGTAATCACAGCACTGCAAGGGCCCTTCTTGTGCTCTTTTGGGGAAAAAAATCTCAGCTTTTCAGGTAGCAAAGGTGGACATGAGTGTCTCAGTCACTCCGGATGAAGTGGGAGATACAGAAGGAACAATGAAGTCCTTGTCTACCTCAGACATGGGCAAAAAGCTTTGAAAAGGGTGCAGTGTTCTCCTTAGACGACTGATAACACTCTGTGCATAACACGCTGCCAATCCAATCCATAGCAGCTTTATGCCTCCAGCAGGTGTTTGTTTAAGAGAGATTTCACAGTGCACGTAGAGGTAAATAGCAGATCTCTTCCTTGAATGGGCCTCAGCCTCATCAAATGACATTTCCCTTTCTGGCGTATAACATTTTTCTTCACTCAAAGGGATCCTCTCCGTTTTCAAGGGCACAATCTTCTCTTTGACAGACAGTTCTGCTGATGTGCTGGGATCTGCACACCTGGGCCAGGCACAAGCAGTGCCACATCTTCGCTCCCAGCTCGGGTGCATGTCTGCATCCAGGAGTGGTTCGTCTCACACTGAAAACACACAGCTCAGCCAATGACACGTGTTCTGGGTCCATTCTTTGAAAGACAAGTGTCATCCTCAAAAAGCTGTGTCTTCATCCTGAAGCCAGGCAAGTCATGAGAGCTGGCAGACGCAAAGAGGCTCAGAATTTGCCTTCGAGACAAATCAGTGCATGAAATCCAAAAACCTACATAAAAATCTTTGAATTCTCTTTCTTTTTTTACCCACATTGATCATTTCTCCCAGTATCTGTGCCTGAGTTCAACGGGGACAGGGCTCAGTGAATGGGAACAGCCTCCACTAGGCAGAGCCACCCACTGAGGAAACCATGAAACAGCAGAGAACAAATGGAGAAGGCAGTAGGTGCTCTCAGACACATCGCTGAGGTTTTCATCCCGTAAAACAGCATTTTCTTCCCTGGTAAGTGCTCTTTCCCACGCTTAGTGAATGGGAACCCATTTGCCTGAGCCAGCCCAAGGGTCTATCCCCCGTGTAGATTTATTTGCATGCATGGCTTGAGCACTGAGGTCAGTAGATGACAGTGGTGAAACCTCAGTGCTGGTGTATGGGACACTGTGTTGTCCCATATTGAGCAGCAGCACGAACGTGGGAACACAGGCACTCTGCTGAGGAGATGCATCTGACAAAAGTCTTCAGATTTACATCATAGTCAAATGTAGCAGCTCAGCCATGTCACAGAGTCGTGGAATCAGAATGGCCTGGGTTGGAAGCACCTCGAGGATCATCAGGTACCAATACCCGTGCTGCAGGCAGGGCCAACCACCTCCAGGCCTGGTACCAGACCAGGTTGCCATCTGCATCCCACTCCGGTGGGATGCAAATATTTCCTCTGACATAAAAAAAAAGGAGCAGTGAACCAGACAGAGAGCTCTGCTGTCTTTAATGGCTACATGATTAATGGCAGTACAGTTTGGCAATGAGTTTTGAGAGTTCCTGATCGAAGAGAGATGAATGGCCCAGATAATATATATATTTGTATTTATATTAAAAGAATCAGATGTGTCATGTCTGCACACTTGTCAGAGCCATGAAACAAGGCAGGGAGAGCCCTGCATCTGCCCCAGCACGTTGAAAGAGGACTGTAGCTTCCAACAGCTTCACCATCAGCAAGGCAACCAAGAAATTAAATGGAAAGATCAAGCAGCATTTCTTTTGTGTCCTTTCTGAAGGGGTTTTGGATTAGTTTGCTGTCTTATGTCCGTCACAATGTCAGGTTGGTGGGAAGTATATAAATCTTTGCACTGACAAATTGTGATCGTGCCATCCCTCTTGGCCCCACTGGTTGAACACAGCCTGTGTCTGCTGGAACAGCCCAACTCGAGGTCACTGTGTTTGGTACAAAAGGCACAGCCCCAGACTAAGATGAGTTGAGAAGAAAGCTGAGGGGCTTTGACCTGCAGCACCTCTTGCTTCTGGACTGCTCCAAATTTGCTCACATTGTGCTACCCCCATGGTAGTCCCGTGCCACCACTCCTTGGCTAGAGCTCTTTTTAAAATGAAGAGCTTCCACTTTTCTTTTATTTTTGGATTTTTGTTTTGTCTACACTCAGAGGAGAATTCTTTTCCCAAGTTTTGTAGCTTGGTCAATCAAATGAATTTACAAAGCTCTAATTATTTGCATTCACACAAATTCTTCGAGCCTGAGTAGTGGATGCACAGAGTTCTCCTCTTGGAACAGTTCCCATGAAATCATCCTTGTTCATTGTGATCCACGTGGGCAAGTCACATGACAAAGAGCACTCTCATCATGACACAACCCAAATGCTGGGAAATACTGTTCTCCTTCTGGAGGAAGCCCCCTGCTTTGGAGGTGTGAAGCCACCCATGACCCCAAACCTATCTCACCAGTAGATGTGGCCAAGGTGGGTTGTGGGGTCTACAAGGCCAGCAATGGCTGGGGCACATTCAGAGGTTCAGTGTCAGAGATCTCTTGGCAAAGTCATGACACAGACTGCAGATTGCCTCCGTATTTTCCCACACTTGCCCCTGCTTCTGTCAGGAAAGCACCACGAGACCTCAGCTACCTTGAGGAAATCCCTGCACCCACAGCCCCAGCAGCAGCATCGCACTGGGAAAGATACTGCTCCACCTGGGAGTGCATCTACCTTGGGAGGATATTGCCCCATAGTTTCCCTGTACTCACTGACATCAGAGCTCTGAATTCATAGGATGAAATTACTCAAGTAACCAGGAACCAAATTATTCAGAACTCACGACTTTAAATAGACACAAAAAGTTAGAAGTGATGAAATCCCAATGAGAAACACAAGGGCACCCACTCTCACAGTGCTTCCCACCCCGACCCTGAGTCAGATAACTCAGAGGACCAACATGACCTCATCGGTCATGCAGGAGCTTCCACAGCTGTACCCACAGCAGCATCACCACTTCTGCTTTTCTGCTGGTAATGCAGGGAAAGCTGCACAGAGAGTTTGGATATCTCCCTTCTGGATATCCCCTTTTGGATATCTCCAGAGGCTTGGGAGGTATTTGCAGGGAGATTGCTGTGGGGTCTCCTGATGTCATAGTTTGCAAGGCTGAAAGGGACCGTGCAGCCCAGATGGTCTGATTTCTGCTGGCATTCACAGCATTGTCTCAATTTATTTTTAGTAATTTAGAGAACTGCTGACACGTGATTTACAGCTAAAGACCAGAGGTTCAGGGACCATCTATTCTGAGTAACAACTTAGAGGCGAACCAGATGCAAACCCTACTGTGCCCTTTAGCAGCCATGCAAACTGCTAAAACAGAGCAAGTTATTTGCAGCTCAGAGGTTCAGTATGATTGCTGGCCTCGTCTTGGGGAGGAGGAGAAAGCACTCGAGTGCAAACAGCACCTTCATGCGTATGTGATGTCTTCACCTTCCTACCAGGGGCAACCTTGGGAGAGCTTTACACACTTTGCCATAACGGGGAGATGGAATTGTGAAGTATATTTGAAGTCTATTTGAAGAAGATAGATGCTCTGAAGTCTCGTGAGTCCTTTTTTAGGTGGAAATCACCACGTAGATGTTAGCAGAGGGAATTCAGTGATGGTTTGTTTCAGCATCCGCAAGGTGGGAACTGCTTTCTCACCATGCTGAGATAACACAGATGTGTCTGCTTCACCACTCAGGGACAGAGGGTGTGAACCAAGGGGATACTGACATAGAGTAATGATGTTTTTAATAAATCTACAGATGCCATGAAGGATTTACAAGACGAGGGAAAAAAAAAACACAAATGCTATGGCAGCGTTTCTGTAAGATCAGTAGGGAATGGCAGTCACATACTGGGGGAGGCTGTGGAGATGGCCACAAACCATCAGGAACAAAGCCCATAAATAGGTTTCTCAAAAGAAGCTCTTCAAACCATGATGGGAAAGGTGAGAAGTTTGGTGTATTTGCCTGTGAGCAGGCTAAAAGAGGAATGGAGGGAACTGCAAAGTGAGCTGTGGGTATTATGAGTGCAAATAACCATGTGTATGGGAACTGCAGAGTCACAGCCTGAACCACTGCATGAACAGCTGAAGGAAAGATGTGGTCAGCCCTGGGAGATCAGGTGAAGGTGATTCACCTACATGACCGGCCTGGCTCCACTCCTCCTAGACCTCATTGGAGGGCTGACTGCCACTGAAGAAGGATCTCTTGTTGGAGATCCCTCCTTTGTGGAGTTCCTTCCCTGCAAACCTGGGTTTTGGAGACGGTGAGCGTTCATTTTCCTTCTTTTGTAACACCTCCTTGTGTTGGTCTCTTTGATTTCACAGCCACTGCGCTGTGGGTGTGCTGAATTTGGCTCATGGTGCAGTCTCTAGTAATAAGATCTGTATTTAAGGACTGCAAGGCAGCATTAGGCGTGCTCAACTTGTTGAGTTCGGGGAAACAACTGGGAGGGTCCATGGGCCAATTCCAGACTGTCAACAGGAGCCATCTCTTCTGGATTTGGTATCCATGGGGACTTTCCAGAGCTGTCCTCCACTGAAGGGTTCAGCAGATCTCCAATAGTTTTTCTGCAGAATCTGAGAAGCGTTTGCATTCTGTGTCTCAATACAGCACTATCTTTTACTCCAATCTAGTCATTCTTGAAAACTACATTCATTATGGTGACTTATCTTTAATCCGCACAGAACCCACAGAAAATAAAGTGATCGTTACAAGCTGATTACACAATTTATTTCTTAGAAAAAAGAAAAAGGAAAAAAAAAAGGAAAAAGCCACAAGTAGTTTGAACTGTTGAGAAACTAGAGAAGTGGTCGCTGTTTCTGGTTGCTTCCAGCTTCCAGCCCCTTAGCAATGAAACTGCTGCCTGTTCTGTGTTGGCTGGAAAACACCAATTCACAGAGCTCCACTTCTTTTCTTGGAAGTATCTCAGGCTGGGAAAGTTGACCTCTGAGATCACCCAGTCCAATTGTCCACCTAGCACCAACACCAACTTCAGTACCACATCCCTGTGGCTCTGGAACACCTCCAGGAATGCTGACCCCACCACTCCCTGGGCAGCTCTGCTGATGCATCACCACTCTTCCTGAGTAGAAATTTTTCCTAACATCCAACCTGCCCCTCCTTTGGTGCAACGTGAGGCCATCACCTCTCAATGGGATTTCCAGGCCTGCAGTGTTTGGCCACCTGGCAACGTCTGGAGAGTTCTCCATTCAAAGGAAATGCAGGAAGTTTCATTTTCAGCCTGGTTCGGACTGAAACCAAATTTCAGCTAGCCCAAATATCTGTTTTCTTGGAAATCACGCTTCCTGATCAAATGCTGAGTTCTTTTTCAGCTTCTCTCTGCAGCGGTCAGCAAACACAGCTCTCCCAAAGAGGAGCTGCCCAGCAATGAGGACCATCTGGCTTTCTGAGCAGTTGAAACATGAAGATATATTTGGATTCCTACAAGCAAGAAACAAAAAATTTGCATAAAATCCTTTTCTTCTACACCTGTGTTATTTCTGCCCTGAGTTACAAAGCACAGACCTATTACCATCACAATGAAAATGCTTAAGTAAATGGTCCAGCACTGCTCAGGACTGCAACCAGTTGGGATAGCACCAATAGGATCAGCAGGATGCATGAGCCCTTGGGGCTTGGAAGAGACGAGCAATTGAGTTTTTCTATATATGCATTTCTTTGTGTCTTCTGCAGCATTTCTACACCATGAGAAATGCCATCTCCTTTCTCTAGTGTGACATCAGGGATCAGAAAGCTAAATCAGCACTTCCAGATGCGTAGAATCACGTCAGTGCTAAAATGGGGCAATGTGTTCAACTTCAGGAAAAAGGAAATAAAAAGAACAAAACCAGCAGTAAGAATCTCTGTTTCAGTTCAGCTGTCAGTGCACAACACGGACTTCCACTTTCCAGGTAGGTGGGGAATGTCCCTGTGCTCTAAAAGGACGTCAGAACGGTCCTTTGCATCCTGGAGACTCTGCTTTGCTGGCCCATGTTGCTCCTCAGGAATGTGAGAAACAAATGCAAGAAGAACAACAGGAAAGGAAATATTGCTTTGCTTTAGCTGCTCCCAGCCTTGTAGATGGATGACAAAATATGAATTAAATACAATTCATGATATTCCTGTAGCTGAGCAGAGGAGCTGGCAAGCAAGTGCATGTGCTGCAGGGCTCCCCTGCCTGTGCTGATATCAGAAAGAAGGCACACCAGGGACACAGTGGCTCTGAAGAGGAGACACTGGTACAAAGGCCACAGCCAGAGAGCCTGGACAGACTGAGGGGCTGCTCTGCAGGGAGCTGCACACCACAATGCATGTGTGGGGCACACACCAGTATGGGAAACGCCAGTGTGGGGCATACCAGCATGGGATACACCAGTGGGGTTCACACCAGCATGACACACACCCGTGTGATGTACAGTCACTGCACACCGGTGACATGCAGGCACTGGAGATGGGGAAGAAACATTTTCTGGAGCAGGAGATGTCTTAGCCAGCAGCAAAAGGACAGGTAGTGCCCAGATGTCAGGGCTGAACGATGTCTGATGCTGATTCTGGACAGTGTTTTCCCCATAATTCTCTGATTTTCCAAATTGGAGCAGCACTGGGCACGAGCATGCGGGAAAGATGAGGATCAAAGACCACAGGAGCAGGAGGCAAAGTCACTCGCAGGGCTGTGTGGTCAGGACACAGCCGAGCTGGCACGGCAGCCGGGAGCAGGAGGTTGGCTGCTGCAGGTGCAATTGGGGCGTGCAAGCTGTACTGCAACACGGTGGCACAAGAGGGCACAGCTACGGCTGTGTGTGCTGTTAGCACTGGGGCTGCAGCCCACTCACACTTCGTTTGCTGTAGCAGCCAGACAACACGGCATTTCTCCCGATAATTACCTTTGCATTGATGTCTCCGGTGTCCCAACTAAACACTCTTGCTTTAACAGCAAAGTTAAAGTCCGCACCTTGCTTTGGGTCACTCAGAGTGTTTGATCTTTCTGCTGTTGAACCTTGCTAATTTATTACTTCTTTCTGGTTTATCAATCTATTATTCATAACTGGTACCTCCTGCGTCTGCTGGACCACCCGGTGCAGTCAGCCCCACAATGTCAGGTGAGACCCCAAATCTTGGTTAATGCTGCTGATCACATTCCCAGTTTTGCAGCCCAGTGTGCTTTTTTTTTTTCATTTCCTGACATCAGAGACGAGCATGGCCAACGCTTAAACTCTTTGGAGTCGTGGGAATGTGGATCATGGGACAGCTGATGCTGTGTGGGACCTCAGGAGGCTTTCCAACAAAAGGCAGCGCTGCTGTAGGAAGAACTCCTGAGCACTTCTGTCGTTCAAACATTGGGACTTGAGATGCTGGGCTGTCATAGCAAGGTAAATGGGTGACAACAGGAGGTGAAGCTTTTGGAAATAGGTTGCCTCTAACCTAGTTTGGATTTTCAGCAGCATATCCAAGCCTGAAACACTGTCGATGGAAAAATCCCACATCATGTTATCATGTTCAACTGCTAGCATAAGGCTTCTGCCTCCTACGGAGCCTTGCATTAAACAGAGGGGACAACGTGGCTCAGCACTTGTAAATTAACCATGTCGGGAGGGGAGGGGGAAATGCATATACTTCCAAAAGCATCTGCAAGGGACAATGGGATCTGATGGACACAGCTCCACGCCACAGCTCCAACCTCTGAAGTGCCACTACTGCACAGCCTGGGAATGTCATGGCTGGAAAGGACCGTGGGCTGTGCTGCCTTCCTTGGGAGCAGAGCACTGAGCTAGATCACAAGGCACCTGGCATCGACAGCATGTTTCCCATAACCCAAATAGGACACACTGATCCGTGCTTCCTTGAGGGAAAACAAACTGTGTTGGGGAAAACTTGGCAAAACTTGGGACAAACGTGTATTTTGCATACAGTGTTTTGGGTTTATGAACCAACCCCCACTACAGAGGATTTCAGTAGGAGATTCCTGAATAAATAGAGGAGGAAAAATGTTCATTTCACATTGAAAACCCTTCTGTGAGGTAGGTGTATCCCACCTGATACTGGGATGGACCCTCTGGTGTAGGTACAAATCAAGGCCACTGGACAGCCCTGAGTGTGTAGGTATCCTCAAAACAGCTCAGCCTCATCACCTCCCTTTCCTTCCTTCCAACTAATCAATTTGGGAAAATTACAGTATTTAGAGCTTGGCTCTGCTCTGTTGTTTGTAAGGATGCAAATGGAATGCTGTTGAAGCTTGCCTGGTGCTGGAATACACCAAGCCTTTGTGATACACCGATTTCTCACGCCAGGCTCACCCTCCCGCCAGGGATCGAGCTGCCACCTTGCTCTGTTCCCAGGCAGACAGAGGGTGTGGTGCCACCAACACTTTTTGAATGGCAAAGCCAGTCTAAGAAATTCTTGCCCACACCCCTTCACCTGTGTCAATACAGCTGCCTGGGGAGCTGCGTGGCAATGGGAATGGCCAACTTGGTCACATGAGAAGACCAGTTTGGGGGGAGTCACTTTTATACCTGTCTGACAGCGGTGCTCTGCTCAGAACTGCCCACCTACAGACGATGGGGTACCAAGCAACAGCAGGAATGGGCAGCTGGAATGGGGGAAATCTTTAATACAACCTTGCCAGCAGGGAAAACACCATCAGCTCATGTACTGATGGCCTCCCAACCCTCCGTGGCTTCACAGTAACCTATAGCTTACATATTAGTTGAGTATTACAGGTCCAGAGTCCTCTACAGAGGGTTGACCTCCCCTGTGAGCATCTCCTGACGAGCACAGTGGGGAGCTGATCGGGTGGTAAGTGGGTGTTCCCATCCATGACAGTCACCCACCCTCAGCCCTGAGCATCTAGTCCATTCTTATCTCAAAGACACCGAGATTTCTCCGTGACACCAAGGAGGGATCCACCTCTTCAGGTGGGTGGTTTGCAGGTATTGTTTACCAGTGAATTTTGGGAAATGTGAACTAGCGTTGGCCCACTTTGAGCAAGAGGTTGGACTAGAGATCTCTGGAGGTCCCTCCCAGCCATTGCTACCTGTGTTTCCTGAGATATGGCATCTTCTGAGCCTGTCCTGCAGCCTCTATCAAAAGAAGGTAAATATGTTGCTTCATTCGAGAAGTGACACCACCACAAATAATGGAACAAAGAAAAACAGACCTCTGACTCTTCCATAGGTCACTGAACCTCAGGCCAAACCTCTTCCAGACTAATCCGATATCGAAGCAGCATATGGGACTGATATTAAAACTGGTGGTGGTGGTGGAATGGATTCGGTGTCCTGTTGGAAAACAGGGAAAGGAGCTTGAGATCACACTGCAGCCAAGCAGTTTGGTGTCAAATACGTGTGTCTGAAGGAGAATCAGCCGTGACCTTCACAAAGCAATTGGTCAAACAGCTAGCTGGAATCAGTATCAGGGAGTGGTGCCAGGAGTTTTGAAATTAGCACTGAAGATAAAATGTCCAAGATGAGTGAAGATGAGAGAATACAGCAAGCACAAAAGAAGCCTCTTCAAATGGGTCATCTTAAGCAACTGCTTAAAACGCAGCTGAGATGTTTGTCAATGAGCTCGGGGCTTCTGCTGCTGGCTTAGAGAGCGGCTGATGAAAGTTCAGTGGTGATTAACACTTCATCAGCAGTGCAAACCGGTTCCTTCCAGGGGAAGGATGTGTCTGTTTTTCCAGCGTGCAGAGCAGGTCCATCACAATTTGAAAATGGATTTATAGTTTGCAAATGTGCACAAAGGGAAACTCTGCTTCTTGTGGGCATGGGGAAGAACTCTGCTGAGTTCTCTGTTCGCTTTAGGAAAGCAATTCCTCCCACCCCAAACCACTGCCAAAGATGGGATTAAGCTCTGCAGACCTCATTTTCAAAGCACTCACAGTGCATGCACCTTTCCCAGGTAGTGCAACACTCTGTGCATGACAGCACATAACACACAGCTCAGAAACTGAAAATTAAGCATGATCCACGAGCTCAGAACTTGGCTCTTGCTCATCCAGATGGCAATGCAGGGAAAGGTCTGAGCTCGAGCCTTGTCTTTTCCAAGAAGCACTCTGACCTCTCTGAGATGTTCTTCAGGAAGAAGCCAGACTCTTTTCATGGGGAATTTCAGAACTCACAGAGGCAGACAAGGCCAAGTGCTCTGCAGCACAGCGATCAGGGTGCAGTCCTCCTTCCCCATCCACTTCTTCCTTGTGTGTTTCCCTCTCGCGTGCACAGCTGAGCGATGTGTGGCTGCACTAAGGCGAAGGCAAGTGGTTCACAAATCTGCTGACAGAGATTGACATGGGTTCTCATCATAGGGCAGTATCTTGGAGGTGAGGTCTTTCAGAACCCCCCACCTGACATTGCGAGACCGCTAATGTGGTCCCAGCGTGTCAGCAGAAGTATCTCCAGCAAGGAAATTATGAGAGGGACAGGACGGGGCATCAGCAAGATCACACCTGCTGAACTGCGGGGAACTGAGGCACTGGAGGGCTTTGACTGCAGGGATGGAATAGAAACCTTCTCCCTTGAGCAGGTGCTCCGTGGGGCTGACCTGCCTTGCCCTGTAAGAAGACAACTGCGAGGGGCTGCAGGCTTCTGGAGTGCACTGTGTAGTCTGGAAGGGAAGAATTCAGTCACACATCAGCTGCTGAGCAGAAGAGGTTCTCAGCACCGCCGCCTTGCCAGTGGATTTGTGGTGCCCATCTGCCTGGGATAAGCTGGCAGCTGAAACCCTATGTCCTCAGAGAGTTCCTTCTTTCTCCACTGATTATGGAGGGACGCAGGATAACTCCCGGACCCACTGCCAAATGCCTTCACAGCTGGAGTCAGGTGAGCTGGATTTCCCTAGCGTGTGCTCTGCAGCGCAGGTTGGTTTAACCCGTCTAACAGAACCACCCAGCATGTCAGCGTTGGAGCATGCAGGTGCATCCAGGCTGATAATCACAGCAGGCAGGCAGAGGAAGCCAGGCAACGAGCCTTAATGGATCTGGGTGCAACCACACCGCAGCACATCCCAGCCAGGCTGCGGAATCTGGCACGGGCAGTGCAGCAGCTCTGCAGGCTGCGTCCCGGCACACCCAGCGGTGTGCAAGGCCACTCACACAGCAAGCAGCTTTCTGAGCACTGTCCCTTGGTGTGTGAGCTGCACTCACTGCTCAACAAAGCCAAACCAAGGAGGGACTGCAGTTCTGGATTGTGTTTCCAGTGTCCTGCAAGGCTTGAATGCGAGTAAGCCTCCAAATGTCTGCTGCAGTCACTAGATGTGCTTTGCTGCCCCAGCCTCCATCTCTCAGCATCAGGCTAAGGCATGCCCGCTCTTGTCTGACCAGGAATCCTTCTGGGGCTTTGGCTGAGATGAGATTTTACAATGAATGGATCCTTGCCAGCGTTCAGCCTATGAAGGCGCTTTGCCCACCTTCAGCAGCACACTGGTGTTTGTGATGGGAACCACTGTCAGGCGTGAGTTACATCGCCTGCCCCGAAGGGAGCGGGAAGAAATGGGGCAGGCAACATCCATCCAAACAAGTTTGTACACACAGATGATTTTGTAACACGCTGCCTGGAAGAGACACGAAGATTTAACGTGGAAGAATGTGGAGACCACTGTAAGGACCACATCGCTGCCACTCCAGAGGGTGGGAAAAGCAAGCACGATGCTTTGCCAAGGGATGGGAGCCAAGAGGTCATCTCTAGAAGAAAATTCTACCCCCGAAATTCCTGCAGATTTTATTTTTTGTCCTAAAACTTAATCCCAGGCCATAAGGGTAGGATGATCTCAGAAAGAAACCCGGAGCATCCTTTCCATTTGGTACAGAGAGCCAGAGCGAGAGATGGAGCATGCTGCTGCACTCCTCATCCCAGGATGTGCATGCCTGAGAGCAGCAAGGGATGGGAGAGCTTCGGTGTCTTGCATGGGTTCAGAGAGGAGAGTGATCCATGATCCCACACATGCAGCATGGACGTGAACCCCTCCTGGCAGAGTCCCTGGGTGGGCCGCCCTCTGCAGCAGCAAGCAGCTGCAGCACCAGCCCAGTTTGGACTGAATCTCCCCAGGAGCACGGGTTTGCACAGGGTCCCTGTGTGGTCCCATTCTCCTGCTTGACCCCATTCCCCACAGGATCCTGCCCAGGGGCAGTGATGTGAGGGCTGCCCAGTCTCACCACTATGTTCCTTGCGCTGGGGAGCCAGGCCAGAAGCTGCTGTGCCTGAAAGCAAATCTGCAGAAGAGCCCTCTGTGTTGGACACATCCCCTGAGCTGTCTTCCCAATTCCTTCCCCAACAGAAGCTGTCCTCCTGCTCCTACGTACTGTACGTCTCAGTACAACAGGGACCCGTGCCTGGCTGCTGTCTGTGGCTCATAACAACAGGAGGAGGAGAGGACAGAAATCCCCACCTAAAGGAGACGTGGACGCCGGCACAAGGCTGAGTAGAGCCAGCTTTCTGCACAGCCTGACTGGGATCCAGGAGGAATGGGCTCAGTGGGAAGCTCCCACCCCAGGGCTGGCTGCAGCCCCGCGGCAGCTGCCGGGCTGACATTACCCCGGCTGTGATGTGCCCTGTCCTGGGCTGCGGGAGGGATCTGTTCTGCTGACAGGGACACATTCCTGAGCAGCGTCTGGCACTGAGCGGTGCTCCCACTCCTTTCCGCTCCTACTGGTGTAGAGTGGAGTAAACCTCTTTGATCAATGCCAAATCAGGTGTAAAACAGGAGAATCCGGCCCAGGCCATTTCATTCTCCCAGATCTAAGCAGGCTCCTAATCTTCATCAGTGTTGTTTCCTGCTTGAAATGCTTTTCATTAGCTGCTCATTCAGTGAACACAACCACTTCTGCCACCTCAGCGAAACGCACGCCGCACTTCTCGCTCGGCGGCAGAAGGAAAACATTTTATTGCATTTTAATCACCAGCGGTTTCAGCAGTCGCTTCCTGGTCTGCGCATTTCTTCTGCCCATCCCTCTGAGCAGACCCTAGCACCTTTGATTGCGGAGATGTGCACGACTCAGAGCTCTGCAGTACCTCCTCGGGCTCCAGGCAGCCGCAGGGCTGCAGGGTCAGCTCAGCTCAGTGCTTGCTTAGTTCAGTGGCCCATGGTCCACTCGTGGAAGAAGTGGGATAACAGCGTAGCTGCTTGGTTTTGCCAAGAGCTTTGCCACATAAGCACTCTTGCAGAGCAAGCTGAGGAGTTTTATACAGCATTGTTCTCCTGACACTGATCGTTTCTGGAAGATGGGGTAGTTTGAAGTGACAGATTATTTCAACAGGGAAAGGGAAATTCAAAGGGAAAAGGGGGAAAGGGAGAGGGATAAGGGAAGAGGGAGGGGAGTGGGGGTGGGGAAGGAAGGGAAGGGAAGGGAGAAAGGGAGGAGAAAAGGAGGGAGAGGGAGAGGGGGAGGGAGAGAAGGAGAGGAGGGAAGAGAGGAGAGGAGAGGAGAGGAGAGGAGAGGAGAGGAGAGGAGAGGAGAGGAGAGGAGAGGAGAGGAGAGGAGAGGAGAGGAGAGGAGAGGAGAGGAGAGGAGAGGAGAGGAGAGGAGAGGAGAGGAGAGGAGAGGAGAGGAGAGGAGAGGAGAGGAGAGGAGAGGAGAGGAGAGGAGAGGAGAGGAGAGGAGAGGAGAGGAGAGGAGAGGAGAGGAGAGGAGAGGAGAGGAGAGGAGAGGAGAGGAGAGGAGAGGAGAGGAGAGGAGAGGAGAGGAGAGGAGAGGAGAGGAGAGGAGAGGGCAGCAGGGAAGGATCACAGAGCTCTGTGATATGGAGGCTTTTGGGGTCAGTGATAGTTTGGGGGCAAGGGAGGTTAAAAGAAAAGAAAAAGAGAAAAAAAAAGAAAAAGGAAAAGGAAAAGGAAAAGAAAAAGAAAAAGGAAAAGAAAAAGGAAAAGAAAAAGAAAAAGAAAAAGAAAAAGAAAAAGAAAAAGAAAAAGAAAAAGAAAAAGAAAAAGAAAAAGAAAAAGAAAAAGAAAAAGAAAAAGAAAAAGAAAAAGAAAAAGAAAAAGAAAAAGAAAAAGAAAAAGAAAAAGAAAAAGAAAAAGAAAAAGAAAAAGAAAAAGAAAAAAGTAATAAAGACAGAGCTGAGTGGCAAGAGGTCCTTGTGAAAGAAATCCACTGATAGTGACCTATCCAACCCAACCACTGAGGACTGAGGAAACAAACCAAGCCATGCGCGGCAGGGCTGCAGCCAGCTGCCAGGACAGGGTTAACCTGGCTCCGAGGTTGACAGTGCAGCAGGAAGACAGGAACTGTTGCGTGAGGAGCAGGAGCGGGGCATATCCCAGCCCTGGCTGGTAGGGTTGAGCCCAGCTACACACAGCATGCTTGCTGCAGCGCTGAGTCCTCACTGCCATCTGCACAGCCCCTTCCCCTGGGCAAACCCAGCTCTGCCTGCCTGCCCCGGGCTTCCTGCACCTCCGAGTCACGCTGTCTGCTTAAAGAAAACGTTCGGTGCTTCATTTCTTCATTTTTCTATGTCTGGGGGTTTTCCAGCCTCTGATCCACACCCTTTGCACGCCTGGGTGGAACTGGTTCTCCTCGCTTGGGCATGCTCCTTAGCTCATATCCCCCGTGCCAAGGTTAACAAGTTCCTTCCATCGCTTCTTCCACTCTCCCTCATCCTAAATCCCCGGTTCTTGAGCAGAGCACAGCCCCAGTGCAGTCCTCCCCCACTTTCTCCACAGGGAAGAAGACAGAGGATGGATCAGAGAGGCCTTGGGTTGGGATGGTGCTCACTGCATCGTCCAAAGCTCAGGATTTTCTCCAGCACAGTACCACATGCTTCCCCCCACCACCCTCAAGGTCGCACAGGGAATTTTTGTGATCTGGGAGGAAAAAAAAGCCCAGTGAGATGAAAACACATCCCAGGCTGCAGCTCCAGCCCCACCACCCCCCACAGCTCATCCCATGCTGCCCTGAAATGCCCTCTGCCTGCACCCGGGATGCACTTTAGAAGTGATTATGAAAGGAATTGGGCATTCAGGTATTCTAAGAATGAGTTGAATCTTTTGTCCAGAGAAGAGCTAGGAAACCTGATGCCTTATTGCCTGCTCCTTAAGCAGGGCATTGTGCAACCCTGGCACGCTGCAGTGCTCCTGCTGGCAGGTGATGAGGAGCCGGGCAGAAAGCGGCCTTTGAAAAGCACAGCTGGGGGGGAAGGGCCTTGCCGGGCATCCCTGGCCCTCCCTCACCCCTCTTGGAAGCACACTGCTGCCCGGGAGATGCTCAGAGGTTTACCAGCAGCCACAGTGCTTGCATCCACGCTGGTGATTTAAACACGCCTGGAACTATTTTCTGGCCCTGAGGCACAGAACAATCTATTTAACTTCCTTATCCTCCAAGCCAGGATGGCTGCATCCGTGCACACACAGCGATGATCCCAGCAGTCCGTGCCACCCTCGGACTTTTTCCAGGAATTGTTTCAGAAAGCACTACCTGGCTTGGCCCAAAATCATGCCAGGGACCCATGCAACCCCACCAGACGTGGGGATGTTCCTGACAGCCTGCTAGCCCTCTTCCACCCCTGAATTTAGTAGGAAGGACGACCCCACAGTGCCTTGCACATCCTCACCTGGGCAGAAGAGCAGCTGCCTCTGGCTGAGGTTGTACACCAGCAGCTCCATCCCTTCCTGAGCTCATGAGTGCCATACATCCCCCACCAGCAGAGACCTGCAGCTTTCATGGCACTGCTCAGCATGCTGCTGACAACACAGCCTCGTTAGGGTCATGAGCAGCACGTGGCATTTTCCCATCTGATGCTGTCACACACACAGCTCATGTCCAGCTGCATCAGGAGGATTTGATTTCGGTGTGTCTGTACCTGTCCAAAACCACCAGGAAAGGCACCGGGGTGGGCTGCAAATCTCCTCATCCCCTCTTCTCAGCCTTGGCTCTGACTGCCTGGGAGGCTGTCACGGCAGATTTCACATGAGGTTAGGGCACCTGCAGCACTGAGGCAAGGCTGCATGTGTCCCTGAAAATCCCTGCTATTTTTGAAGCACTCTCCTCAACACCCGTGGGTTTTTCCTGCCCCGTTTCCTGACATCCACGCCACGACTCTCACTGCCTGCAAGAAAAGTGGAAAGGCAGAGTGGGCAACACTAAGTCCCTCCTTCAGCCTGGACAGAAATCCAAGTGAATTTCTCTTGCTGGTGGGCTGTGCATGTTGCTAGGCACAAGGTACCTGGCTTTCCTTTGCTCTCTCCCCTTCCTCCCTTCCTTTTTCCATCTGTACCCATTTTTCCCAAGCACACGAGGTCTGCACCACGTTCCTTGCACCCACCATGCTCCTACTCCTTATCTGGGATGGTGCCAGGACTGCAGAGCCACCAGACTCTCCCAGTGAACGCCCTGCCAGTAGCTGGATTCTTTGGACATGCAGGGAAGTGAAGTGCACGCTGCAGATTGGCCAGGCATGTTCCCAACAAACAACTTCATCAGAACTCCTGGCAGGAAGAAAGAGCCTGGTTTGACAGAGGCTTTTCTGGGCTGGGCATGGAAAGCAGCGATTCAGGCGTTTTCTTTGTTTAAGCGAAGGCAGAAACTTGGCTCACTCCTCTCAGTCCCAGCGTGTGCCCTGGGCACGAGCTGGATTAAAAACTGTCTTCATTTGGGGCGTGTAATTAAGTGTTCCTTGGGCCGGAGTGCAGAAGATGTTCGCTCAAGCTCCTATGCTGTTTCTGTCCCAAGGAGACATTCCAACCCCAGGACCGCCCTTATTCTGAGGGACCCGACTCACATCTTCACAAGGATTACTCCAGAGGTCTTCGTTTTGCTCTGCCACACACACGTGACATTTTGGGAAGCTCTCTCTTTTTTCACCTTCTCACAAAACCAGCTTTTATCTTCCCATGAGCTGGGAGCACATGTTCAAGCCCACCGAGAAAGCCTTGGGTGTTGGACACCGTGATCTCTGGAGGTCCCTTCCAACCCCTACAGTTCTGTTATTTTGTGATTCACATTTCCACTTTGGGTTTTTAGCAAGATAGCCCCAAATGCCACCTGAAGGAACACCCTATGAAGGGCCCAAGTGGTCATCCCATGCCACCCCATGGACCAGCAGAGAGATGCTGTTCAACCAACAGAATCACCACTGCATTTGCAGTGCAGGGCAACACCGGGACCAGCGTCAGAAAGGTCACGCTTCTTCCTGAGTGTTTTAAATGCTATTGTTAGCAGCAGTAATCCCACAGTACGAGCACTGTCGGGGATTAGGAAGGAAGAGCGTTTTCCATGTGTCACACAGTAAATTTCCACAGGTTGGATTGCACGGAGTGAAGGGTTTAATGAGAATTTAGCACTAAGCAGCAGCAGCATCCGGAGCACAGATGAAGCTGAGGGGGCAGCGCCTTCATTCGGGGGCAAAACCTAGCAGGGAGGATGGCATTTTTTTGCTTCTCTATCTCTTCCTTAAAAGACATTACAATTTCTCTGTCTTCACAAAGGAAGGAATGTGAGGAAGTGCATGTGTTCGCATCCACCCTACGCCACAGCGTTTCTTCCCCTTCCACATGGGGGTCTACAACCACCTGCCCTGGCCCCCCCACCCCCCGCAGTGTGACCGGAGCTGCTTACCGTGATCTGCAGCACGGTGTTTTTCTGCAGGGCTGTGAGAGGCATGGTGACATGTGACAGACCAATTTAGGCCTGGGGGAGAGGATGTTTACAGAACTGGGACACCGGCGGCAGCGTAATGCAGGCAAGCAGGATGTCTTTGCTCCTCTAACTCTGCGGATCAGCTGAGCTTAACCTGTTGGCTCCTTCCATAGGTGTCTCAGAGCCCCCAGAGCCCTGTCTGCTGCTGTCCAGCTCACCCCACACTCTACACGTGGTTTCCCCATTCATCCAGGTGCAGGATGCATCACCTGCCCTCGTTTAAACTTCGTGCACTTGGTGATCACCTGGCCCTCCAGTTTGTCCAGGTCTCACTTTGGTGGCAGCAAAAGATAGGTTCATAGGTTCATAAGGTTGGAAAGGACCTACAAGATCATCTAGTCCAACCATCCTCCTATCATTATCCCTACCCAACTACTAAATCAAATCCCTAAATGAGAAATGGAAGAGTGCAAGACCTGTTCCCAAGAGAAACTCCCCTAGCCTTGTTCATGCAGAGCATTTCTACATTCCAGCTGAGCATACTTCAGTGGGGATGCTCATCAGCACAAAAGGACAGCAATAACTCCACAGAAGGCAGGTGAGATGGGAACGTGGTGGGTGTTTAAAGGGAAATTTTAGACTGAGAAGTCTCATTAAGGAATGCAAAGAGACAAAGAGGTGAAGGTGGGCTAAACTGAAGCTCCTGCCACAAATAGAGGAGATGGGAAGGAGTGTGTGCTGCTCCTGATACAGCCAGAACAGACCAGTGAGATAAATGCTGATGCTCAGCACCTTCCCTCGGCCTTATTTTGTCCCTAATCCTGCATAAACAAAGAAGATGTGGTGTTTCTTGCAGACACCCAGTGCCAAACACCAGGCACTTCCCCTTTTACCTAAATACGAGTCGTATCAGCCTATCCCCCACTGCCCTTCCCCACCAGGAACTGTTCTGGGCCCAGCAGGGCTGAGGCAGTGGGAGCTGGTTCAGAGTGGGGACCCACCAGGCTCCATCCCATCCATGGCAAAGCGAAGCAGCCACAGGCAACGTCCAGAACAGCAGGGAATACACCCATCCTGAAGGAGGTGAAGGCATTAAGCAGGGTGGTGTGCCATAAAAAGGCAAACAAACAATAAAATACAGGGCTGGAAAACACAGCAAGATGCCATCTATTCCCCTCCAGCATGATAGTCCTTCTGTCTTTTACAGCAGGAATGAGTCTGACCTGATTTTAAAATCCCCTCATGCTGGAGACACAAGGTTTTCCCTAGACCATTTTTCCAGAGTTAGTCTGCTTCGGTAGTAAAAAGATTTTCCATTGTGTAAAACTGAAGCATTTTTTGCTATGTTTTCATTATTTTCTTTCCCTTCCTGTTTGTTGTCCTCATCTCTGTGCAGATTTCTGCACGTGCAATAGCTTGTCAGCTGTATGAACTCTGTCTGCCGTTGTAAAAACATTGGTTTTGTAATGTGCATGTCAATGGTTTTCCAAAGGCTCCACCTACATGAACTCATTCATGAGCACACGTAGACGTGCTTTCACATGCCAGCATACCCCTAATATTTTAGGAAGACCTTTTGTTCCACTTTGGGTGGAGAAAACCGCTGGAAGGTGAAGGATAACACATTTTTCAGGGGAAAACAATTCCACCTAGGAATCAAAAAACAACGCTCAGCTCTCAGAATAGGGAGAGCAAGAGGAGCGTACCTAAATGCAATGGCTGCATAAGCAGGGGCAGGATGAAGGCTAGCAAATGGAGGGGAATATCAAAGCAAAAGCTCTTCTCAGTGTCTCCACATGTCCTGGATCCACCCTTCTGCTGCAGCTCACTGGTGGAAGATGTGCTTGACCCAGGTGGCAGGAGCAGCACTCCCAAAAGTGAAGAGGGTATGTTTGGAATAAATGAGTTGGAGCCCAAAGTCGAAGTGGGATGCATCTCACCTCCTCTGTAAGATAGCCAATGGGCAAGCAAATGTTTCCTGAACAGATGCAGGGGACAAGGTGGAAAGTGAGGCCAAACAGAGAAGCTCCAGTGCCAGAGCCCAGCTCTGAGCTGTGAAAAGATCAGGCTCTTTCCATCTTGCAACTAGGAGGAAAAATAATCCATTTCTCCTTTTTTTCTCCTTGTTTTCCCTTTCAGTGTAACCCGTTCGTATGGAGTTCAGCCACATGCCTTCTTTGGCTTCCAGCTTTCATAAACTTCAGAAAATCATAGAATCACAGAATGGTTTGGGTTGGAAGGGACGTGTAAGATCACACAGGCTCTTGGAGCCAGATAATCTCATTTCATTTACTAATGAGCTGGCTTAGTCCCATCCTGATTGGCAAGAAAAGCTTAGAAATGTGAATTAAGTGAGCTGTCTTAGGAAGCATGGCCTGGACTCTTGCTTTTGTTTTGCCTCTGGGAAAGGGTGACCGACTAGCATGATTGCAACAAGTCTTTCTCCAGAAGGTACAGCCCACAGGTGGGTAACTCCCCAGCATGGTGAACTGACCAGTGATGTCCTGGTGGTCCCTTACCTCTCCCAGAGGGCTCAGAGCTATCCTTCAGGTTTGCCTTGTGTGCTCCAAAGCAAGGCTGAGGAATGTTGGACAAGGCTGTGGCCATTTGAGGTCCTGGCCTGGCAGGATGCACCCCCTGTAAGCTCCGGTACGGGATGTCAGATACCTGGGGGTGCCTTGGGAGGGAGCTGAAGTCTAAATACTGGATAAAAGCAATAAACAGGAGAGTTGGAAGCTGTGCATGGGATCGCTCAGACAGCCAAGGCTGGTCTGACACTTTCAGAGCAGCACCTCAGAATGAGCATTTAAAGTGCAGATTTTGTGAGTAGCCCAGAAGTCCAAATTACATATCAACGCAGCCAGATGGACGCTGCTGCCTTCTGGGCATCTGCAGCACTTACTGATGCTATCAGGATCCAGCCACGCTGCCAGAACTGGAGGCAGAGAGCACCTGCTGTCCAGCACATCCCCGTCTGCCACAAGGACAGAGGAAACTATGCAGAACTCACGTTTAGAACAGGAGCATGTCAACTGTCAAGTTTCCCTGTGAAAGCTTGGACCAAAAGCCAAGCTTCAGTAAGACACTCTGGTGACAACTGAGCCATCAGTCTCATGCCAGTTCATTAATAAACCACATTCTGACTTCTGCTCCTGCAGTTCTCCACCTTGCTCATACTTTTGCAGTTGTTTTGTTTCACGCTGATAACAACACTCCTGAGATCTGCCAGTGCAAAAAACATCCACCTGCACAGTCTTTTCAGGTCTGTGTGACTGCACGAAATGCTCCCACCAAACCATTGGCACAAAGTGACACAGTAAATCCAACCTGTCTAATGGGACTGGTATCTGCACTGTTGATTACTAACAGCAGCTCATCGTGTATTCTGCTTTTAATTCACGTCAGCCTGCTGCAGCAGGCAGGAATAGCAGAGCCTGCTGCTGCTTTCTGCAGTATGGGGTGCTTGATAATAACAACAACAACAACAAAAAAAGCCCATAGCATAAGGAAGAAATCTGCCTTCATGCAAACGTAGCCAGCAGATCCTCAAATTGCACCACCCGTCCTTTGCAAGTCGGTGCTCAGCACCATTTCCACCACGCTGGTGCTGAGCACAGGGAAGCAGCCACCTGCTTGAAAGGGAGAAGGGGCAGCAGCAAAGAGATGCCATCTGCCACCGAGCTGACCCCAAGCCCCCCCACCACAAAACAGCGACTCCAGTATCAACGGCAAGGCTCTGCTTCCAAGGGTGAAACGCAGAGCAGCCGACCTCTCGGTGACAGTTTGCAGAATGCCAGCTCGAATGACACCGTGGGGAGGGGTGTGGGTGTTATGGAGGCACATGAGAGCACCCGCAAGGAAGAGAACAGCAAGATGTCCCCTGGGAGCAAAGATTTCTCCCGATGGTAGGCAGCCTGCTTCACTGCTTTGTGGATCCTCTGCTGGAGATGAGAGCCCATCTCCAGGATACCTGTATTTCTCATGAAAGGCAGATTGCCTTTTAACTCCTCTCCATCGAATTACAGTGGTCCTACTTAGACCTAATGATGTGCAAAAGTTTACCAAGCATTATTCAGATGACCCGGCACGCCTGCCAGCTTGTGAGCCCAGCAAATAGCTTAGCCAGGATAATAGAGAGGAAATCCACAAATAGCTCAAGTCATTAAGATGTTTGGCTTCGATGAGACAACTGCTACCAAGGGCCAGGGAAACATAAAAGAGCAGTGCTACTGCAGCAAGGTGCTGCCAGGCATGGCCACCACGCACCACTGCCATCTCCAGCAGGGCACACAGGAGCTGCTGGGCTCCGGCCTTCTCCCATTGTGCCAACACAACTGCTCCCTGCCCTGGATCTTAAAAGGCTCCAAAGTGATGCTCCACGTTTCCACACACAAGCAGATAAATAACAAATCAGCACTCCATACCAACCACATCTGTGTCCCTCCAAAGAGCTGCAGGGAGAAGGGTTTAGATTAGTGGCTGTGCTTCACTGGTGCTTGCTTAGGAAGACAAAATCAACCCGAAATTGCAAAGTGGAATTCAAGATCTCTTCCCATCCATCTCCATTTCTGTTGCTTTCAGTTGTATTTTATAACTGTAAGGAAACTTGACGAAGTGCAGACGTTGAGCTGCCTTTGGGTCCAGTCCTTTGCAGCACCCCAGTGTGGAAAGCAAAGCTGAGACAATCGTAAAGATCTTCCCGCAGATGTAAAGGAGAATTTTATCTTTGTCATTCAGCCCCGGGGACAAACACTCATGGGAGGCAGAAGGGATCAGGTCCGCCAGTAAACGCAAGCTGTTCTGCACTGATAGCCTCAGGGAGGGGGCCGGGGGTCAGGCACCTTCAGGCAGTGTGATGTGATAACAAGGACCCTTGTTCCTGTGTCCCAGTTCCATTGGAGAAGAGGCTGTGACTGCCACGGGGACCTCTGTCCCTTTGCTCCAGCACCACCAGCCTTCCTCCTGCTCTGCCTTCCAGTACTTTGCTTTCTCCCACTAGACTCCAGTTCCTAAAACAGGAATAATGGGCTGTGGGGAAGTGCTGGACTGATACTGCTTCTGTTATACCCTGAGCTGTCAGAACTCAGTTTGAGAATGAACTTGAGTTGAAATAGCTGAGTTGAAGTAGTTGAGCTGAGTTCAGTTCAGCTGAGAACTGCCTTGAGCGGTTATATCAGAGCAAATCCAGATTAACTCCTTGCTTTCCCTCTTCAATTGACTACAACAACTCATTGTGTCCAAAGGGGTATGTAGAGGGATAATGGAGAACACACATTCCTCCAGCAGGATATTCAGTCATTCCTAATTGGGTTCATTAGCTGCTGACTCCATATGTGTCATTGCAATGGCCTCTTAAGAGAAATTAATGAATTGAGAGCAATGTACATCACACACACGATCTTTCCTCAAGCCTCACTTTCCTTTGTAGGAGCCTTAACACCTCTGGATTTTTTTCTTACTGGATAAACACTGTGACAGCTGCAATTGTGTGTGGTAAAGAAATCCCAAAGCAAATTAGATTTGTCACAGGTACAGCGCTGACATTGTCAAAATCCATTTCTGCACAAGGGCAGCTCTGTCCTTTGCAATTCCATTCTGCCCTCTGACGTGACCCTCCTCTGACACAGCGCAGGTGCTGTCCTGGGGCACCTGCTCCTTTGCTCCACCAAGAGCTGTGCTCATCTCTTGGCTTTCTCTTAGGGGAAGCACTGACCCTACACCAGCCACCCCTGGCTCCCCGCAGGGCAGTGGCATGCAGATGGGTGCACTCCAGGATACTCTTGCAGCATTTTTCCCCATGGCTTTGCCCACCAAGAGGCTGTTGAATATGATGGCATCAAATGAGCCAGGCAAGCTTTCCCCAAATCCTCACGAGTCTCAGTCCTCTTCCCAGTGCTGATGTGAATGTTCGGCTTCAAGCACACAGATGAGGCAACAGCAGTGACCCCAGATCCACAGCAAATGTTCATCTTTCTGCAGCTAGAAGGCATGAAACTTTCAGACAGGCATTTGGTGGGAGTCTGCAAAAAGCGCACTAGGATCAGTTTCATGGGCACTTAGTGGGTGCTGGATTTGCACATATCCCCCACCCTCACCATTCATAAATAGATGCACAAGAATCTTTTTATTCACACACATTTTGGCAAAAGGCCCATTGAATTCAGCAGAGAGAAGTCCATTGACTTTGGTAGACTTTGCACATTGTGGGTGAGAACAGATGGAGGCTCCATTCACCAGTTGCCACTCATTACTTAAGGCTTATTATTGTCAAAGAGTTTTGTTAATGCATTCACAAATGAAGTGCAATCCAAGGGTCTACAGCAGAACGCATAACCGCCGCCGAGGGCTGAATGGCAGACACGCCATTCACCGTCAGACAAGGACAGAGAACAAAGGACACCTCTATAGAAGCAGAGCTCACAAACAGGAGGATATTGACCCGTATTATCTCACGACTTTCAGAAGGCAGCACATATGCACATAGGTAGTGCCAATGGGAAGGTCCCGTGGGCTTCTGCAGGAGTTGTACTCAACATTTTCATAACTGATGGTTACCAGAGTGGGAACCCTCTTCTTGCATCCTGAAGTAATGAGGAATCATGTTTCCTTAGCACAGCAAAAGGAAAGGAAATCTTCTAGAGCAAAAGATTTCACTTCACGTGGATGCTGCAGCTTTGGTGGAAGAGATCCTCCAAGGACACACAAGCCAAATCCCGGTGAAACTTCACAACTCCATGCAGCAAAGAAAGGAACACAGAGGCTGCCAATAGCTCATGGACATACAGTGTTTAGCAGTCAGCTCCTGGAAAAGGCAGAAGTCTGCACTGGCATAGGCCCCCAGCACTAGAGAAGCGACGATCTGAGCCATCAGCAGGCAAAACACCCTCTGACACAGACACAGAAGCAGCATTGACCTAAGCAAACATCTCAAAAGATAGCATAGCAGACACATAGAGCAAGAGGTCATAAATTTCAGCTCCCAAATATCTGATAGAGTTGGCATCAGAACAGACTCCTAAAAAAGCGGCAAGTACTGGATTGCCACAACAGGGGAACATCTTCGCCTGACAAATGGAGCCTTGATGCTGGGCAGCCTCACAGCTCCTTGTGCTGTTTCAGATTTTAACTAAGCAAAGGTTGGCAACAGACAGGTTTGGGGACACTACAACTGGAAACCAAACAGCTTTCCTGATTTTGTTATCCTTCCTGGTCTTGCAAACATGCCACAGGGCAGTGAGATGGTGTGAAAGTGTCTGGACACCTCACAACCACAGAAAGGCTTATTTCTGATCCTGGGAAACATAAATCCTTCCTAAAATCACACACACACACACAAAAAAAAAACCACCTTAGTTTTGCCTTTAGTGAACTTCCATTTCTTGTGTCTGTGGTTTGGGTTTTCCAAGTTGGGGAGCTGCACAATCTCAGGCATTCACAGAACTGTACTCAGTGTTCTGCTTTCCCTGAGAGAAAGGACCTTCAGGAAAAGGTCTTCTCAAACCTCTTGCCAGGCACTGTGTCACTGCTCAGCACTGGAAAACCAGGCAAACAGAGCTGGGAGATGTCTGGGACACACAGGGTGTGATTGCCCTGAGAATAACCTTCTGTAAGAGGCCGTAAGGTATGCCAAGAGAAGTCTGCATTTGTTTTGGTGTGATGGTGACTCACTTTGTGCCGGGACAAGGATAGGGCCAGCTATGCCTCAGGATGGGACAGAACAGGTAAACCCAATGAGAAATGGATGTATGGAGAAATGGAACTATCCCTCATGTGCTATGAAACCATCGCAGTGCATGCAGCAGCCATTTGCAGAGCATGACAAGTGCTTCAGATCTTCCTGTTGCTCCCAAAGACACCAGATGTGGTCTTGTGCCCCATCTACAAGAACAGACAACAACCAGAGCAGCACAGCACTTGGTGTGTCACATTCCCCTTATGGAGATCCTCGGAAAAAAATCTTCTCCAAAAGAGCAGTGATGCAGTGGCACACAGTGCCCAGGGAGTGGGGGGTCACCATCCCTGGAGGTGTTCCAGAGCTGTGGGGATGTGGCACTGAGGGATCATGGGGTATATAGTGGGGTTGGGCTGCGTGGTCCTTGAGGTCTTCTTCAGCCTTCTGGTTCTGTGATTCTATGGCACTGGAGGGCTCCACAATGGTAAAGGACGTTGGTCAGTGCGTTCTCCATCCTGACAACTCCTTTCTGACCACTGAATATTGACTCTGTATGGGATCTGTGCAACGTAGTCACAACAGAGTGACTCTGTCAGTCTCTGACACTTGAGGCTATATGGGAAATGCAACGATGTCCCCAGAGGACACAAGACACCCACGGTTTCCAAGCAGACAGTCTGAGGGATTGTCTGTTTGCAAACTTCCTCATGAGATTTGTCATCACGGACACAGCTGCTGCACACGCGTGGGTCTGGACCTGAGACGTGGTAATTTCTGCAAGAACCGACTATTTTCAGTACCATAAAGGAAAACAGTGACTTCCTCAAAACGAGCTGGAGGGATCTTTTATTTGAGAAGAGTTATCGCCCAGCTACGTCACTTGGTTTGCAGTTACTCTGTACACCAGGGCCAAACACAGCCCAGAAGCTGTCCACTGTCACATTTGTCTCGGTGTAACCTCACATGATTTACCTCCCACCAGAACCAGATAAAACATCCTTTTCGTATTGTTTAGAGCAATGGCAGCCAATGTCATTTTCCATTGCAAAATGTCCTTTTGTTTCGCTTGAAATAAAAATGCCAAAGTAAAAAGAGTTTTGTGAAGATATTCCCATTGTTTCATCTCCCATCTGAATTTCACACTGTTCCTGACTTTCTAGGAACAACAAGAGGAGAGCAGCAGAGGAGATAGGTGGTTGCTTTCCTTCATCACTCATGGGGAAAATTTTACCATATTTATGTTTCCTCGGAAAGCTGAAAACTGAGAGAAACTGGGGAGGTTCTGAAAGTGTGGCTGGAATGCCATGCTTCACACAAATCATCCGTGAAGAACTGGCTCACCAGACAGCCCCTGACAAGGCTTAGAGCAAGAGCATGTTTCAGTGGTCCAGATGATGGGATGGGGCCCAGAGAGGCCATCTGTCCTCAGAGATTTGCAGACCTTGCCTGAACAAGACTCTGAGCAACCTAGTGTTGCAGTTGGGCCTGAGTCATAGAACCATCAAATGCCTGAGGTTGGAGAGGACCTTAAAGACCATCCAGTTCCATCCCCATGCTGTGGGCTGAGTACCAACAAGCTCATCCAGCCCGACTTTGAATGCCTACAGGGATGGGGCACAAGACATGCCATGGGCTTACAGTCCATCACATCAGGAGCGATGTCCCCAGTGCCAGAATCATGTCAGGTGAACAAAACCTTCAAGTGGTTCAGGGAAAAAGGTGAATGTGTATGAGTTACAGAGGAACTGAGTTCCTCCAGTCCCTGCTTTCTGTTTCTACTTCAGTTTTTTTGTTTTGTTTTGCTTTGTTTTTGTTTTTCCCAAGACTACATCAATAGCATCTCTTTGGTCAGAAATTAGCTTGGCATTTTTTTTCCATCTCGCAAATATCTTTCTAGGGCTGAACTTGTTCTCATGGTGATTTTAGCAGTGGTTAATGAGCACACTACTGCACAACCTGTGCAGTGTCCATACAGTAACGGGTGGCTTGCCAGGAAAGGGAGATGTACGTGTGTCTCAGACAGACTGCAGCTAACCTCATCACACAACAAAAGCTCCACGTCCCAGACAGGTTACCTACAGCTCAAGTCACTTCATTGGCAAGCTATTTTTGCAGCATCTTTTCTTTAACCATTCGGGTTGACCACATACCTGCTGCCTTCCTCTTTGTGCTAACCCACGCATCACACAGCCCACAGAGCCACATCTACACAGCATCTTGTTTCCCCGTGCAGAACCACTCTGGGAGGTTGTGGAAGTCTCTCTCCTGCTTGTTCAACACCTGTGGACAAGCCCAAATTGGCTGAGCTCCTAGCTTTTCTTCTCCAGACTGCAAGACATGGCATCTCACGTGGCAAAGCTTTCCAGGAATGTGGTTGCTCCAACCCAGATGTCTGCGAGGCCATGCCTGGCCCAAGTCATGTCACTCTGCAGCCACTTGTGCTCTTCTGAGCTCAGAGGAGCTGCTTAAAAACAGCAGTTCCCTCCACTCAAAAATAAAGGGAAAGAGTGTTTCTTCTAAATTTCAAAGCTATTTCTTGGAAAATTAAACAAGGAAAAACTACAACCCCAGCTGCAGTCCCACCAGTGACACCAGTCCAGGCCATGAGGCATTCCTCTCCCAGGAGGCATCACTGTGGCAGGCTGAAATCCAAACAGTTCTCAAGCTGTCAGGTTCAAGTGGTCAGACATCTAACTGACACTGCCCTCCTGCTGCTCCCCTCCACAGAACTGCTGCTCCATGCACCCTGGACTCACTCCATGCCGGTGCTGTTGTTGCACAACAGCAACCCAGTGCTGAACGGCAGCTCGTCTCTGTAGCTGGTATCAGTTAGTGTGTGCAGAGACTAAAAATAGAGACCCTCCGCTCTCGCAATGACTCAGAGATGCAGAAGGGAAACCCGCAGGCTCTGTGCTTGGCTGTCCCTTGGGCTGATTGAAAAGTTGTCATCTAAAACTTTGTTTTGACACAAAACGGCTTTTTGCAAAACAAGCCAGCCAAAAAAACAAACCTCGTCTCTCATCACCAAAGCTGCTGGGAAGACTTCTCATTTTGCCTGAGTTTAGAAGATGCCTTGGCCAGAAATGTATGACATTGCATTTCTTTTTCTTTTTTTTTTTAACTTGGCAACTCCACCCCAACCCTCTGCCCGCTAAGCCCTTTCTTGGAGACTTGTGTGAGCACGAAGTGCAGTGCAAGTGAGAGATGTGAAAGTCCCTCGAAAATTTCATGGGAAAATTCTTTCCAGGCAGCTCTAGCTTTGTCCCAGGAAGAAAATTTATCTGCTGGCCATGATGAACACCCATGGAGCATGACTCTTTGGCTCCCTCTGTCCTGCCCCCAGCTCAGGACTACCAGCGGGCAGGTTCTGCCCATGCCATGTGTCATGGTGCTCTGAAGACAGAGGTTCCAGGTAGGGAAAAAAAAGGGGAACTGGGATTGTGTGGGGAGCACTACCTCATCCATGTGCAGAGTGTGTCTCTAATCCCCCACCCCTCTGCTCATGTCCAGGACATTTGGTGCCGTGGTCGAGCAGTGGGCAGGTGGTTGAGTCTCTGTCCCTGGAGGTCCTCAAAACTCAGCTGGACTAGAGCAACTTGCTCCAGCTTTAACATCTAGAGGTTGTACTGACGACTTCCAGAGATCCTTGCCAGGACTGCAGTAACCCCTTTCAGGTTCTCATGGCTAGCAGAGCGGGACAGGTACAATGTGGGCTTGTGAAAATGGTGGTGATCCCATTAGCTGAGCAGTGGAAGGGCCACAGCAGCCAGGTACTAACCCAGAGGCAGCCAGCTCTCGAGGCCTCCTCTGCTGTCTCGGCTGCGGATGGACTCGTTTTGTCCTTCCTTGTTGGGAGGGAAGGGGAAGAGTGGCTGAGCTGAAACACTCTGCACAAGAGTTAAAGCTCCAGGACAAAAGCACTTTGTTCACAAGGCGCTCCCAAGCCCAACACTGCCAACTCCACCTCTGCAGAGGGCTCGGGCACCAAGCCAGGCTCTTCCTTTCCCTACCCAGTCCCCAGCAACAGAGGTGGGACAGCCCATGTTGGACTGTGGCCGTGAAGGTGTTTCCTCATTGCACGCACAGGGCTCTGAAGGTGCAACTCTGCCAACTTGCAAAGGTCTGGATGCTGCAGAGTGAGGAAGCCAGGCTCCAGCTGAGCGCAAACAGAACTACAGCCAAAGGTGGTTCGCTCAGTGTTGGCATGCACTGATAGCAGAGCTGCAGTGCAGGTGCCTCATCCGGCACTGTGTGGTCCACGAAAGCACCATCACTGTCTTGTCTCTGGGGTTAGACCAGGAGGACATGAGAAAACATCTACTTAAGAGATGTTTAAATGCTGAGTCTCGCTGCATTCTAACTGCAGGGTTGATCTGTAGGGGTGATTGCAGCAGGAGCCTGGCTCCGTCCTGTCCCAGCCCAGCTCTGCACTGCAGCTGGGAGGAACCTGTGGCTGGGGATGATGAGTGGTGGCACTGCCCTGGGCTGCCTGCACACAGCTGCCTGCCCAAAAGCACAGCTGGAGCTGCAGCTGGAGCACGATGCCAGCTGATACTGGAACACGGGCATGTCTATGTGCCTTGGTACGAGGCAAGGGGAGCCGGGGAGAAGTTCAAGGTCAGGTGAGGAAGAGAGCATGTTACCCCAACACTGCACACAGGTTACAGGTGTCCCCTGCATGGCAGAATTCACAGCTTACATGTGGGCTTTATCATCTCCTGCTGGACAGTACCTGGAGCTTTAGCAAGTCCTTTGGGAAGTGACGGCCTGTCCCGAGCTTGTCTTGGGGCTGATACTGCCATAAACACCACACGAATGGGAAGAAATAGTCTAACTCACACCCCAGAACTGGGTCCTAACCAGGACTTTGGGTGTTTGCTCCAAGTCATGCCTCCATCTGTGGATGTCCCCCACGGCGGCAGGTCAGGAGATGTCTCTGGGCCCCACACACCTCTCCCTGCAGGCTGGCTGATCTATTCCTTGTCCTGATGGGAAGGACCATAACCCCTCAGCCTGTGGACAAATATTTCCTTATTCACAAAGCAAAGAGGACTGAGAGTCTCCCACCTCCTTGCTCTGCACACCCACAGAGGACAAAGGCACTCCACAGCTCTGCAGCTGCAGGAATATGGCCCCCAAACATTTTTATTCAGAGCAAAATAAGTCATATCCAATTTCCTACAGCTGCCTCAGGCATTTCCACCAACACCACATTCACTGTGAGGAAAGTCACTCCCTGTTAATAGCGATACTTGAGTTGGTGGAGAACACTGGGAGGTTTTCCCCTGTGAGATGTAACACTTCTGTTTTAAACAGAATCAAAATTTTAATTTCATTCTGCCAAATTCTGGAACTTTACTCTCCCAGATCCAGTCTGTTTTCCCTTCTAATCTGCCAGCTCCCCTGAAATGTGTGAATACAAGGCAGGATTCGGATTCCAAGCCATCACCAGCTGCATTTGAAATATTGCATTTTTGCTGAGTTACAAATAGTACGAGTGGATGTGTGAGAGCCTTCTCCAAAACAGAGCATCAGCACAAACATCATCATCGTGATGAATAACAACGCAGAAATGTCGCTGCTCCTACACGCCAGCCCATCGTTAAACACTTCCACTTTCTTTAGTGAAACAACAGAGCATTTGTTGATGCTCTCAGCACTGCACAAAACACTCCATCCACGTCTGCCTTAGAGCACCAGCTCGGTTCAGGATGCAGAAGTGTTCCTGTGAGATCAGCATCTCTGCCTGAAACACACATGTGAAAGGTGAGAACACAATGCTAGCACAGTGCATTGTTCCCCCTGCCATCTCCGTGTGTTTTATTAATGATAACGTCGTTGAAATGAGGCCCTGTGCTCTGTAGCTTACTCTTCAGCTTTGCTGTTTCAGTGGGGGGGGGGGAGGGAGCGGGGACACTAATTGACCAGGATTGTTAGATTTCTTTGAAAACTTGCAGGAAAAGTCTGAAACAAATGTTTTTGTTCTTTCTAAGGAAGAAGAAAACGTAGTTTGAAGCGGGAACCTTTGTCTTCTGCCAAGCAGGTGATGATGGCTTCTTGTGTCTGTTCACCAGATCTGGAAGTGACCCCACGTGCAGCATCTCCAGCAGGACCAGCAGTCAGTCCCACTCCTCCTAAAAATGACCCAGAAAGCTCAGAAGCTCTCACTGGTGGCTCTGAACTCATAGAACTGCAGAACCACAAAATGGCTTGGGTTGGAAGGGAACCCAAGGATCATCAAGTTCCAACCTCAGGCAGGGCCACCAACCTCCATGTCGGGTACCAAACCAGGCTGCCCAGGGCTCCATCCAACCTGGTATTGAACACCTCGAGGGATGGGGCATCCACAGCCTCTCTGGCAGCCTGTTCCAGCACCTCACCACTGTATCTGTGAAGAACTTCACTTCTGTGGATGGTTTCCATTCTACTCTTTCCATACCACATGCTATGAGCAGAGAGGAAATGTGATTGCATCAGCACAGAGATGAAGCAGTCTGCGGCCACACAAACTGGACAAGCAACAGTATTATTTGGCAGCGGACACATTCTGGCACTGAGTCTCACTCTGCCATTTCCAAGACCTGTGCTTCCATCCATAGGCGACTCATGCGTTTAGTAATTGTGCTGGTGGCAAAGGCCCAGCCTCCAGGATGTTGATTCAGACACCCAAACACTCAGCCACTTCCTGTTTGGATGTGCTAAAATTATTTACATCGCTGAAAGAGTAGTGTTGATTGAGGGAAACAAAGTGTTGTTGTAGGGGAGGCTGAGAGCCACGCTGCGTACCCACGCACAATGGAAAAAAAAAGCAGAACAAATTGTCTCTACCTCCACGTCCCAACAGCAGCACACGCACAGCTTGGGTAGGATCTCTGCCCTGAAGGCAGTGGGCAGTGACTATGTCAGAAAGCTGAGCTTGTGTCTCATCACCTCTGTGTAAGTAATGTCTGGCCCTTCGTTTGCAGAAGCCAGTGCTGCTGCTGAGTGAAAGGGCAGAGTGATTCTGCTTGGGCTGGATGCTTCTGGGGAGAGTGGTGATGGAGGGGGGATCATACCCAGGGGAGCAGTCAGAAATCCTCACTGATGAGCTGCAAACACTGATAGACCGTTTGCCTATTCGGTTGTACCAGGCTGTGCACCAGGTCCATGCTCCCGTGGCTTCTCCCTTTCCTGATGAGAAATCAAGAAAAGCTAAATCAAATCCATCCACAGGACTTGAATATCTGATAACTCCATCTGATTCAGTGCCCAAACTGCTCCTAGCCCCTAGATCCACCCCAAAAAAATCAGACCCACACTTCCACCTCTTCAAGGACAGAGTTGCCCTGGAAGTTTCACATCCCACTTCCAAAATATGAACAATTTGGCCTTTGTTTTTTCAGGCCCTTACAGATCTTTTCCCAATGTCTAGGAAGGCTGGTGAGTCAAGAGCTTTCCCCCACAGTGTCTGGACCAGGGGACCAGAGCTGTTTGTGACATAATTATAGATGGATTTACCTACACTGCCTTCTGTCAAGCTGAGATGCCCTTGCTCACACGGACCAGGATCTGTGAAAGTGACAGGAAATCGTACTGCCTTGGCTTTTCATTCCCTCCTCAAAAAAAAAAAAAAAGACCAGCTAAGCACCTGAAAACGAAGGCAACCACATTTCATTGTCCCTCTGAGAAAAGTCTTTGCCAAAGGGCATCTTCCAAGCCCAACTGAGGCGAGTGCAAGGCATGAGCTAAGGAGTAAAAGGCAAATCACAAATGGCAAATCAAAAAAATAGGTTCTGAGTCACCCCCAGTAACAGCAGCTGTGCAATCAGAATTTAGGTCAGAACTACATTGCTTTTGTATGTGCAAGAATGTCATCTGGCGCCCACCTCGGTAGCTGTGTTGAGTCAGCAAGGCAAGCGAGTCAAAAATAGTCCAAATCTTCTTTTTTTTGTCACCGCATTTAGCAGATCTGTTTCTGGATATCTGTCGTGGCAGAGCAAACTTGCAAAGCCACAAGCTAGGCATGGCTGCCCTACAGTCAAGTTGCAAACTGATTCTTGCAACGCATTTTAAACCTCAGGTTTGCAGCTCAGGGCATCCCTGAGTACTCCACGTTTGAATCAGACAGTAGCTTGCCAGGCAAGCAGCAGTCTTAAAGAAAACCCCTGCTGCCTGCAGGATCTCTCCCTGCCTGAGCAAGGCTGGGCTGTGTACCAGTTTCCTCTCTTTACTACAACCTCTCTTTCATCTATTTTTTTTCTCTTTGGTTCATGTTGGCCAAGTGCAAGTTTTTCTTCCCCACCTGAAGCTCCTGCTCTTGCAGAACTCCCATCTTCTCTGTTCAGTTTCCTTGTTTGACATGCTTTCCTTTTTTCTACAGGACAGTCACAATGTTTAGTAACCCTGAAGGAGCCTGAATTGCCCTGCAGTGCTCTGCACAGCTCTTATCCGCAGCCACACAACTGTATGAAGAGCAGCTCTAGCAGCCAAGAGCCATTCTTCTAGCATCATCACCCTTTGTTTCATCACTCTGGGGGCTGCATCATCCTGAGCACTAACACATCACTACCCAGCAGGTTCAAAACTGAGGTGGAAGGACAAGAAGTTAAGCCAAATATTGGCTGTGCAGGGCTCCTTTGCTCAAGGCAGCAGAGAGAAGCCGACAGGGCCCACAGCTCCCCGTGGCCTGCTGCTGTTGCCATCCACTGCTAAATCTTGGGGGAGATGTGATGGGGATGAAGGAGGGCTGCACAAAGAGCTGCTCTGACATCCACCAAGTCTGGGGCTGAGGAGTGCTCTGATGCATCCAATCTTGCTCAGGCTCAAGTGCAACGTGCAGGAGCATACAGAAAACCCAGTCCTCCCTTGACAGTGCACCCTGGGCTCTGGCAGGCATTGCAGCACTATCCCCCACTTGGCCAGAGCTGTGCAAGCTGCAGAGCATGAGCACATTACCTGCTCCCAGGCCTGCCCGGTTAATCTGTGCTCAGAATCTTTATCCCTCCTGTCTAAAGATAACCTCCCTCCTGTTCACCTGCACCCGCCAGGTGGGGGGAGCAGGAGAGGCCACCGTGAGCCTGGTGCATCCCCACAGCCTGCTGTGAGCATCTCAGCCATGAGGTCTGGCTTTGTTAGGTTGTGCACAGGCAGAGGGGCAGCGAGCAGCCCCCAGGCCTGGTCCCACAGGGAGGGGCTACAGACTCCTCCATAGAATCACAGAGTCATAGAATGGTTTGGGTTGGAAGAGACCTTTAAGATCATCGCCTTCCAAACCCCCTGCTACAGGCAGGGTCACATCCCTCTAGATCAGGTTGCTCACAGCCCTGGCCTTGAATGCCCCTTGAGATGGGGCAAATACAACTTCTTGATGCAGCCCAGAACCTGGTTGGGTTTCTGGGCTGCAACATTACCAACTCATGTTGAGTCTTTCATCAGCTGACACCCCGCAAATCTTTCTTCTCAGGGCTGCTCTCAAGTCATTCTCCATCCAACCTGTATCTGTGCTTGGGCTCCTCAGCACCTGGCTGCTTTCAGCATGGGTGGCAGCAGGGCAGGGAGGGGATTGCTCTGCTCTGCCAGGCTGGACGGGCCCTGGGCAGCCTGAGCTACCCTGTCCATGGCAGGAGGTTGGAGCTAGATGTTCGCTGAGGTTTTTTCCAAGCCAGCTGTTATGTGAACCTCCCAGATGGAAAGAGAGAAGTGCTGGTGGGTGGGAGTGATGGGCTGACCTGAGCAGAGCAGAACAAGGAGGTGTGGAAGAGGAAGAGCAAGGGTCCTGCAGCAGGCTGCCAGCCTTCCTCACCTTCAGAGTCACTGTGTTCATTGCAGAGCCACTTCTGTACCTCCCACCCAGCCAAAGCCCTGGGTGATGCTGCTCACCAAGGATGTCATGTCAAGGACTGCACCCGGGCACCGACCCTGCTGAGAAGAGCTGGAAATGCACCTCCACTCATGGAGTGCTTTCTGTTGGAAGAGGTTCAATCCCCATTCTCCTTGCCATCAGGATGGCACTTTAGGAAATCCCTCTTCAGCTTCCCAGGAGTGTTGTCCACTTAAATACTGATCCCTCTCCCCCGCATGCACTCCGTACCCGCCTGTGCTTGCCATTCATTTTGCAGCTTGTTCTTCTGGTGGAGCTGAGACGATGTACTCAAGGCTCACATCTTGATGCACTTAAGGAAAAACAACATAGGTCACTTGCCTGGGTTTGTCAGGAGAGCCAAAAACTTCAAAAAGAAAAGGGTATTCAGACTTTCTGGAAACTGAAACATTGGAGTGTTCTCTAAGAATTACTTCCTGGATTTGTTTTGTGGTGGAAACAAACAATAATAAAATTCATGTGCAACATAATCAAAAGAGAATAACTCATTGAGCTGAGCAAACTAAATCAAAAATCCTATAACAGAACTGTTGCAGCTTCTCCAGACAATCCTCATCTTTCATTTCCTTTTCATCCTGTTACGGAACAGTGACATTCTTGCAAAAGATTCCTGTCCACTCAAATTTGCATTTCTGTCTTCAGTTAAATAAAACTTCTGATGAAAGGAAACAACACGAGTTTGGAGGCACTTAGTGGAGACGGCTTGTTGCAGCAATTTCATTTCAGGCCATTTCACATCAGGGATTCACACGTCCTCTCCTCTCTCAGGAATACTTTAATTTGGTTCTTTCTCACTCTTTTCTCCTCCACTTGCAAAGCCAAGCTCTCCCAGCCTGACAGCACGCAGCTGGTCTTTGTATTAAGGTAAACTTGAAGAAAACCCTATTTAGCTTATGCGAGGGGACAGTCAGAGCTTCCAGTGCCAAACGTGTATTTCAGAGGGATTTGTGCAATTTAGCACTGATAGGAGTTCCATTTGAGCTACCAGAGATATGTCAATTAGAGCCAAATTGGGAAGCAGCTGCACGTCCCCATCGCTGCCCCTGTGCATCTGCTGGGAGATAATGTGGCACGTGCGTGGGACGAGCGGATTCTGCTCCCGTGGGAGTCCATATGCCTGCAACTCTTCTTGGGAAGAAGAAGGTTGGAAGGGGACGTGAAGAGCTCTAGCTTGCGGGTTCACGAGAGGCAAGCCTGCTCCAGAGAGGAGAAACTAGAGCAGGGAATGGGAGAAAACCAGGAGGACAAGAATAACCAGGGCTTCTGCACCGCAGCTGAGCCTTGCAAGCACACAGTGAGCACCCAGCCCAGGGATTTATTGGAGGTAACAAGGCAGCCAGTAGCAGTGCTGCTGCTCGCAGCTCCAGCGGTGTGGGGTGTGCTTTGCTGGTGTGTCTGCTGCTGGAAAAGCCTGGCGGAGATGTCTGCTCCACATGCATGCTCCCAATCCCCCATGTAGCACAGCGAATGCACATCTAAACATTTCTGCTGTCCCACCACCAAGTCAGAGGCACTGGGTATAGTGTGAGAAACAAAGACCCAGCCTGGCTCTCACACTCCAGTGTATGTGGGGGTATGTGACCCCCTGATTCCTGGTCATGGCTGGATATTTTTGCTGAATTACCAATGATCCTTGAGAGAAACACCTCAAATCACCAGTACGGTGGAGCTGAGATGGGTATGGGACCATCCACACCTTAAGCGTCGCATGCAAACCGGAGAGATGAGGAAGCCAAGCTCTCCAGCTCAGCATAACAGGGGAACTCATCTCAGAGAAGAGCTTTGCTCCCAGGGTACTGCCCATCTTTGCTTCCAGCACAGGAAGAAGCTCCTTTCATTTTATGTGCTCCAGACAGAGAAGACACCCAGGAAGGGAAAGCCACGTGCAGTTATTGCCCCTCACTACACTAGGCCATGTCCCATAGATTACTGATTCCTCTTTCAATAGCAGAGAGAAACAGTGGTGGAAATGTTTGGAGGAAGAGGAGGGATTATGATTTCTTGCACTGTGGCTCTTCTCCCTGTCTTCACAGTGCAATCAGACAGACCTGCATGTAGGTCACTGCCATTGTCACTCCTCCCATATGACATAAATGGCTTTGCTGACCCTAACGCTTCGGAGCTTATGGGTCCTGATCCCACTTGTCCTGGGACAGCTGTCCTGCTCAGTTCCTGCTGGCAGGATCAAGTTAGAAAAGCAGCATGAGAGTTCAGAGAGCAGAATGGCCCCATCCTGGCTCCCATCCACCACAAGCAGGGCACAGCAGGGTGACTGTGCCCCTGCACTTTCTGCAAGACACCATCTCTGCTTCCTCTCTGGCTTCTCTGGAAATGCATTGACCTATGAGCAAGTGCTGGGCAACACACACTGACTGTGTCTGCCTGGAAGCCAACAGGTAAGTCAAGAATTTCCTCCGAACATGCCTCACACCTCGGAGTGGAGTGAACCACCGTGTTGCAACACCTCCTCCAAAGCTCAGAAGACGCATTTTAAAAGTTCTTAGGATAGAAGCACTTCTAGGCCTGTTGCATAATCCAGATAAGCAGATAAGCCCGCAGTATTTGCACAACATTGTGTGCCTTCTTTGGCCTTGTTACCAGTCTCATTTTGCAGGGCTTAATTCGGAGGATCTGATAGATTGAGGACATCTTTCAGGTCATCTGTTCCCTGGGAGGTGGCTCTGACCATGCTCTAGTGTAGTGCTACTGGGAGCGTTAAAATGATGGGGACATCTCTCTGACAGCTGTACCTAATGCCTTGCAAATCTGGCCCCAGAGACGTTTTTGAAATGGTGCTATGACACCAGCAGGAGGTACCTGGAGAGCTTTTCTTGGAAGGATGATGGCAGTGCAATGCAATGCGACGCAAAACCACCGTGGGAAAAGAATCACGGCCTGCCAGAGACAAAACAACCTTTGCACAAATGCAGGTGTATGTGGGTTGGGTGCATTCCCAACCAACTATTGACCCAAAGGGCACGTGATGTGAGGACTGAGCAATGGCAGGTCCCAGGTCTCAGGGAAATGGACAGGCTACAAGCAGACTCATTTAATGAGCGCAGACATGGTCTAGGGTCTGCTAGGAAGTATCCTGCTGCATTAATAGTCCTCTCTGGCATATTCCAGAAAGCCTGAGGGGAAATCAGAGCAAGATCTTCCCAGCAAATGGGTGGCATCCGCTGGCCCTTCCTTTTGGGCCGTGGGCACAGGTTGAAATCCAGCAGCAGGCTGCAGGGTCGTCCCCACGCAGGGATGTCTGGCCAGCACACCACACCATGCCAAGAGCTGGCCTTGCACTGTGTGCTTTGTGCTTTCTGCAGGCAGGTCCGTGCCACACAGCACAGATCCCTGTGGGAATGACTGGTCTGAGAGTGGAAAGCACGAGGAGTCAGCTCCTCTCTCCCTTATGGATTGCTTTGACTTGCTCCCCGGCTGCAATCCTTTCGCCACATCCATTCAAAAATCCCCTCTGGGGTGCTCACGGCCTCTGTGTGGGACTTGTATGGAAAACATGCATCAGTGGCAGGAACAGAGGGTCAAGGGACAGGGTGAGCAGAGCCAACTCAGCCCTGCTCCCTGGGTGAGTCACTGCTGAGCTGTTTGTAGCAGCACTAAGAGGAAGAAGAGACACCAGGACCTGGGGAAGGGATTTCCCTGCTGTGCTGCCAGGGATGGGGACCTTACACCTGCCCATAAATCCACGTGACCTGCCCTTTCCCCCTCCATCCTAGCCATGAACCATCACTTCTAATTGCTTTGCTCCCCACTGCTCTGAGGGGCAGCCAGCCTGGCTTGTGTACACGTTGGCACTGCAAGAGAATGGTTACAGCCTGGTCAAGAAGCCACAGTGTTCATACCCGTGTCAGGATTCCTCCCATCCCCTCCTGGACCTCATCCACTCTTCGTAGGCATAGCACAATCCTGGAGAGGCACTTTGTCCTCTTCACCCAGCCTAGGGCAGCACCAGCAGGGTCCTGCAGAGATGAAGAAGGAAGGCAGGGCAGGATGACTCCATATCTCAGGATGAGAGCAGGGAGCAGAACGGAGCTACATCGTGGCATGGGTGCAGATAGCTCCCCATCATCCCCCACTCCTTCTAGAGAAGTAGTGCCAAGCAGCCAAGCAAAGACTGGTCAGAGAGGAAAGGGAGGACTTACCTAAATGATGGTAATGATGGTAAAAGTCTTTCCATTCATTGCCTTTTTTTTTTCATTCTACCTTTTTATTTATTTATTTATTTTCCATGAGAATTGCAGTGCAACTGTAAGACCGATAAATCCCTGCCTAGGTTATTTCATTCTCAAATGCTAATTTTGAATTTCCAGTCTTGAGCTGTCCAAATAGGGCCGTGCTGGAATAACAACGACCATTTGTTTTCCTGAGGGGGAATCTACAGACTTGTTTTTTCCTTCCAATATCAGAAAGTCAGCTCTTGTATTTTTGGTTGGAGAAGAGTAGGTGATTTTGTAGTATCGGATGCACCAGAAAAGCATAATCCCATTGCCTATATTGTATAAAAATAGTTAAACACGCCTGTTTCATTCAAAGAGGCAAAAAGAAGAAGAAAACAACAGCAGGGAGAGAATGTTTAGTCCCTAAAGTTTCAGTGCTCACCAGTGAGGGTCAGATGAAGCTCACATTGTGCATGTGGGTCTTAACAAGTCCTGCAGGAAAACCGAGAAATGTCAGATGTGACCTTCCTGTCAAATCAAATGTGAAAAACAAGGAAGCCACACTAGGCAGGCTTTTTAAGGAAGCAAAAAAAGGACACAGCCCCTTTATTTTTCCTCTGCAGATCCTCTCTGAGGTCACTGTACTGCTGTAAACTATATCTGTGGCAGATAACAGTTTATTTCTGGCACTCCGCAGCATTAGCCCTGTGTAGGTCTAAATTCATGCAGAGGAGGAGCAGAGCCTTGGAAGACAAGCAATGAACCTGCGTGGTCTGAGCATTTAATCACAGCCACCTGGTTCTAGCACATCCAGACCCCAAAGGCACAGCATTCCTGGCAAACCCTGGGGGTTGAATCCAGAAAAAATAAAATAAAAGCAACTCTGTGCTCAAAGGAGACAGAGATCCTTTATTGCTCTCCTTTATGAGGATCTAGTTTCCAGCCCACAAGTGTAGGAAGGGCACCAAGATACACATCGTGGCAATTGTTTGCACTGTCTCCCCTCTATGGGATGCTCTTTTCCAAAGCCCCTGTGACACATGGGGCCATTTCGTGTTTTACAGGTTTCTCCTGACCTGTGGGAGACCGATCCCAGCGGAAACATCCAGAAGGGGATGTCTGAGCCTCCTGAATTAATCACACAGCACACTCAAGACAAGATGATGGTAAAGATGTTCTAGAGTCTCCAAGGTCTGCATCTCAGTGGTCACTCAGAATCCAACAGTCAAAAGCTGGTGTGGGTTTTACACACCGATTGCCAGACCAAAAAGAGGTATCTGGATAGAAGAGAGGGATTGTGTCCTGGACTTCCCTGTTGACCATGGCCACCTTTGCCTGCACTGTCACGTTCACTTTCATTTGCCCTCTCGATTTCTCCAAGTTTTGGTCTCGTTTTCTCCAGTTGTCAGTATTAAGTAAGAATACTTGTGAGGACTGAAGCTGGGACTCCTCCAGTTGGAGAGGTTTTTGTGGTAGAGTAGCAGCAAGATTCACGTTGCTCATTTTGAGGGGACAGAAAGCTGCAACAGGTATACCACGGGCAGGAAGCTTCACCATAGAAAGATTTGGACCCCCAGTGGGAAATAAACAGCAGTTTGTTGTCTGGGCTGATGAGATACAGATGACAAATGAACAACTGGAAGCAATGACTAAGCAGGGACAGTGGTGCTCTGAGGTTCGATAGCCAGCACCAAGGCTTGTTCTCAGATTATGGGGTAGCTCCATGTCTTCCTCCTGCGGCCATGGCCACATTTTTCAGCAGAAGCCATAAGCCATGCCATACAAGCCCATACAACCAGAAGGGCATTCCTGCTGCCTGCAGAGGCCCAGCAACATGCTTCACTCCTGTCATTCTGCAGAGCAAAAAGTTAAATACTCTCCCATGGAGCACAAGAGGCAACTCCCAATTGCTGCCTTCTGCTCTCAGTCAGACCTGAGCTATGTGCACGCACTACTGAGTTCTCCTTTTGTTCCCTCGGACAACCCAGAATTACTGAGGTTGTGTCTAATGAAGGAAACGAACGCAGAGCCGTGCTGGCACGCACATGAAGCTGGATGGAGCTCATGGTGAGGGAAAACATCAGATCTGAGGAGAGCATCCTTCAGGAGGGTACAGAAGGAAATATCCTGGGAAGTGCCTCACTCAGCCCCAGGAGTTCTGTCTGACTGTCTGCACCCAACCCGGGTAGATGTGGCCCAGCTGAAATGCGTTGTTGCAAAGGGGAGTGAACAGAAATTGCAATCGCTGCTGGCAAAAAATCCAACCTTCATTCAAAGCATGGGGCCTAGGGAGGCTGTTTTTTAAGCTGTGATCCATTGTCCTACAAAAAGAAATGGTTTCACAGTTCAAAAATCTTTTCATTTAGAAATTTCTGGCAATTTAAGCTCCTATTTTTTTTTTCTCTCTGTCTCTGTGAGTTGGAAGAGGATATAGTATTTGTAGGTTATCCAAAATAAATGTCTGATTAATTCAAACCAAGTGTCTTTTAAATGGCCTCTTCCATGACATTTTCAGTAATTTGCCCTAATTCAATCAGGAAATGGCTTCAGATGCTCATAACCTCATGGGATGGAAAGTGAGATCTAGTGAAAATCATCTGATAATTGCTCGCCTAAATCACTTGGCAAGTACTCATGAAAAAAACAAGTCACGCCAAAGAGATCCAAGAAGGGAAATCAAGCTGAACACGTGCCAGTGAACTCAGCCAGCACAGAACTGCCTGGTCTGCAAGGCCAGAGGCTTTTGTGAGTCATGGGCTTTTCTACAGGAGAGCGTTTCCTTCCTCATTTCCCCCTTTTCTGGTTCATGCAAATGTGTGCATGTCCTTCCTCTGCCTACAGCCTGCTCCCTGGAAGCCCTGGCTGTGCAAACAGCTGCAGCTCCTCACTGGGATGCATAGCACAGTGCAGACCAGGAGGAGCCCTTAGGGCAGGGGGTGGCATCAGGGACAGGTAAGGTTAGGAAGGAAACAGGATGTGATGGGGGCAGGGGGCACCACGCCGCTGCTTTTCCTCTGAGCTGACTGAGGCCCACCTCTCTCAGGCACTTGATTTCTAAGTAAAACCAACCACAGCGAGAGCTTGAAAGTAGTCTGGCAGCATCTCGACTTAAGAGGGCCATGCTGCAGCCTTCTGAAGGACCATGAGTGCTGGCACGGCGGCTGGGAGCGATGGAGATGCACAAAGCCCAGAGGAGATGGTTCCTGCACTCCTCACAGTTTCAGCGTTTTTCAGTTAGTTCTGGCAGCAGAGGGTACGAAACTTCAGAGACACGTAAAAATGAAACCAATCAGCCATATGTTTTTAAAAAGACAGTATAAACAGTGAGCGAAAACAAAAATAGCTTGCAACTCCTTTGAGGCTGAGGAGCCAATCTTTCAGCGTTGGTGCCCAGGGAGAGCAGAGATGATGGCTGGCATCCAGCCACACCCATGCCGTGGGATGCAGACCCAAACAAGCTCTCAAGGTCCCAACCCAAAGCCCCTGAGTGGTCCCATTTTCCACTCTAGGTAGGTGAATGTCAGTACCACCAAGGCCACAACTTCGGAGCCAAGTTTAGAGGGCAGAGTTGCCTCTGTAAAAGAAGGATGTGAACTGTGCTTCTGGGTGTATGGCATGGCTGATGAGAAACATAATGTTCGTGTTGGTATGAAGAAAATCCAGGGACCAGCACACACAGAGGCTCAGGACAGTTCCCTTCCATGGGAAGGGAGAAAATAAAGCTGGGTTTCAAACAGCTCCACAAACTCATGGGGGCTTGTCTCTCCAAAGGGACAGCCTGGCTTAGTGCTCTATCTCCTGCTGGCCTTCCCCTTCCCTCTTTTTCAAACATGGCATAAAACTCAAAAGATTAAATAAATGCATGATAAAAGGAAGATTTTGGTCACAGGGAGAAGGCTGCGGGGCACAGCTGGTACCAAATATTTTTCTGTGTCTGATGCATCACTGGGAGTTGGGACAGGTGCACTTAGAAAAACAGAGCCCGTGTTTGTGCACTCGTAAGACTGTGATCAAGCTGTGTTTAGGACCCAGCAGGAAACTGAAACTCTTTTTATGGTGTCGAGGCCACTAATGTGTAAGCAAATCACATTTTATCTAGCTAATAACAGCACAGCCGGGCCAGAAACTGCAGGCAGCTCTGGGTTAAAGTTAAACAACTCAAACTGTAATATCTATATAATGACTATAACATTTGCTAATGCTAAGGCAGTAAAAGGTTCAGAGAGGTCATGCATGGCTGAGGGCACGAGGTGGCTTGCACTGCCAGTTCCCCCAGCAACCCAATTTCATCTATATGCTCCAAGGGCCTTGGTCAGTGCCTCTAACCTGGGAGCTCTGAGGTTATAAGAAAACACCTCCATTGCAAAAAATCCTTTGCAACTGATCATGCCCCCTTGGGCTGCTAGAATACATGTGGCTGTGGCTTGTGGCTGCACACATCCAGTCCAGCACTCAGCCAACAGAGCGGCCACTGGCAGGCTTGGTAAGAGCCATGCTGCAGTGTACATAGGTTTAAGCATCCTGTCGTGCTTTCAGGCTTTAGCTGTATCTCTACTGATCCCTGTGGTGTCCTAACAAGGCAGGTATCCAGAAGTCAGACTCCAGCAGCACCCACAGGACAGAAGCTGTCCCGTTTTCCTCGGAAATGGCTGTGGAGGACACGGTGCAGAATGCAAACACTCCAGCTGCAGCACAAAGCGCACTGCGAGATCAGCTAGGAGGGGAAGGTGGGCTTAATTTGGACAAAGGTGATTCAGCTCACACTCAGTCTCTCCCAGGTGCCCACACAGAGGCACTGAGACAAGTGAGCCCAAGACAGTCACACAGGAGCTGTGGTGGCACAGTAAACAAGGGACAACAGCTCTGTGTCCCTCATCACCCCGCTGGGTTTTCCCTGCTGGGTTTTCCCTGCTGGGTGGCTGTGCCCTGGGGTTGGACATGCTTTTGGAACCCTTCAGGAATGGGGAGCTTGTGATCTTTTGCCTTTTCATCCCTCCGCCTCCCTGAGTCACTGGGAGCTGCTGATGTACTCAGGCTGGTTGGGCTCCTTTCTGGGCGTAATCTTTCCTTTGTTTTAGGCTGCCCTTTGTTGCACAGCCCCAGATGTCTTGAGAAGCTGCATGTGGATTGCACTGCTGCTGAAGATCTGCTGATCCAGCAGATCAGTGCATGCCATTCTTTTAACCCTTCCCACTGCTTTCCTTGCTGCTTTCACAAGCAGACATCACCACTCCGGACAGCTCTGAGTTCAGTCTGAGCTGAACTCCAAATTCCTGACATCACATCACAACAAACCCTAAAAGCACAGTGGGTTTGTCATTGCAGTGTTTAGCACAGAAATGACAACATCCTTCCCTCTTACAAGCAACTTGGAAAAGCATTGGCATCAGCAATAAAGCTGGATTTAGCCATCAATTCTTTCTGCAGAATGATGGAGGGAGAACAGCGTGAGATTATATCACACCATAGCCTAGTTTGCCATCGTGTCTCTTTAGAAGTCCATCCTTTCACCAGCTCAGTAGACTCCTGAAAAATCCCACATCTGCTTTGTTAGTTTGTGTTGGAGCCCTGCAGCTTTTAGACCAGAGCTCTGTCACCTCTAGTTGGATTCGCACACAGACAGAGACCTGGTTCATCTAAAGGAGATGAGGCTCAGCCCAAGGTGTACTGCAGGGGGAGGCTCGTACACAGTTAGGCAGAGCTGGCAGTGGCACAACTCAGGATGCTCCGTGTGAAACAGACAGCGAGGGAGCAGCAGATCTGGCCCAGCAGGCCAGCCCAGGTTGCAAATCTGCAGCTGACAGGACAAGCCCTGAGCAGCCGGGCCAGCAGTGCCGGGTTGCAAGCAGAGCCTGCGGCAGCTTCCCGTGAGCTGCTCTCAAGGGGATTATGCTTGCAAATATGATCAGCCAGCCAGGATCCCCAAGCACCACTGTGCAGCTCCAGGACCATCCCCTCCCATCCCACAGCTTGCCTCCTGCCTGGTGTTCACAGGGCTCAACTTGTTTTTTCTTTTCACTTTATTAAATGCATTTCCCTTTTTCCACTTAGGAGCCACCCTGCTCCCACAGAGCTCAGAGAAATGGGTCCAGCCCTTATCTGCAGGCATTAGCTGATAGCAGATGAACTCTGGCAGATCCTCCAGGAGGGTGTGTGCAAGGTGATTTCAGCCATAAAGTCCTCATGGGTGGGGGTGTGCTTTTTTTTCACTCTCCTCCTTCTCCACCTTGGCACTTGCACTGATTTACAGAGTCCCATGGGCTCACACCTCCCCGGGGGAGGGGGGGATCTGGCTGCAAACGTGACTGCTGGACCCACGTGCAGGAGGGCTGTCCCAGCAGCCTGGCAGCTCTGAGCCCAGACAGGCAGCCCAGAATGACACTGCAGTTTCTCCCCACACCCTCGGGATGCTGACATGGGGACAAGGGCTGCTCAGGCACCATCTCAGTGACATCCCTGCTGGAGGCACCGAGCGAGCTGTGGGGATCACAGGGTTCAGCCCTAAGTGCTGCAGGGCGAGGGAGAACAAGGATAACGCAGTGGGGTCACAGCCTTTGTGCCGAGCATCCCAGGAGGGCAGGGGGACCGTCCCTTCACACCCAATACAGTTTCAATTAGACAAATAGCATCATGATCCCAGCCCTCAGCAAGGGGCAGGCACCAAAATGGGATCCCCTGGGTGGGCATCCCCCACAGAAGGAGCACACAGGATGCCTGGAGCTCATGCTCTCTCCTCTTCCTCATCCCTGAGACGACCAGCAGTGCACTGCTTCTGTTTGCTCCTTCTTGTCTGAGGGCTTTGGGGGTACCAATGTGGGGCGAGTGTGTTCTGCCCCCTCTCTGGAGGATGCCACACTAATGACAGCAGCAAGAGCAGGGGTCAGAGAGCTGTCTTCTCTTTGATTCTCTCTGGGTTTTTGGAGGGAATTTCTTCTCACACTGAAATCTCCCTAGTGCCAAAGAAGCAATTTGGTGAAAGTCTTGAGAAACCTACATTGTGCAACCAGGAGTTTAAAGTGATTTTCAACCCACAAAGCAACCGACAACGTTTTTGTCAGCAACTATTGCCAAAACCCTCTGGCTCCACTGTTACATCAACCCCTGCCCTCGCTGTGCCCCTCCTCACACCATCATCTGCAGCCACCCCATGTCTGTCTCGGTGGGTTTTTCAGTTGCTCCCCTGCCATTCAGGGCTGTCCACATGATTTCCAAATACCCACAGCCAGGCAGGGGTTGAACTGCATTTGTAGGGCTTCGCTCACTGCTCCGGGACATCTGTGCTCAGCCAAGGAGCATGAATCCACCAGACACTCCACCCTCCTGCATCCCTCGGCATCACAGAATCATTTGAGTTGGAGGGGACCCTCAAAGGTCACCTGGTCCAACTCGCAGCAATGAGCAGGGACACCCACAGCTCCAACAGTGCTCAGAGCCCCTCCAGCCTGACCTTGGCTGTCTGCAGGGACAGGGCACCACCACTTCTCTGAGCAACCCCAGCACAAATCCATCCGTGCATCACTGCCATAAGGACAGATGGGAGAGGTGGCCCTGTGGCTGCAGCACATGAAGGAACACAACCCAGGGCTGTCTGAGGGGCAGCTTGGCAAACCGTGCAGGGCAACAGCACTCATTTTCTTGCTAAAGTCAACAGCTCTGAGCCTGTATACACACAGCTGGGCACAAAGTGTCTGGAGATCACATCTGCTGAAGAAGAAGGGGTCATTGTTACGCTTTGTCACCCATTTTAGAGCAGATAACACTTAACAGCCATTTGGTTTTGCACTCTGAATAGTTAAAAAGGTCAGGCGCTGAGCATGGGCAGTGGGGTGATTTCCCAGTGCTGGGGCGTGATGTGAATATTCCCAGGTGTGAATATTTGTCCCAACATCCGCTGCCTTCCCAGTCCCACCACACAGCTTTGATCTGTCCCCAGCTGAGCCTGGTGCACACTGTACTTTCCCTGTCCCCACTTGCCCTCCAACTTGTTGCTGTGTGCAGGGGTTAAAAACTCAATGCTGCGAACAGTGGAGCTGGATGGGCTCGGGGAGGACCCAAGCCAGGGGCTGACCCTGCATGCAGAGCCTTCAATGCACTGTTATTCTGAAGTACAGCCAGGACATGCTGGTGAAACTCATTACTGGTTGGCAGTGAAAGCAGCACTGCTTTCTCCTGCTGAGCTCTGTGTGTGCTGGAAGCACCCCGGTGTGCTCCCCACCACACTGCTCCCACAGCGCGGTGACAAACCCAGACATAAATCGTGGTTAACCTTTGCTCTCCCTCATCTGTTTGTCCAGAGGCTACAGAAACACTGCACGAGGCACGTGATAGCCAGGGAAACAAAAATAACTTGTATTAAACTGTCCCAGCATGGGAGGGGAGGGGGGAATTTGGGGGAATTTCGTTCTTCTTGAAATAAAGGAAGGTGTGTGGGAAAATAATGCAAACCAGGTCTTCGTTATCAGAAGTTAAAGGGACGTGTTCAGGGCTGGAGAGGGACAGACACACACCCTCGTGACTCACGTACAGTAGGGCTCTGCGCTCTGACTCTGGCTTTGACGTCTTGTTTGCTCTTTTCCAAACCAAAACAACTCTCTTTCCAGCTACCCTGACTTTAAAACCCTTCTGACCCTCCTCTCTCTATCACTGCAGAACAAAGATGAACGTACCCTAGTTCCTTGTTATTCCTGAATGCCACCAGGAGAAAATCTGATTTCGCAAAACCACTTTTGAGTAGCAACCAAGTTTAAATTGCAAGAAAAACAAAACACCTTGCTGTGCCGAATGCAGAACCGGTTACAAGGCGTTTGCATCGACCTGCAGGTAGAGCTATCAACCAGCTGTGCGTGCAGTTGTGATGCTAAAACTGGCGTCACAAAGGCTGATAATATTGGGAAAGAGCACTCCTGTAGGCTGGGACCCATGAAAGCAGGCACCAGAGGAGGTGGCAGAAAAGCCCAGTGAATATCCAGGCTGAGCTTCTGAAGACAAATCATCTCTACTAAAGCATGCAAATATAGCCTCATGCATCCTTTGTATCCCCTTTGCACGAACCTTCGACTGAATGAGTTTCAGTAGCACAAATGTTGGAGGAAAGTGAAGTTCAAAGCTGCATGCATGAGTAACCATGGAAACTGAATTTTAAATTTGCACATGCAAGTATTTGTATCCCAAGTACTTTGTACACACGGCCAATGCGGAAAGAGGGACACCACCATGTCACAAGTGGCCAATGGGAACTTGGGAACACAGCTTGAATTTCAAATATCACCTACTTACAGCAAACCTCCATCCTCGGAGCGGAGAAAAAGAAACGTGAAAAAAAAAACCACAAAAAAAAAACCTGCCTCGAATTGCCATCTGCTCGTGAATATTCCACAATTAGCAGGGATGGATTCATTGGATACATTATTCATTGTGGATTATTCGCTCAGATCTAACAGCAATAGTGCAGCGGGCATTTAAATATCGTAGCGAGGAACCTTTTCAGACACAGAAGGTGTATGCATGAATATGGATGTGCTGCTGTCCTGCAGGAATCTCCGGGAACAATAGCTGCGTGGCAAATACCTTGTCCTCTGCAGAAAGCGGAGAGCTCCGTTACAAACTGCACTTCTGTTGTCCCTCTTCGTCTTCATTTGTCCCCTGCCCCGGCCCCTCCTCTCTCATCTGGGCTGCCAGTGCTCCAAGATCAGCTGCCCTTTCAGCAACGAAGGCGTTTGCTTTGTTCCCCTTGCTGTGGCTCAGGTAGTGGGAGAGGTTTGGTGTTTTTTCCTACTCCCACTGCAGCCTTCCAACACGGCGTGCATCGCACAGTGCAAAGTAATGAAACAAAACACAATCCCCCGAGTGCGACACTGTTTGTGAGCACAGAGTACCTCACATTCCCGGTTTGCAGATGGATTTTAGGGCCTTTTCTTGCTTTTGTGGCATGGACCCAACCTCTCCCTGGCCAGACTGATCCTTGCAGTCTTGAGTGCTAAAGTCATGATTAAGCAGAGGCAGCCCAAGCACCCTCGGTGGGAAGCGACAACCAATGTGCAGAGACAGAAACAGCTTTGAGAAGTGGACAGGTTTGGGGAGGGTCACACTCAGGCATAAGATTGGGGTGGAAAGGAGCCAACGTGTCCAGGCTGTGCTAGGGTTTCTTCAGTAGAAACAACACAGAGAAAAGGAAAAGGAAAAAAAATGATACGAAAAAAAAGAAAATAAAATAAAATCCTAACAACTAAAGAAAGAGTCCAAAGTGGCACAGGATGGAGTTATGCAACTCCAATTTGTCCAGTGCTGTTCACAGACAAACACTCCCCCGAAGCAGCATGGACTTGTGCAAGGGAGGGTTGTGCAATCCCAGCCTTGCTGCCAGCCATTGCCCAACTGCCCCAGGGAGCAATGCTGAGCTGCACAGAACGAGCCCTGCTCCTGAGAGCACTGCAGCAAGGCTCTGCATGAGGTACACACAGACCTGGGCCATGCTGGGCTCAGCAATGCAGTGCTCTGTTGAATGTGTCCAGCTTTAGTTGGGAACCCATCAAAACCATCCTGCAGCAGGGCAGGGTCAAGGATGAAGAGGACTGGTTTTCTTCTCTTCTCACCCAGAGCAGCTCTCGGGTTGTTACTGATATGGAAATAAATGGGCTGGTCTCCTCTGATGGGCGATGAAATCCCAATCACATGCAGGCACAGACATGACTTCCCAATTATTTTCTGTTCCATTAGAAAAACGACAGGCTCGGGGTCCAGCTGAAATGGAAGAACCTGTGAAACTCCCATCCAGAAATGCTTGTGTTGTCCAGGACTGCGTATGCTCAACACTCTCATGGAGATTGACCTTCCTTGGTGTGCATGGGTACGCTGAACCCAGTCTCTTGGTCTCAAAGATTTTTGGCTGGAGGAAAACCTTGGTTCAGTGCACAGGCAGCCAGCTGTAGGACCTCGGGCAGCCTTGGGCAGGATATGCTGAACCCACATAGAGTGGACAGGGATCTGGAGTTGTTCTCTTGAAGACAGGCTGGTAAAACCCAACATGGGCTCTGGATACCAACACACTGAGAGCTCTCATAAGGGAAGTGTTGGACTTGGGTTTTTTAGGCCTTCCTACATAGATCCTCATGTTTGTTAACTGAAGGGTAATTCCCAGCTGGAAGAGCAGCATTGGCAGGGGGATGGTTCTAGAACCCAGCATCTCACTTCCAGGTCGTTACTTGACTCAGCACAGTACAAATCCTTCTCCCTTGCTTCTTGCTCCAGTCCGCATTTACATCTTCGTCCACAGTGAGATAGCACCAAGAGAGGAGGCAAAAGTGACCACGGGACAAGGAGATGGGAGGGCTGGTGGCCCTGACGTGGGCATGGAGCTGGTCTGCTCTGTGCTGGATAAGGAGCAGCAATTCCATCTCATATGCCTCCGTTGTCTGAAAAAAAAAAAAACAATTAACAGAAAAACAACAAATTCCAGGGGTCAAAAAGCAAAGCAAGGAAATGGTGGAAGGGTTTCGATGACGGGTTCCACTACGTGGTATGTGAACTAAAGGAAGCCTCACTGCAAATTTAGGCTATGACACAGTGCAATCAGCAGTGACTTCCCATCTGCAAATCCAGATCTGCTTATCTAGATGATGCTCTACTGGAAATAAAGTTGGGCCAAAATAGAATTTTTAGTTGGACTGGGTCAATTTAGATCATATTTTCTACAGAAAAAACAAAGTCAAAATGAATCACTTCATTTTTCTCTTCTCATTTCAGTGAGGTAGAAGGTTTCATCTGACCACGCTTCATTTAAACCTAACTTTTTGCTCCAGGATATACGCGCATCCACATTAGATATTTACCACGTAAATCTTGCTGGGTTGAGCTACTGTTACCAAATTATTGCATTCTGCATTCTGATCCATTCTGTGATTACACTTTTACTCGATGATACCTTCCAATTTGTGCAGTGATGTGAACTCACCTTCATTTTCTCATGGCTGAAGCAGCCTTGTCTGATAGGATCTATCCTAAAGTCCCACCGAAGTACAACTGAGGTTGGATTACTCATCCAGGATGAGCAGCATTTGCAAGATGACCCCAATGAAGCCACCTTGCCTCCACTCAGAATGAAGCAGAAAGGTACAACAAATCATGGCTAATATCCTCTGAAAGTTTGTGGCAGGCAAAGAGAGTCTATTTAAATCTGGAACTGAGATTTGTCGTCTGTAATTGATGTGGGAAGAAAGCCTTTCCAAGCCTTGGGAAGTGCTGTCTCACTGGTGGGTTCCCACCAGCCTGCTTTCCTGGACGCAACTCTTGATATTTCAAAGGTGACCCACAGTGAACTCTGTGTTCTGTGCCTCGCTTTGTGTAGCCTTCATTTTCCCCTGAGGATGTCTGCAAACTCACTGGTGCTCAAAGGGCCCAGCAAACCCTTACAGGGGAAAACACCAGGGAGGCTCAGCAATGCCACTGGCTGTCCCAGCACGGGCTGAGTGCTCGGAGTGCCAACAACCCCTGTTCTGCAGATTATTTGCAGATCCTGGTTCCTCACCCATCCACCCACTGGGGGAATTTCAGAGCTGTTCACTTTGGGTTGTGTAGATGAAGGACCCCGTGTGTGGATCCTGCTGGACGCCCACTTCTCCACTCTCAGCCATAACACAGCTTGTCCCCACAAAGCCCACACATGGACCTGCTGTGGGAATTGCTGTGAGCATCCAGCACTGAGCACGTGCCCTTTGGGACTAGCCTTGCCTCTCCAATTGTGTCTGTACAGCACCTAGCACAATGACCTACTAATTATAACAGAGGCTAAATTACTGCTAAAATTAGGTGCTTATTAACGTCATAGCCTCTGGGCACCACCACAACACTTCATGATCCTGCAGCCTGACAGTAACTCAGGACCCATCATAATCTTCACGAAAAACTGTCCTTAGGGAGAGAGTTCTTGTACAAGGTCTTGGTTTTCCATTAGGTTTCACTTTACACATGGAAAATTAAAAAAAAAAAAAACCCTATTCAAATGCTTCAGGATTTCATTTCAGTTCAATGCTTTCAACTCCAAAAAGACGGGGTGGTTATGCTGCCATTCCTTCACTTTACTTTGAGTCATAAGCTTAGAAGACAGTTTTTGAGTGTTGGGAAGGTGCTTGGATTCAGGACACCTCACAGCCATTAAAGGTCACAGGCACACACACACAGCAGTGAAATGAAACTGCTGGGACGTGGTGGAGGTGCTGGGGGACATTCTGCTTCTCCCTGAGCTGGCACTACACACATTGGCACCCAGCATCTGCCTGGGGACACACAGGGTCGGAGCAGAGCTTGTGGGGTTGGGGCTGGGGGCAGGGATGAAGGTGGAGATGGCGATGGGGATGGGACAAGGATGAGGGTGGGGTCAGAAAGGGGTGGGGATGGGGGCAGTAGAGATGATCCCCTTTGAAGATAGCCCTACACTCACTCTTTGCCCCGGTGAGGGAATCCCTTGTATGGCCCCCAATGAGAAACCACAGGCAGCAGGCAAGCCCCAGCAGCACTGAAAGTCTGATACAGCTATCACACAGCACACCTCTGTTGCTGATTAATGAGGATGAAAAGGAAGAACTGGGTGGCTCCTCTGAGCCCTGCCCCTTATGCGCACCCCCACAAGCACTCATATTATCTGTGTCAAGCACATTTTTATGTAAATGCCCTAACCATCCCTTTCAGAGGTACAATGCCTCCCAGACTGAGCCCCTGAATGGCATCGGCACATTTCTCGTGCCTCAGCTGCTCACCCAGACAAACAGAAGCGTGGCTTCCCACAAAGGGCTATGGTAATAATGCCAAGCACTTGGAGAGTCGAGGGCGGAGGCGAGCAGGGGCCAAAGCTATTTTAATAACAGAAGAAAAGCCAGGCTCCTGCTATCTCGATGAGTCAAGGCAGGGGCAGGCCCCACAGATGGATGCATGGAGTCACACAAGGCAGATGTGCAGTCAGGAGAGGACGTTTCCCACATTCTCCATCACCTCATGGCCGTTAGAGGCCAACGTCCCACCATACAGAATCACAGAATCAGAATGGCTTCAGTTGGAGGGGACCTTAAAGATCATCTAGTTCCAGCCCCACCACCACAAGCAGGGTTGGTGCACTGATCCACTAGATCAGGCTGTCCAGGATCCCATCCAACATGGCCTTGAGTGCCAGCTCCAATGCAGATCTGGGACCTTCTTCCCTCATCTCTCCTAAGACAGGACACCACAAAGCTCATCACCATGGGCTGGTCCCTGCATCAGGTGAGGAAGGGTCTTCACTCAGGACATGACAACTTCTTCCAGGAGTAGCTCAGCAAAAAAAATTATTCACTAAGAAGGGTTTCAAGGCTTCCCAATGGGAACTCTCACCCAATGTTTAAGGCTGGTGCACACCAGAGACTCACATAGAGACTGCCACCCAATGCCACACCAGGTAGATGTGCTTTCTAGATGTCCTCTGCAGATTTTTTGTATGACAAAGCAAATGTCCATCCCTCATAGGTTGAATTTTCACAGCCAAGTATGAGAGAAACACCCCTACAACTGTCCCAGAGGGTTTGTCTGTGCTGTAGCTTATCCTGGCCTCACCTTGTGGTGTCTGCCTGGTACTCAGTAGGGCTTCTGTGGGGCTGTCCCAACTGTGTGTGGGACCCTGCTTCTGCTGGAGGGGTCTGCAGAGGAGGGAGGTGAGACTTAGTTTATTCAGCATTGCTACAGTTGTGAAATGTGGCAGGAGGAACCCAACAGGGCATTGAGAAAAGCCCATTTAGGGGAACGGGGAGCAGTACAGCATGGATTCCCCAGTGTCACTGGAAGTCAGAACACTAAGCGAGCTTGACAAAAAGGCCAGGATTCATGCAGAAAGCCCAGGGCAGTATTTCCAACTGTTCTTCACATGCAGAAATTCAGGCAGCTGCTGCACATGGCCTCACTCTTACTGCCAGCCAAGCCATGCACTCAGCACAGTAGTCTCATGCAAAATCAGGCCAAGGGCACACAGGCATGCTCACCACTGATGCTTTCACTCTGCTCTGATAATTCATCATTAAATGGCAAGTAAGTTTGCAGTGAAGGACGTTAATTACTGGGACAGTCATGGGCCAAGCACTGGACTTGTTCCTAGTGTTAGGGAAGGATGTGCTGATGTGGCCAAGTGTCCCAGTCCCACTATGCAGTGGTGCTCAGGTGAGGGGGGAGCAGAGGAGCTGCAGCTTCACATCTCCCTCGCTCCTTCCCAATGCTGCTTTTGGTGTTCCCAAACCAAGGGCCCCATCCCACTGGGGCTGCAAACCCAAGCAAAGTACAGCTGGGGTTTGGGTCAGCTCAGCAGCTCTGTCCTGGAATGTGGGCTTTGCAATGAACAATTATGATAATTGCCAGTGACAATAACAGGCAGAACATATCTGTGTCATGGCAACACAGGAAACAAACTCCAAGCAGAGCCTGTGCCCATCGGCTGTCCCTGTGGGGCAGCCCGTGCTCACACAGTTACTGATACCCCTGATTTTTGTAGCATCCCATCTGCTGTGCTCAGCTCCAAAGGAAGAACAGTGTGGGTTACCTGGACATGATCCCAGACCTCTCCTAACCTGGAGATGGTGGGTACAGGGACAGGTGGGGCAGGTTTGTTCGAACAGGGACCCCTGTATGAAGTGCTCAGTCCAACAGGAGTCCCCCTCTGCTGTTCCAAAACAAGGAGGCACAAGGCAACTTCACAGTCAGTAGCTTTGCAAAGACCACTGGAGGTTGTTCACATCACGGTCACTCAGGCATCTCTCCAGCTCCTGGCACTGCTGCCCAGCCTGGGCACTGCAGGTGGGCTGCATGCCATCCACCTCAGGCCTTACAAAGGACACAGCATCCACAAGCAGAGCCCATGCCTCATTATTTTGTATCTGGTTCTCCTACAGTGGGACGGTGGAAGAGCCAGCAGCCAGGGATGTCACTGCACTGTGCTGGCCGCTCTCTCTGCTCCCCCTGCTCCTGCTCAGAGCCATCACTTGGCATAACTCAGCCATGGTGAACGAGAATTCTCACCAATTTTCCTTAAAAAAAAAAAAAATCATCACATCCGGACTCAAGCCAAGGGAACAAAACTTTATCTCCACAGGACAGTGATTCAGCAGAGTGTAAGTCAGGTTATAATTGAAGCTGCACTTAACATGGTTTGGATGTTGGCACAGCTCAGCCATGAGCAACAAACCACAGCAGGTCAGGTAACAGGAAAGGGCAGGCCCAGCCCATTCCTTCTGCCACAACTGTGTCCTACTCCTTGCCAGCTCTGTGGGGCTCATGGGGCATCTTGCTCCTCATCCTGCTTCTCATCCATCAGCAGCATCGTGGTGACGTGCTCCGGGAGCTGTGCACTCAGCTGAAGTCAAGCAAGCTGCATTCACGTCACCAAAGGCGTGCTCCAAAGGTGAGGACGTTGTGTAAGAGCAAAAGCAGGGTGTGATTTGACCTGCAGAATCTTTCCTGCCAACAAGAAGGTTGGCTCTGGGGTCCCAAGATGACAGATGGAAAAGGTGGTGTCCCCCATCTCGCTGTGGCATGTCACCTCCAGAGTCACAGAACAAAACATGTGCATGTTGGTCCACTTTCTGTTTGCTTTGCAGAAGGTTGGGCAAGTGGCTCTGCAGCCTGTTGCTGCTCACTGCCAGCAACTCCTGAAGCCTGGTGAGGTTTTCAAAGAGCAGACGAAGTTCATGCTGGCCAAATGTTTATAAAGGGAAGGAATAATGACTCAGATGCCCTCTCAGGCTCATCATCTGCCTGCGATCTGAGGCAGAGGAACAAGCAATGCACCACTCTTTGTGAGGACTTTAAATAGAACAATATAATTAAAAGCAATTACAGGGCTTTACAGAAACAGATTTTGCCAGACTAGTGTTCTGTTTGTTGAGGAGATTAAAAGATTGGGTGATAATGGAGAAGCACTTCCAGGTGAACTTCTGACACAGGCATCTCTGCTCATGCCATAGGACAGCTGTAGGGATGATGGGCACAACCCGTTTTCTGCCCCACAAATGGGTGATCTCAGAACCAGGGAGGAATCACTCTGCTGTTTTCCAGGTCAGGCTTCAGCTTTTCATAAGTGGTTTCCTGGAAAAAATCTAAGGTGGGACTCTTCCCAGGAGGAACACGAACTTGGCACCCAGCCTCCCCAAGTGCCTGGACTGAAAAAACAGCACTGGGTTCTTCAGTGGTGCTCACCTCTGCAGGGACACGGGAAGAAAAGCCACTCTTAGGGCTAACAGGAGGGTGAGACCAATGGAGGTTTTATCAGGACACAAGGCAGATGCTTGCTGATCCACGAGTGGGGAGCATTTGCCATATCAGGACCTGTGCAGTCACTGTGGACGCTGGAGATTTCATGGTCTGGCTGCTCAATGAAGCACACACGTATCTGGACAGACGAGGAGCCCATGAAAACCACAAGACACTGCTGATGTACTGATAGGTGGGGAGCCCAGCCTTAGGCACACTTATGGTTTTCACTGGCAGCAGGACAAAGCAGAGCGTGAAAGGAGGGTTTGGCAGAGGTTAGCAGCATTGCTTTTCTGGTGTTCACCTCCCATCATGGAGATCAGCACAACAAAAAGCCCAAAACATTAGGGGAAGCTGAAGAAACCCAGTGCATGAATGACTGGCACCGGGAAAGGAGTCCAGTAAGTGTTAGCAACAACCTGCAAATAAGGTACTGTCCGGACACGGGCCTAGGAGGATAGCTGGGACTGGGGGTTCTCACAGTGAATTGAGGTGAAGAGCTCTCAGCAAGTGATGCTGGTCTTACACTGACAGCTGGTCATCCTGAGTCCCCGGTCTGGGCTCAACTTCTTCCCTACAAGAGAAGGAAATAGGCACTTTGTGTGTCCCTGTATTGCCCACAGCAGAGGAACACGATGAGTTGGAAAATTAGGTCCTTCTCTCTCCCAGATCTCCAGATCTGGCAGAGATATGCATATTCCTGTCCCACACCTCACCCACCACCACAACCCTCCAAACAAACAAAAAAGGAGAGGAGACAACACCAGGCAGCTGGAAGGGGATGGAGAAATCCTTGCTTCACCTCCAAATATTTCCCCCACTCCATCACCTGAGCAGGAAACATCACTAAAACCCCAGAGAATCCTAAATGCCTTTGGGGCTTTCCTTCCCCAGGAGTCAGGAGTGACTCGCAGGGCAGAGGCCAGGTCACAGAAGCCAACAGCCCAGACTCTGGAGTGCCACTTTCACTTCCAGATCTCACTATGTGCCACATGTTTCCGTCATCTAAGTCCTACACAGCAGATCCTTCCAACCAAAAGGTCAGAGAGAACCATGAGAGCAAGCAGAATTTCTCCTATTGCACAAAGCATTGCGTGGGAGGTTATCCGAGTGTCTTCTTGTGTTGACCAAGGGAAGGAGACCTTTCCTCTGTGGGGCTTTCAGCAAGGCTCAGCAGCCACGTACTGCTTACAGCACATGATTTGGCCCCAACAGCACTGCTTCACATCCCTGCTTTAATCCCATTGTACTGGGGGAGGGGGCTGCTTGCACCCCACTTCTGGCAGCATCCCCTGGTGTATGGGAACTGTTGGATCACGGCCTGAACCACTGATGGATCACCTGAGGTGAGCATTGAGTCAGCCACAGAGCACAGGTGAAGGCAATGCACCTGTGTGACCAGAAGGGGTGGAATCTGAATCCACCTCTCCCAGACCCCCATTTAAGGGCTGACCACCACTGGGGAAGGATATTTTTCTGTGGGTACAATCCTTTGGAGTTTCCTACTGTGAGCCTGGGACATGGGTGAGCGTTTTCCTTTATTTTGATCGTCTCTTTCCATTGTGGTGATCTTTCTAAGTTTCTTTCTGATCTTTCTTTCCAACTGTAAAATATCTTGGCTACAATACTATTTGGTATTATTCAGTCTGTTAGCCGCACACCTGAGGACAGCACAGTTGTCCAGCAGTGTCTGACCATGGACCACCCTTGGTATGGTACCAGAGTGAGTACCAGCAGGGATCTCCAAGGCTCACGGGGGAGCAGAGCACAGTGCAGCAACACTGCAGAGCTGCGCATCACTGCAGGGCTGTACTGACTCACCAAGAGGGACTCTTAACACCTAACAATGCATAAAAGCCTTGAACTAGAAATGCAAATACACACAATTTATATTTAATAAGGCAGTTAATGTACTGCATGTCCAATAAAGGCCCACTGAGCTCGCATCACCCATTTATTGAGGTTACTCCACGTAATGAATTCCAAATAAGTGATAATGGCTGTATTTGAAGTTGCATTAATAACTTTACACACGTGTCTGAATCCAGAGCCCTCCACACCCAAACTGAGGAAGGTACAGCAAGTACAGTATTTGCTGTGCTCACTATTTCATGAACCTGATCTAAGTGCTCTCAGCTCTGAATGCGTGAGTTAAATGAATCCCCTTGCACCCAGGCAGAGGAGATGTGCCAGGATGGCTGTGAGAGTCCCATGGTGGGGAGGGACCCCTGTGTTACCATCCCGGACTCCCAGTCCCCACACTGTGTGCTGTAGGATGGTGTTGGTTCCTTTCCAAAGGCTGTGAGAAGGAGCTGGTTTCAGCTCCAGCACCTCTCATGCTCTGTCTTCTGAGGTGGATCACAGTTTGGAGGAGAAAACGTGTAATTTCAGAGACCTTGAAAGTAGAAATGCTTGAAGAAAGCTCAGTTAAATGAAGGCCTAACAGGGATTAGGGAATACTAAATTCCAGCTGGGAAGAAATGTCAGAACTGTATTCAGTGTTTTCAGCACTGTCAGGAAAAAAGAAAAATGGACAAAAGCACAATAAAATAAATGGATTTTACCAAATTTTTTTTCAGTAAATTTGATGTTTGTATTTTAATAAATACATTATGGGGAGAAATGCCAGAATGAAAAGTTTCAAGGACTCTTAATATCTTTGTGCTTTTCCAGCTTAGTGATATGCTGTCATATCCACTGACTGAGCCCATACCACTGATTTCTGCCATTAAATAGGCTTTATTCCCAGCTGGTTATGTCTTTGTCTCTTGCACCTTTGCTTATCCACTCCTTTGTGGGTGGGTTTTTCCAGCACCAGCCAAGACATGCCTGTTGTTGCATGAGGACAGTCTTAGGCATTTCTAAGCTCCTCTTGCCCAAAAGCAGCAAGGGTGTCCTGCTGCCATCAGTCCCTTGGAAAGGAAAAGTAACAGGTGTTGTGTTATGCATGTGAAACTCACTGCAAGTCCAGAAACTTCACTGCTTAGCTCCCCATCCCATGGAATAGGACGGGTGCTGTGCTGGGAAGCTGTACTCTGCAGGATGCCTGAGCTCAGGAGTCATTTTCCTGATGTATCACTTTGGTTTCTGGAGGACTTTGGCATGCTGTGGAGGCCCAGGTCCAGTTTGATCACTGTCATCCTTGCAATCACTGTTCAGCTGTCCTTAGGTCCTCTCTTTCAATGAGTTACAGAACTGCCTGGTCCTCACCTTCCTGCTTATCAGCTCCTTGCTGCTCAGAGCCCTCAAGTGAGCTTGCAAAAAGCTTCTTCCACAGGAGCTTTCCTGACCTACAAAGGGCTTAGGCTGCACATAGATCCTACTGCCACAACAGCTCATTGCATGGAGCTCCTGAGCTCACCACAGTTGTGTCCTAGCTCTACAGCAGGAGCCCAAACCCATCAGTGACATCCAGAGTTGGCAGTAAGGGCTTCTCTCAAGCACCACAGCACACGTGTCACGTGCTGCATTTCAGCCCCAAATTTAAAATGCAGCCTCTCTGCTGTTGACTACCCAGAACCTGGTGACAAGGTCTCCCAGTGCTCCCACTAAGGCAGCATATAGCCAGTGCCTGGCCAAAGCCAGGATCACAGCCTGAAGATGCCCTCACTAACAGCCCAGCTCCCTTCTGTACCATACACTGTCCCTATACAGGATAGACTGCATCACCAGGACCTAAAATTAACCAAAATTCATGGAGAGGGGACAGCACGGGGCTCAATAGAGTGGTTTCTAAACGGTTCTTGAACCCTGCAGGTGCAGGGCTTTTGCTGCCAGTCCCTGTCAGCTCTGCTGGCTGCATGGCAACCCATTTCCCATGTCCTGTGTCTTTGTCATCCATTTCACCCTCCTTGTCCCATTTGCAGTGAATCCTCATCGCATTCCTCAGATCTGGCAGCCCTGGAAAATCAGAAGCCATCAGAGCTGCAGCCATCAGGTCTGTGCTTGCTTGGGTGAGCTGCAGGGATCCCCCAGGCTACACTTCCATCCCTCCTGCCCAGCCCAGCATCGGCCCCACACACAGCCTTGAGTGTAGCTGAGCCCTGTGAGGACAGCCAGTAAGCAGAGCACAAATGGCCCAGTGACATGGAGATGATCATCTCTGCGAGCATCAGGCAAGAGTTTGAAAGACAAGCAGCCCTTCTCCTTGTTCTCCATTTAAGCACAAACACACACACATTAAAAAAAAAAAAAAAAAAGAAGAAAAAAAAAGAAAAAGAAGAAAGGAAGGGGGAGGAAAGAAAAGAAAGGGGCGACTTCCAGCCAGGCAGTAAAATGCCATCTGTCTCCTGATGGCTCATGTGACACCGACAGACGTCCGCTGCAGCCGGAGCCGAAGGCACATGGCAGCTCCGCTCCCTGCGCCGGCAGCAGGGCAGCATCCCTACCCAAGCCTCTTCTCTCACCCAGAGGTAGACCAAAAGTTTCCACTGCACAAAGCTGTGAGGCTGCTCCTCTCTGCCCTGCCTGCGGGAAACATGCCCAGGGCAGCACCGGACTTAGGATGGCAGCCATCCTACAGCCAGGCTGTGTTCCCCTCCGATCTACCTGTTTCCCTCCTGCAAAACAAAGGAGCTGAGCAGCAGGGCCCTCCACACAGCTCTGCTGCCTCAAGGGAAGGAGTCTTGCTGACCCCAAGACGCTCCTGGGCTGAAGGACCGGACAAAAAATGGAGCTTTGTATGGAAACGAACCAGCAGCCTGCCTGCTGCAGCCAGGCTGCTACCCACATCCCACTGCCCACCATGGGGCAGCCCCACAGATGCTGCCACGGCTCGTGTGTCCCTGAAGCACAGATGTCTCCAGGTGACGTATCTGCTTCCCAGAAAGAGCTGTGCCTGCTTCAGACCTGGAGGAGGCAGCGGGCATGTCCCCGTGTTCCCAGAGCAGGAAGGCAAGGCAGGTGGAAGGGGAACGGCCCGAACCCTTCTCCAGTGCACTGATCTATGGAGGAGGCAGCAGAGCAGCCCAGCACACAGCTGGACCCGGTGCCTGTTTGACACCAGAAGTGGTCTGTATGGCTTCTGCAGCTGTCCTTCACCCCACACATCTCATTTGGCATCTTTGATGGCTCCTAGCCCTGATCTGCTCCTCACACACTGATGCCTTAAGTTGGGGTGAGAGGGAGATGCTACACGAAGGGTCTGAACCCAGGCCAACACCATCACGAGGTGCAAAATGCCCAAGAGAGACTCTGAGGGGTTTGCTACTGCAGCAGAGAAAAATGCTTTGAGTTTGTTGTGAAGTGGTGATTCAGAATAGCTTGGACTCAGCCATGGGAAGGCTGGAGGCAAGTGCTCCTGCACGTGGACGTGGGAGCTGCACGTACAGAGAAACACTCTGAGACAGCACAGCCTTGCTGTGTTCAGCCTGGCTAATGATTAGCTAGATAGGACGTGGCCATTCAAGGGCACAGGGTGAAAACAGCCCTTCTGCCTTTGCTTACACAGCACACACAGCTGGGCCATTCCCACAGCCAACACCCAGACACAGTGAGCACAACAGGGGAAATGCCAGCTCAGGAGCAGCATCCAAGGGCTGGGGCTGGGAGAGCGGCCCAGTGGGTGCTGCCCAGCTCAGCTCTGCTCAAAACTTCCCCAAGCAAGAGCTGACCTATAGTATGCAGCTGGGTCTCCCTGCAGAGATGTTTGTGCCTCCAAGTCATCCATCCTTGGACCTCTTTCTTTGTCCTCATGGCATCCATCAAAAGTTGCTTTAGGATTTAATCTAAAGTTTCAAGGGTGTGGAAAACACCTTCCAGTATGTTTCACACTTTCTTATTCCCTGGGGATCCCACAATATTTGCTACAACACCCTCCTACCTGCCCAAAGAGAAAGTGCTTTCTCCTCTAGAGCCATCTGCAGCAGTTTTACAGGCTTCTTCCTGAAGCCTGGCTCCTGGCTCTACCCACCACGGACCTGCAGGCCTGCTGAGCTGGAGCCTGGTTGGATATGTCTGTAAGACCCATCATCAAAGCAAGCTGGAAGAAGAGTATAGCTTGCCTCTGGGGCTGAAGAAAGAAGGGATGTCCCCCACTTTTGGACAACAACCACAAGACACTGACGTGAATGCTTTATCCCCTGGGCAGGCATTCAAGGATGGGGTGGAATCTCCATCTTTGGAGAATTTCCAAACTTGAGTAGATTGGCCTTGAGAAACCTGTTCCAGATTTTGAGCATATCCTGCATAGCTGTAAGTTCAGTTGAGCTTACAGTGTAGAGTTTGCTTGTACAGCTTTGGGAAAGCCAAGGCCTTATGCATCTCTCGTATATTCCTCCCACTCAAGTTAATATTCTTCTTGTGTTGAGAGAAAAACACTTAAAATTGCTCTCAGAAGTGCTTCTCATCAGCATGAGTGAGCAGAAAGTGAATATGAACTGATCTTATTTAAATGAAGTCCACTTCAATTGTCAGTTGAAATTGTTCAAAGCCATTTAATTAATACAGTTCGGCTTCACCTCCTCGTATGCAGATATGCTTCCAGTGCTCAGCAATTGAACAACACTGCACAACCCATGGGATATTTGAAATCACACAGTTCTTGGTGAACTTCACTGGTTGGGCAGTCCTTGAACTGCTCCAGCATTTCCTTAGCTCTTCCCTCACAAAGAACTACATTTCCAGAGGTGGAAAGTGCTTCTCTACCCTACTAGTGCCAGTCCTTAGTGGTCTCACACAGAAATTATCTGTTAGCACCATCTTTTTTCTCTGCCAGTAGTAATAGCAGAGCACTAGCAAGGTGTGGTTTCTTGGGGCACAAGTATGTGTACATCTGACTTGGATGTACAGGAGCCCAGCTGCCCCTCAGGTCCATTTAGGTTTCTGTTTTCCACCATGCGATGACAAAACTGTCTGCAAACAAGTAGTTTTCTTTCTGTCTGTCCATCTCTATCTTTCCTTCCCTCCTTCCCTCCTTCCCTCCTTCCCTCCTTCCCTCCTTCCCTCCCTCCCTCCCTCCCTCCCTCCCTCCCTCCCTCCCTCCCTCCCTCCCTCCCTCCCTCCCTCCCTCCCTCCCTCCCTCCCTCCCTCCCTCCCTCCCTCCCTTCCTCCCTCCCTCCCTCCCTCCCTCCCTCCCTTCCTCCCTTCCTCCCTTCCTCCCTTCCTCCCTTCCTCCCTTCCTCCCTTCCTCCCTTCCTCCCTTCCTCCCTTCCTTCCTTCCTTCCTTCCTTCCTTCCTTCCTTCCTTCCTTCCTTCCTTCCTTCCTTCCTTCCTTCCTTCCTTCCTTCCTTCCTTCCTTCCTTCCTTCCTTCCTTCCTTCCTTCCTTCCTTCCTTCCTTCCTTCCTCCCTCCCTCCCTCCCTCCCTCCCTCCCTTCCTCCCTTCCTCCCTTCCTCCCTTCCCTCCTTCCCTCCTTCCCTCCTTCCCCCCTTTTCTTATTTCCTCTTTTCTTCCTTCTTTCTCATTTCCTTCCTTCCTTCCCTTTCTTTCTTTCTTCCTTTCTTTCTTTCCTTCCTCCCTTCCTTCTTCCTCCCTTTCCTTCCTTCCTCCCTTCCTTCCTTCCTTCCTTCCTTCCCTCCTTCCCCCCTTCCCCCCTTTTCCTATTTCCTCTTCCTTCTTTCTCATTTCCTTCCTTCCTTCCCTTTATTTCTTTCTTCCTTTCTTTCCTCCCTTCCTCCCTTCCTTCTTCCTTCCTTTCCTTCCTTCCTCCCTTCCTCCCTTCCTTCCCTCCTTCCCCCTTCCCCCCTTTTCTTATTTCCTCTTTTCTTCCTTCTTTCTCATTTCCTTTCTTTCTTCCCTCCCTCCCTCCCTCCCTTCCTCCCTTCCTCCCTCCTTCCTTCCTCCCTTCCTTTCCTTCTTCTTTCTTTCATGCTTTGCTTCTTTCTTTTTTCTCTCCTTTCTTCTTTTCTTTCCTCACATTCATTTGAATGACAAAGGTTTCCGATTACAGTCCCCCTGGAGAACAGAGCAGCCAGGCTGCTGCTCACTTACTGACTGGCAGATTAAGACAGATAAAGGGAGAGATTTGTATATTGACTCTGTGTTTATGTAACTCGTGTGCAAGGCCTAGCCAGGAGCAAAGGGAGATCTGACCCACATAAATAATAACGAGCAGCATTTTTAAACTAAATCATCTGGAAAATTCACAGACGATTCCATCGGTTCTATTGTGTCACCAGAGGGTCATAAATAATTCAGCCTTGCTCAAATATTTATGGAAATCAATTTAGCCCTCAGTCCAACGTCACCTCCCTGAGAAAACATTTTCCCTTAGTATCTCAAGTGCAACCCGACTGCAAGGCTCCCCAGGGCCGAGGGCACCTGTAGCCTCCCAGCAGCACACACACGTGCCAGCTCTGAGGCCATCATTTCCAGTCTGTACTGCTCGGGAAAGCAGAGCAAGGAGATCACCCACAGTGTGAATCCCTGACCCTGCTGGGAGCTCAGCATGGGTTATTCCCATCTCTTGGTGGAAAAACCTACTTCAAGTGAATTGTGAATGTCTTCCAGCACCTTCACAGCAAACAGAGAAACAGGACAAATCCCTGGAGGCAAAAGCTTGACCCTCCTGCACATCACCCACACGGGCAATGTGCTCAGGGAATAACTGGGGATGAGGATCAAACCTCCTGCCAGCTCAGCCACCAGCGCTGATAGCTGGGGCAGCCCTATTCACCCCATGCTATCATGGAGAAAAAACACCTCCTCCCAGCTCTTGTAAGAGGTTATTACCTCTTGTTCTGGCCTCTCCCCAGATTTCTGGTCCCATTTCTCTTCTCTGCCTGGTGCAACACGCAGACCTGAGCAATGGCACAGCACGGCTGGGCTCCCAAGGGGCACCTTGGCAGGTGAGATGTTGATAGAAAATCGCCATGTAGGACCACATCTCTCCCAGTGGTCTGGGTCAGTGGTACACAGAACTGGGAAGACTGAGTACCCGGGGTGGGAGGTGCTTTCCTGCTATGGGGAAGTTCAGGGCAGACTTTCCAGACTATGGCCGTGGTTGTTAATGGCTACAAAGGCAGAACATGGGTGTTCCCTCTGGTATTCAAAGTGTTTCTGATCCCCAGTTCCCAACAGTAGGAAACTCACTGTGCTGCAGGATGGGGCAGAGGGAAGGTGTGGCTGGCAGCCTGAGCACGGGCAGGAGCTGCTATCAGTGGTGGCCAGTCTCTGTTTGGCATGAGAGACAAAGAGATAAAGATAGCTGGTTCTAACACCACGGAGCTTCACCAGAAGGAGAAAACACAAGAGAAAAAAATGGCAAAAGAACAGGCAGAACCTTTGGGTTTGGTTTTTTTTTTAACTCTTCCTGGCTGGAAGATTCCCTCTCTTCTCCAGCATTTATGATCCAGAGCCTTTGAAAATACACTTCTCATCCTCTGACTGGTGACTCATTACAAACTGGGATGAGCTATGGATGTTCCCAGGCTGCAGGCTCTTGAGCTGCCCAACATTTGGGATACCACCTAGCGATGAGCCTTAATTCATAGCACCTCCAGAGAAGTGCTCTGCTCAGCGCAGGGACACTGCCTGGTCTCTCTGCAGAGTTGCCTCATGACAGCATGTGGTTGAGCTGAGTTTTATTCAAAAAGGGTTAATTTGTGCCCTCTTCTCCACTAAGCACTGTAACACAATCAATCTCACAAGAGCAGCTTGGCTTTCTCCTCTCTTCTCCAGCCGTCACTTCTTGGCTTTTAATAAATTATTCAGCTTTCCTAAATATGCATAGGGGTCTCATTAACAACTAATTTTGCTTATTTAAAACAACTGCATAATCAGACCACTATAGTGTTTCGCCTTTCTTATAGCAATGAATTATTCATGCGCTGGGAATCTGCATATAAATTTATTGATTCTTAAAAGGGCACATTTTTCACAGCCTGGGACCAAAAAGGGAAAAAAAAAAAAGAAAAGAAAGAAACCATGGTTATTTTGGTTTTGAACATTTTGGCCCAAATTCCCCATTTAAAAAGTCATATGGTGTTTTCCTCAGAACAGACGGCAGGCAAACCCAGAGCATCATCGAATGCACCTGGAATTCCTGAGCGCAATGAAAGGGAGGGCATGGCAATTTATCACTTGCACAATCTTGACTTCCAGCCCTTCCCCAGAGCACTGCTACTGGTCTGATGTCGTGGCATGCATTATGCACTGACTTCTGGGTGCCTTTAGGTGCTGCCAGTTGATCCACAAAGAACACCTGGGCAAGGAGGGGACATCTTGCGAGGGTGTGTGAAGCCATCAGTACCAATGGATTAAATGCAGGCTTATCCCACAGAGAAAGCACTGAAAAAAACAAATACAGAAATACAGGATCAAAAGGGAACATGCTCCAATGGCACGCAGTCGGCCTTCAGGCCTGCTCAGCCTCCACCACTAAGGAGCACAGGGCATTTAGCACCTGCACACATGCTCGCCCGTTATTTCCTATATTGGCTTGCTGCATTTTGTCTCATTCCACAGATTTGTATACAGAGATCCATCCCCACACCCCAGAGATCTATGAGGAGCAGGTCTCATTCTGCTTAGATTCACAGCACAGCAGTGTAATTCCAACCTGAAGGGACCTCTGCAGGTTTGTAGCCCAGTATCCTGCACAGAGTATGGGCAGCAGTGGGATCAGGCTGGGCTGCTTGCAGCTTTATCCAGCCTCACCTTGCAAAATTCTGAGGAAGGACACTGCACAGCCTCTGTACAACCTCTTCCAGTGCCCTCACAGTGGAAGTATTTTTCATCATCTCTTCTCTCAAATTCTTCTTTCAGTTTCCATCGTCTCTCATCTTCCTGTCGTGCACCACAATGGAGACCTCACAATGGACTTTTTAACCAGCTCCTCTTCCCCAAAGCACTCCTGGTTATCCCTTCTCACCAGCCCCCAAGGCCTGCCAGGACCTCAGGCTCTGAGGTCTGAGGGAGAAACGGCCTTGATAACTGACACAGCACCACAAAAACTTCTGCAAAGATCTTACCATTCTCACAAAGGTTATTTTTGGAGGTTTGACATGCCCATCCTATGAAAAAGGGCTACAGTGAATACTAGGAATGGAAGCATGGAGCAGTCACAACTCATTGTAAATGAAGATGGAGTTACAAACACCTGAGCATCTCTGGGTGCTCAGTTGCTGGTAGATCACACCTGCTGATGTCTGGAGGTCTGAAGAAGAGAAGAAAAGTGTCTCCATGCTCCACAGTTGGCGTCCTTGGTTTGAAACCCGATGCACATAGTTCCTTCCTGAAGTATGCAATGGGTTTTTAGCCCAGAGGCAGTTCCACAAGAGGTGGACAAAATGCTGACAATGCTCCTCCACACCACGGGCAGTGTGGGTGCCCCACTGCATTAAGTGGATGGTTAATTTTATAATTGTGTTTATCACTTGAGAACTAACTGCCACACTCTGTTTTTCCTATTCTTCTAATTGTGCAGTGGGGAACCAGGTTGCTGAGCTTCAATTTGTCTTCTTCCATTTTCATGATAAAAAAAACCACAGTAGGCAGAGGAGGAATGTACGTCTGTAACTCCTTTTTATTTTGGGTTTTTTTTTTTCTCCCCCTTTCTTTCTTTTTTCTTTCTTTCTTTCTTTCTTTCTTTCTTTCTTTCTTTCTTTCTTTCTTTCTTTCTTTCTTTCTTTCTTTCTTTCTTTCTTTCTTTCTTTCTTTCTTTCTTTCTTTCTTTCTTTCTTTCCTTCTTTCCTTCTTTCCTTCTTTCCTTCTTTCCTTCTTTCCTTCTTTCCTTCTTTCCTTCTTTCCTTCTTTCCTTCTTTCTTTCCTTCTCTCTTTCTTTCTTTCTCTCTTTCTTTCTCTTGTTTCCTTCCTTCCTTCCTCCCTCCCTCCCTCCCTTCCCTCCTTCCCTCTTTCCCTTCCTCCCTTCCTCCCTTCCTCCCTTCCTTCCTCCCTTCCTCCCTTCCCTCCTTCCCTCCTTCCTTCCCTCCCTCCTTCCCTCCTTCCCTCCTTCTCTCCTTCCCTCCTTCCCTTCCTCCCTTCCTCCCTTCCCTCCTTCCTTCCCTCCTTTCCTCCCTCCCTTCCTCCCTTCCTCCCTTCCCTCCTTCCCTCCTTCCTTCCCTCCCTCCTTCCCTCCTTCCCTCCTTCCCTCCTTCTCTCCTTCCCTCCTTCCCTCCTTCCCTTCCTCCCTTCCTCCCTTCCCTCCCTCCCTTCCTCCCTTCCCTCCTTCCTTCTCTCCTTCCTTCCCTCCCTCCCTTCCTCCCTTCCTCCCTTCCTCCCTTCCTTCCTCCTTTCCTCCCTTCCTCCTTCCTTCCCTCCCTCCTTCCCTCCCTCCCTCCTTCCTTCCCTCCCTCCCTCCTTCCTTCCCTCCCTCCCTCCTTCCTTCCCTCCCTCCCTCCTTCCTTCCCTCCCTCCTTCCCTCCCTCCCTCCTTCCTTCCCTCCCTCCTTCCCTCCCTCCCTCCTTCCTTCCCTCCCTCCCTCCTTCCTTCCCTCCCTCCTTCCTTCCCTCCCTCCTTCCCTCCCTCCCTCCTTCCTTCCCTCCCTCCTTCCTTCCCTCCCTCCTTCCTTCCTTCTTCCTTCCTTCCTTTCCTCCTTTCCCAGTTGGTCTGTCTGCATACCTGGCCAGCTGCCTATTCATCTCATTGTCTACAGCTTCTCAGGATATCACTCAGAAGTAACTGATATGTGGAACAGTCTTGTTCCAAACTCAGCCCCTACCTGGCCTGCAATGGCTTGGAGCTGTCAGGGAGGCCCACGTAGTGACAGCCACACTTGAAGGAGTCTCAAGAGGAAGACGTGTTTTGCACAAAGCATACAGTAGATTGCTATTAACCACTCCTATCCCAGACATTTAGCTGGAGACCGTGGTGCACTGGGCCTGGACGAGGGGACATGCTCCTTGCTGGCTGCTCAAGGCCAAAGCTCCATGGAGGTGCCAGCACTCTGTGCCACAGCAAGGTCACCTTGGAGCTGGCAGCATTACACCAGTTATAATGCACTACTGTGAGTCACTCGTGGCTCTGCCAAATCTCCTCACATAGCACTTGGAGAAGGTAATTGCACTCAGAGTGACCTCCGGAGACCCAGGCACCAAGGAGAGGGTCCCTTCAGGCTGTTCTGGAAGTCTTCTCAGTGATCCAAAATCCAAGGGACACAATAACCAAAATCCCACTGTTGCAAAGACTTGCACAGATGCTGAACTTTGCAATGCAGGAGCAGCTGTAGTGACACCAGTGGATCTCACAATGCAGCTGAACTCTTGCTCTCAGGAGGTAATTTTGTACAGAAAGCAGTCCTGAAATAGCAGCTAATGGGAAGCGTGGCCAAGGACACAGACAATAGGATGGACAACAGTGCTTCAAACTTGGATGCTAAGGAAGTTCTTTGCAGTGTGGCAAGGGTGATTTGGTTGTTGTTAAAGAAGCAAGTTTGTCCTCTTGTCTCAGAAATGGGTAGAAGAAGATCTGGGAGCTCAAATGAAAACCATCTGAGAGGCATCTGTGTGACTTCAGTTAGGAGAGGGCTCAGGAAGGGGCTGCAGCCCAGCAGGATGGCTCGCTTAGCAGAGCTCTGTCCTTGTGTGGGACAGATCGTATCTTGTTCCAAGAGTCACAGTCCTGTGTGTAAAGATCCTCTGTGCAAAAAAGCCCCATTCACTACCTGCAGATTGGAATCTACCTCCCATGGCCCTGTTCCACCTTGAAAGGAAAGGACGTTGGTACGAGCGTGGTGTGCTCACACAGAGCACACTGCTGGCTCACACAGTCAGGATGAGGAGCAGAGTCTCATGTGTGGGTTAACATACCTCCCAAAATCAACCCTGCTTGATTGCATGAGGCACATCTGCTGGATTCAGCATTGCTTCAGGTACATCCTGCAAAAACATAGAGCTTTTCCCTTCTTTAAGGTCAGGCTCCTGTCTCAGTTTCTGTGCCTTTGCCTGTTTCTCTGTTACAGCCCCCTGCACTTTATGAGAGCTAACTGCATCCAGTGATTGCAGTGCAGAACTGGTAACCAAAGAAGGGGCCATCCTCAACTTGTTGTTAAGTGGGAATGCGTCAGTCCCCTTCCTCCTGCACACTTCCATTTTCCCTGCTGTTAGAAGGAGATTGTTCTGTTTACCCACTTTCATAAGGACAGTTTTATAGGCAAGGTTAATGTTGAATTCCAGGTGACTGCACTAAATCTCACGCAGTCCTTAGCACCTGCTCAGGGCTTCCCCCTTTCCAAGCACTTCACAGGTCAACTGTAAGCAACACTTGAGTCAAGAAGCTTACACTGATGGTATCAAAGTGCAGCTCATTCTTGTAACAGCTCTTCATCCCCTGTACAAAGACAGCACCAAAGATGAGGACATCCCTTGGCTCTCCCATCCACCCTGTATCATGGAATCATAGAATCATTAAGATGGGAAAGATCTACAAGATGATATAGTCCATCCATCAGCCCATGCCTACAACTGGACTAGACCATGTCGCTCAGTGTGACATCCACCCTTCTCTTGAACACCTCCAGGGACAGTGACTCCACCATCTCCCTGGGCAGCCTCATCCAATACCTCTCTCCTCTTTTGGAGAATGATTTTTTTCCTAATATCCAACCTGATATCCAATCTGACAATCCTCCACTATCACACTATTGCTATCACAGCATCTTCCAGATCTGCTCCTCAGAGCCAGGGGACCGATGACACTGATGACCTGGCAGAGCCCAGCACACACATACCCGTTCCCCACCGGCCCATGGCACGGTGTGACCAGAAGGATGGTGCAAAGAACAAATATACCAAGAGGTTGTTAATTGTTTCCAGCTCTGCTGCATGTGTCTGAGCAGCTCCCTGCTGAGCCCAGCGGACCAGTACCCACCAGTACCATCTGCTCACAGCCTGCTGCCTGCCGGCATCCACCACTGCCCTCTCTGCCCGCCCCACGGAGACTGGGAGAGGCGTGGAACGTCTGGATTCCTTAAGAAGCTGAGATGCTCATCTAGACAGCATTAATCACAATGTTTCACATTTGATTATAGGTTCTCTGGGTTTCCACTGTGTATTTAAAGCTGAAAAACCTTGCTAATTGCATCCCTGTTTCCATAGCTCAGATATGAACTCGCAGCCCGGTGATGGCGGAACCAGTCTGCGTGTACCAGAACATCTCATGAGGTTACCATCCATTTATGGGCACCTAGAGAGAGCTGAGAGGAGGAGCTGGTTGTTCCCCACCAACCTCACCTCCAGTTTGCCACAGTTTTGCAGCAGTGATGAGGAGCAGTGCATCAGGGGCAGCACGGGGACTTCACTGTAAAACTGAATCATGGAAGGAAATACCCCATCCATGAAAAGTCCTTTCGCTGCAGTTCCTTCCATCTGTGGCATCTGCAGATGCTGCCTTTGCTTGGGTGGAGGATGTAGACAGCTGTGATGTGAGCAGTGTGGCTCTGGGCCTGGAAGGGCACATGGGAAGCAGCAGCAAGAGAAGAGAACATCCTTGACTCTGCATTAATCCCAGCACTCTTCCAGGACCTGCAGATCCAGGCCAGCGTGAGGACTTGAAACACCTGCCTGTGAATTAGGCGTCTGCTATCTCTGCTGTGCAGAAGACTGATGCTTCCCCCAGCCAAATTAGGGATTGTGTAACCCAGGAAAAGAGCCCACAGTGCGTGTTATAAGGTCACCCATTTTCTCCTGTTCATCCTCCCCAGTGCTTGCCAAAGGGACAGGTCCAACTGGACACGAGGCACTTGCTCCTTCCCAGAAGCGGGCGTGAGCAGTGCACCCTGCTGCATCCTCCCCAAACACGGACAGGAAATCTGACAGCTGCTCCCTGCCTCCCTGCAAACCAAGCAGCCACAGCAGGGACAGGAAAGCTGTGCCCATGGATGCATGTGCAGGACCCCCACTCCACCATGGCAAGGAGCAATGTGCTGAGCCCAAGAACCTGAGGGCAGGGAGCACCATGGCACTGGGATGTAGCTTGTCACCACTAAAATCACCTGGAGAGGCTCTCCGCTGTCTTTTCCCATGGATTATGCCAGTCCTGGCCATAGTGGAGTTGGAAATCTCCTTCTGCTGACTGGCTTAATGGGAACAACATCAAAATAACCCTGGAGAAACAAAGCTTGCAGACACAAAGCAGTGCTATAGAGTACCAGAGCTCTCTGCTTGGCAGCACGGTCCCGATAGGAGGTCAGAGCTGCCATGTCACCATGAACCCTCTGCAGGCTGCCCTACAGAAGGACTCACAGCAGCACTACAGCTCCTCACTCTACAGGCAGCACTGGAGCTGCCAAATCTCCACTGGAAGGGAGGGAGGACTGTGGTGTTCATCTCAGGGAGCATGATCCTGTGTGGTTCTGAGACCTGCAGCAACTCAGAAGCCAGTTCATCACAAATCTAGAGCTGCAGTTACAAATGTCATCATTTCTCTAATGGGAGAATGAAAATACGCCCAGAATATGGTAGAAATGGGACCATTCCTTACTGCTCTCTGCCCTGCTTGGAGAAAGACAAGAGAAACCCTACTGAATCCCAGCTCGTTCTCCTCCTGCTGTCCTTGTGCTAAGGCTAGCACTCTGAGCACACAGTGATGTCTGTATCAGCTCAGCACCTTCAGCTGCACAGAGCTGGCCCCAGGAGAGCCGGAAAGGCTCTGGCTTTGCAGACTAAAATCATCCTTCTCACCACACAAGGGATTCAGCCGCATGGAAATGACCTGAGGAGGAATCCCAGCACTGAGCTGAGCAGCGTTTGTGGGCAGGAATGCAAAGCAATGGTGGTCGATGTGGGCCCAGAAGTTTTGCAAGTATGGGTTGATGGCTGGATGAGATGGTTTTAGAGGTCTTTTCCAACCTTAATGATTCTGTGCTTCTAAGCAGCATGGTCCAAGCTGAGCACTGGGTTCACCAGCATTGGGGCCATGCAATGGGGCAAATCCAGCACCTCTACATACATCAGTTTCTCTGTCTCTCAAGAACGGGAACGATATTTCACTGTTTTGGGGAAGTGCTAATCCAAATTTGACACTCTGAGACTTGAGACCACTCTCCCATCTAGCTCCCAAGGGCTCCCTCTTTCTTCTGCCCTGCCAGTAACCCTGATGGTCCTGGTCCACCTCCTGGGGTCACAGGGGCCATTCAGGTCCCCCCCATCACAGTACCATCTCCCAGCCATGATCCCCCACCAAGAACAGCATGTTCACACTCACTGCTACCACACCTCCACACTGGCTTGCTAGCTAACAGCGCAGGAGGTGTTGCTTTGTATTCTAAATTGCAGGATGCTTGCTAAGCGAGGTACCACAAGGACCTCTGTGGCCTTGGGAGGATCTGGATGAGTCCTTGCCTAGCTGTTGTGTATCCACAAGCTCATTCTCTAGATAGTCCCAAGGGTTTTCCTTCCCATTAAGGGGAATTACCACATTTGCCTGTTTTTGTTAATAGCGTCAGAATGAAACTTTTCAAATTCCATTTTAATGGGAAATTGCCCCTAAGGGACTGAAACCTTTCCTTCGCAGCAGTCTGTCTGAGCAATGCAAGCACTTGGAGCTCTTCCCAGTGTTTACCTGGAACTGCAAGTAGCTGCCATTCAGCTGAACTGTAGGAAGTTAAAGATTTTACCCTTAGTAGAGATTTCACCAGAAATCTGACCTGCTCTGGGTGGGTTAAGCTCCATACATATCCCCACACCCACCCCACTTCCCCATCCTGCAGGACGAACAGGAGCTAGACCTATGCTTTATGTCATAGAATCATAGAATCGCAGAAGGATTGGGTTGGAAGTGACCTCAGAGTCCACACAGCCCTAAACCTTGTCATGGGCTGGGTGCTCCCAACCACGTCAGGATGCCCAGGTCCCATCCATGGCCAAGGGCACCTCCAGGGATGGGCCACCCACAGCTCTAGGCAGTTGTGTCAAGGTCTCACTGCTCTGAGTGAAGAATTTCCTCCTCTCATCTTACCTAAATCTTCCCTTAATCAAAGTGTCCTTTGTCCAAAAGGAGGTTGGATCTTTGACCCTATAGATCTTAGATTGCTGCATTGCTTTGGGTTGAGGAAGCTCCAGACCATCAGATTAGGTGATTTGAGCAAGTGGATTTCTGGAGCGATAAAAGGGAAAATTATGGGTATTGGTATGACCCCAGTTGATCTGAATGCTGGAAAATGCAGGAGAGCATGTATTTCATCACTCACTGCCACAGGACAGAATAATTGTGAACTGAACTTCCAAGATCACTGAGGAACAGGGCAAGAGCACCGTGAGCCTGGGGCAGTGGAGATCCAGGACAGAGCAAACTGGGACTTCACGTGGAAGAGGGATTCAAACGTACATCTGGTCGAGGAGGGGCCGTGTCCTGCTCTGATCAGTGCCCTTCCAGAGCAGGGAGCAACGTCACCCTTCCCCATTCCTTGCAACTTTGCCACAAACCATAGAACCATTAATGTTGGAAGAGACCTCTAAGGTCATGCAGTCCAACCCCAGCCCACCCCCACCATGCCACCGATTGCATCCCTCAGTGCCACATCCCCACTGTTCTGGAACACCTCCACAGACCGTGGCCCCACCACTCCCTGTGCAGTCTGTGCCACTGCATTATTACTATTTCAGAGGAGATTTTCCTGATACCCAACCTGATGCAACTTTGAAGCCACATGGTCTGGGTAGACCAGATCCATGCCTTGCCTTCCCCCACCAGATGGTCACCTGCTCACATAAGAAGATTGGGTCAAAGGGAGCTGCCCAAGGAGCTGTGGTTCACTGCCACAGCACAGTACATCAGCCTCGTCTGGAAGGAGCCAGCATTTGTGGGAGGCTACAAGGAAAAGTCTTTTCTTGTCTCAGCTTGTGCATCCAGGGATAACACCTCTGGGGTGTGCTTGGCTGACTCACTCTGTAATTGCCAGTTATCTCAGGGTCAGGGTGCAAGCTCCCCATGGGGCAGCAGTGAGTGGTGTAAAGGGCAGAGGAAGGATGGTGGCCGTGGCAGAGCAAAGGGGAGCCATCCACCTGAGCCATCACCTCATCTCCTCAAGAGCACGACTGCTTTCAAGGTCAGAGAAATTAGAAGTCAGCAATCCACTGAAATTCAAACCTGTTGCTTCCTGGAGGGAAATGCCTTTGAGAAGTGAACAAGCCCTTTCCTTTCCACACAACAATCAGTCCCACTGGCAGCTGCACCCTGGCTGCCCTCCTGCCGAGGCAGGCAGTCATGTCTGGGTGACATATGAAGAACACATAAAGTACATTTCTAGGAGCAAAAGGAAATTTACAAGAAAGCTATTTACCATCGTGTGAGTTAACATTAGTGCAGAGGATCCTTTATGGAGTTTGCCACCCGCTGTCAGGTAACATTTCTCCCAGCAGACCCAGTGCTACAGAACACACTCCCAGCCCTTCACACAGCTGAATTCCCTGAAGACTCACAGAGAGATGACATTTCAAGAGTGTCTTCTCAGAAATAAGGGACCTGGCCACCACAGCTTACACTCATCACATCTACCAGAGCTGTGCCACCCCTTCTCATTCCCAATTAACACGAAGCTCCAGCACTATCATTAGGAGAGCACATCTCTCAGAAAGCCCACTGCGACTTCAACCCCATCTACTCCAACATTTCTGGCTGCTCTGCAGGGATCCTCACGCCTGCTCTGGGCCTGCACAGTGCTGCTCCTGCAGCTGGCAGTGATGTGCAGCAGTGAAGCTCTGCTCCCTTCTCCCCAGGCTGCACCGGAGCGCTGCTGAACGCTGCCGAGGGGCTCTGCCTTTGTTGATGAGCCGGAAAAAAGTCATGACGCCGATTATAGTCTGTCAGCTTCCCTAACCACTTCCAGCAATTAGATTTAAGGACTTTCTTGCTAAATTTACAGAAATTGCTTCCTTCCCTCCTGTTCTTTGGAGTAGAATCAGCAAAGCCTGATCCCAGATCTGCCCACTTGCATGGTCAGGACAAACAGTTCCCAAAGCATCAGGGCCAAACTGCAGCTCCAGCCCTGCAAGCAGGAAGGCAGCACCAAGGGCAGGAGCCACAGCAGGGTCACAAAAACCTGAGCTCAGCCCCAGCCTGTGAAATAGATGCATGAAAGCAGATCCTGTAATGGACAGTTCACCCTCTCTGCCCGCACTCTGTGTTCTCTCTTGTAACTCTGTCCTTGGTATAACACAAACTGTACCTTTCAGCAGCAGGCACATCATTTTTTTTTCTTCTTGCAAAGTGCCAGACAGCCCCGTGACACTGGGCAGGAGGCAGAATCTGCACCAAAGCCCTCATCTCCCAGTGGGTCCATCCCCAGGGACAGCTGAGCAGACATCCTGCAGAGCACTGTGCATCCTCTGCCGTCTCTATGTCCAGGAGTGAAAGAACAGAGCTCATGAGGCACTTTCCACTCAGCAGAAGCAGTGGAATCGATGCACCCAGAGCCCAAGCACAGGGTCTGCCCAGCTGAGGACATCCCAGACCACCCCAGCTAGAGGCCATGACTGGGGTGGGCTTCTGCTTTCCATCACCTCCATCTCTGTGCTTTAAACACTCCCTAAGGAGTGTCGAATTCTTCCTGCAGAATCTCCCCATGCCCATCACACACGCACACCCAGGTGAAAATTTCCGTGCAAATAATTATTTTTTTCCTGGGCCTTCTGTCATTTCTCTGTTTCTCTCTCTCTGGCTGATCCCCTTCTGGGGCAAGGATGAAGATCTTGCTTCCCTCTGGTTTATAACACTATGAGGAGCAGCAGTGAAAACAGAGGTAAGAGCTCTCACCTTGCTTTTGCCAAGACAAGGAGACCTTAAAAAGGACTTGTCATGGGGGGCCACAAAGCTGACACAGTGGCTGTGCGAGGTTTTGCACATAGAGGTGGGATACATTGAGGTGTCTTTAAGCTCAGTGAGACAGCTGGCCAAAGAGAAGGCATTTTGGGGGGAGCAATAATCTGAGATGAAACAGCAGTTGAACAAGAGCTTTCAGCTACAGCTGGATGATTTTGGTATGCTGAGCAAGCACAGCCATTGCTTTCACAGGGATCCTGCAACTATAATGTGTCCTGAACTTGCAAGGACTACCATCGCCTCAGCACCATTCTGAACTGTTATTTCTGGAAGTAGATGGTTTGTCGTTTTGCTTTCCAATGATACAAAAATATTTGCATTCATCCACGGGACAGTACAAACTCTTCATCTCCAGGGGCTGCTCGCCTGTGAGCTTGCATGTGTTCAGGCTCATCCTCACACAAGTGAGCTCCATCATGGTAAAAGATGGAGCAGAAGTAGGCACTGAGGTCTCTTGCAGGAGCCACTGTGGCTGGCTGGCTTTCTCAGAGCACACCTTTAGCTGATACGAGGCTCACCTTGGAGAGAGCAGTGTCCAAACTGCTGGGAGTTCAGGGAACTCCCAAACCAATGAATTGTGTGAGCCCTTTGGTCAGGATGCATCTCTTGACCACAACATTTATCTCTGCAGCCACAAAGGGAGACACTAATGGGATTGGGAAAACAAATAGTGGAGATGAATAAGAACCGATCGGCCTCTGATTCCCAGTCCTTGCTCACAGCCTGCCCTTCTTTCTCCCCCTCCAGCACACCTAGCCCCACCAAGGCCTGCCAGCACCCACCCTGCTCCTTCCATAGCCCCACGAGGTGCCCCCTCCCCAGTGTTCCTGCAGCCCTTTTGCTGTGCTCACACCGCTCCCATTGACTCTTGCCTGGGCAGCCCCAACTGCTGGATTTCCCTGAGCCCATTAGCAGGGCTTGCCTGTGATTAATGTTTCATGTTATTGCTTGACTATTGGGAAAATCGCATCCTCATTCCAAGCAGCACGAGCCAGAAACTACAGGTTCTGCACATACCTCATCACATCAGCATTCCCCACATCGCACACGTCCGCATTCCCTCTTCAGATTTGTCTTGCCCTGGGAAAGCCCCTCTCATCAGAGCTGACCTGCCAGCACTCACAGCAGAGATGTGCAAAAAGGAGCCACTCTCTTGGCTGGCCCAGCATTGTGTCTCAGTTTGATGACTGGTGTTGCTTCGGGTCAGGACCTGCTGTCCCATGTGAGGGTTTCCTCTGACATGTCCTGTCTCTTCTTACGTCACCGAGGCACTGCTTGGTGCTGGGACTATTCTCCCCAGGATGATGTCTGTGCTGCCCAATTGAGTTCTCTGCTGGCTCATCCTTTTTCTTGCAAGGTGATGGGGAACCCAGAAGTGATCTCCCATGGGCTGTTCTTCCATTTGTTAATCTGCAAAGAAAAGACTACAGCTGAGCAGCCAAACACCACCCATATCAACAAATTGGCTTAGAGATCATTTCAGTGATCATTTTAAGGGACAATTATCATGAGGGAGGCTAGGTTGGTATGCTTTTCCCTCTGAATCTGAGTGTGTTTCAGTCTGAGTGCCTCCACCCAAAACCGGGATCCTTTTTCCGCAGTGACAGCCAAGATTCTGCCTGGCACCTCCTGTGAATGGAGCTTCCTCTGGGACCAGAAGTTGCATGAACACCCATTTTGTTTTCACTTTGAGCACTGGGGCTTCCCAAATGCAAAACCTCAGGCAAGTTCCTCACAAAATGACATGCAACATCAGCTTGGTGCTTCCTTCTCATTCAAGCTCTGCCTTACACAGTGAACCACAAACGAGAGTGCAGCAGTTGAATGATGCCTTGCAGGCTGAAGGAATTCAGACTCAAAGCTCCTTTCCAAGACTACACATTGCTCAGCAAGGTCCAAAGTATCCTGACCTGCCCAAAATAAAAGGGAGCAATGCAGCCATGTCCCTCACAGGTGCTGTCAGGTGCTTTAGTTCCCTAATCTGCAATGCTGCTCAATAGGGGCCATACTGAAGAGGCACAGGGAGTTAGAAAGAGTGCAAACCCTGCACCTGGGAGCAGTGCACAGTCTCTGTGTTCCATGTTCGACTGAAACTCTTGGCAGTCACAGCCTAATGCTGCAAATCATTTTTATGTGACCCAAATGCATTTCCTGTGAATAAACCCTCCCCAGTCCCATCCAGGATCACCAGGAAGGTGGGGCCCATCCGCTGGGCACAGCTCATTCCCTCCACTTCCCCAAAGGACATTTATGTTCCTACATCTCTCACCACAGAAATAGCTCTGGAAAGAGAGGATGTCAGGACTGGAGGCTTCATAAAGAGCCCAGAGGTAGGTTGGAGGCTTCATGCTTCTAGGTAGCCCCCGAGACCTTGCAGCAATCTTGGAGATTGGCATGAGGTGCCTCACACCTGTGGGTTGGCCCCAGCACACCTTCCCCTCTGCTCTGGGAGCTGTGCTGTCCCAAGCACTGTCAGCAGAAGCCGGATAGCAGAGTGACAGTGGAATGAGAGGTGGCCCTTTCCCCTCACCTCTCTCGAGATCCCAGTGGATGCCAACATATTGGATCCGCTCCAAAACTCCTTCTCCAGGACTGTCACCATCTGCATCAGTAAAAGCAGCGTTTCAGAATACTCTCCTTGTTCAGAAAGGAGCGGGAGCTGTGTGCACCAGGACCTCACTCTCTCTGAATGCCTCTCACACTCCTCACCCTGCCCAGCATCGCTCCAGGTGCTCTGCACACACTGCTTTCTAGAAACACCAAAGCTAAATGCAGTCTGATGCAGAGCAGCACGGCCCTGCCAGAGTATCCTATCCCTAGCCCGGAAAGAGGGGTACATGAGGAGGACCCCCTCACGCCCCCAGCACACACATCTGCCTGCACCCACGAGGACACCCACTGCCTCCTTCCCCTGCTGGGGAAGCAGCTTCCTCCTCGCAGAGCTGCACAGGAAGCGCTGCGGTATTTATAGCTCTTTCTGAGAGCATCTTGCACAAACTCGGGGAAAAACCTCCATTCGGTGAAAAACAACCTCTGTACGCCCAGGGCTGCACAGGGAGCAGGACATGTGCTCGGTCCACTCCTGGACCCACATGTCCTTAGGGGGAGGCTGTAGGACCACCTCCCCCATAGCGAGTGGACCAGGATCCTTTCCTCACCTCCTTCCATCACCATCCCATGCATTCAGCTCTCTGGACTATAGGAATCCATGCAGAGGGCAAAGATCCCTTCCAAGGGGAATTTCAAGATATCAGAATCTGACTCTGGCCTCTGCCAGGCCAAAATTTGTGGAAACAATGTTTTGAATTCATTATTTTATAAGTAATTCCAAGGTTTTGTTTCTATTCTGAATTTGAGGCAATTTCCAACAGCCACATAGTGCAGGAAAATAGTGAGATTTCAAAACGCACGCTTACAGGGACACACACAAATTTTTCAGCCCAAAACAGCTCTGAAACAGGTTCAGTTCAACTCTGAACTTTCATCTCCTGAATGAATCCAGCTTCATTTGGCCTCAGTACTATAATTTACTGATAGATGTTTTCATTGAGGCAACAGAAGTTCCAGGGAAGTATTCCCAGTCAGTTCTGGCCACAGCATAAGTGTATTTTTGAGACTGATAACGTTCACTTCCAGCCTGCAGGTACACTCACCCTTAGCCATGTGCTGATATTTGCCCCCTGAGCAACCTAAAAGACACAAAAAGTGATTAATTAGCTCAGTTAATTAGAAAAATGGCCTTTGCCAAATCCTCCTGTGTCTCAAGGCACAGTGGGGGACAGATTTAATTTAAGGGCAATATATGGACTGCAAGGGGCATGGGCACAGCAGGACTCACACATATATTCTGAAGGGGCACAGAGCTGATTTTGGGTGTCCAACACAAATAATTGCAGCGCTGCCTCTGAGAGTGCCAGTCCTGTAGAGGACCTGCTGGTTCAGAGGATGGCTGCAACAGCTTCCCATGCTCACATGAAATCAGAGCACACTGAATTCCAGCAGGCCACATCCAAGCAGCTTCTTTTCTGGAGAGCTCCAGTTTTTAATGTCGTTGACATGCAGCTTTCAACTGTGTTTGAATCCAGAGCTGGTTACAGGCCACGTGGCTGGAAGGGCATTCATGAGAGCAGCAGAGATGAGAAAAGAGGGGGAAGGAATAAAAGGAAAAAAGAAGAAGAAGAAAAGAAGGAAAAAAAAAAGAAAAAAGAGAAGAAAAAATAAAGAAATGGGGGAAAAAGGAGAAAAAGAAAGAAAAAAGGAAAAAAGGGAAAAAGAACAAAGAAGAAGAAAAAAGAAAAGAAGAAAAAGAAGAAAAGGAAAAAAGAAAAAAGAAAAAAGAAAAGGAAAAAAGGAAAAAGAAAAGAAAAAAGGAAAAAGAAAGAAAAGAGGAAGGAAAAAAGAAAAGAAAAAAAAAGAAAAAGCCCTCTGTTGTTTTCATACATAGGAAGGGAATCAGGAACAAAAAGCTGATGCAACCTGAGTGGCAGCCAAGTGGGCACGACTGTAACGGCTCGGTTCTTTCACAACAAACTTCACTCCGAGGGCAGCGGGGAAGTGTGACCCAGCCACACACTCAGCCCCACACTGCAAAGGCTCTGAGTGCAGAGACCTGTGCAGCAGCAGCTGTGTCTGCACACAGCTCCTGTAGTGTTGCTGTGTCTCTGCAAAGTGAGACGGAGCTTCTACTCCTGTGCTGCAAAGTGTTTGATCCTTGGGAGGGTCCGGGTTGCTGCTGAGCGCTGGGGCACCTTGCCTTACACCACGTAGCTGTGCAACTCTGATATCGCTGCCATGGGGCATGAGTTGGGGTTGCAGGCTCAGCCATCACGTGCCTACAGCAGCATGGAGAGGTGATGGCAAACCCGGACAAGGTGCTGCAAGGACCAAAGGTCTGTGCTGCCCGCAGTTGTCTGTGCTGTCCGAGGATTTCCTCCTCGGTTATTGTGAGTGGTCATTCACTAAGAGCAGCCATTCATCTCTAGGGGAGCACCTAGGGCCGCATGCACACTTCTGGAAGCACAACCACAGGGAGCCCTGAGGGCTCAGCATCTCCTCTTGCTTCAGAGAAAGGAGCTGGCGGATGGCTAAGTCCACCTGCTTGCTCTCCACTTATCTCAACCCTTCTGTCCCTTTCTAACCTCTGTCAGGGGCCTCAATAAGGTAAGCTAAAAGAACTTACACTAAACAGCATTTTAATTTATAGGCACGATGTGTGAAATCCTTGTTAAAGCTGTGCACTTAAGACTTTCTTCATGTGTTTGTTTCTCTTGGCTGTAAGAACTGAGCCAAGTTCCAATATTCCAGCAGAGAACATTGAGGGAAAGGTTATTGTTGTGAAAGGATGCAAAGCTGGCATGGGTTGGGTCATTTTGCTGGTGTCACTCCTTGAAGGGGCAACCAGCAAATGCAGCACTCGGCCTCATTCATCCTGCTGCCCCTCTCTCCATGTTGCCTGAAGGATCGTGCCTGCGTTTGGGAGCTGAAGAGGAAACCCTGGAGCTCACCACGGCCCCATTTTCTGCTGCTGTGAGCTGGGGTCATCTGCCCCTGTAAAGCTTTATCTCTGCATCCTCTCTGGGAAGGACCCACACTGAGGCTGCATCTCGAAGATAGCTGCTGACATGGGAATATTTATACAGGTCTCTCTGCTGGAGTCAGGCCAAGCTGCCTGTGGTTTGTGGCCCACAATTACAAACGTTACAGCAGAAGATAGTTATTTGTTTAACTGCTTGTTCTGTCAATACTGCAGCTTGCAAAAGCTCAGAGTTTGCAGAGCCAGAGCTGGTGACATTTCGGAAGTCATCTGCTTTTGCACCAAGGGGTCATTTTGCTGTGAGGTGGGACTCAGCCAGGCAGGGAATGATGGAGGAGTAATTCCTTTCCAAGAGAGTTGGCACTGCTCTCCCATTAGACACTGTCCCTGGAAGTTTACAGCACAAAACCACTTCCCAGCCTGCCTGGGCTCACCGTGCCTTCAGAAAAAACCTCTGTACCCAGAGTCTTCTCCTGGGGAAACCCAAAGCTCTGTGTGAACGTCCACCATTCAGACAGCTTCCACCAAGGTGCAGCAGAGTGAAGGAGCAGGAACCACCGAGATATTCAGCTTTGCCAAATACTTTGTGCAAATACTGATGAGTCTCAGGCAGCACAGATACATACAGTGATTTATTCAGCCCTAGAGGGAAGTCCCACAGGACACCCAGTGCTCCAGTGCTCCCAGTTCAGTGTTTGGTGCTCTCTTGCCCTGAATGGTAAAATTTCCACAAGGAGTAGCAAAATGCAGATGGATGCTCCAAGCTGGAAACTCAGCGAGATGCTGTGTGCCTCAGTTCTATGGGCGCTTCCTTTTCCAACAGACTGTGCAGTTTCTTGGACCACAGAAGCTCATAGACTGGTCTTGGCCACCCCTTGGATAAGAGGAAACCTTCAACACAGACAGGTCTCCAGCCTCAGGGATATCAGCTGCCCTTACACTGTCCTATTTTAAAGCTGAAGGATTGTCTCCAGACAGGAAGATCTTCCCTGGGTCTAATGGGAAGCCTCCTTCCTACATATGAAGCCTCTGTCATCTTCTGGTCTCTACAGAGAGAACAGAGAGCCCTTCACCTTCCAGCAGGCTCTGTATCAGTTAGCTCCTCTCCAGGATAAACCCCCCAGCACATCCAACATTCTGCTGGTGCTTTCTCATCTCAAAACACTCAACATTTGCTCCAATTCTTTCCTGGAGCTTTGGGAAAATACTCCCCTAGGGCTCCACCACTCACATCCCCTCTGTTAGATCTGCTCACTGTGCCAGGACCACTCAGCCAAACTTCACCCCTCACATCTGTGGGGGTTCAGCATCACAGCTCTGGTTCTGCTGGCCCTGTTAGGCACAGCTCCATTCCCCCACCACAGGGAAGGTGCAGCAGTGCCCCGAAGTCCCAGTACAGGTCTGATCCTGTGGTCCACACTAGGAAGACATCGAGCACAGATTGCTGCATACAGTTCAGCTCCTGATACCTTGTTGATGTTTTTCTCTGGAAAAAAAAAATGAGGATATCTGCCCACAACTTGGTGACAGATGGAGTATTACTAGTATGTAGCCTAGGGCTCTGAAAGGTCCCAAGGTTGCACAAGCAGTCAATAAGCTGCAGTGTGCTGTCTGGAGCAGCAGGTCTAGCGGGCAGATGCATCTGTGGGCTTCTCCCAGCAGGGTTGGCTCCCTGATGAAGCTCCTGAAGGAGAGATAAGCACTGCATGGAGTCAGCAGAAGTAGAGAAGGGAGGAAGCCCTGGTGCCCACTTCCAGTGCCCCTTTTACAGCCTAGTCCCACTTTCCTTTCCTAGCTGTGAAAGCACAGCTTTCCTTCTGGAGTGCCTTGAGCTTCTTGTGAACTAGAACTGAAGTGCTGAGCTGGGAAAGCTGCTGGTTTCATTGCTTCTCAGAATAGCAGCTCTATTTTTTTTTCCTTAAGTCTTATATATAAACTGCTGCTGTTGTGGGTTTTTATGACAAAGACAGCGAGTCCAGGAAATCAGCAGTGGTTTCTGTTATCTGGAGCACAACCACGTGAGAGAGGGAAAAGGGTGTCACACTCCAGGAGCCTGTTCATGGAAATTAGTATCTCATTGCTTTGCCCCTTGAGAGCTGGATATTTATAACCCCTCACATCTCCTCCTGCTCCTTCCTGACACCAGCTTCAAAACTTGCTCGTGCTGTTAACCCCACAGCAGTAGCTAGCAGGGGACAATCACACCTCCTGCCCTCCTCTGTTTCCACGTGTAATTCTTTACTCACCCATTGCAAGGCCAAATGCCATGGTTGCAGCAGTTCAGGGGTCTCCCACCTCCTGGCATGCTCCGTCCTGCTCTTGTGGGTCTCGATAAGCACCCAAAAATCACTGTGCAGACTGCAATACAGAAAGGACATGGACTTGCTGGAGCAGTCCTGTGCAGAGCTGTGGAAATGATGCAGGGAATGGAGCATAGTAGTTATGAGGAGGGCTGAGAGTTGGGGTCTTTCAAACTGGTCACCCTTGTGTGTCAGAGATGCTCTTCTTGTGCCCCCCACCCTCTTCTGCGACTTCGCAGTGGATGAAGCCTTGATCTGAATGGTTTGAAGTGAGTTTCTTCTAACAGTGCTGTGGCCAAAGCCCTCCAACCTGATCATGGGTCAGCCAGGCTTTACCACTCCCCCAAGTGGAGCAACGCAATGCAATTGCCCTGGAGAAAGCAGCAGAGTGGGTGTCCTCCAGGAGCAGCAAAACATCCAGTGGCTGCCACCACAGGACCCCTTGCCTGCATTGCCTCCTCTTTTCCCAGCACAAAGTGACCCAGCTGTCCTGCCAAGGCCCCCTACACACCCAAATCTCAGGGACCCAAACACTGCACAGGCAACACCTGCCACATTCCTGAGCAGTGACACTGGCTCACCCCATCAAAGGCTTAAAAGCATTCCCCAATGACCAAAAAAATGGAGACTATGAAGCACACGCCAAGATCTAGATGGAGCCATGAAACACGGGCATTGCTCATGCTATCAGCAGTGAAGGGTGATCATTCCAGGAGTGCCTGCAGTCTGTGTGCTCGGTGTCACCTACTCCTACACCTCAAGAAGAAAACTGCATTGTTCATAAAATGTTGGAGCGCTTAAGTGAGAATGCTGGGAAAATCTATGCAACGTGGATCAGCTCTTCACATGGGGGGTGATCAACAGCAGTTTTGTGCCCCCGTGTGCTACTATGAAGGCCTCGTGCCCATGCTGAACCTTGCCAGACCTCTCAAGCCCAAGCCCAGCACCTTCCCAGCTGGCAATCTCCAGCTTAAATGCCCAGAAAATAGCCCAGGGATCAGTGCCCTGGCTGCAGTTTGGCTCCTGCTTGCTCCTCCTTGCCCTGCTCCCAGCATCATAGTGCTCCTCTCTGCTCAGTGCTCAGGGAGCTCAGCTCACGGGGTCCCAGTGCAGGGCTCTTTGGACTTCTGCCTTGGGGTTATTCTAGCTGAAGTACAGCTGGCACTTGGCTGCAAGTGCATTGATCCAATCCTGTCTCCAGAGCTGAGGATGTATCTCATGCGATAGAGTGAGCCACACTATGGCTGCATATCCACAGCAAGAAGGAAATCTTGCTTCCTATTTTCCTATCTTGCCCCCTTCCTCCCTGCTTACTTAGTGCCAGCTCCCTGTGCACCCCTCCCTGAAGCAACAGAGAACTGTCCCAGATGATTCATCTGCCTCCAAAAATGCAGTCACGGAGCACAGCCCCTCTGGCCAAACAGGTCAGCCAGGCAGGAGCTTTGCCACAAACTCTGGCACCCATTCTCCTTCTCTTCACCCCATCCTGTGACCCCTACTTTTGCATCCTGCATCAAGGCAGGGACCTCCTTGTGCCCACCAGCACTGATTATCCATCCCAACATTGCCTTCGCTGGGACCCGGACTGAGGGAACACGATGCAGTGCAGAGGACTCCAAGTGCCTCTCCAATGCACACAGCACAGGCTCTCTCTGCCTGGCACTCTGCTACTTTCACCAGCTTGTCCCTTACACAACAGATGCCTTCAGCAATCAGTGTTCCCAAAAAGGGCAATTGCATTTTAATCCCAACAACGGCAGCAGCGACTGTTTTCCCGACATCACATGTGCCAGCAGCTCCCGTGGATTTCGGTGGATTCTGGCCAAAAATATGCATTTTAAGCTATGGCATCTTTTCAGTTATTCCCAATTAATTGATAAAACTCGCCTAAGCATCCAGCCCACTTTCTTCATGTGAGAAAAAAAATGCATCTATGTGAAAACTGGGCTTCCAAGCCCCCCCTGCTTGGGGTGACCTGCAGGCAGCTGGCACACATCCACAGCACTGCTCGAGTCTGCTGCCTCGGCCCTGTTGATGACATGACAAGATTGCTAAAAGCCAGTGCTCGGTGAGAGCTTTATAGCAGCAGTTCTTCCACCCTAAATACCAACAGATGCATTCTTCTTCATTCTGGGGAGCATCACGAAAAATGGGAGAATGGACTAGTGGAGAATTATTTCTTTTTTCTGTCTTCACAACAAAACAAACATGTCCGTGTCCTGGCTTGGGAGGATGCTGGTCTGAAAGCAGCTCCCCAGTGCACAGCCCACAGAGCAGCTCCTGCTGGTGCCACTGCTCATGCTGGTGGGCATGGCGAGGCCAAAATCCAGCTCTGTAAACACGCGGTGGCTCCCACAGGACACCACCACGCTCCATCACCATGTGCTGCCAATTAGCTGACAACAACACCATTTGTTTTCAGGAATACTGAGCTGATGAATAACAAAAATAGGAACCTGAGAAACAGGTCCCCGTGACCTGGATCCCAGGCAGCTCTCCCAGGACAGAACTTTCAGTGGCCCTGAGTCACGCACTCCTCCTCCCCAGCCACGCCAACCGGAGCAGCTGGGCACCCAACCCACAAGCTCACATCTTCCCAGGGCTTCTTCCTCCTCCCCACGCTCATCATGGCCTGTGCTCAGATTGCTTAGCAGGCAAAAAAAGCAGTCGGGCATCCTAATGTCCTCCAGGGCATGAGAGGAGCAGAGTGAGGCAGGGAAGTATCCTCATATCCATGAGGAAATACCCGGAGAATCATCTGTTCCCAGCTCTGCTGTAGCCCACCCCATGCCCATGAGCACTGATTATCCCAACACTGCCTTTGCTGGGACCCAGACTGAGGGAACAGTGCTGAGCAAAGGACTCAAAGTGCCTCTCCAACAAACACAGCACAGCCAATGGTGGACAGGAGGTGGTTTCTCTCTCCAAAGCCACATCGAACCCGGGGAAAACAGCCACTGCCTGTTGAAAAAGAGGTTGCATAACATGAAGGAAAGAGAAGGAAAATAAACAGCAACATCTCCTTCTGATGACAGTGCACAAAACTCCAGCCTAAGCCCCCCAGAAACCCACAGCCATGGCCCCGACTACCCCACGCCTCCAAATGCCCAACAATTGCATGAAGCAATTTTGGTGGAGCAGAGAAACCACCAGCAGCCACAGGAGCACCAAGAGATAATGAGAAAAAACCTCAGGGTCTTTGACTGTGCCATGCAGAGTGAGGAGCACTGCACCAGTTGGAAGGGGAAGCCCCAGTGCTGCCAAGCTCCACTGCTCCCACTGCAGCAGGCCTGATTCCAGTAGGATGGTGCTGGGAGGAATGGGCAGAGGGGTCCCAAGAAGACGTGGCCATGCAATGGGAGCCCTGACTCAGCGGGCTCACTGCCAGAGAAATTGCTGTTATTTATTCCAGCCCAGCTTGGGGGAGATCCCAGTGACCAGGACAACCAGCAAAACCCCATGGCAGTGTCCAGCAGCAGCCAGGCCTCGGGTTTCTTAAGCTGACACAGACCTACAGGTTCCTGGAGTGAGACGGGATCTCTCTTTTGGCTTGGCTGGTGCAGGGGAAGGGATGCACTTGGTACTGGGCAGGATAATCGTGGGGGGTGCTGGGGGGACTGTGCAAGAACGGACCCACGTTGGATCTGTCCTTGTACACAAGGACAGCCTGTCTGGCACCAGGGCTGGCTTGGGGCACCAGGGTGCAGTCTATGGAGCACAGACAGCAGCTGCCAGGAGAGCTGCCCCCAGCCCCACCAGCAGCGTCCCCCAGCCCCACCAGCAGCATCCCCACGGCTGTGTGGCACGGCAGACTGACCCTGAGAGCACAGAGCAGGAGGGCTGGGGGGCACCTCACTGTGCTGGGCTCAGCTGCCTGCCCCCTTCCCCAGGCTGAAAACCTCAGGCACAGAGCAAGGAGCAGCCAGGGGAGAGGAGGCAAGAGAAAGCAAAGGGGGGAAGCTCGTGTCTCAGTCGTGTGAGTCTCAACCAAAGTCCAAAGCAGGAGGTGCTTGCAAAGGACGCTGGAAAAATTCCAGTGATGTTATCTGCCCCCACAGAACAAGATTAGCCCAGAGGGAAGAAGAAGAAAAAAAAAAAAAGTTGTTTACAAGCTGGGCCAGCAGCTCAGTGGCTGGAGCACACACGCACCGGACTCAGCTGCTGGCCTGGCTACCTCTGTGCCTTCAGAAGCTGCACCAAACCCTCCCATGCTCTGGGTAACACCTCCTGCACTTTAGAAAGTGTTTCTCTCTAAAAGCAGACGAGGAATCACAGGATAATGTGGCACTTGGATTCATCTCTCCTAGAGGAGCCTTTCATCAGGAGAGGGAAATTTGGGTTGCTGTTCAGTGCATCCTTCTGTTGCCACTGCCACCAGACCACGAGTGCCCAGAGCCCCAGTGAGGAGGTGCATCATGCTTTCTTGTAAGCTCCACTTCTTTTCTCTGAATTGAAATCAAAGTGTTTTTAAGAAGCTCACGTTCTCTCAGGGTAGACCCAGCCACAGGTTGGGATGCAGGGTTTGCTCAGCTCGTGCAGAGGCAGATTCCCCATGTCCTGTCCAGGGAAATGGTTCTTGTCCCCTCGCTTGTCCACTTGGAGACAAGAAATAGCCCTGGTAACAGGTGTCTAAAATAAGATGCTGTTGGGCAATATTTTCTTTTGTCAGAGCTACATCCCATGTTAAGGAGCCTAATATTAATTGAACTTCTAAATTCTGGCTTGTTGACATCATTATTTAAAGCCACATTGGAGGAATTCCATTGGAATTTGTTCCTGGTTCAGTGCTGATAGCACCATTGCTTCCATTGGACTTCACAGCTTCAAAGTAGAGTTTCTCAAACCATTGCAATTGTCCTTCCAAACAGATCCTGCACAGATGGTCACCAAGTGCTGGGACAAAGGGGAGCCCCCCACAGACCCAACGGAGTGCAGTGATGTGAGGACAGTTGCACACTCATGGCTGCATTACAGAAGCATGGCACATACAATGCTTGCTTTGTTGTTTAATAGCCAACCGTCCTGCATACAATGTGACCTATTCTGCACCTCAGGGAACTCAGTGCTTGCTTTAGTGATTCAGATCTGGCTTTGTCCAACCCAAGTCTTTCACAAATGCCACAGCCAACCAGCCGAACCTCAGTCTGCTTTGCCCATGGGAGCTGCTGCAAGCCAAGAGAATGCGAGAGGAGAGCCATGCAGATGCCTGGCATCCTGTGCCCTTTAGGGAAAAGCAATGCTTCAGGAATCCTCTGTGATTCAGACAAGGATAGGCTGATGTGGAGGTGATTTGTACATATTTCTGCCCCACATCTGCCCACAGCCACGGACCCAGTTGCAGCTGTAGCTGATGAATCTCAACATCGTTCACAGCGCTGCAGACTTCCAGCCTTCCACTCCACATCTCTATTCTCAGCCTTTGTCCTTCAGTGAGTGGGAGGCTGTAATGGGACTTATGGATGTCTGTCCCTCATCCTTTCCTTAATAGGTCATATTTCAAATCACTTTAGTTTTGGAACTTACAGGAGCTCTGCAGAGCCAAGCATGGAGTCAGACTCCATTTCAGGAGATTTTGAATCATGAGATTCCTCAGATCCTTCTGTTTATGCCCTAATACGTGGCTCACACGGCTACTGAAGTTGTTCTGCAGTCTCCATGCAAAGGTATATTACATCCCATAGCAGTTGGGTGGGTTTAAGATAAGGTGCATAGTGGGAATTACATGGACAAAAGAAATGCCCCAAAATAAACCCTCCCCATCCATCAGTACCTTCTACAACCCACAGAGCTTTGCCTGTGTGTTCTCATCTCTTGTCCCCCTGGTTTTGGGGACATGCAGACTTTACCACAGTGATATCACTGGAGCTGTGCAGTCAGTGCGTGATGAGCAGGGATAAAATATGAGGAGGGGACACCTATAAGCAAAAGCACAAGTAACACAATGTAGGTGTAAAGCAGGCTGCAGGCACCCTCTTAGGAGGGAAAATAAAATGTTTGCAGTGTTATGGTGCTCAGGTTGCTGATTTGATGAACCTACATAGGTGCCTTGACCTGGGACACACGCACAGGTGGTGCTTCCAGATCCCGAAGTCATGCAGAGCCAAACCAGTGCCTCCAGAACAGCATTCTCATTAATTCCCAGGCACGAAGCATGAAAATCCCCTCCCTCTTCATGCTGGCTAATCTCACTTCTCCTTCTGGAAGGAGAAACCAGATCAGCAACTCATCCAGCCTGAAAATAATTCAGCCAGAAACTGAGCTCTTTTGGCTGGGGTCAGCTCTCCAATCTGTCTGGTTATGTTATCCCCTGGATGTTGCACCAGTATCACCCACTCTCGAGAGCAGGCTGATGACAGCAGGGCAGGCAGACTGGGGAAGTCCTGTACCAGGAAGCCATGAATGACATGCAGAAGGAGGTGGCCTCTGCGGTGACTTAAGGCAGGGGTGGCCAACCGACAGCCCTCAGGGCTGGAGCTGATATGTAAACTGTTCATCTGCTTCCCCAGAAAGTCCCCACTGTGTCCAGGGACTGATTACAGATGGGTATGTGGATACATCTCTCTGCCCCGTACCCCTTTTCTTGCAGGTACTCAGTTCTCCAAACACCACAGGTTATGCAGGTGAAACATAACAGGACAAAGTGAGACAGATCAGAGAGCTGCCCCCAGCCACAAGGGCTCCATCTCTGGCTGAATGGTGCTCTGGGTGAATGAGTTGCTGATCTGGCTTCTGCTTCCTGAAGAAGGGAGAAAAGCTGCTGTGAAGAGGGAGGGGATTTTCTGTAAGATGCTTTCTCACCTGCCAACTTGTTTGCAAAGTGAATGAGGCATTTACCACCCTTGGGGTCTTCTGTAATTGAAACGTGGAGAGCCTCTTCTCCCTGCTACATTTGCTCAGGAATTCCTGCCATAAGCAGAGCTCAAGCTCCACACCTCTCCTCTGGCTGAGAGAGGATTTCACATCTGGAAAAATCTGCAATGGTGAAGGCAGACACTCCCCTCAAATCTGTTCCTCACCTGGGTGTGCATCTGCAGATGAACTCTCCGTCATGAGGGTATATGTGCAGGAGCAAGTGTTTATGAGCACTCAAAAATGCATTTGTGAAAATCCCTAGTGTTAAAAAACAATCATTATATAATTACATTAAACAATTAAACAACTGATTCATCAGTTAGAGGCTCACCAACAACACCTGAAACTCATCCCAGGCACTTAATGAGGCAGAAGGTGACACAAACAATCACAGCAAACAGAACGTCCCAGAGGTTAATGCCCTGTGCTCTGTCCAGGGATGGGAAGGTGCTTTCTGCTCCTGGCTGCTCACCTCAGAGAGCATTCCCTTCACTGAGCTGTTGGTTTAAGGTGTTTTGATATAGAGATGTTCCATAGAAGGAACCCCTTGAGTCAGTGCTGTGTGACGAGGCGCTCCCCCACAGTGCCTGCACTGCCCAACATCAGTCTCTTTGTGACATTTGGGCCTTATTTCTGAAGTAATGCAGTTGAAAACAAACAACTTTGGCAACCTTTGGAACACTCTGTAGGCACTTCCTCATCCTCAACAGGGTCTGTGAGCAAGAGGGATATGCAGAAGACATAAATGCTATCTAGCTCCATGCAGCTGCCTGCTCCAAGTCTCCAGAAAAGAGCTGTTATTATCAGAGCTGTGATCTGTAACGCTGAATTTAAAGGCTGCACAGGAAAGCGCACACACAGAAGTGGAATGGAGCTGGGGAAGCAAGTTTAGCTTTGCCATCACCTGCCTTCCAAGTGTGTAACCATGCAGTACTAATGCCTTCAAGAAAGAAATTTTCCATCAAAACAACAAAATAAAGGGGAAAAGTCACCACTGCACTTTCATACGCTACAGGGAAGAGCCAGGTCCTCCAGAGAGCACCAGTGCTGAGTTAATATTACCTGGCTAGCACAGCTCTGCAGAGAAGCAGGTGGGTTGCACTGGGACACAGTGAGCAAAACTGCATGCACAGAGTAAAGACACTGCTGCAGAAAGAGTTATACCAGCAAATTTCCGCTTGTAACATTCACCTTGCTACCAGCTGCACTTTGGCAATGTCAATGCATCCCTGCTGGGAGGGCACTGCCAGCAGGGGAATGAAGGCATCTAGCTGATGCTGCTGTGTGAGCGACCTCAGTCATGTTGGCTGGTAAGGCTTCTCTGTGAGGTATCATCCCATTGCTGCTCATGCAGCAAGAACTGCAGGCCAGCAAAGTCTCTTCTCATGGTGCATGCTGCTTGCAGGGACCAGGCTGCAGCAGCTCTGGCAGCATTCAAAAAACCTTTGCATGCACATCCTTCAGTATGAACAAGAAATCCAACACAGCCGCCACAGTGCTATTGGGTGCAAAGGCTTTGTCAGAGCAACAGTAGGGAAGAAGATAAAGGAGGCTGACACCCTCAGAGAGCTGATCTAATGCCATTTGCAGTATCAGGTGAATGACCTCCCTGCTCAGGAGGCAGGAGACAGCCATACCAAATGCAAGAGAACACAATGAAAGAAGTGCAGTTCAAAATTGGTGCTTCATGTGAATGTACCACCATTCCCCACTTGCATGGACAGGGAAATGGCCCGCCAGTAGTTTCCCAGCACCCCAGGCCCACCCTTACACCAAGGCACATGAGCCCCTGACTCCCAGGAGAGTCTGTAGGACACAGGGTGCCGCGGGGCTGTACTCTTCCCCCCTCCACGAGGAGCCAGCGCCTCGGATCCAGGGAGGGAACCTGGTGGGGACGTGCCAACTTCAGTGACCCCCGTGCTGGAGGCAGCCGGCCATTCTCGCGCCATAACCGTGACATGTCGTGACAGTGGAGGGCCCCATCGGCTGCTGTGCCGTGCCGTGCCGAGGTCCAGCCTCCAAGCCGGGCAGCGGGCAGGCCATTGTGCTGTCGGGGGCCGGGCAGCCCTGGGCCGCGCCTCCAATGGGTGGAGGAGGGCTGGGCTGGGTGTCCCGCCCCTGTCCGCTCCTCTATAAGTGCCGGGAGCTGCGCTCCCTGCATATAGCGAGCTGAGCCCGGAGCCAAGCCGAGCGGTGCGGTCGGTGCTCGGATCCGCTGGAGCCCCGGATCGGTGCGTACCCGCGCGGACACAGCCAGGCTCCCCGCCGCGGTCCTGGGGCGGTGCGCAGGGGCGCCGCGGTTCGAGGCGCGCTGGGCTTTACCGGCCGGCAGCGGGCGGGCGGGCTGTAGCTCGGCTCCCTGGGAGGGTGCAGCGCCGTGCCTTCCACGCGGGGCGAAGGCGGGGGGTGCTCCGGGCTCCTCGGTGGAAGTCGTCTTGGACGGGAGTGGGAAGCGGTGCTATTCCTGGGAGCCTTTCCCTGAGCCGTGTGTCGCCTTGCAGGGGCCTGGAGCTATGGCTGAACACATGATGATGTCCATGAACCACGGTGGCACTGGGCTGCAGAGCTACCGGATGGGTGTGAGTGGGCTGCAGGGACCACCGCAGCATGGGCAGCATGTGCTGAGGACGCTACCTGCAGCTGGTCAGATGATGCCATATGGAGGGGCTGGAATGGATGGTGCGATGAGGCCCAGACCCAACCTCAGCGGGCAGATGAGCCACCACCAGATGCAGAATGCAATGATGTTCAATGGCCCAAGTCAACAGCAGCAGCAGTACATGGGGCCAGTGGGCACCCAGCAGCTCATGGCTAGTATGCACCTACAAAAACTCAACACCCAGTACCAGGGTCACCCCCTGGGCATGAGCAACGGGCCCCTGGGAGCTGGTACTCAGCAGTACAGAGTGGGGCCAAGCCAGCACCCAGGCATGCAGCACATGCCCTCACCGGCTCTGACCTTGAACTTTATGGACACTGATCTCATAGATGAGGAGGTTTTGACATCCCTTGTCCTGGAACTGGGGTTGGACCGGATTCAGGAGCTGCCAGAGCTGTTCTTGGGACAGAACGAGTTTGACTTCATTTCAGACTTTGTTAGCAAACAGCAACCCAGTGCCATCAGCTGTTGAGGGGCTTTGAGCTCCTCCTTGTGTCTTAGTGGTTTTGTTTCTAACTTCCTTCTCCACCTGCCATCCTCCTCCCTTCCCCTGCCTTGTCCTGTCCTGGATTCCTGACCTCCCTAAAGAGACAATCATCGGACACTGGCTTGCAATGGATTGCTTTTCTCGTGTGGTTTTTCCATTTGGGAGTTCATGGGGAGGGAGTGTGTACCCCAAACAGCAGATCAAGAACTCTTTCTGTAGAGCTGCCTCTAAATGGCATTAACAGGATTTCTGGCTTAAATGGAAGTAATGGACTTACGACTTTCCACAACCAGGCTTTGAGCACAGGGAGCGATGGGCAGCTGGCAGCCCTGCCGGGAGCTGGATTTGCTCAAGGATTCTGCAGTGCCAGCAAAGTTAAAGGATCCCCAGAGAGAGGATTGTCTCCCCGCTGCATGGTTTGAACTAGTTTGCCCTTGCAAACGTGGGTGGGGTTAGATTATTTCTTGGGACTTTCTGCTGTGACAGTGAATAGGTTTTCAGTCTTGTCTGTTCAGCTCAGAAAGGGGCACTTTTCCTCCAGCAGGCTTTTTTTTTATCCCCCTGAACAGACTGAGCAAAATAACTATGCCTTGGGGAAGGGTGTGTATAGGTGCCTAAATGTTCATCCCTGTGGAACTATGGGTCTCTGACATGTACAATTAGCAATCAACTGTAAAATTTACCCAGTGTTTGAGGTTGATTCAGGCATAAGGCTTAAAGCTGCAGTCTGGCTCCACTTTTTTCCACCTCTGAAACCAAATAAAGACCATGCAACTGTATATTCCAGAGCTATTCCTATTTATTTTTCCTATGATTATTTATTTGCAAAGGGCTCCTTTTGTTATTTGGCTTTGGGACTGCTGGGAAGGATGCTTGGAGAGAACTGCAGCTTTAAGATGCTGGCTTCAGGAAAAAGAAAACCTGGGGTAGTTTTCAAGCTGCACTTCAGATAGTCCCTGCAGCCCGAGGTCTTTATGCTGAGCACACAGGGCTGTGTAAATCTAACACCCTCGGAAAGTGATAAAGATGACTCGATTCCTAATTTCCTTACTCGGGAAAGGTTACATGTAAAAGCTGGTGGGGTTTTGTTTCCTTTGCTGTCTCTCGTTTCCAGGCACTGTGGAAAGCTCCCGTTAACTCCTAGTTGCTGCTGCCCCCTGCTGCTGATAGCTCAACAACCGAGAGAGAATGTACGGATGAATTTGCAAATAAAAGCTGAAACATCTCCAGTGTGCGTTTGTTCAGTGCTGTCTCTGGAGTGGGCGCAGTGTGGAACAGTGGGAAGAAGTGGTTTCTTCGCTCCTATTGGTGAATCCCATCGCCACTGACCACAACCTGACACCTGAGTTGTGAGGATTGTGTTTGGAGCTTAATGCCCAGAATAAGCCAATCCTTGTAGCGTGGCTGGGAAGGTGAAGTGCTTCTTGGTACTGAGGTTGATGTCCTGTGGATGGTGGCTGCTGCTGCCTGACCCCAAAGTGCTCAGATGTGTGTAGGGACTCTTCAGCTCTTCTTGCAGACCACGAGTATCTCCATCAGCTGGGTTACATCTGCACTCAGAGACCTCTACTACTGTTTTCTATGCCGTAAAGGTCCTGCTTTAAAAAAAAGCAAGATGGCCTTTAGCTCTCCCAGAGCTATGATTTTTCTCTGAGTGGTTCCCAGCAAGCCCTCTTGCAGTGCAGGAGTATTCCCAAGTGTCTCTACTGCCCTGCAACAATGGGGTTGTGGATGCTGCTGTTCAAGTGGCTGAATAATTTTGGCCCCACTTTGAATCATCTGTTGGTGTCCCATGGATTTGTTCCTTGTGCAGCTTTAAAGTAAGTGTGCAAGGCTGATGTTAAAGAGCTGAGAGCTCCATTTGGGCTGTCTGCTTGGGGGTGATTTGCTGCCAATGACCTGCAAAGAACACTGCTTTCTCTGCAGAGGTCATAGTTAAGCAGCTAGAAGTTGGCAGCTGGATTTGTTCCTCAGATTAAAAGTAGCTGAACCTAAAATAAACAGGCATGTTACAGGTTGTCGGTTGTGGCTGCTGGGGGAGCAGGCTGTGTGATGCACCATTGCTGTCTACAGCATCACAGCTACAAAGCAGGGAACCGTGTCCACCCTGCAGCTGTAGGATCGTCAGCTTTAGCATTTAAGTGGCTTCCCACGAACAGGGACACATTGCTCTGAAGGAAGCACTTGGCATTTGATGCAGTTTGGATAGGGGAATGTGTCTGCATGTCCTTTTGGATCCATCCCTACGTCCTGTTGGAAGGTGGTGCAGGGTGCTGCTGCTTTAAGCTGGAGCACAGGAGCTGAGAGTGCTGGAGGTGTGAAGGCACTGCAGGGTCTCAGTCAGCATTGCTTTGGGAATTTGTCCCAGCAGACTCAGCTGAGAGTATTCCAGTGTCATCTTTTTCATAAATGCAAACAGGAGAGCAGGAATGAATCCTTCACAGGTGTTACCTCTGCATTTCCCTAGAAGATACTGTTGTGGTCAGCTGTATGTATGGCCCCAGACAGCTCAGGCCAGAGCCACTTATGGTTTCTGCTAGTGATTCACTGTTTGTGGCCAGGTTAGCCTAAATTCAGCTTTTCCCAGTGAGCTGACCATGAACTCTTTACCCACAGGCAGGGTGTTGCACTAAAGCCTCAGTATCTGCAGGTAGCTGACACAGAGCACTGCAAACCATTGCTGAATGGCAGAGCCATGACAGTTTGGGAGCTCTGAGGACAAAAGCAGCATCTGTGCAGGATGTGCTCTTCAAGCCTGAAGCAGACTATTTGCACAGTGCTAAGAGCACATCCTGCACAGATGCTATCAGATGATGCTGGGAGGCATCCTCTCCTCTAGCACCCCAGGAATCCCTTGTCTTTGCTGGGGAAGAATGAAGATTCTCCCATCCCACTCCCTGCTCCTGATGGGGTAGCTGGGGCACTCCTGTCCCCTGACCTAGGCTGGACTCTATTTCCAAATAGGTTTTGTAATTATACTCATGAAGACCATCCCTTGAGGCAGGGAGTGTATGTGTGGAAACATGGAAAGAAAAGGTTTTCTGTACATCTTTGTCTCGGCCCACGTGTTCTCAGGATGATGAAGCTTGCAGATAACACTCAGTGATTCAGAGTAGTAGAGAGCTGGGGAAGATCTGTGCATAGTGAGTGATTGAGTGATAGAATGAGCCATGACTGGTAGACATCAACTGGTAACTGTAGATTTGAACTTTCCTGACTTCAGTGCAGCGCTGGTCTCTTCAAAACAGCTGCAGCTGCTCGGGAAAGATCTTTGTGTCATAATGAATATTTGTATGAAATATCTGAGCTTGCAGTTCAGAAAAAAAAAAAACAAAAATAAAAACAGAAAAGCAAAGGGAAAGTTAGCAATCATTAGGAAGACTTAGAAAGCAGAAGCCAGCAATGAGTGCCCTGCAGTAAACACAGAATTCAACTGCATGCTGCCTGTGCTGGTGAACTGTCCCGGATGCTCACCTGTTCATCACAAAAATGGTACATAGAGAAACTGCAGAAAAAGGGGCAACGTGAAGCAGAGAAATGTTTCTCAAAAGAAACCACAAAATAGACTGTGGCCCTCCAGTCAGGAAGCAAAATTCTGGGTAGCAAAGATATATATAAAATATAAAAGGGAACAAGGAGTGATTTTCCCCAGGTGTAATCAAAGATGTCTGGTGATCCCTGCAACTTCAGGTCCCAAAAGAGACAAAGTCCCATTTGCTGTCCAAGGGACTGGGAACACCAGATGAGAACTGCTGGGGAAGGTCAAGCCAAAAGCCCATCTAGCCTTATGTGCTCTCTGAGAGCAGGTAGAGAGGAACTCTGAGAAATCAGGTGATTGTAAGTGGTCCTTATGATGCTCCTTCCCAGCCTCTGGGAAGTAATGTTCCAAGGAACTCCTGTGCCACAGTTTGTCCCTGCCATGAACAATACCCAGCTGGGAACCTACTCACCCTATACCTACAAACACTGTTTAATTCATGGATACATTCAGCAACATCTCGTGCCATTGAAATGCACAGAGAGCTGTGAAGATGTAAGAAAGCTCTCTGTAAGATGCTTAAGCTCTGTAAGCTCCTCTTCATTGTAAACCTGCCACTGACTCACTGTGTTAGGAGTCCCCTCATTCCCAATTGTTCCATAGTTATCTCCACACCAGTAATGATTTTATAGATTCTGTGATGTTCCTCCCACAGCCACTCCCCATTCAAGAATCTCTTCATCTTGTAGATTGTCTTCAATCACCTTTTTCTGTACTGTCTCTAGTTTTACAGGATGGGGGAAGAAAGGGCAGTAGTTTAAGCCATAGATGTGTCATATATTTCTCCACTGTTATAATTAGGTCTGGCTGTTCTATTTTTTTTGCTTATTCATCACAGAACTACAGAAAGATTTTGACTGGAAGGGACCTGTGGAGGTCATTGTCTAATCTCCTGCTCCAACCAGGACTGGCTTCAAAGATAGGGAGGATTGCTCAGGGTCTTATCCAGCTGAATTTTGAAGACCTCACAGAATGGCGTTTCTCCAGATCCTTGTTTCAGTGCTCACAGCTCTCATGTCTTTCCCAGTTTTTCCCATTTCAGTTGCTTACTGGTTGGCACAAGCACTGACCTGATGTTTCCAGAGGCCTGTATACAGATACTCCAGAGGATAACATTGCATTTGTAGCAATCATTTCACATACTGGTATGGGTCTCCCTCCTATGAGCACTACCAGCCTAGGAAACAGAGGATGACCACCTCTGTGTGTTAAGGAGAGTGCAATTGTTGCCCAGCCAATATCAGATTTCATTCTCTGTTGATAGCTGCAGCCACAGCCCTATCCTACACACCTGGAGCAGTGGGACAGGAGATATTTGGCTGTAGCAAAGGGTGCTGGAGACTTTTGTGGCTTCTTCTGTAAGAGCCAAATCTTTGGAAAGAAGGAATTGAGGCTTTGGAGGAAATGCCAATCAGGCCAGAGTGTTTCTGGACCTCCTCCTTAAATATTTAGAACAAAAATACACGTGTGCCTGCTGCACTGGAGCATGAGTGCTGGTGAGACCTATGCAGCACCACTAATGGCACAGAGTAGAGTGAGGAAGAAGAGCTGACACGCATCTTTGATGCAATGTGGTAAGCATCCCTGTTCCAACCAGGACTTGGGACAAAGTAGGGTGCCTGCCATAGCTCATCTTCATGTCCATCTGGATCCACAGGAGTCACACAAGGATTCAGAGTCAGGCACGTACATACATGGAAAAGGGTCTGAAAGCATCAGCTGCTGGCTTGCTGACTCAGCGTTTTCTCTCTCTTTTTGATCAGCAGCTTTGTGTACCCTTTGGTCTCTGGATCATAGGGAAGGGCATCACAGTCAGGAAGAGCACCACAGCAGGGCTTTGCATTCCTGCCCTGAGCCAGGCAGGCAGGCTGTGTTCTCCTGCACATACTGCTGTGGAGCATGCATGGGGAACAGTCCCACTTTTCTGAAGTCGCTTTCACCAACTGAAACATGGATTTCCAGGAGCTTCCACATGTGCCTGCATGACTGGAAATCAGGGAAAGCATCTCTTTGCCAAATCCAAATGATAATCCAGATCCAACAGACTAAACCCATACCTTGCAAGTAACTGCTTTTGCAAGCATCTAATCCCAACCCAACTCCTAATTCAGCCAATGTGCTGAAGGAGGGGGGAGAGAAGAGGGTATCTGCACCTCAGGTCTCTGTTAAAACACACTGGGTTACTCTGTGGTCCCTCTCTCAGCAGTATTTGTAAGACGAAGGTCCCTTGTGGGGTCTGGAGTAGTTTATGGCACATTACAACACTCATAACTTTCAGATGCTGGTTTCAGTCTGCCGTTAGGTTGCTTCATAATTGCTACACTAAGGTATGGACCAAGTCCTGCTTTTCCTGTTTCAACTGTAAATGCAAAAGACTGTTACAGGACATTATAGCAAGCTGAAAGAGGTTTTGGCAAGCCAACTAAGTCCTATATTCAGTCATGTGTCTGCGTAGCTCAGAAGCATTGGGATCTTTCAGTGTGAAGAGGGCCACGTTGCATCCTGCAGCCTCCGGATGGAAGATCATTTCCTTTCCAGATTTGCCAGAAATATCCCTGAGTTCACATTTCCAGGGAATTCTACAAGTTTAGCCTGATACAAAAATCTGTGTCTTACTCATGACCTGTGAGTAGGTGAGGAGACTTCAGTTCAACAGCTTTCTTGTCTTCTCCCACTCTGTACTGTGAGCAGTGCCAAGAGCAAGCTGTGTTTGCAAAGCTGCTAGGTTAGAGAAGGAGCAATGGTTTCAGTAATGAAACACAGTTTTCCTCAGAATTTCTGATGAGATTTGCAGTGCCCCCAGAGGAGGAGGAGCTCAGCAATGCCCCACAGAGCTGCTGCTCTGCTGGAGGGGCTCAGAAGAAGGTAGGCAGCATTGCCCTGTTCAGTGAAATGAGGTAAAATCCTCAGAACAGCATCTCAGCGAGGTGAAGATGCCTATTCACCTCCTTTGATGGGAAAGGAAAGCAAGCTAAGCCTTGGGGGCTGTGTGCTACACACCCCAGAGCAGACAAATGCCATCCCCAGCGTGTGCATGCAGCCAACACTGCACACTGTTCAGTGGATTGAAAGGACACTGCTGAAAAACACTGCTGCATTCCACCTGTACACCCTGAGGAGCATGCCCTTCTGACAAGCACAACTGTTGCCTGCGTTAGAGGCACGGCTGCTACAAATGCCTGATTTCTCCTGCACAGCCTCTGCGACAATCCAGGGCTGCAAACAACATCAACTGCACAGCTGAACTGTTTAAGGCTGCATCAGATCGGAGCACTGTAATTCCAAAGCGTTCTTGAAAGCCATCGGTGCTGCGGGGTGTCCCAGCAGATGGTCTGCGTGATCTGCCCCATTCACTTCGGTCTGGGGGTGAATTTAAGGCAAGGAAAACAAAGCTGCCAGAGTCCCTGCCCCCTGCCTGTTTATAAATAGCCCACCTCAGGAAAAGGCACTTTCCGTTCTTGTGTTAGTACATTGCAAAGAGCTGAAAAGGCCTTCCTCGTCTTTTCAGTGTGCAAACATCTGCCTCAGCGTGCTCAGCTCCCAGGGCCTGGCAGGGTGGCAGGCAGGGGACCCAGCTTCCCATCCTGCAGTTTGGCACTGCTAGCAGGCAGAGGGAGGCTCCCTGCATCAGGATAGGATGTTTCACTTCATCAGGATAGGATGTGTCTGGGGCACGGACCCAGATGTGAACAATCCAAATCATTTATTACAGGTTTTAACATCCCTTATATACTTTCACAAGTTCTCTCTTATAACTTTCCCACCCGCCTTTACATATCAACAATATAACTTCCCAAAGCAGCCCTTAACCCTGCATACAGGCGATGATCCAATCAGGGCTGTGAGTCTTCCCAAACCATGCACTCTTCCTCCAATTAGGGTCTGCCATCACGCAGCTTACTTGAACTTGTTTTCGTCTTCTTCTGGAAGTGTCCTTGGTTCTCAGCCCTCCTTTCTCATGCTGTTTATCCTGTTCCACAGCTGCAGCTCTAAAAAGACTTTTTGTGTTCCCACGTTCCACCAGCTCCTTCATTTCTGCACTGCTGATTGGGGTTACCTGAGAGCTCTGAAGAATTTGAGCACGCTGGAGGAGTGCTGCAGAGCAAGAGGATGGGGTTGCATTAAGAGACCTTCCCATGCTTTCGTGGGATCACTGGAACACAGACTAAAATACACAGTATTGCAGGGGAAAAGAAAAAAAAAAAACCAAGAGAGAAAAGATAGGTATATACTGTCATAGTGTGAGAGTGGCAACAAAACAGCTAGGAGAAAAGGGATGGACCCCGCAGCTCCTGCTCCAAGCACAGTAGCTCAGATCAGGAGCACCACACGGGAACTTTAATTTTAGGACCCAGCGTAAGCCCAAGCAGCTCACAGGCTTTTCTGTTAGAAGTGGTTTCTGATGACCCGTCCCTTCCCGAAGGGCAGATCCGACACTCAGAGTCACCCAGAACGCCCACGGGGTGCTGCTGCCGCCCGGTGGCCCTGGGCGAGCAGCACAGCCCAGTCCAGCAGCAGTGCTGGGGGAACTGGGAGGCCGGGTGGGCATCGTGGGTAACGTGCGGGCAGCCGGTGCTGGCCCCTTCCATGCCTCCCCGTGCTGCTTGCTCCTGGTGCACGGCATGGACTGATTTAGTAATTAACACTGATGCCTGCTGATGATGAGAGCTCTCTGTACTTCGTGAGCAAGCTGGCATCAGGAAGCTCGAGCCATGCTCACTCCATGGATCATCAGTCCTTGTGCAGAGTGATCTCATGACCCAGAGATTCCCTTCGTTTGTCATTACCGTTTTTACTGGCTTTTCCACACACACCCCACAAAAACAAACAAAAAAAAAAAACAACCCTACTCCTGGGGCAGAAGAGCACCTGAAGAAGGTACTGGTCTTTTCAGGTGGACAATGCAATGTGTAAATTATCAGGCCAGAATTTACACAACAAAGCACATCCATCTCCAAGGGATGGGATGGTGGTCTGTCACTCCTCCAGAGCTGATACTGGCAGATCAGAACACAAGAGCAGCAAGAAAAAAGATCACTTTTTCTCCTAGATGAGAGTGTCATTGTTCCTTGAAAGACAGGGGGAGCGTGGGACTTCATAACAAAGGCACCACACTGAAATGGAAGCTCTTCCAGAAGAGCAGCTCATCCAGGAGAGTATGCTTGTAAAGGCAAAGGGACCAAAGCACACAAGGAGGTGTTACAAAAGCAAGGAAAATGAATGTTCACCTGTCTCCAAGGATCTAAGCTAGCACAAAAGGAGGGAACTCCAACAAAAGTCCTTCCCCAGTGGCAGTCAGCCCTTAAATGAGGTCTGAGTGGAGCCAGACTTCACCTGTGCTCCCAGAGCTGACTGGGTCTTTCCTTCGGGTGCTCAATGAGTGGTTCAGGCTGTGTCTTAGCCCCCATACAACGCTGTACCACTGAACTATTGCAGCATCATTACGGGTCTTTGGAAGTCACAAAGCCACGATAGAGACCTGGATTCTTACTGTGACCTGATACAGTAAGATGGTCCATCAGGAAACTCTAAGTCTCAGGCTGGAGTGTTAGAAAGCAGACATTCCTCAACAGCAGCACTGGATGCATGAGGGTAATCCTCCTATCACACATAGCTTACACAAAAGCTCTTCAGTTTATACACATTTACTGTGTTACAGTTGCTAAAGTTCCTCTGAGTACATCACACATTCAGTGACGGATTGCAAGCAGGAGGAGCTGTTTCCTTTGTGCAAAGACTCAGCACAACTCAGTTCAGCCATGCAGCTCTTTGTTATCTAAACAAATTGCAGGGCGGGGGTATCCATCAGTGAACATTAGTGAGCTTAACGATGCTTAACTAGTCACACTTCTGTAAAAAAATACATAATAAAATCATTCACAGTGTTGGTTCTTTCTGTATTTTCATGTGTTGACAACAGTTTGCTCAGTTCATGTATCTAAAAGACACCACACCAAATTACTATAGTTCAACACCTTTGTTTTTCTTAAACTTTCTTAGGAACATAATTTGGCAGATTTTGAGGGGGGAAGGGAGAAAGGATGATTTTATTTTCTACTGTTTTCGGGGTGTACTACCTTCTATTTCACCTCAGTCTGAGCACAAACAGGGTCAGTCTGGGAAATGAGTGAGCTGCACTCAGTGGCCTGCCCAGTGCCTGTCCTCTGTGTGAGGAGCCCCATTCGTCCACAGTCCTCCTCTACACTTAATACTGATCCATTGTGGATATGTGTATATATATGATATATTCCACAATTGTGCATTTGTTGCTCTACTCTTCCTAGGCATTTCTCAAAGAAATATTTACACCTTTACTTGTAGTCACGTTTAATGTTTCTGCACCGTCCTCTTATAAGTTCATAAGTTCATAAGGTTGGAAAGGACCTACAAGATCATCTAGTCCAACCATAACCATCTTACCATAACCATCTTACAGACCATGACCTCTGACCCTCTAATTATTTCAAATGGGATGCTCTTTCCTTAAAATGCTACAGATCACTGAGCAGCTAAAAAAATGACTGTTAACATTCTTGATATGACAGCTAGCATTGCACTAACAGCTGAACAAAAGCAGGTACACAGAGAAAACTTACAAAAAATACACTTCAATCACTTTGAAGTAAAAATTGTTTTCCAAATTGAAAATGTTCTCCCATTTTTACATTTCTTATCATTTCCCTCCCAGCTTATATTCTGAAATCTCTAAACTGATGATTGTGTAATCTCTGTGAGTACACGCCGAAACGTGTGTGCTTTGTGCATCAAAACGTTTTCCCTTCACAGCGCTTATGTTTTAGAAATGGACACACCACCAGCTGCACCAACACACAGCCATCCCAAATGAAACACTGACCTGCGCTAAATCAAAACGGAACAGCTTCATCAAATCGCCGAAAGCCCCGAATTGCCCCCAAAATATCGCCCAAACGGCCGCAAAGCCGCACCCAAACCCCCCAACATCACCGGGAGCGGCCGTGACGTTGCCTCCCCGCAGCCAATCACAGCACGCGTTCCACCTACTGACAGCGGAGAAACCAATAGCCGCCACGCTTTCACTCTTAGCGTGCGGAGTGACCAATGGGGAGAGCCCATCGGCAGCGGCGTCGGGACGCATTATTCGGGGTAGGGGAGAAGCGAAACCGAAAGTAGCGATGCGCTGCTGCGCCCATGGAGCTGCCGCTGCTTCTGGCGGCCGCGGACGGCCCGAGGGGGACAATACGCCTCTCCCCCGAGGGTCTGGAGGCTCTGCGGGCCCTGCCTGCTCCCCTGCACGTGGTGGCGGCGCTGGGGCCACCCGGAGGACGCTGCGTGTTCCTCATGAATCAGCTGGCGGGACCGGGCTGCAGTAAGGGGGCGTGGGGGAGGGGGGAGAGTGGGCGCAGAGGGGCCGGAGGAGCTCTGATCCCTCCTCCGCGGTCCCCCAGGCTTCCCCGGCAGTCCTGGTTTGTGGATGAGGAGACGCCCGCACCCTACGTGGCCCGATCGCGAGCTGCTATTGCTGCACGCCGGGGGCTTCCTCGGGGTCGAGGAACCGCAGGTACCGAGGGGTGGTTCTGGGATGGGGTGCCCCTGATCCCCCGCCCCACTGAGCGCGCCCCAATTCTCCCCATCTCCTTCCCCCACAGGACGGCGCCGGGCTGTGGCTCTTTGTGCTGCAGCTGCTGCTGGGTGACGTGCTGGTGTATGGTAGTGGTGACGGCTGTGGTGACGCACAGGAACAGCTTGAGCTCCTCACGTATCCTGTGTTCGGGGTGTGGTCCTTTTACCCCTTTCGGCCTTTTTTGTTCGCTATTTTCCTTCACTAAGCAGCTACGTCGAGGCAGTGCCACATCACCTGCGCCTGTTGGAGGAGGACGAAGAAGGTGAAGACCATCTGCTGCACTTAATACTGCCACCCTTCGTCTGGAGCCTGTGCAGCACAGCCCTGGCACCCGAAGATGAAAACATGCTGGAGGCTGAGGATCACAAACTGGGGCCAGCACTGGGCGGCCCCCCAGGTGTGCCACATCCCCATGTCCCCAGACCCCATGTCTCCACATCCCTAGATCCTCACAGCCACCTGTTCCACTCCTGTCCCCATGTTACACAGGGTCTCTGTCCCTGCAGGCCCTGTGGCACGCTGCATCCTGACGCTGTTTCCTGAGCAGAAGCTGTTCCACGTGTCTGACAGCAATGCCGAGGGCCTGTCCCGGCTCTGCACCTACCTGCTGGGCTGTGGCCCCAAAACAGCACCTGGGGGGGCACTGGTGGGCGGTGCCTGTGAGTGGGGGTCTGTAGGGTTGATGGGGGTGGTGCTGCGGGACCCCCTCTAAGGGTGCCGTGTCCCCAGACCTGGCAGCGCTGGCAGAGCGAGTGGTGGATGCAATACAAGAGGATGCAGTGCTGCGGATTGGGCGGCTCTGCCGGGAGGCCAAGGAGGTGGCACAGCAGGTACACGGGGGCATGGGGACACCGTGGTGTCCCGATGTCCCCACACCACATTGTCTCTATGTTCCAGTGTCCAGACACCATGTTGTCTCTGTGTCGTCACGCTGTGCTTCCCCACACAGGAGTCTGGTGACAGCTGGCAGGATGACACCAACCACTGGTGCGATGGCACCAACTTTTGGCAAGATGACACCTTCCTAGAGAGCAGGGACACCAATGATGCCACCCCACAACATGATGACATCCCACAGAACAGTGCCTCCTCACAGCATGATGACACTGATGGTGACACCACCCTGCAACAGGAGGGTGCAGCCAGGGTGGAGCCACCATCTCCCCGGGCCCTGTCCCCGATGCCAGCCCCAGTTTGCCTGGTGTACAATAGTGACAGCAACAAACTATCACTCAACCCCACAGCACTGGCAGTGCTACGTGATATCACCCAGCCCGTGGTGGTGGTGGCCATCGCTGGGCCCTACCGCACCGGAAAGTCCTTCCTGATGAATCGGCTGGCAGAGCGTCGCATTGGTGAGCTGGTGGGGGGAACCACATCCATGCTGGGAGTGTTTTGGGGCATTTTGGGGAGTTCTGACAGTTCACTGCCTGCAGGTTTCCCACTGAGCCCCACAGTGCAGGCAGAGACCAAGGGCATCTGGATGTGGTGCTTGCCACACCCACGCAAGCCTGGTGTGGCACTGGTGCTGCTGGACACCGAGGGGCTGGCAGACCCCGGCAAGGTGGGTGGCAGGGAGAAGCAGCCCCAGGCTCCCTCAGAGCCCCCTGGGTACTCCTAAACCCAGCTGTGTGTGCAGGGTGACAACAACAATGATGCTTGGATCTTCACGCTGGCTCTGCTGTTGTCCAGCACCCTGGTGTACAACAGCATGCAAACCATCGACCAGAAGGCGCTGGATCAGCTGCGGTATGGGGATGACTGGGAGGGTAGTGACACAGTGCCACACTCCTATGGTGGCGACATCGCTCACAGGGTGACAGTACTGTGTGGGTCCTGCAGGCTGGTGACAGAGCTGACAAATCACATACGAGTGCGGGTGGAGGATGCTGATTCAGCAGTTGAGTTCAACCGCATCTTCCCTGGCTTTGTCTGGACTGTGCGTGACTTCACACTGCAGCTGCAGGAGGGCAAGCATCCGCTGACTGAGGATGAGTACCTAGACAAAGCACTGCGCTTAAAACCCGGTACGACCATCACCATGTGTCACCATCTGTCCCTATGAGTATCTGTCCCTATGAGTAGTGGCACCATACTGATGTTGGCAATGCAGGGTACGGGCAGAAGGTGCAGGAGTACAATGAACTGCGGCGCTGTCTGCGTGACTTCTTCCCATGCCGCAAGCTGTTTGTGCTGGAGCGACCGACGGCTGACTCAAACCTGGCACGGCTGGAGGAGATTCAGGAGGATGAACTACAGCCAGGCTTCCGGAAGCAGGCAAATGCCTTTTGCCAGTACATTTGGGAGAATGCACTGGTGAAGGTGTTGCCAGGCGGGCGCCAGGTGACAGGCACTGGTGAGTGGCTGTGGCATGAGGATGGGTGGCACATGGCGGGTGTGTGGGTTTCAGGTGGGACGTGTGTGGGTGTGATGGATGCGGGTGATGGTGTCACCTCCCACAGTACTGGCCTCCCTGGTGGAGAAATATGTGGCTGCCATCGTGAAAGGTGAAGTGCCTTGTGTGGAGAGCACAGTGACAGCAGTGGCACGGGCTGAGAACACTGCAGCAGTGGCAGCAGCAGTGTCTGAGTACTGGCGGGGCATGGAGCAGGACCTGGTGCTGCCCACGGACTCGCGCACCGCGCTGGTGGACGTGCACCAGGACTGGGAGCGCCGTGCTGTCACCCTCTTCCTGTCTCGTGCCTTTGCTGACAACGATCGCAGGTTCCAGTGTCAGCTGATGGTGAGTCACTGTCGTATCGTGGGGTCTGGGGGGTGATTTCAGTTCAATTCAGACCTGTTATGTGGCACAGCAAGAGCTGGAGGCAGCCAAGGAGGAGTTCTGCCAGCGCAACGAGGAGGCATCGGAGAAGCGTTGCTGGATGGTGCTGCAGGAGCTGTGGCAAGATGTGGAGGACTCCATGAAGAGAGGGGACTACGCAGCACCTGGTGGTGCACGGCTCTTCCAGGAGGATCTGGGCCGCGTGCTGGAACAGTACCAGTGGTGGCCTGAAAAGGGCGTTAAGGTGAGCAGGGTGTGATGGAGCCTGGTGTGGTGGTGCAGGCTGTGCCTCACAGCTGTACCATCAGGCGGATGCAGTGCTGGAGGAGTTCCTGCGGAAGCATGAGCCGCTGGCAGAGATGCTGCATGCGACTGATGCGCATCTGGTGATGATGGAGAAGCAGCGGGAGGCGGCGGAAGCCAAGGAGGCAGCGGCCAGGGAGGCAGAGGTAGCACGCCTGAAGGAGCAGCAGCGCAGCCTGGAGGAGCACAGCAGGCAGCTGGAGCAGCGGCTGCTGGAGGATCGGCGCCTGCAGCTGAAGGAGCTGGACCGCATGCTGGAGCACCGCCTGAAGGTGGGCACTGTGACGGTGCTGTGTGGTGGTACCAGCACGTTACGGCTGTACCGCGGATGTCGGTGCTGTGCAATGGCACCAGGTCGTTGTAGCTGCACTGTGGCATTGTGTGGTGCTGCTCACACCACTCTCTGTCCCACAGGAACAACAGGCGCTGCTGGAGGAGGGTTACAAGCGTGACGCAGAGGTGTTGCAGCTGCAGATTAAACAGCTGAGGGAGGAGAGGAAGAAGACAGAGAAATCCTCATGGATCAGCTCAGCTATAGGCGTCCTGGGCAGTGTGGCTTCGTTCTTCCTGCCCGGTGTGGTCGGCAAGGTAGTGGGCATTGCCACCAACCTGGTGCAGCGCATAGTCTAGCCCTGCCACCTGTCCTCGCATCCTGGTTTCGGCTGTGATGGAGTTGCATTTTCCTTTATTGTGTTTGGTGTGATGTTATGTTTCAGCTTCAGGAGAAAAGCAACATTGATAACACACCGATGTTTTAGTTGTTGCTGAGCAGTGCTGTACGGAGCCAAACACGTTTCAGTTTCTCAGCTCCTGCTGCCCTGCCTGTGAGGAGGGCTGAGGGGGATGCAAGGAGTTGGGAGGGGGCAGATCTGACACCCAACCTGAACTGGCCAAAGGAATTTTCCGTACCATATGATATGAATGCAATAATTGCTAGTTATTATGCTAACTTTTTTGCACTGATATTTTCTTGGAACATTATCATTCAGCACTTTGTTACTTATGCTTCTGTGGCATTGACTACCATCCCTAGGAGTTGGATTAAAGTTGTCATTTTGCTGTGCTTTGTGATCTTGGCTTACAGTATGATAAAACTGCTGATTGGGAAACTGATCTGGTGTTTGTGCTCCGCACTGCAGTGATCTTTGTGCTTTGCACCCATATATCGGAGGCTATGGAGTAATTATGCTTTGCTTTGTCTCCTTGTGGGACCAGGTTACAGGGGAGATGAGGGAGGGCATTTTCCACCCAGGGACCTAAACTGACCAAAGGGATATTCCATACCATAGCACATCACACAGAAAGACAGATTGAAAAAGTGGGGGGAATTTGTCGGGTGTGCTGCTGCTGCTTGGGGACAAGCTGGGCATCAGTCAGGGCACAGTCCAAAACCCTGCCCCCCAGGGAACTGGGGTGAAACATGGGGAGTTGGGGCAAAGCTGGGGGATTTGGAATGAAATGGGAATTTGGGGTGACAGGGGACTTGGGGCAAAGCTGGAGGATTCGGAGCAAAACTGGGATTTGGGCAACTATCCGAGGTAAAGCTGTGAGATTTGGGCCATGCAGGGCTTGGGATGACACTGGGAGATTTGGGATAAAACTGAAGGATTTGGGAAACACGAGACTTGGGATGAAGCTGAGGGATTTGGGGTGAAACTGTGGGATTTGGGTAATGCAGGGTTTGGGGCAAAACTATAGGATTTAGGGCAATGTGGGGCTCTAAGCTGTGTGATCAAAAGGGGGGATTTGAGCAAAATGGGATTTGGGGGATCTTGGGTTTAGAGGGAGCACAGACTTGATGGGGTGATAGGGAATTTAGAGTGAAGCTGTGGGATTTGGGAGACGCTGAATTTGGGGCAGAGCTGTGGAGTTTGTGCAATGATGGATTTGGACAACACAGGATTTGGGGAGATATTGAATTTGGGAGCAGAATGCAGAACTGCATTTGGGGTGAAAGTGTGGGACACGGGAGGAATCAGAGTCTAAAGGGGGGTGCAAGATTCAGGGTCCACATGGACACTATGGGGGGATAGATTTAAGAGGGGGGACATGGGACTGGGGAGTCCAGAATTCAGGGTTCACTGTGCTCCATGGGGGATGCTGTGGACTCCACGGTGCCCTGCATGCGTTGCACTCCCAACAGGGATGGACTCAGCTATCGAAACTGATCTGGATACAGACCAGGAATGGGAACTGCACGTTCATGCTCTTCTTTCCAGCTTCATATGGGCAGTGTGAGAGGGGTGAGCTTCACCCCAGTCCCAAATAGGAGTGTCCCAGTCCGACCCTGGGCATCCCCAGTGCCACTGTGGGGTCAGTTCTCATCTTGGAGTGACCCAGTCCCACCCTGAAGTGAAGATGTAATGACAGAAGGATAGTGATAATAGGAAAAAATAGGTAGGGATAGTAGGATAGGATAATTTGAACCAATTTCAGTTGTTCCTATCAGTAAGGAAAGGTCGGAGTGCAATGTGCTGGGGTTAAGGACACCGGGAAACAGAACAGCCATTAAGTCAGACAGCAGAGCGGGGCGGGCTCCCGTCACCACAGCAACCAGAGGCCTCGCCCTCCCGCGAGCGCGCATGCGCAGGAATCCTCCAACTCGCGCTTAGAGCGGGCGCTCGGTCAGTGACAGTCGCGCATGCGCGGCGGGGCGCTGAGTGCTGGGCCCGCTGGAGTCGCGTCTTTCCCGGCCATGTCGTACGGACCGCTGGATCTCTACCGGCCCGGGCCGACCGCCCCGCCGCGGGACTTCGGTGGCATCATCCAGACATGCAGCGCCAACGTGCAGCGCATCGCGCAGTACAGTGAGTGCCGCCGGGCCGGGCCGGGCCTCCGCGGTGGGAGCTCCCGTCGGGGCGGGGCTCCGGTGCAGCCCCGCGCTGCGGCCGAACCGTGCGAGCCGCCCTCGGTTGGCGGAGCGCATCCCCCGCTCGGGTGTGTGCTAAGGGAGTTGGCAAAGATGCTGCTTTTTCTGAAAGCTGAGCTGGCTGTGTAGCTGTAGTTTCTTAGGTTAGCTGTGTTTCCTTGGGAAGCCGGTGAATTCCTTCAGGTTGGGTGTTAGGGAGATCTCTGCAAGAGTGTTAGGGCGCTGGAATGGGCTGAGTGATGGAGTCACTGTCCCTGGGGGTGTTCAAATGCGGAGATGTGCTACTTAGGGACGTGGCTTAGTAGGTGGTGTTGCTAGGTGGATGGTTGGACTGCTGGATCTTACAGCTCTTTGCCGACCTTAATGATTTTATGCTTTTCCAGATAGATTTTACCTAGTTGTTAACATTCCTGAAGCTTCCTCTTGGTGCAGCCGAGGCTGCCTGTTAAGTTCTGTCTGAGTTTGTCAGATAACATGGCTTTTGTTTGCCTTGCCTCTTTCTCTTCCATATGTTTTCTCTGAGCTTCCTCCTCTAATTAGTTCAGCTTCTCTTCCTCTTAGGACAAGATTGCCCTGTCTCATGACCAGCAGCCGCCCTATCTCGGTGTGCTGCCAATTTCACATGAAACAAATGTCTTGCGGCGTGTCAGGGTGGGTGGGAACACAGAACAGCTGACTTACCATTACAGTAATTAACTGTACTCTGCATTTGATAAAGGACCTGAGGAAAAGAGAAAGGGAAGCCTTGAGCTTTTCCTCATTTCTCCTCTTCTTCCCTGCAGAGAAGAACAGCAAGCACACAGTGGAGGTGGATGGATTTTATTCATTTCTTTTAGAAAGAACTGCAGAACTAGCACTTCTCACAAGGGTGTAGAAAGCTCCTGGAGTGAGCTGGCAAAACTATTGTTTATGAGGCTGTTGTTTTACCTAAACACCTAGAGGGAGGTTATAACTTTGGAAGTAATCTGCAGCACATAACAATATGTACGTGGCATGCTTTGCAGCCTAAAATTGGAAGGATTTGTAGACTGAAAGCTGCTAACAGAACAGGCTGTCTATATTGATGTGTGTGACACTCTGTGCCCCAGAAATAAAGGTGAAGAGCTCCAGGCCTCCATGTTGCTTTGTTGTCATATTTTTCTGTGGATTCTGTGAGTTACTGTTGGCTGAAATAAACTAAGCGTAGAAAATCATGGGAACTGATTAAGACAAGTACAAAAAGCATGTTGCATGGCATGGAAATGGGGTTTGTGCAAGTATATACCTTCAGATGAGGGAAAAATAAATAGCACAAAATGTCTAGATGTAGGACATATGCCACTTGGTCCTTCGTGTCCACACAGTGTGTTGTCAGTTTAACTTGGCTGTCAGCTGTTTGGCCTTGCGTGTGGCTGATAGGCCTGTGAAATTAGTGCCATATTGCCTGTGAGAAGCAGTGTTCAGCTCATTGTATTAGAAGCTGTTAAACAACTCCTCACTGCGTGGATTAATAGAAGCCAGAAATGCATCATGCTTGCTGCCTGGAGGAGTCAGAGTTCTTGCCTCATGACTGAATCACACTGTAGCCCTGGCTGAACTGCTGCTTTTATAAGTAGTTACCCTTCACTTTAGAAGAAGAGTCTGTCGTTGGAATATGATGTCTCTTTAGCAACACATTTAACAGAATTGTAGGGGTTGGAAGGGACCTCTAGAGATCATCTAGTCCAACCCGCCTGACAAAGCAGCTCCCTAGTCCAGGCTGCACAGTTTCATCAGCCATAGTGTCTTGCTCCAGGCTAAATAAAAGCAGAAATTGTACCAGTAGGACCTCACTGAACTGGAATTATCTCTTGTTAAATTCATTGGATGTTTCATTAACACTCAGCTGCCTTTAAAACGATGTTAAGTTGATCCTTCTTGGTCTTGGCTCACTACTTGAGGGAGTAGAGGATGTGATCTCATGATTGCTGGGAGCCCATCAGGCTTTGTACTTTTGTCCTAAGTGGTGCTCCCAACATATCTTAGTGATGCTAAGAAGCATGCAGCAGCAAAGTACTGCAAGTGGGCTTGCTGATTTCAGACTGGTGTAAGCTAACAGCACTGCATTTGCTATGCCTGAAAGACTGTGCCAGTACTGCAACAACTTCTGTCTATCCTGAGTAGTGAAACTCGGATTATTTTTAAAAACAAAACCAAAATACTGACAGCACCCCTTGCAATTAGGTTTTTTGTTGTTGTTTAATTTATGTTTATTTTTAAACAGAGCCCTCAGAGCATTAATAATTTAAGCTACTGGCAGGACAACTTAATGAAGTAGTTCTGGCAGTGATGGCCTAAGATGCAGAAACAGCAAGGTTAGTAGGAACAAACATTTTTGTTGGTTTAAGAAGATCAAGGAAGAGGAGCATGCAAGCTTTTAGGTACATGCATTTGCCTTTGGGATAGGTAGGTTGCACTATTATCTTTTTGTCAGAAAGTAGTGAGCTAGAATATGGCAACGTGGGGATGTTTAAAGGCTTTTTTTGCTTTAAATGCAAAGTCTTAGTGTTGTGTTACCAGCCTGAGTTAAGCAAAATATTGAGAGATCCTTCTTTGGGAGAAGCTAGAAGAATAACTTCAAGAAGGAATAAAATACACTAGAACTCATCTTACTAATCTTGTGATCTTTTTACTTTCAGCTGCTCAGATAAAGAATTTGATGAGCCAGCTGGGAACCAAGCAGGACTCCAGCAAGCTGCAGGAAAACTTGTAAGTATTAACTGAGTGAACCTTGTTTAGGTTCTTCTGTTTTTACCTGTATTCTTAGAGGAATTTTATGAGGAATGAGGACTTAGAGGAATGAGTTACTTTGGACAGATGCTTTACTGCATAAGTTTAATACAGTCCTGCAAAACTAGTGATTTTTTGTATGCTAAGTAGTTCAGTGAGTATGTTAGGGTGTCTCTTCTGGACTCTAAAGAAGCCACTCCATACTTCTGGGTAAGATTGACTAGGAAATGGTATATAGAAGTGAAAAAGAGTAGTACATTAACCATGTGTTAGCTGTTCTGAGGAACAGCCCTCGTAGCTCCTCTTGTGGAAATGCATGTTGTAGTAGGTACTTTGCCTTCACTTAAGGGCAGTCTATAATACAGAAAAACACGAGTACTAGAAAGATGAGGAATCCTCTCTGGCAGCCAAATGACCATATATAACTTTACAGCAAGATAGTGGAGGACAAGGTATAAAACATTTTAATAGGTACGGGCTAAAGTATTTCCTGGAGAGACTGTGCAGGGTGTCTGTCTGTCCTAAACAGCAAGTTATGAGAAGAATGAATTTTGGAGATAGAAACACTGGAAGTGAGGTTTTTCTGTAATCTTTCACGTGACTGCACCTTGAATCTGAATATATAACATCCTTGTTTTTTGTAGTAGCTGCTTTTCAGATAAATATATCAGTTGTGATAGTTCACACTGCACATGCTGCATCTTACACCCATTCAGTCCCTATAAAATTCAGTTCTTTCCTGGTCTACGTTATTAGTTTTTGCACGTATGGCTTCAAAATGAAACTTGGGAGTTCTGTTTTCTATGAAGTACCAGCACTAATCCTTCTTGTAAGCCATATATTTGATGTATGAAATCTCTTAGCATTAAATTTTATGTAAATTACTTCCTGTATTGTGATACTAATGAAAGTGCTGTTTCAGGAGATCTTTTGCACCAATAGCTTTGAATCACAACTTTGTTGAAAAACATGAGAGCTGATAGACTGTTTGGGCCTTGCATTTCCCAGAGCAGAATGTGTATCATTTTTCTCTGCGAAGCTACATGGATCTGCAAAAATTCAGTACCTCTGAGTTCTCTGTAGTTCATCAAACACACACTTAAGCAGTGGAGTTGGAGTCTGTCGAGAGAATAGTTGGTTACCACTTCAGTGCCACGAGCATTTACCCCAGAAGTGATTACGTTCACAGAACAGAACTGTTTTTTTTGCTTACCTTGATTTTTTTCTCTTTGTGCAATTGGAGGAAGATATTTCTGAAGATACTGAATTATGCTAGCTAGCAGGGAACACAGGACTATTTTTAACTCTTTTTTTTAATGTAAGCTGGGGCCTTATTGACAGTGAAAGCTGAGAGTATCTGTTCTCTTAGGGAAGAATGTTCTTATAGATGCGTGAGCTCAGGAATCTTACTTGGTCGTTATTGTAAATGCTGAAATGCTTGAGCTGCTTTTTGGAAGGCACTTGTCTAACTGTTTCTGAACTACTGTTTTAGACAACAGCTACAGCATTCTGCAAACTGCCTGGCCAAAGAGACCAATGAGTATCTGAAAGAACTGGGGTCTCTACCGCTTCCTCTGTCTGCTTCTGAACAGGTATGCACCTAGAATTTTCTAGAGGTTTTTTTTTAAATTGCTTAGAGTGCGATTTCACAGAGCTTAAACTGGCACAGCTGAGGAGGCAGCAGCTTTCTGCAGTGAAGGCAATTGTTGAAGTGGGAAGGCAAATTAAGCCAGCTACAGCCCGACTGTATGATGCTGGTGGGGGAAATGTTTATCAGCAGCAGCAAATAGCTCTAAAAGATGGGGAGAGCTGAGTATGCAGTTCTGTTTCTGAAAAAGTGATCTTGTTTATAGCATAATCTGGTGCTGTGATCCTGTGTTTTAGGATAAAAACTTTGTGCAGGCTGAATGTCAGTATGAAGTGTGATGGTACCAAGAAACTTTTCCTTCCGCAGGATTTGTTGCCTGAACTGAGAGTGGGGGGGAGAGGGAAGGAGCTGACTCAGTGTGTTCACATTTAAATAAATCTGCTGAGGCAGTGCTTATGACTTTCTCTCTGGCAAAATAAGCCTTCAGGGCCTCCCTTCTTGTGGGAAAGGGGAGGGACAGGCCTCTGCTGTTGGAGTCTTTTCATCTCCGCTTTAAATTGCTGCCACGATTCTGACTTATCTGCTTTTGTGATGTTATGGGATGATCTGTGGATATGGGTCAGCAGATGTTGTCTTAGTAGATGTAATTCTGAATCTGAAGGTTTAAATGCCAGTTGTAAGCACAGGCATGTTTTGTGTGTTTGTTCAGGAAGTGTTTTTCATTTAATCTCACAATGCCAGGAAAAACATACAGGACAGTTCCACAGTGGGCAGAGCATAGAGCATGTGGTATAATGTGGAAATATGATGGGCTTTTTGTTGTCCAGTTTGAACCTCAGAATGCTGGATACAAAAGATCACTGGAATGTCAGCACTTTTATTTTGTGATGTTCTGGAGAATCTGATGGTGACAGTAATGTGAATGGCAATCTCTGAACACTTCTTTTTGTTTCTTTAGCGTCAACAGAGGCTTCAGAAAGAACGTTTAATGAATGATTTCTCAGCAGCCTTAAATAATTTCCAGGCAGTACAGAGACAAGTGTCAGAGAAGGAAAAAGAGACTGTAGCAAGGGCAAGAGCTGGCTCCCGCATCTCTGTAAGTATCTGTAGGAATTTTGTTGTGATGTAGTGGACTACAAATCATTCCAGATGTCTTGTCTTTGCCCGCCAACTTCATGGTTGACTACTGACACATCACGGAGCGTAGATGAGGCTGTTTTGCCATTTCAGATGTTGTAATTACTAGGCATGCATCTTGATAAGCTGATGATACATCAGTGATCTGAGTAAATAGACTCTCATCTTTGTCTTTCAGTTGCCTTTGATTTGTGAAGACAGTCTGAATTTAAAATTAAATCTGAAGATGAATCTAAATCAAATAAATAAATTTAGATAAATCTAAATTACCTTGGGTGAAATCTGAAAGTTGAACAAACAGTAGCAAAGAACTCTCTGGACAGCACGTGCCTTTGTCTTCAGGGTATTCCTGTTGATTTTGCTTGCTAGTAGTTCTGGTCGTCTGAAATATTAATAACTCATTTATCTATTCCAGGCTGATGAGCGGTTCAGAGAAGAACAGCTAGTTTCATTTGATAGGTAACAGCTTCTTGCATTCTTGGGGTGCACTCTTACCTATGTGTAATTATTGTAAATATATTGTAACTTGGGCAAGGCTCTTTCAGCTGATTGAGAAGCAGAAAGATATGCAGTTATTACAGTGTTTGAAATGTACAGTGTTTTACCCTACTGAAATGTAGGCTGTTGGTTACTGTCCTAGTGGGAATAGTTCAGTCCCTGGTATGTGATAATTGGAGCTCCTGGTTTTCAGGACAGTGAGCACAAGATTACCAGACACGTTTTCTGTCACATAATTCTTTCCATGAAGAACTCTGTACTTATTTCATGAGCTTGGGTGTTATCTATCAGCCCAGATGGAGCTATTACAGAGTAGTGGATGAGACTGCCTTAAATATGAATGCCTTGGACGTAATAACAAATTGATATTCAAGCATGCCTAGTCAACATTACTATAAAATATCAGACACTTGTATAGATTCTGCAGTAACTTTGTGCCTGCATAGCAGATCAGTTTGCAAAACGTTGCATCAACTCTACAGTGTCATTCAAGTGAATTCAAGGCACTGCAGAAGCATTTGTGATTACTGCATCAGTTTCTGCTATACATGCCTGAGAGATGCGGGAAGAAATATGCTGGCCCAGTCTGTATAAACCTTGTAATGTTCTAAATCCAGGCACCTATCTTAGATGTCTCATCTGTCCTCCCCTGATCAGCTGTTTGGTGTGTGTCCCCTTTTGTTGGTCCTGTGGTTCCACATGCTGAGTCAGAAGTGCCAGCTCCATGTTGTTCAGTTCAAGAGATGCTGTGATGAGTTGGAAGCCTTGCTCACTAATGCATGGGGTACCACATAAATAGCTGTTGGTGCAGAGGCCCCTATCTCAGTGAGATGTAGCAGTGTGCAGCAACTACTCCACATTTAAAATTGTCATTAAGTGCTATACATCAGGAACATATGCCTTAAACACCTGAAGATCCTCCTGTCAACTTAGGTGAATTCCTGGATGTGTCTGCTGTATCTGATCTAGCCAAGTAGTTGAGTGTTATTTCTTTTTGCACTTGGAGCCTTTGAAACTTAACTTTACGTACTGAGTTTTGTCACAACGTGCCTGTTGGATATATTGCAGTGCTTTCAGATATGCTTGCCTTCAAGGAAGAGGAGGGAGATATTACCCTGGAAGAACTTTTTTTGTGCTGGACACATAGATGACTTTGTATTATTGGTACTGCCTTCACTGTAATCAGTGTGTGTAACTTACGTGGCAGTTAAGAAGTACTGTCATCAGGGTAGGTGTGCACCGTGATGCAGAGATTTTTCTTAACATCTCTCTCGATGTATGACTTAATTTGCAGTTCTTGCTGGATTAATGAGTTGAAATACTAAACTCTTTCTTCGTATCTCCAAATGCCAGACAGCAGGTGGGAATCTCTGAACCAAGATGCTTGTCAGGTGTTCTTTTGATCTGATAATGTTGTGCTTGCAGGCTGCTCTCCATCAAGACTTTTACCCTGATTGATTCCCCCCTTTTTGTGGGGGATGGTGAGAGGAAAGGAAGGTACAGATATTAAAAAAAAAAAAAAAAAAACCTTAAAAAAGCAACCTGAAATAAGTTCTGTTCTATAATGCTATAGGTAATGGTCACATCCTAGCACAAACTATCCTATGCATGTACTGCTTTTCAGTTTCTTCACTTTTCTTGGTCTGTCCCTGTTATTGTTCTCATTTGTAATTGTTGTCATAAGTCTGTAGTTAATTGCAAGACTGGTGTTGTTCTGTAGGAACACACTTTAACACACTGGTGACTCAGTATAATCATAGTGTGAAATTATGCCTCTGCTGAAAGAAACCATGTTTTTCTTTCTTCTCTTCACAGTGGTGAGGACTGGAGTCAAATGCAGTCTCAGGAAGAAGATGTGGCAATAACTGAACAAGACCTTGAACTTATTAAAGAAAGAGAAACAGTAATCAGGCAATTAGAGGTGAACAATAGATCCTGCACTTGTTAACGTGTAGTTAACAATGTCAGGAATTAAACCAAAGAAGCCATGCAGTGCTAACTTATGGGATGGGCTGAGGAGTCCTGAAGGTGAAGGAACAGAGTTCCTTGTAGAGAGGATTGATTCCAAGATAAATCTCCCTGCTCCAGTTTAAGGAGGCTAGGTATATTTTCCTTCAGTGTTCACTGGTGATCCTTCAGAGGTGCTATGAGCAACTTATGTCACAGTATTCATCTCAATTTCTTAACTCTGATAACTGCTAGTGGCATGAAAAAGGTACAAAGTGGTGAGAATATTGCAGGGTCTTATGTTAATTCCAAGTTCCACCAATAGCAACATCAAGTCACCTGAGTCAGTGAGTGATGGTGTCTATTCAGCTATTTTGAGTGATGTTCTGAAGAGGCATGAAGAATTAGGCTGCAAAAAAATGTAACTAGTGCTTTGTATAACTTGTTAAACTTGTCTTCAGGCAGACATTTTGGATGTCAATCAGATTTTTAAGGATTTAGCCATGATGATTCACGACCAAGGAGATATGATTGGTAAGTGTGTTGGATAATAATAAGTTTCTTGTTTAGTTCAGTTGCACGTTCTGCCTGCATAGTTCAATTTTTCTGATAATTTGTTCAAAAAGTGTTATTTTTATTGTAAGCACCAAACTTCAAATTCTTTTACAAGTTCTTTTGTTTTTCCATAGATAGCATAGAGGCAAATGTGGAAAGTGCAGAAGTTCACGTGGAAAGAGCCAGCGAGCAGTTACAGAGAGCTGCCTATTATCAGGTAAATTATGTATGCTAACGTTGGTGGTGGTGTACAGGTGAGTACCAATAATGGTACAGGCATAACAAGGCACTAAGGACTGCAGTACACCAAATAGGCCATTAAAAACAGATCATGCAAATTGGCTGTCCTGCAAAATTGTGCTGAAAGGAATAAATAAAGCACTTGACTAAAGAACACTGTGTTGTAATTAGCCTTCTAATTCAGAGGTTATGTAGTCACTCTGCTCCTCTGTCCAGGTACTCTCAGGAGGTTTAAATGTTTAGCTGTCTTTTCTGCTCTCCCCTGAGAATGGCACAGTTTTGTTAACAGCTGATTGGCACGTTGTGGCCATCTTGTAAAATATCAGCTAAGCCAAGATTTCATGTAAAAACTTAGACAAAAATAAAATCCTTGCCCAAACTAAGGAAACTTGTGATACAGGATTTGGAGCACCTTTCTAACTACTCAGTTTCCAACCTGTAATTTGACTTCCTTGTCCAGTCAGCTCTTCTGTATTGGTTCTCACTGCTGCTTAAGTCTTTTTTTATGATACTCGTTGGTTTTTTTGCATCCTTACATTGTTGTTTGTGGAAGTGTCTGCCTAGTGACAGGACAAGAGGCTCTGACAAGAGAACCTTTCACAAGAGGTTCTCTCTGAGCATCAGGAAGCACTTCTGTGCTGTGCGAGTGACAGAGCACTGGAGCAGCTTGCCTAGAGAGACTGTGGATTATGCTCCTTGGAGAGCTTCAAAAACTGCCTGGATGTGGTCCTAGGCAACATGCTCTGGGTGCCCCTGCTTGAGCAGTGGCTGGAGTAGATAGACCCTGTGGTGCCTTCTGACCTCTGCTACCCTGTCGTTGTTGTACCTATGGGTTTAGGTTCTGTGAAGGAAAAGGTTTCTGCTCAAATCAGTACCATGCACACAAGATAGAAAATTGGGCATAGTTAAGTGTTGAGATGCTAAAAAGCCTTAAACTCCAGTGCTGTTTAACTGCAAGGAGGGGAAAGTAGCTTTTGCCACCTGGCAGCTTGCAGTATTTATAGAAGTTTTTGAGATAGCAGTAAATCCAAGTCAGGTATAGTAGGCATGGATTAGATGTGGTTTCTCTGGACAGAGAAGAAAGTGGTTATATGTAAGGCTCTGAGACTAGTTATATGAAGTTAAACACTCAGTGTACATGGACAGACTGTAGGTTCCTATGATGAATAAAGTGATCAAAGCTGTAAAATCAAGTACAGTAAGTGTCTGCTAAATCATTTAAGCAGTAACCAAGTAACTTCAGAAGTTTAGCTTTCCTTTGCAGACTTGGTGACATGAAATGTATATTAGGTGTTGTCAACTTCCCTTTTTGTAGCTATCTTGAAGGAAGACTTGGAATTTGCCTTAAAGGTAGCAGAACTTGTTGCATTTTTATGTCATTGCATCTCTGAGACTATTGTGCTCCTAAAAACTAAAAACATTTAGTTGTGGGCTTATGCTATTTAAAGAACATGTTATTGTTATAAACATATAAATTGTATTTGTCACTTCCCAAGTTATGGATATTGAGTGCTCTAGTTCATTAAACTTAGTAACATGTACTGGCAAACTTGCTTTTTCTTCCTCATCTGCTCTTGGTATCAGTGGCTTTTTTTCTTCTTTCTTTAGAAGAAATCCCGTAAGAAGATCTGCATCCTGATTCTTGGTCTTGCTGTGGCTTCTATAATCTTAGGATTAATGATCTGGCAGATGACAAAATGAAATCCTCACGTGGAACCTTGTCTCATTGCTGAGAATGTTTTCCCCCAGCACGAACAGGCAGACTAGTCTCGGAAATGAAACCACCCTGAGAGAGCACAAGCTGGAACTACTTCTAGTAATAGTTATTAGCAACTAATGTGCAGACAACTAGTATTTGGAATTAGTGAACCATGGAGACAGTATTTATCAGTTCATATGCAAATCATATTGTTTTATGTAACTAACATCTTGTGGTTTTGCTTTCTGTAACGTATTATTCCCTGTCCCAACTGTATGCTGAAGTGTGATCGATAATTGGAGATGTCTTGTTTATTTTTGACAAGTGGCAGAAATTTGACTCCTTCTATGTACAGATAACTTTGTTGGACTGGAATAAGAATGGTATTCCAAGAGGGCACAACACTGACTTTCATTCCCTTAACCTAGCAGTTTCTCAAGTCTCCAGGATCTGCCCCATGGTTTTATTGGTCTCCGAGTGTCTGTGGTTCTAAATTCAATTGAGGAGAAAGATGCCACTGCAGATCTGAAAAGCAAGAAGTATGCATGGATGGTAGCTTAGGAACCAGTCAGTTTAGCCTTGAGACACATTGCTTTTATTAATTTTTGTGCATGGTTGGGGTTGTGTTGTTTTTTTAATGCAGTTGAGGACTCTAAGTCTGAGGACACCCTATCTAGCAGTGCAGTTTCATTGAAGAAACTAGCTGATGGTTTATTGTTGAACAAATAAATCTCTTCCAATGCTGACTCTCAGAGCACTAACATATGAAGTTGAGCTTCTTGCACCTAATTGATTTTTCAGGGAGAAAATGGTGCAAAGATGAGGAAGCAGGCACCTAAGCAAGCATGACAGATGAGTGCTAGGAGAAATCCTGCTTTGAAGGACTCTTGAAGCTTATTGTAATGTATTAGTAGATATTGTGTGGCTTGTGAATGTCTGATATTTTCCATTCTTCGTTTAGCAATTGGCTGAGCAAAGTGCTAGGGTTTTGAGACTGAGGATGAGTGTGCAAATTAAGGATTGCTGGTTCCAACTGTCTTGCTAGCAGAGCTGGGCAGGACACAGCAGCCACTCCCTGCTTTGTTATAGCTCTGAACTGACATGCACTGAGGGATCAGTAATCTGTCTGAAGCCCAACGTAGTGTGGTAAATGCATCATACTGACCCATTATGTATTTAAATCTTATTCCATGTCTCCGGCATAATAAAGTAAATGTGAAATCTGGGAAGGGAGGGTGTTCTCCCAATGGCACATTGGTTTGCACTATCGCGCCATCATTCCATCTAACAACTACCAATAAACACTTCTAAAAGCCTTTGCCAGAGCTTCTTTTGCTTAAGCAGTGCCAGAGGTGTGATTGCAGGTCCCTCTATAAGTTTGCTTTATAGAAGCAGCGGCACTGCTTCTTCCCATGCAGCATTGCAGTCTGTGACTTCGGGATGAAATGCTGCTTCACGTGAGCATACCAAAGCCACCCTGGTTGTTTGATAGGTGATGAGAGAAAACAATCTCCAATGGGTGAACTTTACCATGGTATTAGCACGCGCTGTCCTTGCAGAAGCTTCACTGTACTGCCTGATGTGGAAACAGAGGAGCTGTTTCTGTGTTCTGTTCCTTATTTGAGATAGATCCTGCTGCGTCATGTGCTGTCAGCTGTGGTGGGTGTTTCTTCTGGGTGCTGGACCTCTGTATCATAGAATCCTAGAATGGTTTGGGTTGGAAGAGACCTTTAAGGCTGCCTGCTGCAGGCAGGGACACCTCCCTGTGGAGCAAGGTACCCACATCCCCATCCAGCCCGGCCTCGAATGCTTCTGTGGAGAGAGCGCCCACAACCTCAAGGGGCAGCCTGTTCCAGCAAGAACAGCGAAGATCTTCTTCCCTAATATCTAGTCCAAATCTACCTTCTTCCAGTTGAAAACCATTTCCCCTCATTCTGTCTCTACCTGCCGTCCCACCCGAGCTTCCCAGTAGGCCCCTTCACGTACTGAGGGGCCATAACATCCCCCTGCAGCCTTCCAAGTTCGAAGGGGGCGTTATTTCTATGGAAACGGGGACGTAGAGCGGCGCTGCCGGGCCCCGCCCCCCCGCCCGGCGCTGAGGACGCCGGGACCGCGTCCCGCGCCCCTCCCGCTCCCGGCTGCCCCCAGCCCGCCTGAATGGGGCAGATGCAAGATGGCGGCGAACGCGAACTCGGCCGGAGGCGGCGGCGGCCTCTCGCTCTTCGAGTGCCCCAGCTGGTGAGAGGGCCGGGGCGGGACGAACCGCGGAGCTACGGCGCCTCGCGGCCGTGGAGATGGAGCCGCCCGCCCGGGCCGGGCCTCCCCGTGGGAGTAGCGTTAGGGTTGGGGGTCTGGGCCGGAGGAGGGCCCGGCTCGGGGGGGGCCGAGGTCCGGCGGTGCCGGGCTGGAGTCGGCGCTGCGTGTGCCGGGGCAGAGCGATGTGTGGGGGGGTTGGGACGCGGGTTTGGTTGGGTTTGGTTCGGTTCTGACGCCGTCCTTGCAGCACGGCCGGGCCCTGCAGCGTGCAGCTGTGGAGGGATGGATGGGCACAGCGGGGCTGGATGTCAATGGCAGCGCGTTGGTGCGAGTCCTGTGCACGCGTGTGCGTGGCTGCGGGCCCTGATTGCACCGTCATCCGGCTCCTGCTGCAGGTCTCGGGCTTTTAGTGCTGGATGTAGTGCTTAACGAGTGCGTGGTCAGCGTGCTTTTCAGTGTTCATTTGTACTTTAAGCGCCTGCTTTAAATAACAAGGGTATCGAAATCTTAAATAAAGTTAAGGTTTTGTTTGTGCTGTGTATAGGCAGTATCGAGCGTCTCCACGAGACAAGATGGTGATCTGTAGAACGGCAGTGTGAGTTAAATAAAGGCAGCACATAGAATCACAGCACGGTTGGGTTGGAAGGGACCTCACAGATCCATTTCCAAGCCCTCTGCCATGGCAGGGTTGCCAACTGCTAGATTAAGTGCCAGGTCGGGCTGCCCTGGGCCCCATCCACCCTGGTCCTGAGTACCTCCAGGGATGGGGCACCCACAGCTCTGGGCAGCAGTGCCAGCACTTCACCACACTGAGTGAAAAACTTCCCCTGACACCTAGTCTGAATCTCCCTTCCTTTAGTTAAAAGCGATTCCCCCTTTTCCTGTCACTGTCTACCTGTGTATAAAGTTATCTTCCCTCATTGTGTATAATCAAGTACTGGAAGGCCATAACGAGGTCTCCCTGGAGCATTCTCATCTCCAAGGCTGAGCACCCCCAGCTTCCTTGGCCTGTCTTTGTAGGAGAGGTACACCAGCTCTCTGAGCATCCTGGTGTTCTGGATGTCCAACTTGGAACTTGAAATATCATTGCTGGATTGTTATTTTTATCATTTTTATACAAAAGTGCTCAACAGCTTGTGTTATATTTCATGGTAAATTGGAATGATTTCCACCACTGACAGCTGTAGATGGAACAGCAGGGAGAAGTATAGCTTACTCAGAGCTTAGTTTCAGTTGCTTGCATGCTATTGCAGAACAATTCCTGAAGAAATACGGTGTGGACTGTACCTGTGAAGGGCCTCTTCAGCTCTTTTGCTTTCTGGCTCCTGCTGCAGGCAGGGGCTCGTGGCCAGGCAGCTTTCTGCACCGTGCTGCTGCCAACCTGACCCAGGTTTGAAGCACAATCCATTGCGCTGGGATATGGTCCAAGCTGGAGTTTTCACACCCTGCAGTAAGAGGTCATGTCGGGAGACTGGGGCCTTTTTCTTCCTAACAGTTCCAATCTTTTTGTTTGTTTGTTTCTTATTTTCTTCAATTTGAATGTCCTTTTACTATAATTTCCTAAAGTACTCCACAAGTAAACCGGATTGGTGTGTGGACGCTCATGTACTCGAAGGAGCTCCTTACTTTTCTTTACAACTATTGTATACACACAAATGATAATATTTTTGTACAAGCTTTATGAAGGATAGTGAAAGGTATCTGTCAAAAAAGGTAAATGGTATTGTCTGTTATATACCATAAGAAGGTATATGGCATTGTCTGTTCTTACCCAAGTTGCTGTAAAAAGACAGGGCAATTAATTTCAATTGATCATTTCTTTTTGTGTGAGTCAACATGAAGTTTTTGATTAATGCTTATTTTGAAGTAGATAAATAGTTGTATTAACCAAAGAAAAAATAGTTTGAAGCAAGAAGTCAATGAAGATAGATACCATTAACAGTGTTTGTGTTCCACAGAGAGCATAGGCAACTGAACATGGGAACAGTTAGGCATGTAGGGCTGGTGGTGTTTCACTGCCTCATCTGTCAGGGGGGAGGATCTCTCCTGTCATGCTGGATTTATTTACTTCTGGTTTATTTTTCTAGTCTACAAAGAGTAGAATGTATTTCTTGTTAAAGATTTATATGACCTCCCTTAGTATCTACTGAATTACAGATTCCAGTTCACAATTTGAAGGTACTTACTGTTTCAGGGCAAACTAAAGAGCACACAGTTACAATAGTCAGTAAGTGATGAGCTTTTCACAATTAAGATTCTGTAGAGTGAAAATGGCTTGCAGTGACAGACTTGGACCGATCTGAAGCTCTGGATTCCAGAGTCAGTGTGGACATGTCCCAAACTTTGGCCTAGACAGCCAGGTAGGTTCTTAGCAGGGAGAGCTCTGGGTACCCAGAGGCCCTGGAGTTTTGGGGAGTCTTCATGGTGAGTAGCAGCTTCTTCTGCAGGGAGTGCCTTCCAATCTCATTAACTTGTGTTGGAGCCAAAGCCATAGTCTTATCTTTTTTTTTTTCTGCCTCCACATGGAGCTGCAAACACCAATCACATAAGAAATATATCTTAAACATAATTGTCCAAAGTAGTGTTTTTTTTCTTGTCTTTAAGTTGTTGGTCATGCTTTCGAGCTCTGCCCCTGTTGATGTATCTGTTCTTCCCTAATAGGAATAACATGGTAGCATTCAGTTTCTAGAAAAGACTGAAGTTTGAGGGTTTCAGTGGCTTGAAGTTTGGGTGCTGGTTAGGATTTCCATAGTCCATAGGACACTTATTCTTTTCTATTTCCAACAGTTGGACAAACTCAAGACAACACTTACTATTTGTCATCTGTCTTAATAGTGTTCTCTTATCTTGCTTCTCATTTATGTGTGCACTGTAATTCTTCCATGGGCCCATGCAGCCCAAGGGCATGGGCTACATAATTAAAATCAGAATAAAGCTGTCATCAGGATGTTGACAGTGCTTTCTGTGGATTACATTCAGTCAAACCACAAGACTAGAAAGCGTCCTTAAGAAACAATTACATATCCAGGCTTAACTGGGACACTAGCACACCTTTAGCAATGTCAGGTACAGGCACTGTGGGCCTGGTTTTGAGGTGGGCATCGTGTATTTCATGGATGTCTCCTTTTCTTTCCTTCTGTCCTGGTTATCTTGCAGTTGGGATCAGGAATCTTGCTGTGCACTCTGTCGGGACACAACGGTAGTTGAGGTGTCAAGCTTGTTCTGCAGTGTACATGTATGTAAAATAGTATTCCTGAAAGGCATCAGTGGTTCCTCGTCAGTTTGTGTTAGCTAAGAACAGGCCATTGTGGTGGTGGTTTTACACAAATCTCTGCAGAGGGTGAGCTTCAGAGTTCTGGAAATTGTGCCTTGTCCTTGAAGTTCAGCATGGAGATGTACATAGCAGTCACCTACAGTAGGATTTCAGGAAGTGGCTAGATTAGTCTTCTGAGACCTCAATTAAAAACCTAAATAATTGACCTGATTTTAAACTAACACAGTAGAACTGAATTTGGCCTGTCTGTGTCCTGAACAGCTAAAGATCAAGATATCTTTCTGGGATATGACAGGGCTTCAGCAAGGCTTTCAATTTCATCTCATTGCAGCTGTTGTAACCCTGCTGGTGTGTCAACACTCAGCATGAGTGCTGTGAAAGGGTATTGTTGAGTTCAGTTCCATTATTTGGTACTTTCTAGCATCACATCCCGAAGCATTGGTGGCTTTGTTCTCTTTTTCTGGGATGTTTCCATTTTTTTGCCTCATAAGGGATTAAGCCCAGTCTGAGCTCTTCTTCATCTTCTTGTCTGTCTGTGCCTATCCTTTTCCATTACTGTATAGTTCTGCAATAAAAGGTTTGCCATCAAGGGTAGAAATTATCCATACAGATTCCTCAGGGAATCATCTCAGCATACTATAGAGAACAGCGATTCTGCCTTTAGAGCACAAGGTGAAGAAACTGAAGAAATGCATTTTTGAGTCTCAAGTACAGAAGAATGAATCTTTGTCTGTTGTTTAAGTGTTTTAAAAACCCAATCTGGAAGTTGTTATTTTGTCCCTCTGAAATATATCATTGCTAATCATTTTTAAGCAGTTTTTGATTTCTGTAAGGCCAGCAAATTCACATGTGGAGCTACTGTGGGAAGGCCTGGGCTTTGCCTTGTCCAACTACTGGACTGTATTTTGAAGGAATTGATTGAGTCAGGGAGCTAGGTGCAGAGGGTTTCTGCCAGGTGAACCAGCTTTCTTCCCCTATTTCTTTCACAGCACATAGGAAATGGCCATCTAAAAAGGGTGAGATCTGGGAGTGTATAAGCAGTTGGCCTCGAGGAGGCAATATAATAGAGTCTGTGGTTGATTGAGTTCATGGTTTTTTCATTAATGACTTTGACAAAAGCGACCACAATTCTTACTTGTAACATGCATGGTTGACCTGAAAAGCTTGGAGTATTATCCAGTCCTTTTGGTATAGTTTGAAGACAAGAACAATAAAAATAAGACTAATACAGAGGTGTAAGATGGAGGGTATTTAAGTTCTGACTACTTAAGCTAGGAGCTCCTTCAAGCCAGAAACTCACCAATGAAAAATAGAAGGATAAGTACAAGATTAAATCTCAGAAGGGCCATCAATTGCTCATAACATAACTGTTGATGAATAAATACATAGACTCGTGCTCCATCTGAGGTGGACGTATCTCTTTGTAAGGAAGGGAGGTGGCAGTGCTGTTGTAGGATTTGCAGATGAAAATGTGTCATCTCTGTCACCTTATGGAAGCTCATTTCAGACTGAAACAAATTGGGCAAAGTAAAGGAGAAGGAATTGAGATGTTACCTTGAAACAGAAAAGAGCTTTTGTAGTCTGGTGAAGTAGAACCAACATTGACTTCCACTGGTTGAAGTATTCTCAAAGAAGGATAGTTCTGGCAATTAAAAAACTGAGGGATGAGAGCAGCAAAGAAATTTAGGTTGGAAAACATAGGGATAGTTTTAGCAAACAATTGTTCTGCTGTTGCTTATGGCTTAGCATTCGTTTTTCAGTACAATTGAGCGCGGTTTGAACTGAATTTTTGACTCCATAGAACATTTAGTTCTCTCTAATAAGAATATTTGTGTCCCTTCTTTCAGAGGTTCTGTATACAGTTTCTGAATTTCACTGTATTCCATGGAGACCTTATTCCTGAGTAGGTAACCAAGGGAAACCCAGTGAACTGATGCAGTCTAGTTCTGTGTGCATTGTAACAAGACAACAAACGTGAACTTCACAAATGTGAAGTTCTACAGATGCTTTAATCCAGGTGGGATGCTTTGTTCAGTTGAAGCAGCCACCATTCTCAGAAGACATTTAAGACCATGCTCATTTGAAGCCTGTGCTTACGTCTCCTTGCTCTTGTTGAGTTGGACTCAATGATCCTTATGGGTCCCTTCCAACTTGGGGTATTCTGTGATTCTGTGAAATACCTTAATTCTTCTAAGAGCAGAGGAAATCATGAATGCCCCCCATCCTCCTGTTTAAAGTTCAGTGCCCTAACCATTGCGTGTCCTCCAGACAGAACAAGGTTGGATCAGAATTACTGGGCAGCTCTTTCTGCAGCCCTCTTCTCTTCATCCAAGTGGAAAGAAACCACTTTGTGAGGGCTAAAATAATTACCCTGAAGATCTTGGCCTTAACTTTGTATTCAGTAATCTAAACAGGTTCCATTGCTGATGTGATCTCAGCGTCAGCAGTGTGTGCTGCATGTCGAGAAAGGCGTGTATGACTTATTTCCATTGGTCGTGCAGAAGATCACAAACAACTCCTGTGTTCAGCATGCATCTTTATTGGTTCCTTTCTGTAAAAGAAGAGCAGAAAGATGGTAGCACTAATGGACAGGGAACTGCCTTGGTTGATGTTGTGATAGTGAGTGATTGCTATGTTACTGCCTCTTCCCACCTCTTGACAACACTCGGGGCCTTTGGCTGTCAGAAGCTGAGGGGCTTTGTGAATTGAGCAGTGTGTTTGGGTGGTCACATTTAACATCCAACATCAGACCTAATCTCCACCTAATCTAATGTAAGTTAGCATTGAGCAACAGTGCTTTCCACAAACAATGCAAATGTTAGAAGAGGTGCTCTTCTTTTCAAAGCCAAAGATTATTGTTTACTGTGCTTCAAGAGATAATTCATATGGTAGTTTTGTAGGGACTAGTGAATGGATACTTACTGAATGGATCCTTGCGTGGTTTTTCCCTCCAGAGAATCTCAAGATTGTTTTCCCGTGTGCAAAGCCATCTGTACTGGTTATCATCCTGAAACCCAGAGTAACCAGAAATCATAGAGCTTTGACAATGTGAAACATTTTATTTTTGGTATTTCTTCCTTTGTCAGATGTTACTGAGTGTTCTTCTGGTTGTCCAATGGAGTCTTGGTGGCTCCAGATCTTTCCTGAGTAGCAATAAAGAAGCTCCAAGAAGCCTCAAGAAGCTCCAAGAAGTGGAGGTGATGCTTCAGCTGAACGTGGGTGATCTGTGATACTGCATAGGATTCTGTGAATGCAGTACGTTTATGTGGTTTCAACCTGTATACAGAGAGACCAGCTATGGCTCATGAAATCCTTCAGCAGGCAGCTGTTGTCAGCTGGGAGAGTAATGCTGCTGCTAGAGGCTGGTTTTATTTTGCTAGAGGTTCTTTGCTCTGCGTCACTTTGGTCTGCCCAGTGCTGTTCCACAGGAATGAGAAATAGAGTTGGCAATGCTTGTCACACAGAAGCAGCACTGCACTCTTGATAGCACTCTTGTTTTACAGGAGAAGTGGTCTAAAGGAATCTGAATATTGGTTGTGTTTTTCTTAATGGTGTGTAAATACCCCTTGTCTTTTATGCATCCCCCTGACAATGATTTGAGTGTGAACACAGTCCATTTCATGACCTTCCATCCACTGTACAGCTCGCGGGTTACTCATACGTTGGTTTGTGTCTGCTGATGACATTTTTGGTCTCATTTCTTAACGTGGCATTGGAGAGACCGTCACACACCACAAATCATCACATATTTCCAAAGAAAAATACTGCTGAGTGTTGAAGGGTGGATGAGCTGGCTCTGCTCTCGTCTGACTGTCACTCAGTTGTGCCTGTTGGACCTTGGTTGCAATACAATTTCATAGAATCATAGAACCACCAAGGTTGGAAAAAGTCTTTCAGTCCAGCTGTCCACCTATCAACAGTATTTCCCACTAAAGCACGTCCCTTGGTACAACATACATATATATTTCTTGAACACAAATTTCTACCAGTATAGTTTCAGCCAGTACAGTTTTTACCAATTTCAGACTGTATGTTTCCACATCACGCTCCAGTTTTGAAATTAGTATCATCAGTGGATACCTTAAGTATCTGATAGTTGAGAGTAATTTAAGTGATACACTGCCATGCACTTATGTTTAGAAATATTTGGTTTTTCATAGAATACTTGGGTAAATGTCATCTGGGTTTTGCAGTTTCTTCTTTAATCACTTGTCACAGATTCTCTTGGCACTTGAGTTCCTTATATTCAATTTCAGTGAGGATGAATTGTAGCATAGGATGTACTCTTCCCTCTGATCCAGAGGAGTAATTTACCAATCCTGCTGTATTCTCACTGTCAGTCAGCCGTGTTATCTCTGCTCTTGTTGCAGGTAGGCCTTCAGATATGCAGTGGGCAGATGAAGCATGTTTTGTTTTGGTGAGCTCATCACGCTGACGAGCAGCAGCAGACATTGGCAGGTCTGGTTTTAAGGTTGCTTGCAGAATGCTGACCTGTAGAGAGCAGAAGAGGTTTGGGGATTGGGGATTGGGATGAAACGTGACCTGAGAGGTACAGAACGACCTCTCACTTCTCAGCAAACACAAGCACTTGTGATGGAGCTGCCTTCTGAGATGGGATCACTTGGCCTGAGCAGCAGTGAGCCAGGCTGCTCATACATCATCTGTGGGGAGAAGATTCTGCAGATCAGGTAATTCTTCTCTCCTCTGTAACTGTGTGGGAGGATTGAGAGGAAGAGGAGGATTTTTTCAATGTTGGAAATAAAAGAAGGAATAGCAGTATTCCTCTCCAGATCAGCACAGTGACAGTTTTCTAACAAACGTTCCTCCAGGAGATTTCTGCATGTGGTTTCCTTGCAGTGTTTCCCTCCTTGATGCTGAGACTGAAGGTCTGACAGAGCAGAGCATATGATGGCTTCATGGTACATCCAGAGACAGCCATTACTGCTGGTATCTGGTGACTGTAACCTGCAATCAATGAAGGAGAGAGGGAGAGCAGATGTGGGGCTGAATACAGGGGGCTTCCATGTAGAGTTAATTGCTGGAAGATTTACAGATGTTTATTTTTAAAAGGAGGTGTGCCAGCTTTTGTTTCATGGAAGTAAGGTAGGCCTTGTAGAAACATCAAGGAAATTATGCTGCAGAACTTGACAATTTGAGTGGAATGGAGAAAAACGAGTTTGCCAGTGCTCAAGGGCAGAAAGAGGGAATGCTTGGGAAGTGGATGCAAGGAATGAGCCTGGAATGAAACTTATCTTAGGATGAAACATGAGAGCTGAGATCGCAAAGGAGCACAGAGGGGGAGTGTGGTTGTAGCTGCAGCCTGGTGTGGGCACTGAGAGGAATGCTGGAGAGGAGGTGGTCCCCTGGCTACTTCTCCATGGCTGGCAGGGTGAATCCTTGTCAAATTCATCAGCCACACATTGTAGCTTCATTGGGAGCATTTCTACCTCCTATCTTTCCTCTGCCCTAACATAATCCCGTTCTTAGGGGGCAGTCACCATTCGTAGCCTATTGCCTTTGGGGCCTTGCTATGTCTGCTTTTGCTTGCTGGTGTTTTTTGGTTCATTTTTTGTTGTTTTGATCCAAGAGAGTAAGCCTGTCAGCTGCATCTGCCTCATTTGACAGGACAATGCTATGCACGACTTCAGAGAAGGATTTGGTAGGAAAAGTTGTGAAAAATGGACAAGACTATTCAGGAAGGGCTGGGGAGAGATGTGAGCAGGCTGCTATAATGGATTTGGAGCAGGAAATACTTGCACAATACTTGAGAAAGAAATGAGTAGGAATAATAACGGACTCCGTTCATAGATGAAGGTACCTCGGAGAGCATGTGTCTAGTAACCAACTGACCCAAGGGTGCAGAATAAACCTTCACAATGTCCCAGGAACGTGAACATCTATTTTTAACCCCTTCAAACAACTTGAGTTACAAGTGACCTTTCTTTCTTCCCCAACCACATTGAGAATGTCACTGCCCATTGTCACCGTTCTCTTGGCTTGCTCTGTGCAGTAAGAAAAGCAATAAATGGAAATGTGATCTCTGAGGTTGTTCTTGGGAAGGGCAGCAGTGCAGCTGAGAACTGGGTCAATGCTGTTGCACAGAAAGCCACAGGGACAAGCAGCAGTGATACTGTCAGCAAGAGAGTATTACAGAAACAGATTTTTAAAGATCTGAGCAGAAAAAGATGGTTTACTTTCAGCAGTCAAGGATCCTTCATTGTGATTGGCATTGTACTGATGCCATGGGGCTGCTGTGGTGATTAATGCTGCTGTGATCACTCCACACCAGCATTAATCCTTGTGTGTTCAGCTGTGTGTTAGCATTGTTTTGCTATGCCTTGCTGAATCCCAAGTGCCTCTGTGCTCCCTTGGCCCAAGGGAATGAAGATGCCCAGCAAATCTGCTTCATAGGGTGAGCAGGGGTGCAGCCATAGGACAGGGGGAACAGAGCTGCTGGGAGAATTTGGTGGAGGACTGTGCTGCTGTAGGACCACGGTTACCTTTCCATCTAATGAAGTCTACTTGCTGATGTTTCTTCCATGCTACCTGTGTCGATAGGAAAGCTTGATTAAGTGGAGGAATGCTGTCCATTGGCCAACATTTTTATATTACTCAGATATGCATGGAACCCCTTCGATGTTTTTGAGCATCGCCAGTTGTAGAGGGGAGGATGGCAGAGGATCCCGTTCCTCTCCACAGCTCAGGGACTGGCTGTTTTTAAGGTAACATGACAACAGAACCTTGGAGGAGACCCTAACGCTGACAGTCCAGTCTGTCCCCTTCTCTCCTTGTGGGCTTCCTGTTGGGAGCTGCTCTTTTTGGATTATAAAGTTGCTGTTTTTCAGTTGGAGCAACAAAGCTTGAAGTGCCCTGTGTTCTGTTAGCTCAACTCATTGTAAAAACGTGCGGCTTGTGTGTGGTCAGAAGGAATTTACACAGGGCAAAAAGACAAATAATTTCCCCAAATAAATTTGCTTACATTTGCGTTGTATTGATCTGTAGATCTAATAGAGTGTGAGCTCTACTATTAATGAACTTTTCACTAAATACTTTGATACTATACTTCACTTTCTTTATTTTCCAGGGCAGGAAAACCTCCACCTGGCTTACATTTGGATGTAGTCAAAGGAGACAAACTCATTGAGGTATGAAAACAGATTTTGTGTGTGCTCAGTGTATCACATACATAGGCACCAGTGGTAGAAAATCTCACAGCACTTTCCACATCTACTCAGAAATATTTCCCTTTTCTCTGATGTTTGTTATTTTCAGATCACTTTGTTTTACTCTGACACTGCTGAATTAAGTGAGTTTTCCTTTGCCTGTACTGTCTCTCATTCTGTGCATTGCTTCCATTTCTAGATGCAGTGTTTGAAAGAATGCAAAACTGCAGTGTTCAGCTTGCAAACTATGATAATTTGTTTCCTGAATACTGAACCTGTCCTGGTGTGAGAGAGAAAATAAAATGCTTGTAAGGAAAAACCAGTACTTGTCAGAGTCTTACTGCTTTCAAATGTAATTTTGGACTAAAGTTGCAATTTATTTTCTACAAGATGTTTGTATAGGAGTTATCAAACTGCTGCCAGAGAGCACTTTGTCTTAGGAACTTCAGGAGCAGGAAGTCAAATAACACGGGGAAAGAAATCTCCAATCCAAAATAATAAGAAGAAAAATTCTTCATGTGACACTGCTCATTTGAAATACTTGTCTGGCCAGTTCAGTTTTTGTTACTTTACATCAAGGTTAACTAGGCATCCCATATTTTACACATTCATTGCCCTGCCCTGCAGTATGAAATAGTATGGGCAGGATCTGCAGGGTGTTGTGATTGACACAGACTTTTTTTTAATACAGCAAAGAAATTTTTCTCCTCCATTCCATGTTTTGTTTTACATCACTCTGTTGATTAGTAAAAGCCATATTGTTGTACTGATCGACATTCCAATTTTTCAGGATATTTTTTCAGGATATTTTTTAATCAAAAGTAATAAATTTAAACAAGCAAACAAAAAAAACCCAGCACACAGACCAAATGCTGTTAACATTTTTGACAAAGAAGACCTAAGCCAGTGACCCTATTTTAGGCATAGAGAGACTCCTGACCTCTGGTTGACTGAAGCACAGATGAATATTCGTTTCCAGACAGCAAAGTTGAGCCAGCTTTTTGATCAGAAGCTTGGAAAACTAAGAACTCAATGTTAGATGAAGAAAGACTTAAGTAACCTGGTCTTTGCAGGAGCATCAGACATGAAGTGCTCATTTGGATGTCTTGCAGGAGAGTTTTACTGTTAAAATTTAAGATACCATCTTATGCTTTGCAAAGGAAAGAAAATAGAGAACTTGACAAATAAACTTATATTTTCCCAAGCCAGAAACCAATAAAATGAGGCTTTATGGCGATTGTCCGTAACTTCACAACCTGTTGGTTTTATGGATTGTTTTAAGAGATGGATCTTAGTCCACATTTGAAAACACAGCCAGTTGTCAGCACCAGCATTGAGCTGTGTGAGTTCTTTGCTCAGCATTAATTTGAAGGGAACTAGGTACCAACATGTGTGATCACATCTTCGCAGTACCTCATTACATCACGTAAGGTGTGGATGAGTTGGCTCTTTCCTGCCACTTGGGCACTTCAGTGCAGGTATCCTTCACTGGTTCTCAGTAGCTTTCAATCTCATTGTGTTTTTTGTCTTCAAACCATGGTCTGTGTCTTCTCACAGTGTCGTTGCATGTTTGGAACTGCTTTAGAGGTTTCAGAAGTCAGAGCTGAGTTAGGGCTGCTTCTCAGCTCAGCCATTCCAGTGCCATTCTATCAATAGCATCTGTGGTAAGGATTATACTTGACATCAGGCTTTCCAGTATTTCTTTCAGGCCATGTAAGGAGATGGTGAGCAAAGCAAGCTGGCCTTGCCTTTGTTATTTTCTGGTCTATGGCAAGTGGCCTTACTGCAGCCCTCCCACCTGGGAGGCTTATTCTACAAGACCAGGGTTTTCGTGCCATATATCTTTTGGATTTTTGAGAATGGAGGGCTTTAGGATGAAGGAGCCTATTTGGAGCTCTCTGCTAAATGAATCCACAGGGGCTATCAAGGGAGATCTGTTCTGGGCTGAAAAAGGCAGCACAGTGCAGTACAGAAGATGAGGATGCACCATTGCTTTTGATAATAGATGAACAAACTCAACACTGATAAACTGTCAGTTAGGAATATCATCCTGGTCCTATCACATTCCCAGGATGTTAGGCTGTGCTACCCAAAGCTTTGGGACCTGCAGAAGAACAAGTTTGGCTTTGTAAGCCTGAGGTCTCTGTCTGAATTGGAAAATCTGATAATTCAAACATCCAGATTCCCTTTTCCTGCCATTACATGGTAATCTAGCAGTTCTTTTTGCTTACTCTTAACAGCAATTGCTAGACTACTATCCATGTACTCAGAGGTTCAGTAGAGGATGTGATCATGAGAGGTTGGGGAGTGACCTACTTCATCTCTGGAGCATCTGATGTTGGTCATTGGTATTGAAGCATCTCAATGAGGTGCACTTTGCTGCCATACAGTGTGTAATGCACTGAGTGCTGCAGCACATGGCAACACGTGTAGCATGGAGTCCAGCTTGCTGTGATAACTCTATCTGCTACAGGAGGAATGAGAAAAGCTGGCTGGGTCAGGAAGTCTAGCAGGCTTCTCCATTCCATGCCTGCTTGCTTGTGTGGTTCTCATTGTCCCTTGTAACCATATCTGGGAACTTAAGTCAGCACCTGTGTATGGTGTACTGTGTGTAGGTATGGGACCTGCAACAGATGAGCAGCACTGGAATCTGCTCCATCGATTTCTTGTTTGGAAAGTGTGTGGTAAACAGTTCATCTATTCTATGTCTTCTGTGGTAGGCAACAGTGACCAACTGTTGTTAAATGTTTGTGGCTCATGGAGCACTTGATACTAACCGAGCCATCTGTATCCCAGGTCTCCTCCAGAGGTCTGAGGTATACTTTGTGATTGCTGGGTCTGAAAAGTGCAATATTAAAACAAGCCCTGAAGTGTTTAAGCTCAGTGTGTAAAGGATGACACTGGGTTATAGCTCAGAGGCACAGAAAATATTAGAAACATTACAGTGAAGTGAAGGCAATAATGATTTGTCTCAAGACCTCCAGTGTATGAATTTGTTTCAGACTTTGCAAAACCTGTTTAATGAGTACAAATGAAAACCAACTGGACAATTGTTTTGGAGTAGATTGTGGACAAGAATGAGAAATGTTTGAATCAGTTTCTATGGTCCTGGAAATCATCAGCCAGCCAAATGCTGAAATAGAGTAAGCAGTCAACTTTTAAAGATCCATTTATTTGTATGGACGCTGATGAAGTTATTATTCACTGTGTGTCCTTTTATTCCCACAGAACTATTGGGTGTGGGGAGCTGATGGATACACAGACAGCTCAGTCACCTCAATCTTGTTATTTCAAGACAGGAGACCAAAAGTAGATTTCACAAAGTGCTTACTCTCTTGATGTCATGCTTCAAAGTGTATACGTGGTGTTGGTCTGTAATGAGACACTAGTAATTTATTTCCTAAGGGACCAAGGAGTTGTGAAGTTCTCATGATATTTATACTAGTACAGAGTTGATGGAGTTGTTCAATTAATTCTTCTATTGACCTAAAAGAGAGAATAAACATACAGAAATAGTTAAGAAGTCCAACACTGCAAACAAGTGCTTTGCACCTCGAATGCTTTGCTGAGATATGTGTGGCAGTGCAAGTGGGGAGAGGCTTGAAGGAGGGGAGAGAAGTGCTCAGGCTCCGACAGGCCAAATGTTAATTCTGAGCTGACCATCTCGTGAAAGCAAATGCTTCCCTGAACTCAATTTTATTTTTATGGAAACCATATCATCTGCATTCCCTTATCAGGATATTAAAAATGGTGTGGGCTTTGGTAAAGGTTTCTAAAAAACAAGAGGAGCCATCTGTTAGCAAGTGTATTGCCAGCGTTGGTGTCGTGCAGCTGGGAGTAAGAAAACAGAGTTGTTAAACTGAGGCCTTTCAGTGCAGTGAGAAAGAAGGCTGCTTAGGTACTTCACTATTCAGGAGTTCCTTTCAATCACATCTGTTAATAGAAATATATTGCATACACCATAGGGTGGTGCATTGTGCTGCTTCGCTTTTCAGACGTGTTTTACATAACTGCTGTTATGGCATGCAAAATCTTGTTTGAAGAAGAGATGAGAACAGGCATGAACTAAGAAGAAAAGCCTAAAATTAATAGGTTGCTTGAATGGGCTGAGTGTGGATTCATAGTGCAGAATGTGTTTACTTTTACATGATGTGCTTCCTTTTCTATACAGTACCGTTACAGTTTTGTTTTATATTGGACTAGACATCATTGGCACAGATTGCTGGCTTGGGCAAGGCACAAGATAACTGCATTGAGTAATGTATAAAGAACACTGTGAGCAGATGTCTTCTGTAGAGAGGCAGTCTCACACTTTGAAGAGTTATTGTCCATCTCAGGCTCTCTTGAATTGGCTGTGAGAGAAGGGAATAACTGGGCATCTTCCATATGCAGCTGTTCTGAATTTAAAAAGAAGACACACAGATTTCTGTATTGAACAGTGATTCTTTGTTTTGCATTTACTCTTGTTTATTCACATTCTTCAACTTTTCCAGGAAGCTCCAAAAGACTCTAGGAGTCTAATATCTTCTTCTGTTTGATATTCTACCTCAGAAACTCATTATTGATGAGAAGAAGTACTATCTCTTTGGGAGAAATCCTGATCTGTGTGATTTTACCATTGACCACCAGTCTTGCTCTCGGGTCCATGCTGCCTTGGTCTATCACAAACATCTCAAGAGGGTTTTCCTCATAGATCTAAACAGCAGTAAGTAGCATAACATTTAATCCAACAGAACCACTGTTTCAGTGCTTCAGCATTTTTGAATGAGATACATTCCTTTTCTTGTTTTGTTTCTGTTTGCACTCTGTGGCTAGATGGTCATAATCTAAAGCAGCATCCTAGTGAAAGATTGGCAGTGGATAAGAACAAGTGAGTGCTTGTTCCAGGCAGCTTACCTCTGCTTCACCTTATGTTTAAAGCAGCATTTCTAAACTCTTAAGAGACAAGGAGAGTGAAAGAAAATCACTTGATCATTCCTTTACAATTGTAATGAACTTTTCTATTCTGAGGGTGGTTTTCTGAGATCTAAAGGCTGACATACTGTGTTTGCCACCAAGAGAATGATTCCAGACATGGAGGACTACAGGATTGTCTGCTGATTGGTGCATGTCTTAATTTGTGAGACAGTAGTAAAATGTACACAGCTAATGTTTTCAGCAGTGCTTCATTGATTTGTATCTCCAGAACCCGTGTACAGGTTTTGAACTTCTCAAGGCTTGAATACTGTGGGCTTGAGCAGATGACTAACATTGCTGTCCATTCTGATGTTCTTCTCAGCACATGGCACGTTCTTGGGTCATATCCGTTTGGAAGCTCACAAACCCCAACAGATACCCATTGATTCCACAGTTTCATTTGGTGCTTCTACACGGGCATATACTCTGCGAGAGAAGCCTCAGACACTGCCATCAGCAGTTAAAGGAGATGAGAAAATGGGTGGTGAAGATGAAGAGCTCAAGGGTTTGCTGGGCCTGCCAGAAGAGGAGACGGAGCTTGATGTGAGTATGATGGTCCATTGTTCTTAGATGGCTTACCCATCTGTAGCAGATGGCATTTTTTACTACTTTGCTTGGTTCAGGTTCTTATTTTCGTGTTCATGAAGACAGTCTGGGGTGTCTTCTGCTGGCAGAAATGTACAGCTCATCTAATTATGCCACAAAAAGGTATCTTCATGCTTTTTCCCATAATCAGTGCTCTAATAATCCCACTATTCCAATAATCCCTTCATATAGGGATTTCAGGCCATACAAAGGATTGTCTCTTGCCAGCTAGGTCACTGGTGATTTCCCGTGTTGTTCTCCATTGCTAGATAACAGTGAATGCAACAGTTAGGTAGTGGAGAGTGGCAAGGCAATTTGCATGGTATTCACAGGATCATTGAGGTTGGAAAGGAACTCTCAGGATCATTTGGTCCTACCCTTCTGTTCGAGCAAAGTCAGCTGGAACAAGTTGGCCAGGACCATGCCTAATTAAGTTTTGAGCATCTCAACAGAAACACTCAACAGCATCTCTAGGTAATCTGTTCCAGCATCAAAACATTTTCTCTTCCTAGGGGTCTAGAGTTGAAGCTAAACAGTGGGTGGCAATCTTTTGACATGCATGGCCGATGATAAAAGCAGACTTCACACACTTCTTGCTTAAAATATTTCTTCTCTAATTTATTTTAGAACCTGACAGAGTTTAATACAGCCCACAACAAAAGAATTTCCACACTAACCATAGAGGAAGGGAACTTGGATATTCAGAGACCAAAGAGAAAAAGGAAGAATTCCAGAGTGACGTTCAGTGATGATGATGAAATCATCAATCCAGGTAAGCAGTTTACTCTCTAGCTGATGACATTTGAGGCCCTCTTTCCAGTATTCTCATCGACACTCCTCATGGCTACATGTAGGTAAGGGAACAGAACTTTGGCAGGGAATATTTGAGATCTGCTATTTCAGAGAAGCTGTCCTGTCTCACTTAAATCTGTGATTTCTGCCTTTCTTCTCTCTAAAATTTCTACATGATTTTGTGCAGGATGGAGATGTCGCATTCAGCTTCATTGTTCAGTTTTTAATCAGATGTTGAAAAGATCTCATGGATCCAAAAGAATGAAGGGTTTTAAATTCTTTGCCTTCTCTAGAATCTAAATGAGGACTGAACTTACTGTTTGTTTTTTAATCAGACCCTTAATGCTTTGCCTTCCTGTTACTTAATGGATTCAGTGACTGTCTCCAGCTCAGTTTTTTGCTGCTTGCCTGACTGTCTAATTCAAAATGACACTTCTAGAGATGTATCTTATTCCTCTTTAGTCATTTTTTCTTCCTCAGCTGTTTTACATCAATGACATTAATGATATGTTACCTGGCTAATATTCATAGTCAGCACAGCTTATTTGTCTTAATTTGGTAGTGCATAACACCCAGGATAACCATTCTTATTCATAACATAGCTCTCAAAGCATTCTCATGTTTGATTTTCAGAGGCTGCATTGAATTCTTCTGACTTCTTCAAGGTTTCCCAAGGCATTTCAGGACTAGCTCTTGTGCCTTTGAGCATGCACAGCATGCTGTCCAGCTGCACCTTTCAGGCCACAGTTCCTTTCTGTCTGAGCAATGTAAACCTGGGTGTCCATCTGTCCCTTCTCCTAGATCACTTCCCCATTTTCTATTTGAATGGAAGTTTTCCTTGCAGAGTAACTGATGAATTCTCCTTGAGACAAAACCACTAGGTGTCCCCACCCAAACACTTATCTCTTCTTTATTGAAGCATGCTTTTGTTTTCTGAGGGCTGCTAGAGTGCTGGCTTTTAGAGAACTGGATCCGTGTGCCAATTCTTAATGTAAGTCCTTTACTTGACAGATGTTCTGTATTCTTCTCTGCTGTTTCTGAAAGCTGCACTGTTCTTCTCTTTGCAGAGGATGTGGACCCTTCTGTTGGGCGTTTCAGGAACATGGTACAGACAGCAGTAGTCCCTGTTAAGGTACACAGTGACTTTCAACTCCCTAATCAATACATCATTACAGTGACCAACCCACCATGTGGGTTACATCTTAGAAACGTAATATGCTACAGTGGAAGGGATTTTCTTTTTAAGGAGGAGTTGTGTTTGTGTATCACAGTTATACTTTTTAGCAGACTGACCATTTTGCATTAAGTTCAGCTTATCTTCATTCTTTAATAGCACATGGGATCAGTGGCCATTTTTTGGCACCCCAAAAGAACCACTTTTCAGTGTGGTGACACCAGGCATTGGTTGAAATAGTGGGAAAATGTGGAAAACAAAAAGTAAAAATGAGAAAGGGTTTGTTGAGATGCTGTAAGTGCTAAAGATTTGTAAGGTTGTCTGCTAGCATTAGGGGAGTTAAGACTGTTCCAGGGTGAGTGTCTTGCCAGCACTATGTTTAATTTGAATACTCTAGGAAATTATGTATAACTAAGCAACATTTGTTGTTTGTATAGACTAAATAATGTATGTGGAAAAGGATCATTCTACCTAAGCCACGAACTTACTGCTTGCAGGAGAAGCTTCAAATAATCAGGATCATTCAAGTGATGTAGAAATTGCAGTTTCTTTCTTACTAAGGGGGGAAAGAGGGATTATGTTACTGACTGATGACCTACCTGATCTGGCTTTCAGGAAAAGCTCAGGACCAATACACTAGTGTGCACTTTTAACAATTTATTATTAAGTGGTCTTCAAAGAAACCCAAAAAAACATTCTGGGACAAAGACTGGGAAATCCACTCATATCTGTAACTACTTATTTGTGGCCACTCCGAGTGCGTTTTGGGGGAAAATTGTGTAGGCATCCAGTTTAAGTGGCCTTCTTGTTTCATGTATAAATGATTTATTCATGAATAAATGGCACACTGCTTTCCTCTACAGAAAAAACGGTTGGACAATCCAGGCTCGCTGGCCACGGATGACTCTGCAACGCGGCGTATGCAAAACTTTCCCTACAGTGGAGGATTATATGGTGGTTTGCCTCCAACTCACAATGAGGCAGGTTCCCAATCGCACGGCGTCCATGGGACAGCACTCATTGGTGGCCTGCCAATGCCCTATCCCAATCTTGCCCCAGATGTGGACTTGACTCCTGTTGTACCCTCAACAGTTAACATGAACCCGGCTCCAAATCCTGCTGTCTTTAATCCTGAAGCTGTGAATGAACCCAAGAAGAAGAAATATGCAAAGGAGGCATGGCCGGGCAAGAAGCCAACCCCTTCCCTGCTGATCTGAGTTAGCTTTCGTTGAGGGAGGGTGGGAGTTGTGAACTCCACAAACTGTTTATGTGTAGTATTGTCCTTTTGAAATCTTAATGTCCTAACCAGATGTAACACGGAGATTAGAGAAGTGAAATAATCCTTTAAAGATCCGTCTTAAAACATTTTTATAACTGTTTAAAAGAAAAACAAAACAGCAATGTAGCTACATCTCCCTTTGAACCAAAACATATGGCAGCCTTTTCTTAGCCTCTGTCCCCAGAGGTCTTTACTATGAATTTTGATCTTATGAGTTGAAGGGGCAGAATCACACAGTTTAGTTATCATTTATGGCGTGACCCTGCAAATGTGTGTATTTAGGTGTTGTGCTTACTATGAGTAATGTCATTCTTGCCAGGCTTGCTCATAGCAGGTCAGCTGTATCAGAAATTGATATTCTTGGGGCCAGGCCTTTCAGAAATCCCACTGGTCTGAGTTCTAAAACTTGCAAAATACAGGCCAGCTTTTCTTTTTTATTTTTCCAAAACCTCACCCATGTGGGGCATTTCTTTTATTTTTTTTCTAGTTTGGCTACAGCTTGTTTTAATTTCCACCTAAAACACTGCAGCATCACATGAGTTTATGAGAACTTGGGAGTTGAGATGGACGAGGGATATCTGGGCTTCCTGAGCTGTGGTCCAGTATTGAACAGCTGGCTTTTATGTGGGTGGATAAAGAGGCACCTGTGGATGGATCTGAGCTTGTGTTGGTGTTTGTGGAAGCAAACAAGCACGGCAAGCCTAGGAACATTTCACTGGCAGCTGGAAACTATCTACAGTGTACAAAGAATCAACAGCATAGTGATAACCCAAGGTGGAATTTACACAGAGCAAGTTACTTGTTTTTTGGTGGCCCTTTTAACTTAAATAGTTTCATTTTTACTTGCAAATGGCATTTCTGAGCTTAGAGTAAATGACATGCAACAAGGCACAGGTGAACATGAGCAGCTATGAGTAGTGTTATAGGACTCATGTTGAACAACTGCAATCTACACAGTATTTTGGCTGCTAGTACCAGAGGATGAGAATCAAGTGCTACCTAAAGCTAGAATACAAATTCTCAGTAGAGATTCTGCCTCACCTTGAATAAAGCAGTACACCAAGCTCAAGTTGGTTTCATGACATGACTTTTTTTCATTTTTATGTTTTTTTTTTACTATTTCAGCATTTTTCCCCATTAAGAAAAATGAGAAGTGTGATTTGGATTGTTGTTCTAGCCCATGAAATCCTTGGTTTATATTTGAAAATCTGGTTCAGATTCATTCAGATTGTATACCTTTATGCAAAGTAAGGCCAGAGCTCTCCCTTTTCTTTTTTTTTTTTCCTTCAATTTATTTTTTTATTTTAACACTATATATTGCAGTTCAGCTATGTAGTCACATTCCTTAGCTTGGGGGATTCCTCCAGGAAATGTGCACTAAAATGACAGTGGTACCAACTGTTCAGTGGTACCCAGCTATTCATTAGTGTGTACAATACTGTAGCTACCAGGCTAGGAATTTCTGTGAAAATACGATGGTTTCTGAAGCAGTGGTGTTCTATAGTGCCTCTGCTGTGCTGTAGGCACTAGTTTTGGACAGATGCTTTAAAATCAGTGTGACTTCTGCATCTGCAGAGTGATTGCATCTATCGTGGCATTGAGGCAGTAAGAGCTCGTTGCTACCCCACATCCATAGGAGTGATGTCTTTAGAGACTGGTTTGTTCCCACCCATGCCTTCATATCTAGCTCAGACTATTAGTCTGGTGAACATGGTAACTTCTCCGTGATATAGCTGTGCCACTCTGTGCTTAGTTGCTATTGAAAATGAGACGTTCTTCTTTCAAACACTCCATACTCTCCCTAAAAATCTCACTCTTTATTTTTTACTGTTGCTTATTTCCAGGATGTAGAGTTTTCTGCTTCCAGCCAGACTGTTTTATGAAGGCAACTCTTTACAGGAAGACTAGTTAGAGCAAGTAAGCATTGAACAGGTCATCTTTTTATTTCTATTTTTTATTTTATTTTTCATTGTTTTTGCCAGTGGCTCTTTGCAAGATCTTTCTTGAAAAGGGAAGCTTTACTGCTTATTGGTTTTTAAAGCTCTTCTCCTCCCTGGGTTTGTACAAGCTCTCATTATTTCAGAGCTTAGAGGCCATAGCTGGCCAGTACAGGGGGGGACAGTATAACATCCAGGGGCTTTGTACAGAAGTTTGTACACTTGTGTAATATGTAATAGGCCTTTTCACACTTTCTGTTGAGCTTTTTACCTGTAACCTTTACTATGTTGTAAATTAAATGCAGATTTTGCCAGTTTGGAGAGTGTAGTGTGTTCGTTCCCAGTCTACGCTTCTGCCGTTGAGATTGTACATTTTTTGTGGCCTGTTAAAGGAGTCATGCCACTGCATCCATTGCTGCAGGCTTGTTCATAGTGGCTGGCTCAGGCTGCAGCTTCTTTACCTGTGACTTCCTGCTTTGCTGCCTTGTGCTGCAGCTGTTGCTTTTCTGCACAAAATAGTGTCACTTAACATAGGGTTTTAAATGGAGGTTGGCTTTGTTTTCTTAGTGGAGGTTCTGGCAGTCATCTCTACCTCAGAGCCCAGCTTAGCTCTTCTCATTGCCCTAGCTTGCTGGCTCTGGCCTGCAGGCTTACCTTGGTTAGCCAAAATGTTCTGTCCTTTGCAATGCTGTGTCTCTGCAGCTTGCCCTGGACCCTGGGAAGAGCTGTAGTAAAGAAGAGTAAACTGAGGCTTGCTTAAAAATAACCATGATGCCTGCTGTGTACAGCTGAGAGGGATTCCTAAGCTGTCAGGTTTAGTAACATTTAGGCTAAAGATTGGTATTTCTTCTCTATCCAGGAATATTTTAGCACCTGAGACAGCTGTGTCTTCATTCATCCAGGGAGTGAAGAGCAAGATCTGAATTCATGCAAGCTCTGCAGTGCTACTGTGCTGTGCCTGCTTGGTGCAGGGTAAAGGAATGTTAGTGTGAGGTGGAGAGGGGTAAGTAGGACTGTGCCCAGTTGAGAGCAGCCTGACGTGTTTGGGTCATTGTCCTTGAAATTAGCCTTCCCTGGAAGTGCTGTAACCTGCAGGTGGTACCTGACTCACTGGCTTCAGGCCAATGCATGCAACCTCTGTAACTGCTGCTGCCCACTTCTGCTTTTCACTGCCTTCCTCAGGGCACCCTGCATCTTCCTCGCTGACCGTGGCTGTCCAGCACTCCCCATGGTTGCCTTGGTGTTGTGTTTTGCCTCCTATGAATCCTCAAGAAACGGCTGTCCTTTTCAGGGAAGCTTTAAGAGGAGAAGCTGCTGAAGAGCCATCCATGTGACCACCTTGTGTCTAACTGTGTGCCATCTTACATCCTGGCAAACTCAGACACATTTGCAGAACATGGTTGAGGAGGAGGTCTTAAATAACAAATGTGCTCCAAGTGGCACTCCACTTATTCTGATGTATCTGCCAAAGTCCAAGTTATTGCCACCTTGCAAAGACCCATCTACCCTTAACAGGTAGAAAGCTACAAGCCTGAGTGCTGACTTTGGAGGAACTGTCCCGAAGTGGTGAGTTAACATCATAATTCTGATCATGGCCACCTACAGGGGCTTTCCTGGGTCATTTCTGGACTGTGCCAGGTCAGTTCCTGGCTGAGGTTCCTCATCTTATTTCTAGATATGCCTGAGTGAGAGTTGAGCCTCAAGAAAACAGCAGCATTTCTTATGGTGGGTAAGTGGTCAACTGTGTCATGCCAGGACATTTCCAAAAGGAGGCACAGTGTCTGTACGAAAGCACTGCTTTCATGATGCCAGAAGCTTGCAGGAGCTTGCTCTCCACTAACCTTTTTTCCATAGGCATAGTAGAGAATTGAGTTACTTTTATAGCAAATTCAGGATTTAGCAAAGATAAGAAGCAGCCTGGGAATGGCCTTTTTAAACAGTAATTCCCATGTCTGCTTCAGTAGTGCTACTGGTTGAGCTCAGATTCATCAGTTGCTCTGATACTGCTTGTTTGTTCACAGGTCAGAGGGTGGTTGTGCTTCACTTTGGAGTGTATTGCAGACTGTGAGGATGCTTCATGCTGAGACCACCATTGCTTGGCTCCTAGCAGCTGACTTCACTTTTCTTCTGGGCTGGTCTGTGAATTACTGCAGGGACTCAGAGCAGCTAGCAGTCCTACGTGCAGGGCTGGAGGGTGTCCTGTGCTTGCAGAGCCTGAATATGGCCTTTCTGTTCAGCATAGATCCCAAAGCGTTGTTTAGGATGTGGCACAGCTGAGGGATTTGCCAAGGGCCCACTGAGGTGCCAGTCCATCTCAGGGATGGCAGAGAACAACTCGCAGGATCACAGAACTGTAGGGCCTGGAAGGGACCTCTGGAGATCCCCAGACCAGTCCCCTTCCCCCTCCCCCAAGAACAGGTTCCCTAAAGCAGTTTGCACAGGAAAGCATCTGACCAGGATCGCCTTCCTTGCCCTGCTGGCCGTGCTTTGGATGCAGCCCAGGGTGCACTTGGCTTTCTGGGCTGCAAGGGCACATTGCTCATGGTGAGCTGCCATCCACCAGCACCCCGAGCTGTTTTTGGTGGGGCTGTGCTCAATCCTTTCGTCCCCTCAGCTCATATTGACAGTAGAGGTTGCCACAACCCAGCTGCGAGACCTTGCACTGACTGTGGTGGACCAGAGCTGCTGGGCAGTGGTGCCTCAATGCTCACTGACTTCACCTGAGATGTTTTGGTGGCCCTTCTGCTGCAGCACATCTGTCTCTTGCTAGCCTCAAAAAACTCTTTGCACTGCTGTGACTGGCTGGGAATGCTGCTATGAGATGCTGCATGTGACATCTGCCAGTGAGTTCAGTGGAAGTGGAAACAAGGAATATATCTTGAGTGGCCTTTGCTGTGCCAGGAGACAGCACAGTATGAATCACAGGCTCATAGATTGGCTTGGGTTGGAAGGGACCTCAAGGATCATCGAGTTCCAACCCTCCTGCCTGTGAGTGTTTCAGTTGAGCTGTTGTGATGTGGAAGGAGTTCTCCTTTATATGCAGCACTGCAGCTGATAGACCTTGGCCTGTGCCCACCAAGCTACTCCCCCTCCTCAGCAGGAGTCAGGAGATAAAGACAGTGGGATCACTCACAAGTGACTTGTGAGCTAAATGCACTCAGCTTGGGGAATACACCTTGTCTCTTCTGATTGCTTTCTGCCTTGGATTTGTGCCCGTGTCTCAGGGTTGTCAGTTCTTATTTAGGGAAGTGAAGTCATGAAGAGGAACATCCAGCGTGTTTATCATAAATAAGCAAGATATCTGGAATTTAAAGCAGAACCTAGAGCACATACCTCAACCAGGCAGAAATATCGAATTCATTTTGAGACATCAGTTTCCCCCTTTGGAAGTTTCAAATCCCTTATCTGAGATTTCATAATCTTTAGGTAGCGTCAGGTTATGAGCAAAGCACACCCGCACTGGTGCAGCTTTCATACATCCCAATACCATAATCATAACTGTTACCACTATTGGAACAACCATCACAATCTGCAGGAGGTGAGGGAGCCAATCCTGTCAGTGACCATCCTCCAATTTCCTGCAAAATCTCATTTATTCCACTGTTGTTTGCTGATTCAGTTCCCTGCTTCCCTGAGCTATGTTGGCCATATCAGTACAGCAGTATTTCACTATTGGCCTGGACATGAATGCAGTGGTTCTGTTGGGAGTTAAAATTCCACCCAGAATTGGATCTTTGCTCTGTTTTGGTATTGGGAAGCAAGTGGAGGTGCTGGGCAGATGCTGCAACTTCCTGAATCCTCGCATTCATTGCTGAACTGAATTGTCTTCAGACCCATCTACCCTTAACAAACAGAATAACATAATCCAAATGTTGACCTCCCAAAGCCACATTAAGGAGAAAAACCTTGGAAACCCTCCAGTTCAGCTTCCTGGGTGAGTTTAAACCTCAAAGAGCCCTCTTCTCCCCCAGGACCTTTTTATTTTCTACTTATCCTTTTCTTTCTTAATTTGAACATATTGAATCCTGGGCCCCGTTCATTGCAACTTCACTGCAGTGCTTGTAGCAAGCAGAGGGCACCCCTGCTGCCCCTCACTCCCCTGCCAGGACCTTGCCACCTAGAAATGCGTGCTTCCATTTCCCTTGTTGCACTCAGTCCCATTGTAGGGGCTCAGAAGCTCCATGTGATTTATGGGAAACGTCGGCTGCTCATCGCTTCCTCCTCGGTTATGTGGTTTTTCATGGTTGGTTGGGTTGGGTTTTTCTTTTTGGAGGAGATCCAATTCCACGAGAAAGAAACAAAAATGGTTTTACAGAACGGTCTGAAGGGACAGCTGGAGGTGGAGCACGCTTCTGCTGGAGCCCCTTCCCCAGGGCTGCATCCGTGCAGCGCTGGGACCTCTCTGGGCAGCAGTGCTCCCCTTCTCACACAGTAACGTTCTCCCAACTCCTTATTGAAGGGCTCCCCCTGTCCACCCCATCAGGGCTGATGGAGGCCCTCCGACTGCTGCTGGTGTTGGCCAGCAGCTTTTCCTCAGCTATCACTGTACACATCTGTCTGATAGGTTTTACATCTTCCTCTTTTGATTGTTTTGGCTGCTCCAGAAGACAACTCATTTGCGTGTGGGTGTAGGTGTCAGTTGCTTCTTGCTGAACAAAATCCTATTTGAGACCAACGCTCATACCCAGATCAGCATTTGAATTTATATAAACTATAACCAGCATACTTTTTTTTTCACCTAAATATGCCACTGATGTTAACAAAAGGTATTTCTCTGCTCTGTAGGAAAAGAGCAATTGCATTCACCTTCCTGTCAGCAAACCGAGCCCGGAGGATTGAGGCAACTTCCTCTGATGCAATTCCTCTGCTCTGCCCACTGTCCATTTTCACCTTGAGAGCTTCAGGGGAATAAAAACTAAAAGCTCATGTGGGCTGAGGCTGAGTGAGGGCTGTGTGCCTCAGGACCCTGGTGGTGTCACGTCCTTTGGGCTCCATGGGGAAGTGAGGGCTGAGCACGGATGGGAATGAGGCAGTTTCAGTGTGTGAAGCAGCTGTTCCCAGGGCTGTTGGCAGTGCTAGCAGGAGGAAGTGAAAACATTGGACGTGATTCATTCCACTCGTTTATTCAGCCCAGGGCTTTGGCTTTTGGGCTGATGAAGCCCTGAGTGCTGTTTTTTTCCTGCTGCAGCTGCTCTGTGGCTTCCTATGGCATCCCATCCCTCTTGGGGCCGCTGCATGTTCCAATCTCCTCCACTCACCTGACATCTATTGGATGAAATGAGGCTCAAGGCTGAGCTGCCATGAGAGCATAGCAGATGTTGCTGGCCTCAGAGCACAGCCACTCAGCCCCATGGCCTGGACATGTCTTTCCTTCTCCTCACTCCCCACGCAGCTCTTCTCCATCCCTGAAGAGATGCTCCTGGCCCAGCTCCTTCCTCCTTGACTCCAGCTCACCACTGCAGCCAAGGCCTGGCTCCTCACTGCTCACAACAGCATCCCAAACACGTGCCCATGAGCAGAGATACACAAGAGCAAAAACAGTGTTCAGTGTCTCCTCCAACCACAACCAACGAGTTCACTGTTCCTGAGCTTGGAAGAAACTCTGTGGTACTGATTTTGCTAGCTTTGCTAGAGTTATCACTGTTCCCCTTAGGCCCCTGTACATTTCTGCATCATTTCATTTTCCTGTATGACCTTTTAACATATTTTTCTCCCTGCTGACTTCTGACCTCACTCTTTGTTTCCAGCCTCCCTCCTGTTTTTCCCCAGGCTGGTAGCACAGTACAGGTCCACAGAGGATGATCATCTTCAGTGGCTTTAACCATCCCTGACCTGCTCCCACCCTGTGCAGCAGCTCTGCAGATGCCTTACACCCATTCCCCAAAGGCATTTTGGCCTCTGACTCACTTGCAAGCTCCTGATGTCCCATCTATCCTTTACCCACAGCTGTGGGTGCCCATCCCTGGAGGTGCCCGAGCCCATGGACGGGCTCTGGGCATCCCAACCTGCTGGGGGACACCCAGCCCATGGCAGGGACAGGGTGGGCTTTGAGGTCCCCTCCAACAGAAGCCATTCTGTGATTCTATGGCTGTGAACAGAGCACACTGTGCAGGACTAACACCAGCTCACAGCTGGCTGACCAAGGGAGGCTGCTCCTGCTGCCTGGCTGCACTGAGCAGTGTTGAGGGATGTATAGAGAAGACCCAACAGAGGGTGACTAATATGGGCAGAAGTCTGGGCTTGCATGAGAATTTTTGGGATGTGAGCTAGTTCAGTCTGGTGAAGAAGCCCACAGCTGCTTGCAGGACAGTTTCTCAGACCACATCCTTTTCCTCAGTGGCAGACAAGACAGAAAGGGACAGTGGCCACATCTGCAGCTTGGGATACACAAGGCTGAGCATTAAGGAAACGTTCTGTATGGGAGAAAGAATGCAGAAGGGTAGGAAGTCTCCACCCTTGTAGGTTGTCCCAACCTTGACACAGCCGACCTGCTCTGGTGCCAAGGGCAGTCCAGCTCCACGTGGATGCTCTCTGGATGTCCCTGCTGCTGTGACATTGCCTTGTGCACGGAGTCACCGTGCTGCAGCACACTTTCCATCAGATTGCTTCTTCCTGTTCCAATAGGAAACAAGTGCAGCTGATTTCTGTAGCTGGAGTCAAAGCAGAGAGAGGCATACTTTTGTGCACCATCTGTTTAAAAAAACTTTTTTCTCCAAGTTTCATTTCCACGTGCAGGCCCATCCTCCTGCTGCTCCAAGCCTGCAGTTTCAGTTTTATTCATCAGCTGAACTGGAGGAAAAGTTTTAACAAAGAGAAAGCTATTCTGGAGCTGCAGATCTCCAAGATGTTGTTTCCCTTGCACAGTGCAGGGGATATTTGTGCAAATGGGATCTGAATGCCTGGATGTGAGCGGGCTAGAGGTGCTCGTGCTGGTGAGGGCAGCCTGAGCACAGCCCTTTGCTGGCTCTGAGGTGCTTTGCTCAGACCCAACCTCTGTCCCACGGCACTGTCTGCCTGCCTGATTCATCCACAGAGCTGGTGTAAGGGACACATGCAGTGGGGACAGCCTGGGCAGGGCAGCCTGGAGCATCAGCACAGCCAAGGCAGCACCATGGCAGAGCTGGGGGCTGTGCCTTCAGCCACCACCAGCACCAGCAGGACAGGGCAGGGAAGGATCAGGCTGCAGTGGGTGCCAGGGTGTGGGTGTCAGCAGAACGTCAGCCCTTCTGCACAGAGCAGAGAGCTGTGGGCAGAGCAGGGCTGTGGCCAGAGAGGAACTTACTCCTGTGAGAAGCAGAAGTGAAAAGCGTGCCGAACTGAAAGCACAGCCCAGAGCTGTTTCCTACATCAGTCACTCCCTGCAGAGTGCCCACACAGCACCCAGCAGAGCGGGCATGGAGCCCCTCTCCTTCCAGGAATACATCTGCTCCCTGGACCCCGCCACCCTTCCCCGCATCCTCAGGATATGCTCTGGTGTCTACTTCCAAGGTGAGTACTGTGTACCCTCATCCCCCGAGGCTGTGCCACTGCCCCACATCCCCCCGTGATGTCACCGCAGCCAGGGCTCTCCCTCCTGCCCTGAAAAGCCTGGTTCCACGCCAGCAGGTGCCCGGTGATGGCACAAACCTTTCTCCTTAAGGCAATGGGGCACCAAAAGCCATCTGAGCTCTCACCCAGGCAGTGAATCACCTGTGGGTGGGGGCTCTGGCAGGGATGGTGGCTCAGTGGATGGAGGGAGGTGGGATAGCAGTGCTCCTGGCCCCGCTGCAAGGAGTGGAGCGTGATTGCAGCCTCACAGTCTTACCTGAGCTCTCCACTTCCTACTGTGGGCCAAGACCACAAAGGCACCATAGATAGAGGTGAAGTCCTGATAGCACTTCAGCAGTGTTGTGGGTGAAATGGAGTCAGAAATTAGCAAATGCTTTTGCTGGATTTCTGGGCCTCTAGAAAATGCTGGGAATGCCCCCTGGGTTTCTGCCCACTGTGGCATCACCGTTGTGGCACTTGCTGAGGTTACACCAACTTGTAAAGAGAAGGAGAAGCAGTTTGGGTCGAGCAGCGCTGCTTCCCAGTAGCTCAATTTGGGGTGGATGTTTAACCTTCTCAAAGACTTCCCTTGTCAGGAGCTTTGCTTTTCCAGTCTTCTTGATTTGCTCATGACCCCTCTAAGACAACGGAGAGCCTTCTCACCATGTCAGACACTCCTGATGCCGCCCAAGCAGTGCTGGCTGCCCACCCCACACAGCCCCCAGGGTGCCCTGCCTCTCTGTTCCACTCATCCATGTCTCCAGCTGCAGCACCACGTTGTGTGATCTTGTGTGAGCTCAAACAATCTCTACCCACCAGTAATCAAAGCATCCGGGCTCAGAATGAGTCAGCTGGGCAGAAATAACCTGATTTCTGACCAGCATGCAAACAGCTCCAGATGTGCTTGGTGCTGACAGCTTCCCACACCACTCCTGGGTGGGGTGAGAAGTCCCCATCCCCGTGAGGCCACATGAACAGGAGGTGCAGGGGCAGCTCCGGCTGCAGATCCAGCTGCTGCCAAGCATGTGACAACGTCTCCTCACCCCGCAGGGTCCGTGTATGAGATCTCTGGCAACGAGTGCTGCCTGTCAACCGGGGACCTGCTGAAAGTCACAGCTGTCACGCTGCAGAAGGTTATCTGTGAGAATGTGCAGACGGGGCAGAAGACAGAGCTGCCACCGACATTTCAAGGTGAGCAAGGCTGCTCCGGTGTGGCCCATCACCTCACACTCCACTTCTCCCCGTGGGGCCCTCCTCCCCAGGAGCCCTCTGTGGCCCCAAGGGGCTCAGCCTTGCCATCCCACAGGTCTTTTCCAGCCCTCCCCAGCTTCCCCGCCGTGCCTTACACCGCAGGGACCCTCCCTGAAAGGCAGCAGGCAGAAGGGCCTGACCCTGCACCAAGCACTGGGGCAGAGCATCACGCAGACCCAGCCCCTGCTGTGCCCCACCATCAGCCCCCACGCCTTGCTCCTGAGCCCAGTCTACGAGGTGCAGGCCACCATGCACCGTGAGTCCAGCGGCGGAGTCGGGAAGGGCGTTGTGGTGGAGGGGATCGGGGTTTGGTGCTGGCGCAGGCAGCTGCAGGAGGGGGTGGGTGCAGTGTGGGGCGAGCACAGGGTCAGGGCAGCTCTGCTCCCGCAGTGCGCAGGGACCAGGTGAAGATCCCCTCCACGCTGGAGGTGGATGTGGAGGACGTGACAGAGGAGTCCCACGACGTGCACTTCGCCCGCCCGCTGCTGCTGAGCGAGCTGCTGGGGATGGAGGAGCTGCTGCCGGCCCAGGCCGAGATCCTGGAGGGGCCGCACGGCACCGCCGTCTTCGAGAGCTCCTGGGCGTCCCGCCTGCACAAGGGGCGACGGCTGCAGATCCACAGCTGCTCCCACGCCTGGAGGGTGCTGGCCTCGGCCCGCAGCAGCGCCCGCCGCTTCCTCCTCTCCGGGTCGTACCGGGGCCGGTTCCGCCGGCGGCCTCGGCAGTTCGCCGGGGTGCAGGAGCTGGCGGCCGGGCTGCAGCCGGGACAGCGGCTGCACGTGGTGGTGACGCAGGACTGCGAGGGCCGTGGGGATGATGTCCCCCCGCTCAGCGTGGGTGAGCGGCTGGAGGCCCGGCAGCTGCTGCAGACTGCGGATGGCACCCGGCTCCTGTGCCAGCGCCGCAGCGAGGAGGAGGAGGAGGAGGAGGGAGAGGAGGGTGAGGAGCTCCTGCTGCCGCTGGACCTGGGGGGAAGCTTCGTGGAGGAGGTGTGCGTCAGCAAGAAGTACGGGCTGGAGGAGCTGCTGGAACGGCTGCCGCTGCCGTGTGACGTGCGGGTGGTGAGCACGGACCCGGCGCTGGAGCGGGACGTGCTGGGCTCCTTCTCCTCCCTGCGGTTGGAGGCCCGTGTCTCCCAGCCCTTCCTGGTCAGCAGCTTCTGCGAGGAGCCGGACGAGGGCTTTGAGATCCCGCCCCAGTGGCTGGACCTCTCCGTCGTCCTCACCGGGGAGCCCGTCGGCACCCAGGCCCCGTCCACGCACCGCTCCCACGTGGAGGAGCTGACCGAGGCCTTCTACTACCAACTGCTGGCACAGCTGCCGGGAGGATCAGCCCCACCACCCCCACGGCCCCCCAAGCCAAAGGCGGCTGATGGGAAGGCACAGGCACACAAAGGCCGTGCCCAGGGGCGAGGGGACCGGGCACACTCCAGGGGAAGGTGCCCTTCAGCCCCTCGCCCCCCCGCCAGCCCCCAGGCACAGCCGGCTCCTTCGCTGCCCCTGAAGGTGAAAAGCTTCCCCGTCCAGCGGAGCATCCCCAACAAGTACAGCCCGTGCCCCCACAGGCCGGCAGCCCCCCAGCTCCACAACGCTCCTGGGGACGCAGGTGAGGGGATGCAGACCCCAGGGGGTGGTGAGGAATGTTTGCAGCTGGGGGAACCGCTGTCCTCACTTGGATGAGGGGCAGGGATGCACTGCTGGGGGACTTGCAGCCAGGTGCCAGGTCATCCCTGGGGTGACTGCCCCACTGCCTTGTCCCAGACATGGACCACGGCACGAGGGGAAGCAAGGCCTGGCCTCCTCCAATGAGGAAATGAACTTCACCTTGATCTGCCATCAAATGGGAAATGTTCCTGCTCCACGGCACTGGAAACTGGTTTCTGCTGGGGCAGAGCAGCTGGCACCCCACTGCAAGAAGCCCTTCTCCTTCCAGGCCTTTGTCCCCAGCTCACTGAGGCTATCTATTGCCACGTCCTGGCGTGAGCACTCCTGTGGGCACATCACCAAGCCAGGGAGGAGGGGGCACCCACTTGTAGGAGTTCTGCTATGGTTTAGCTCCATTTCCATACTTTGCACTATTCTCTTCCAGATGTGGAGAGCAGCAGTGATGAACACGACTATGAAAGCATTGAAGGCAACATTCAAAAGACGATTCGCAAAGTGCAGGCTATTCTTCCTTTTTAATCCTCTGGTTTCCGAAGCTGTCCAGACTCCAACTATTCTTAAACCTTACATTAAATTAAGGCTGTTAAACAAAGGCTGAATACAACCTCGGGGATCCACAGCACAGCCTCTAGCTGCCTCAGCTGTGCAGATATGTGCCCACTTTCCTCAGATGCAAGCAGCTCCCGTGCCTGAGGAACAGCCACACGTGCACAATAAGTGCCCCCTGCTCTGCTGTGACTGTGTCGTGGCACAGATTGTGTCCTCAGCCGTTGCCTGTGGGGCTCTCCAGTTGCACCACAGCAGCTGGACAACCGTCCTGGGAACTGAGTAGCCACCAAGATATCACTGAGCTGCCAGCCAAGGCTTCGGGATGTGTATCTCACCATGCTCCTCGGCATTAACATCACCCACAGCTTGGCTGGATCCTATGGATGTGCCACACTCATCATCGTTTCAGACTGAAAAGTTCTAAGAGTGATTCCTCTGTTGAGGTCACTTTGCTGGGATCTATGAGAGGCCACTGCTGGCTTTCCCTGTGTGCCCCACCCCTATGGGACAAGGCACCACCAGTCACCAGCAGCACCAGCACAGGGCGATTTCCAGTCCCAGCTGCTTAAGACTAGAAGCAGGTACAAATCAGAGCTAGAAAATAAATTTCACTTATTAGCAAACTGTTCACTGTTTTTTTTTTTCTCTCCTTCTGAGTAGCTTTGGGTTTGGATTTGCTGTGGCATTCCTCACCCGGGAATCTAGGACAGATTTACAAAGCTGCAGTGATGATCTCAAGCCCTCGATAGGATGTGGGATGGTTTCCTTCTTTTGCTGTGCTTCCACCCTGGGATTTACACTCAGTGTCAGTGTCCTCTCACAGCATGGCCAGATGCTCTTGGATGCTTTAAACAGCAAAAGGTGCACTAGTCAAAGAGTTAAACTCCCTCCCAGGTTGAAGACGATTTAACTCACTCGTCAGATCACGTTTCTGGAGTCCTACACCTCCTCTATACTGCAAGCAATTCCATTCATCCGCACTTCCAGAAATCATCATGGATTTGTTTCCTCATCTACACGCCCTCCACAGGAAAAAACTGCAGTACTTTTGGCTTTTAGGTCTGCCAGATCCCATAGCATAGAAGCTCATGTGTTACACATCCATACAATTTAGCCCCAGAAGAACACCATGGGCTACAGCTGTGCCACTGCCTGAACTCCAGCACGATACATGGAGCTTGTTGGAGCACTACCAACAGAAACAGACACGCTTGGTAGGGAAGCCAGGCTCACACAAGCATTGTGGGAAGAGCTACTTTTCCAAAGCCAGGTCACATCACCTCTCAGGTAACAAAATCTGCACTGAAACCCATGGTTTGCAGCCACACACCCAGCTGCTGAGCAGGGAGCACGAGCTGGAGATGGGGGAAAAGTAGGAAGCAGCTCTCAGGTCACAGCACAGCAATCAAGGCTCCCATCCAGCAGGCAGCAAATGCATTTCAGTTTGTCAGGAGTCAGCTTGAACAATCCAAGGTCCTGCCTTCAGCAGTGCTAAGCACACCACAGAAACCACACTCTTGGGTCCCCTCAGGGTCATTAAATGATTCTGAATATTTATGAACACACACTCCTACCAGCAGATGCAAGACAGTTCCCAGGAGGCAGCCAGCTTTCAGTTTGGCATTTTCCACGACAGGAAGTTCATGCAGGAACTGTCTTCAGCACACGGCCTCCCTGAGCAAAGCAGGGCCCCACAGAGGAAGCAGAGCTGTGAACTCAATACCTCCTCACTGCTGCATCACCAATAGCCAGTGCTGTTCCCCAGCCTCACACTCTTGTTGGCAGCAACCATCCTGGCTCAGCTGGATCACTGGTACAACGTGTAGCTTCTTTCAGTAGAATTATTGATGTTTTCCTGTCCAGATGTTCGTATCAGCTTGACCCCTTAAAGCTATTCACTTCAAAAGCTTAAGGAAATAATTAAGTATGGATAACCAAATCCTGTGAAGGCATGGGTTACGTTTTTACCCACACATCTGAGTCTTACTACCAAGTGCTTTTCTTCTTTAGGGAAGAACAAAAGCCTCCAGAGTCACAGAAGCAGTAAAACTACCCCAGCTCAGATTTTATTGAAAATAATATTCAAAAGCCCTAGTAACAAGACTGACTTCATAGTACAAATTCAGATTTAAATGCACAAACTAATTACAAATCTAGCTGTAATCACTGTACAGTAGGAGAATATTTCTCTGGGCTACCCCTTTTGTGAATGACATGGAAGAAGTGTTAGAAGAAATAAAAGAATCTGCACACAAGATTTGAAGGGGGCTCATTCTAACAGACAAAAACAAACTGAAGGATCTGAAGCTTTGAGTTCAGTTCTCCCAAATCTGTTCACACTTCCATCACATGGTCATGGCATGTTAATCAAATCCAGTCACCAGAATCCCCCTCAGTGTTCTGCTTGTCCTTGAATTCCAAGGTGTAGGCACTCCCTCAGTAACTGGGACTTGCACAGGTTAGAAAGAGCAAATTGCAAAGCTCAGCAGGTTAACTGGAGACACAGATAAGCACTTGCTCAGAAGCAAATCCAGGCAGAAAGAACTTCAATCAGCATCCGTGGACTTATAGTGATCATCATCCACAGTAGAGTAGATGTGTCCCTCACTGCTAAGGAATTCAACTGCTTGCCTTTGAACAACAAAAAAAGAGGCAATTAGTACCCAGCCCACATCAATGCCCTTCTCTCAACCATTTCCCACCTACAGCCCAACGTCACCACTGTTCCTTTCTGGCATCTGCCAAGAGATGCACTCAGAGACTGCATCTCATCAGCACTTTATCAAGTGCTGCTCCACTATAGTCAACACAAACATAAAGTTTTCCCAAAGCTTTAACATTTCTATGGACAATGGCTCATTGTAAACTGTTCCACTGAAGAATTCAAAAACTCAGGTTGACTCCATCCTGCCGGGGACACATCAGATCACAAAACACTGTTAAAACAAGTAAGGATCCGGCCTTGCCCACATCTTTCCTCTGTCTGCTTCCAGCAGGCTCCAGAAGGGACTGCCTGGACTCGAAGCGAATCCTTACTTTCTACACACTTACTTGATTGTTGGTATGCTGACATTGTGGAGCTGAAGTTTCAGCTCTTGAAGACTCATACCTTCTGGAGAATGGCAGTTTTTAATCAGGTTCAGCACCTGGAAGAGCATGAACCACCATCAGCACACAGTTGAGCTCTATCAACACTGAACAGCACGGCCAAAGAAGAACAACCAGTCTCCCAAGAACAACTAAGCTTCTATTTCTTTGTCCTACACTGCACAGCAGCAGTGCCCACTGAGACAGCTGTGCTCCTGGAGAAGATGCTGGCACCCACCTGGCTCTGATGTGCTGTGAGTCCATTCACAGGCAGGCTGCCTCCACCATAGCCCCCCACGTCACTGATTCCAGCAGAGGTAAATGACTGAGGTGCTTTCGATGCTAACTGCAATTGCAAGAGTAAAAGAGCTGTGGCTGCAAACCCATGGTGTGAAAGACTCGGTCTTCTTTCAGAGGTATAGTAATTAAAGACAGATTTCCAAAAGGAATCAAGGAAAATTGACTGCAGCACAATGTTTCTCCAAGGAATCCAGGACTCTCATCACACCCTCACTGCAGTCCAGACCTACAACTTATATACAATTTCCCACTGAACCCACAAGTCCCTCTCCTTAGGAGATAACCAGTATAGCCAGGACTGGCTGTGATGGAATCGTGATCTTCACCTACATACCATGAGATTTTTTCTGAGGATCATATGTGCATTAACAGTCTCTAGTATGTGCGTGGTGAACTCATTCATGTTTTCCAGAGGCATGATCTTAAACGCCACCAAACTTTTCTTATTCTTTCAGAGAAAAGAAGAAAACAATTAACACTGTAGCAACAGAAACATGCTTGACATTTTAATTTAAACATTCTAGCTAGGAACAGGGGCAGCAGTGGGTGGGGAGTTTGCCTGCCTGCAGTTAGCAAAGTTTTTGAACTTTGTTTTCCTATATAATCATGCAGGACAATGCAGACAGGGCAAGTTCTCTTTCTAACCAGTTGGTAATTGCACTTTGGCTCACTTCTTGAAGAGCCACACGTGATCTTACCTGAAAAGACCGAAGATGACCAGCGACTTTGACATAAGTTCCCGGGGGTACCACGATATTCTCACTACCTGCCTCCTTACAGAGAAGGAAAGGAGAAAGCAAGGTTATGCTGACTCATCTTTCCATTTCTCAACTGTCATACTTAATGACTTAAGAAAGGATTCCTACTTCAAGCAAACACAAACAGCACGTGTTCAGACAATCAGTAAGAGCAGTTAGGTAAATGTAACTACAGCTGGAAAATGTTTATTTGAATGCACTGTATGTTTGACAGCAGCCAATGCCAGCTGCACGTTCTGCTGTTGCTCTGTCCCCTCCTGAGGGGTTTTCACAGAACATGATGAAAGAACACGAAGTAGTTTAAAAACAAACCAACCAACCACATGCACATCAGGTATTCAAACACTAAACACAGTGTGAGGGATGAAAGTAGTCAGAGAATCTTATGGTCAACGTGTAGACAAGCCAACTGACAATCTCTTTAATTACTCCCTGCGTGAACCCAGCTTTTCACCTCCAGACACATTTACCAGCAACACTGCCTGTGTGTAAGAAGCAGCACTATCACAGTACCAACTACGGAGCAGGAGATCACACAGCCACAAAACTCTGCTATGCAGTTCCCAGCCTGGCTCTCATAAGCACATCACTGCCTCAGCTCTCAGGTTGCTCTACATCTGACAGTGTTCCCCCCTGTAGCTGCACCTCAGAACAGCTTCACTGCTTACATCCGTGTCCACCCACTGCCGCACGTCCATGGGCGCCGCTGTCATGTCATCCACCTTGTACAGGATGTTGGTGGGTGCCTTCTCTGCGTGCCTCACGATGCCCACTACGGTGACCTGCGGCGGGGAGGGGAGGGCCGTCATGGGGCGGGGAGAGGCACCCGCAGCCCCCTCCGAGCCGCCCCGCCGGGGGACGGATGCCCACCTGCGAGATCTCCACGTCGTGGATGCGGAAGGCCTCGTCCACCTGCTCGGCCGCCAGCAGCTGCGACACGGTGCAGGGCACGATGCTCTGCGAGCGGCTGCGCTGCGGGGAGGGGAACGCGGCACGCTCAGCACTGGGCCGAACTCAGCTCTCCGCAGCGGCCGCCCGCTGCCCCGGCCCCGCTCGGCCCTACCTGCTTCTTCTCGGCCTGCGCGCCCGTCGGGGAGCCGAAGCCTCCCGGGGACTGCGTGTAACCGCCCGCGGGGCCGTAGCCGCCGTCGAAGTGACCTGTGAAGGGAGGAGAAGGGCCGTGAGGAGGGGAAGCGCGCCCGGGTCGCGCCCGTCCCGGCGCTGCGCGCACCTTGCCCACTCCACATGGCGGCCGAGCGCAACGCCGGCCGCACCGCGTCCCGCGCCAAGGCGGGAGCCAATCACGGCCCCGCTTCTTCCGACCGCTTCCGCTAGCGGGAGCCAGTCACAGCTTTCCTTCTTCCAACCGCTTCCGGCGGCGGGAGCCAATGACAGCCCTCCTTCAGCCCACTTCCGGCGGCGGGGACGCCGCGGCGCTGAGAGCCGGCGCGGTTACACCGTGGGGAGGGGCAGGGGGAGGGGTGGGCAGGTAATGCTGTGCGGGCGGAGGAGGCCGCGATGCGGACGGCCGTGCTGCTGCTGTTGCTGTGCCCGGTGGCCCTGGCGGGGCGCTTCTGGCACCTCACGGACGCGCACTGGGATCCCGGCTACGAGGCGGCGGTGGCGGCCGGGCAGCGCTGTCCGTCGGGCGGCTCTGGGGCCGCGCCGGACGCGGGGCCGTGGGGCAGCTACCTGTGCGACGCGCCGTGGCTGCTGCTGCAGTCCGCCGTGTCCGCCATGAGCCGCCTGCTGCCGCGGCCCGACTTCGTGCTCTGGACCGGGTGAGGGCCCCGCGCGACGCTCGCCTCCGTTTGTCGTTCGTTTCCCCTCGTGCTCGCTCCGAATGTAACGCCTCCCATTTATTTCCACGAGCAAACTCGGCAGCGACGACGCGCCGTTTTTCAGTGTGGGTGTCAGTGATGAATTAGAGGTGCGCGCTGAGCTTATCAACGTCTGCATCAGTGGAGGTGACCCGGTGCTGAAATGTGAGGGAGAAGGACCCGGGGGTGGCGGTGATGCTCGGCTGAACGTGGGGCAGCAGTGTGATGGCTGAGCAGCTCACGGCACTATGGCTGTGTCACCACAGCGTCATCTCAGGTCACCGTCCCTCCGGGTGGCACTGCTGGGGCCACAGTGCTGTGCTCAGCGCTGGGCCACTCATAATTATAAGGATAGTGAGGCCCTGGAGTGTGTGCAGAGAAGGGAACGGAGCTGTGAGGGGTCTGGAGCACAGATCTTTGGGAGAACTTCTCTTAAATAGCAGGTGATGCAGTGGCACGAGCTGCCTGGGGAGGTGGTGGTGTTACTGTCCCTGAAGGTGCTCCAGAATCGTGGAGATGTGGCACTGAGGGACGTGGTGGAGTGGATGGTGTTGATGGTTTGGATTGGATGATGTGAGAGATCTTTACCAGTCTGAATATTCTGTGCTTCTGTAACCCCCAAATGCAGTAGGCATAGTAGTGAAAACATAGAAGTGCATGCTCCAGGTTTTGGGACAGATCTCAGTGGTCACTGATTTAGTAGAAGCATTTATTTAGCTCCTTTTCAAGGGATTAGCCATCCTGCTGTTCTCTTGAATGCAGACAACTTTTGTTTCCCTGCTCTTAGCTGATTTTGACCCGAGGTTGCAATATGCTCTCTCTTGCACGATGCCCGGTCAGCTGTACCATCTATGAGGGTGAGCCAGTTTCTTATGCTCACATTAAGTTTTGTCAAAGTAGATTTAAATGGAGCAGCTTATCACTTTGAGCAGTTCCCTGACACTCCTGCAGTGCCTCAGCCAGTGAGCACAGTGCTGATTCCTGCCCCCAGAGACTTTGACTTTACCTTCTGTGAGGGGGGAAAAAGCAGAGAGCTCAAGTGCACATCCTGTGCCTTGCTTATTGCTTTGAGCATGTGCCCTGCTGGCCACAAGCAATGTCTGTGCTGTTTTTGCCTTTCCAGGGATGATACTCCCCATGTCCCTGATGAGCAGCTCGGAGAAGAAAAGGTTCTGCACATCATTGAAAACCTAACCTCTCTGATAAAACAGGAATTTCCAGGTAGGATGAGAACAAGAAGGGGAGAGAAGTACAGAGCTTCATGGGAAGATTTTATCAGTGTGCAACAACAATGGAATTGGGAAGGGGAAAGGCCCAGGAAGGCTGTGGACAGTATGACTTGTTTGTCCTCTTAGTGGCTGTACGGTGTGAGGTGTGTCTGAATTGAGGTGTCTGATGCACTGTTGTTGTTTCTGGTTCATGCGCTCAGAAGAGAGGAAAATAAATGTTTCTCTAATTACTCATTTAGGCAGAAAAGCCTGCAAAAATTCTTTCTATTTATCAGCAGTGAGGGAGGGAGTGTTACAGACAGTGAGAGCTCACTGACTGCTCTGTCTTTGGGGTGTCCTGCCCTGAGGAGGGCAAGGAGCCCCACAGCATCCATAGTGAAGGGTCTTTGCAGTGTTATATCTGCAGTCGATGTGGCTGTAGTGTGGGTGATGTTCTGTCTGAGTCACTGGAGAGCTTTGATGATGAGGAACTCTGATACAAGTACAGACTTCTCCATTCCACCTTTTCTCTGTTCCTAGATACTAAAGTCTATGCAGCAATGGGTAATCACGATTTCCACCCCAAAAATCAGTTTCCAGGGAAGGAGAACAGCATCTACAACCAGACAGCAGAACTGTGGCGTTCCTGGTTGAATGAAGCTTCTGTTCCTCTGTTCAGAGCAGGTATGGCACCACTGGTGCACTTTAGCAGCACTCAGGAGGGCTGGGGGTAGTTAGGAGAATACCATGAGTAATTTCCCATGCTTTTATGCTCACAGCAGCAGTACTTATAGAGAAAAGGTCCAATATAATCCTGATTTACAGTGTTTTCCTGCATGTGAGAAGTTTATTTATGCCTTAGTCTTTCCTTCTTTCTTCAAGTTACACAGAGAATGCAGAGTGGTAAGCTTCAGTGGGGGTGGGGAAAAACAAACCACTATCTTTTAAGTAGGCTGCAGTTGTAGGCTTAGTGCTGTGGCTCTCTACAACTGCCCAGCTCCTGGTCCTGCATGCTGTCCCTGTCAGCATTCCCTTCACCCTGGGATGTCTAAGAAGGACTGGAGATGCATAGTGAAGGATCACACCAAATCCCCAACCTAGCCTGTTCAGAGCACTGCTGGCACCTTCAGCTGCACCAGACCTGCAGCTCTTTCCCTTCTGCTTGCCTTTTGCAGGAGCTTTCTACAGTGAGAAGCTGCCCAGCCCAGATACCAGGGGGCGAATGATTGTTCTCAATACCAATCTGTACTATGACCAGAACAAGCAGACAGCTGGGGAGGAAGATCCTGGAGGGCAGTTTCAGTGGCTGGAAGAAACGCTGACCAATGCCTCCAAAGCACAGGAAATGGTATTAAAATAAGATTTTAAAAAGCTTTGTAGAGCTCCCAGTTTGGAAGCTCTTCTTGTTCCTGATCTCCCCTCTGTGCTATCACTGCCAGCCAGCACTCTGTGTGGGCAGTGCACTCAGTGCAGCTCCTCATTCTTGCAGGTCTATATTGTGGGTCACATCCCTCCTGGCTTCTTTGAGAAGAAACGAGGCAAGCCCTGGTTCAGGAGCAATTTTAATGAACGATACTTGAAAATTGTACAGAAGCACCACAGAGTGATTGCTGCCCAGTTTTATGGGCACCATCACACAGACAGCTTTCGCATGTTTTACAGTGATACAGGTACCAGTTCTGGTTGCCCTCATGTTTGCACAGTATCTGCCAACCCCCAGAACACCCCTGTCAGTGAGAATTTCAATGACTGCCAGCTGGATGCAGCTGAGAAAGCCAGAAGAGGCTTATTTTTATCTCATTTTACAAGCTACTTTAGAAAGTACTTCAGTCAATAAAACACAATGGCAGTGGTGGTCCCTCGCTCCTGCCCTCCTTCCAGTTTCCACTCACATTTCATAGTTTCCAGCCATGCTGCTGGTCCTGCTCTGTACTGGTGGGCTTCAGACATGAGCTGAGACAAAAGGGAACAATGACAAATCTTTGCACTGGGGTTATGGGTAGTGCTCTGGGTGTCCTTCGAGTGTGGCTCTTTTGCACACGCTCTCACCACAAATGTCTTCTACAGCTTTAGAAAATCATTTTCTGGCTGCAGCAGTCCAGTGTTCAATCCCTTGTGCTGGTCAGTGGTTTTTATGCGTGTACTGTTGGAATTAGAGCTGCCTGTTTGCAGAGTGAGCTGTTCATGAGATGCTCACTGCATTCTGAATTCTGCCATTCATTATTTGTTTTGCCTTTTTGTTAAGGTTCTCCAATCAATGTCATGTTCTTGGCCCCTGGAGTGACCCCCTGGAAAACAACATTACCTGGAGTCAGCAACGGAGCCAACAACCCTGGGATCCGAGTGGTTGATTATGATGCAAACACTCTTCAGGTGCAGGTAGAGGATCCCCTCCTGCTTTGCTCTGAGGTTCTAGAAGAGTATTTAATTCCTCCATGTGGTTCACAGGAGCAGAACTATAGAATCATGGAATCACTCAGGTTGGAAAAGGCCTCAAAGATCATCGAGTCCAACCACGACCCACCCATGCTGCCCTCACTCTAACAGCCCTCTGCTCAATCGTGGCCCTGAGCACCACATCCAAATGGATTCAGACACACCCAGGGATGGGGACTGCACCACGTCCCTGCAGAGCCATCCCAGTGCTGAACGACCCTTTCTGTACAGAAGTGTTTCCTGATCTCCAACCTAAACTTACCCTGGCACAACTGAAGGCCACGTCCCCTTGTACTGTCACTGTCACCAGTGAGCAGAGCCCAACCCCGCTCTCACTGTGAGCACCTTTCAGATATTGGAAGGGAGCAATGAGGTCTCCCCTCACCTCCTCTTCCCCACACCGAACAGCCCCAGTTCCCCCAGTCTCTCCTCGTAGGGCACACTCTCCAAGCCCTCGTTGTCCTTTTCTGGAGCTGCTCCAGCACCTCCGTGCCCGTTCTGCACTGAGGTGCCCAGCACTGAGCACAGCACTCGAGGTGAGGCCTCAGCAGTGCTGAGTGCAGGGGCAGGATGACTCCCCAGTGCTGCTCAGCACCCCGTTCCTGATCCAGGCCAGGATGCCATCGGCCTTCTTGGCCACCTGGGCACACTGCTGGCTCACAGTGCCTCGAGTTAGCCTCCTTTGGCACCTGGTTCAACGCACAGGCAATGTGGATTGCAGCACTTTGGGAACTGATGAACTTGTTGAACCCCTTCAAAAAAAAACAAAACAAAAAACCTGAACTCTCTGAAAATGTATTTGTCTCCCCTTTCATTGCTGAATGGTTGTTTCGCTCACCCTGCAGGATGTGGTGACTTACTACTTGAACTTAACTCATGCCAACCTGATGGCCCCGGTGTGGGAGGAGGAGTACAGGCTGACACACACCTTCCAGGTGCCCGACGGCTCCGCACGCTCCATGCAGACAGTGCTGGAGAGGATCTCCACGGACGCAAAGTATCTGCAGCAGTATTATGAGTTTAACTCTGTCCTGTACGACCTCAGCCTGTGTGGGGAGACGTGCCGTGCTGACCACGTTTGTGCCATCAGGGAAATAGATTTTACAAGATATGAGGAGTGCCTTAAAGCCAACAGCTCCACGTCGCCCGTCAGCAGCGTGTGTGTTTTATTACTCTGTTTGCTCCTGGGGATCTTCAGTCCCCAGCAAACACTCTCGTGACTGAGAGCACGAGTGAAGAGAGGGCGGGTTCACAGTGCACCTGAATTGTGAATGCTTTTGGAATGGGGAACTTACTTGAAAAGCAAGAACTGATTGGTGCTTTGTAGTAAAAGCTCTGTGACGTTGATTTGAGCACTTCTAGGAAAGCTGGATGCGTCAGAGGTGGTTACAAAGCCTTTCTGCAGCAGGCTGACCTGCAGCAGGGCCTTGGTCTTCCTGCTGAGGCAGCTGTGCTGATGTGGAGGCCAGGCCTGCACAAGAGCTGCCACGAGCAGTTCTCTTCTTGAAGACATCACAGCTGCTGAGCTGCAAGGTCTGCTTGTGGTGGCCCTGAGCAGCAGCAGCTTTGCCTGTGGGGTGTGAGTGAAGCTGGGGAGTGTCGGTGCCTCCTTTGACAGTGTGGGAACTTTGAGTTTGGGCTGCAGTGTTCGTGTGTCTGCATCTGTGATGAGGTTCCAGCGTGGGAAGTGTGACTGGATTTGATTTTTCCAAGTGCAGAGCACAGGCAGCTTTCCCTTTGGTGTTTTCAACTCGTGTCTGCCCTCGGTTCCCTCACTGTGAGAAACCCTCTGTGCCTTGCTGTGCTCGTGCAGGAACCACACGTGAACCAAAGGGACACTGGGGGGCAGTGGATGAGACAGTGGATGAGTGCTTGCAAACTGTAAGCAGTTGTTTGGAGGCAGCTCCAGGGAGAAGTGAGGGCAGGGGCTGCGCGGCCTCGAGCAGAGCCGCGGCTCTGCAGAACGGGGCGGCCCCGGTGCGGCTCAGGAGAAGCAGCGCTGCTCGGGAGCGCTCGGGGTAACGCTGAGCCCGAATCGACGGCTTCAAAAACGACGGTTTGGAAAGAATCGCCCGCCGGGCTGAGCCGAGGGGGAGCGCTCCTCTCCCGCGGGGGGCGGCACTTCGCCGCGGGGCGGTGCTCGGGGCGGGGCGGCCGGGGATGGCGGAGCGCGGCCCGGCGCGGTTCGGGGCGCGGCAGTGGCTGCTGGCGGCGGGGGGCTGCGCGGCCGCGGTGTGGGACGTGGGCGCGGACGCGTGGGTGGCGGCGGGGTACGCGCGTGGGGGGCAGCCGGGCTGCGCGGCGCTGGGGCTGGGGCTGTGGGCCGCGGGCTCCGCCGCACGGCAGGCCTGCAGCTGGCTGTGGTTCCGCTCCGATCCGCCGCCGCTGCGGCCCGCGCCGTCCCGCCGCCTGCTCGCCGCGCTGCACCTCCTGCAGCTCGGGTACATCTACAGGTACGGCCCTCCCGGTCCGCGTCCCCCTCCGCTTGCGGGGGTCGGCCCCGCTCACCGCGCCGCGCTCCCGTAGGTGCGTGAGTGCGCTGCGCTTGGGATGGAGGCTGTGCCGGGAGGAGGCGGCGGAGGAGGAGCGGACCCACATGGCGTTCCTGGCCCACGACATCAGCATGCTGCGCCTCTTCGAGACCTTCCTGGAGAGCGCCCCGCAGCTCGCCCTGCTCCTCTACAGCGTCCTGCGCACCAGCAAGGCAGAGCCTGCCCAGGGTGCGGGGCCGGGGGTGCGGTGCTCGGGTTGGGGGGCCGGGGATGCGGTGCTGTGCTGCCCTCTCTGGAGGTGCTCCCCCACAGCCGTCCCCTCGGGGTTGTGCACGGGGGAGCGGACCCGGCCCCGTTTATCCTCGTGGGTCACACTGGGCCTGGGGGGAACTGGAGTTGAGTTGGGAGTGGGAACTTCTGACAATGGGCAAAGCGGGGGAGCATCCCCGGGAGCGGCACCGGCTCCTGCTCGGCGAGGGGAGGAACGGGGAAGCGAGGGGAGGGGAAACGGAGGTGCTGATGCTCTGAGCCTCCGAAGCCGCCGCTTTGCTGGCGGGGTTTCCTTTTCAGAGCTGTTGGGGGATGGGAGGTTCGGAGCAGGGCCAGCCCCAGCTTGGTCTGCCTTCCGCATGGCTGCTGTTCTGTTGGCAGGAGTGGGGATCTGCACTGCGTTCCTGTGTGTGACCTGGTCCCTGCTGGATTACCACCAGTCCCTGCGCTCCTTCCTGCTGGATAAGTACGAGATGGGCTGGGGCTCCTCCGTCGTCTACTTCCTATGGAACCTCCTCCTCCTCTGTCCCCGCATCCTGGCGCTCGCCCTCTTCGCCCTGCTGTGGCCCTACGGTGTGGCCGTGCACTTCCCGCTGGTGTGGCTGGCGATGTTCCTCTGGGTCAGCCTGCAGGGCACCGACTTCATGGAGTCGCCGGGCCCCGAGCAGCTCTACCGCGCCATAGTGGCCGTCATCCTCTACTTCAGCTGGTTCAACGTGGCACCGGGGAGGACGCTGCACCGCAGCATCATCTACCACGGCTTCATCCTGGCGGACAGCACGCTGCTGAGCCTGGCCTGGCTCTGGGGCCGCGCCCCCGAGGAGCAGCACCCGTACCTCATCCCGGTGCTGTGCACCGCGCTGCCCTGCTACCTGCTGGGGCTGCTGCTGCGCGTCGCCTACTACGAGTGGCTGCATCCCAACGTGAGAGCACCGCCACGGAGCGGAGGCGATGAGGTGGACGCTGACAGAGGGGCCGATGGAGGGGTGGAGCTCCGCAGCGTTTCGGAGCCGGAGCTGTTGAACTCACGGCTGCGTTACCTCGCGCGGAGCCACTTCCCGCTGTCGGCGCTGGCGGAGCCGCGGCTGCTGAATGGGGCGGCTGCGGTGTGAGGCCGCGCTGCTCCTCGGGGGGTCGTGCCTCATTGAAGCGGGTCGTGTTGCTGGGGACGGTCTGCCCCGTCCTCGCTCTGTGTGCCCCGGGGCTGCAGTCTGGCCGCTCGTTGCCGCAGCTGGGACGGGCTCGGTGCTGCGCCTGCACGGTGTGAGTGCGCTGTTGGTTGGGTCTCGTTATTTATTATTCACCTTTTCCAAAGAAAAACAAAAAAAAAGAAAGCACCCAATCCGTGCTTCGTCTGATGTCTGCTGCCACGGCCACTCCTCGTGGCAGTGGAGGGCTCGCTCCCTGCCCGGCAGTGGCTGACGTCTGTTTGCAGTCGGGCTTTTCTGCCTCTGCAGCGCTACCCACGGCCGTGGATGTGCCCACACTGCATCTCGGGTCACCAGCACTGGGTGAGTGCAGCAGCACGGGACGGCGGCACTGCGCGGCGTGGCTGTGCTGGGAGGAGGGTTACTTGCTGGATGTGTGCAAAAGGGAAGGAAAAAAAAAAAGACCAAGGAAAAAGAAAAAGGTGCTTTGTGCCTCAGAAGCCACAAGGTGCCTCAGAGCCCGGGCAAGGACACTGCAGAGAGCACTGCAGCACTGCCCTGAGCCAGCACGGCCACAGCAGAGCTGGGGAGGAACCACGGGGCTGCTGGACAACAGGCAGAAACAGCGACTATAGAAAATAAAAGACTTTATTATTATTTTTTTTCCAGTTCATAGGACAGTTCCCATTACACAGAACACACACGGCAGCGGGCAGCCCCAGGGCTCCCATGTGAGCACAGAAAGGGCTCTGTGAGCTCCCCCAGGACAAGGGCAGCCCCAGTGTCTGTGCAGCAGACGGTGGTGGGGGAGCCAGGAGGAGGCCACTTCCATTTGGCATTTGTCAGCAGTTCAGCTTACAGCCGGGATGGGAACAGCGAAGGGACACAGAAGCAAATCAATGCTTGGGTAAAGGCTCTGCCCCCGCTGCCTGAGACAGGAAAACACTTCAGAGCAGCCAGCAGAGGGAAAAAATAAAATCGCTGGGTCAGCCTTTATTAAACGAACACAGAAACGTACCATCAACCTCCTGTTATAAAAGTACTTTACATACATTCGAGACATCGTATAAATATCAGTATGAAATGCCACTGGCTGCAGTAGGTACCCACTCAGCTAAGATTTCCTTAAAACATTTTAAAGTAAACAACCAAAGCAGGGCCCCGTGGCTGTGGGGTGCTCGGTGTCCACAGAACAGAGCCTGAAAGCCCTGAACCCCCACGCTGGGCTGCAGGAGGCAGCGGCCACACTCTGCACTGGGAGTAAAGCACAGGGCCTGCCAGGTGGTCAGCAGTCCTGACCCAGGACTGGAGGTGCTCAGGGCCAGGCAGGATGTGGCCCTGGGCAGTGTGATGGATGCTTGCATGGCAAGCAGCCCGCAGCAGGGGCTGGTGGCTCTGAGGTCCCTCCAGCTCCAACCATTCTATGGCTCCAGCAGCAAACTATGGCCCTGCACCATCTCTACCCTCCTGCTCTGCACTCCTGGGGCAGAGGTTTTGGAGATACACAGATCTGGAATGTCCACCTGTGAGCAAAGCACTTGGCCAGCATCTAGTGCTGAACTGATGGATGAACAGATGGCTCCGACTCCTGGGGCCATCTCAGAGAAAGGCAAACTCCTCTGCTTTGTATTTATCTTTAAAGCCAAAACCAGAGTTGAAACAGAGACCTCTGAGCCCAGTCCCTCAGCTCCAGGGATCCCTGCCACGTGCCCTCAGCAGCCCCAGCAGTGGTGAGCAGAGCACAGGGACACACACCTCACATCGGTCCCTTACAGGACACAGCTTATGCTGAACCACCCCAGCACTCCCCCAGCACTGATATAAATGATTCCTCAGTAATTAATGCCATGAAAGGAACGCAGCAAACATCACCCACTCTTGTGGGCACAACATGAGCAGTCAGTGTCCTCCCTACTGTGCCTCTGAGACACCACAGGACACGGGTGGGTGATGCTGGGCTGGAAGGGTCTGGGTGCAGCTGCGGTGTTGGGCTCAGCAGCAAAGCAGACATCCGTCCTCTGTACACAAACCTCAGGCCATCAGGGGGCACAGGGGGGTGGCACACACCACTGACTGCAGCCTGACCTGGCACACAAGCAGCCCCCAGCCTCCAGCTGCTTTGCTGGCTAGCAGTACTGCAGCTCACTGACCCCAGACTTATTTTCTGAGATGGTAGCAAACAAAATAAAATAAAAATAAAATTAATCAGTGTATCCATCACTTCCAAGGCCAGCGTGCTCCAGGCTGGCAAGTCACAGTGTGTTACTGAATTAAGTACCTCTTGTCAAGGATTTTATTTTGTTTCTAACTATGTAGTTAGGCTAATGCAAAGAAGACAAGAAATTCCAATCTGATTCTACTGAAGGGAACATATTCTCACAAATGGAGTCAGAAAAGCAGAGGCAAACATCAGTTATCATATCCCTCTTTGTAGCATTCGTGAGAATTTAGTTCTCTCTCAAATTACTTCTCATCCAAATGAGGACTCTGTTCACATCTCAGCACTCTCTTCAATAGTGTTGCTCTGTCTCTAAGGTTCGTGGGCAGCTTCGTTTTCCCATAGAGTGAAAATCAGTGGGGTCTGGGTCATGGACAGCTGGAATCCAATGATCCCCTGCTCACTAACAGGGCTCGGTCATGTGCACTGTATACACACTGCCTAGAAGCCAAAGGGAACAACCAACAGCAACACCTCCCTGGACGAGGAACCACTGCTCCCAGAAATATTCCCTTCCTTTTTTAACTTTCCATAAATCCCACACTGAAGAAATAACGTAAGGATATTGTAATAAATTAACTGCTTTTGAACACCCAGAGAAGGAGAGAGGACACATTTTCACAGCAGTAGAGGTATTTTTGACATTTTCATTAATTTCCCGTGGAAAACAAAACAAAACATAAAACATAAAATAAAAAACAAACAATAGCTCTTTTTGGCTTTGCAAAACAAGGGAGGGTTTAGCTCTGCCATCAGTATTTTTCTATAAAAATAAGGTTTTATGTTTACTTGGGTTCTACAACTATGCTGAATAGAAAAGCAGAAGTATCTGAAAGAGCCTTCTCAGCTGCATTACCCCTCTCTCTGGAGTCTACCTGCCAGAAGGACTCAGCTGCAATCCCAAAGTCTCTTCGTCAGTCAAGCTCTAGCTCTGCTGAGTCTAGTGCTTCTTACAGGACACCTTTGGACTTGGCTGGGTCTGTGCTCCTGAGGAAATGACCTGGTGTCTACTGTACAATTTGCATCACGTCTGTTTTCTTCATCAAGCTGAAAATTAAGTCCCCACTTGTATGAGATCTTTGCCTCCCCAGTGACAGAGAGGGCTTGCAGGAGCTGCAGTCACACCTCTGCTCCAGCTGCTTACAGGAAGTCTAACTCGAGGGCTTGGTGAAGGGACACAAGGTCTGCATGGTTTGTGATCCTCCAGAAAGGCATGTTGTGCTGCAACGAGAAGATAAAGTCAGTTTTATTGGGGGTGATTTTACAGCAGGGTGGAAGCAGCCAAGGTACACCTGCAGCGTTGTGCAACACAGCATTTGTGACAGCACTGACAGATCTCAGCCACAAAGCACACCACTATCTGAAGGCCATGTTATCTGCACACCTCTCTGTGACAGGCACCAGCACTGACTGTCAGCTGCTCCACAAAGCCACGCTGGAAACCTCCACACTGTCTGTGAGGTGCTGCTTCACAGAGGAAACCCTTTGCAGGACTGTGAGGGAATCCATGTGGATGACAGCTCTGGCACATGGCACAGTGTGAAGCCTGAGAGATGCTGCCCTGACTGCAATCTGTGCACCTCACTGCCTTTAGTTTCAGGTGGATGGCCTATTCAGGGCTGTCCAAATCAATCAAACTGGTTGCTCCTCCTCCTCTGTAGTTCAGAATTAATGGCAGATGCTGCATATTGACCCAGCAAGTCCTGACCCCCTCAGTGCTTCTGAGAGAGGGCTTTATCTGTGCTATGATACTGCACCACAGTGCTCTGTTACAGGGACAGTGTTACACTAACAGACTGCAAATACACCACAACTGCAATCCTGAACAAGAGCAAAAGAGAAAACTTACACCAGAGAGCCAGATTAACTCTCTGTGTTAAAACAGTGACAGATCTTGCATTAAAGGCAAAGTGCTCACTCACTGCCCCTGGCTTGAAGAAGAAGAGTCCCTGCAAAAGAGACTGCCACTGTAACTTGCCTTTGAATCAACCCATTACCCCATCTCCACAGAAACCCACCTGCTTAGCTGCAACCTCTTCGTCATGCCCATCTCCAATTACCACATAGGTGACTTTCTTTCCAAATCGGGACACAATCCTCTCAAAGCAGCTCTCTTTGCCTGTTAAAACACAATCCCACTACAATGAGCCTTAGGCAGAAACAGCCTGAACAAGCCCTGCTGTCCCAGAATAAAAATACATTCCTGTCTTACTGTGATGGGGAGAACACCCAGTTTGGTTTCTAAGACCTGAAGCCATCACTATCAGCAATCATCTGCGTCTCCTCAGTCACAAGTGCTGCTGAGCTGCAGAAACTGTGTTTCCAATGTAAAAATCCCAGCTAATCCACAAAAATCACCAGAGTGCCAGGTACCCAGCACAGCCCCTTACCTATTTTTGTTGCACTATAAATATTTTCAATGGGAAACACCTCGCCCAATCCATACAGGAGAACTTTGGCAAGAGCTGGCACCAGTTGGGTGGTTGTGATCAGGATGTTCACACAGTTTTTTCTGAAAGAAAAAAACAACAACCAAAAACCACTTTTAAAAGCAGTTTTATCAGCAGTCAGTATAGTGCTGAAGGCCACTTGGCCTGGGCAGCTTGCTCAGCTTTCCAAAGGTGCCATCAACTTTGCTGCCCAGCCACTCTGAGGCTCAGAGCTTGGTTTTCTTTGTTTATTTTAAACAGATATTCTTCTGCAGGAATGCAATTCTGTGAGCACAGTCTTATGAAAAGGACCTTCCTAACAAAGGATGTTGTCACAGGAAGGTCTCAAAGGGTGCTCAGCAGTGAAGTTTCTGCACACATTCACTTCCTTTCCCAGAACCTGAGACAAGCAGCAGTACAATGACATGTTGGCACTACTGTAACTGCACTGAGAGAGCAGAATTGCTAAGACAGCGACAGACATGCTTCCAGCTTCCATACCTGGACTGTATGAGTAGCAGAGACTTCAATGCAGTTTCCAGCCAAGAATCTGTTAATACTTCTATATCAGTTCTTAGTCGCTGCAGAGCTTCCCTCTTCTGTGGGCTGAGAAGGCCTGGAAAGCAACACGAGTTAATTCAGCTGAGTTGCTAGGTCTAACAGACAGAGCCACAGCTCAGTCAACACCTGCCTGCTCTGCCACAGCCAACATCGTACTGAAGTCATCTGAAAGGTGAGACTATAACAAGACAACGGGGGAAATCAGCTCCCAGTGACACAGCTGAGCCCTGTACAGCTCTCAGGACACAAAATGCAGTTCTCAGAACACAAAAGTAGGTGTTGTGTGATGTCACCATGTATCTTCAGACACACAGTAAAACTCCACATCTGGGTTTCCCACATATAAAATACTCAAAAATGGCCTGCTCCCTACCAGAAATAAGGTAACTGTGGAGCACTGAAATGCAGACTTACACTTCTATAGCTGAAAGTTATAGTTTTGATCACCCACTTCTCAGAATGTCCACAAAATTGTTGTATCAAGTTTCTTTTGCATAGGCTAAGGGCACCCAAACCTGAAACCCACCAGGACAAGTTACTGGTCAGATGAGCAGCTCCAGCAGCTCCCATTTCTAAAGATGTCAATGCCAAGATTCAGACTAAAGAGAACTTTACTGATGTTTGCTATGAAATACAGCTGTGGCTTGCATCTTTATTCCTGCCTTGGTATTGGAAGGGAAGCACAAATAGAACATTTTTAAGTGACTTTGCAAACAGACTTAGAGATGTCATGTCAGACTGCGAGCACAGCACCCAAAAGGGTAAACATATTACTTGTTGACAATGGCATAATAATGAAGACACACATGAAAAGGCCTCCTAAGTGGAATAATGTAAAGTCATTTAGGCCTGTTCTGTGCAGAAATAGGCAGGCTTTCATTCAGAAGTAGCAAAGGGACACTGCCCCCAGACCCTTCTATAAGACACAGGACTGACTGACCTCTGTCTACGTGGTAACTCAAACACTGCACTGCAGTGCTGTTCAGTTCTGGAAGATGCACCCCCTCAGATCCCACAGAGATTCAGCACAATGGATACTTTTCATGTTCAAACAAATTTAGGAAAGCAAAAGCTTTGGAACTGCTACCAAGAAAGACTAAGCCTGGTGTCACCAGCTCTGCTTGGTGTCCCAGATCCTGGTGCATGGCAGCACTCACCTCCAACGTTTGTTTTGTATTTATCGTAGATCTCTCGTACCCTACGGTAGCGGAAGGCCAGTTTCCTCATCCAGTCCACTCCACCTTGCACACCAACTGATGAACTGTGATTGGCATTACTTCCTGAGCCACTGAAGCCATCCGTGGAGAAATTGTAGTTGCTGTTAAAGAAAAACTGCCCTGTTATGTGTGCCACAGTGTCAGAATCACAGCAACCTTTCTGGCTGGGGTGGAAAAGCACCACGAGGAAGAACTCTGCACAACCACCACTGCACCTCTGACACAGGAGACCAGCTGCTCTGAGCAATGGGCACTAACACCTAACTCACCTGCTGCCAGTCTGGAGCTGCTCTACTGAAATGCACTGATGCAGCTTCTCTTGCTCACCTTTCAGTACCAAACCTTCCTTTGCTATTTGCTCTCTTCTCTTTGATATAAACATTTTTCCCACTAGACCCTCTCGTTCTGCAGTGATAAATCTGAGCATAGTTTCTTTCTTCCTGACAGACAGGCACTGATCAGACCCTTCCATGAGCCAGTGCAGCTCACTAATGCAGCATACTGATCCACTCTGCCTGAGTGTGTAAATGATGAGCTCGCAGAGGGATGTAAAATGCAGGGTGACTCTCAAAGGCCCAAATCATCAAGCTTGGAGTGCTAGTTCCACTCATTTCACATGACTGAGAACAACATGTAACATTCAAAAGTTAGACAATATAATTCATGCTGTAATTCCAAAAGTCTTAATCTTTCGTAGGTCTTAACCTGCCCCCTCTGAAAAACAAACAAACACAGAAAACCACCCAGCAAATAAACATTTGCCAAATTTCAGCCCCTGCACAATGCTGGCCTCTATTCCTTAACCCCACTGCAGTTTGGTCCCTTCCCGAAGCCCCATAAAATAAACCTGACTGCATCTGCTCTGTGTCATGCATTCCTCAGTACACCACCTTAAATCCTGGCCGTTATCATCAGATGCCACATCTTCTATGTGCACCTGGTCACACTCCTGTTCAAGACAGAAAAAAAAACAAATCAAAAGCTGCTGTTGTATTCCAAAAATGCACCAAACTTTGCAGACTGAAAAAAAAAGAGAGAGAAACAACAATCCCTTCAAACTGCCAAGAGCAACACACCAAGCCATACTGCCCCCCAGGAGCCTATGTACAGCTTCCATTAGCTTTGTTTCACTTCACTCTGCCTACGGGTCCTTGTCAAGACTGGGACTTGAAGGACCAGAGATGTCTGAAAAAAGGATGCTGTTACAACATTTTCTGCTGCCAGCAAAGAAGAAACTTCAGTGTTTTTTAAACAAGTGGTACTGAAATTTCAATTCCAGTTTGGAAATCTATTTCTAACCACTCAGTTCCAGATGATGGTATAATTTCACACCTCCCTATATAGCTCACAGTACTCTCTTCACCACTGTCCTATACATCATAGCATAGGATGCTGCCATGATTAAAGCAAACATTTATATTTAACTTCTGTGAAAGTGCAGCAGAACAGAGAGATGTATTTTATTTGGCAAAGACTGATGTGCACAAGAGCATGGAAGTGGAACATAAGTCCCTTGAGAAGAACAGGAATGGGAGAGGAGCAGAGAAAGCTTGTGGGAATATTGGGGAAAACATCAGTATGGACAGCCTGCATGGAAGCACATCCTTCACAGCTGTTATACAACCAGTGTGACCTACTGGTACGCTGGCTGAGACTGTGAGTTGTACTCTGTCTTTGGGTCAGACAAAGCTCCAAATACTGGCACACATGTCCCTTTTTTTCCCCTGCATCTCCATTTCAAAGCAGGAACAGTGAAAGCAAAGTGCTTCCCAGTTCAGAATGAAACTGTATTACAAAGTAGGCATCACTCTTGATGGCTTAGCACAGGTAGAAACCCACAAGAGATGTAGGAAAGCTCAAGACTCAAATGTGCTCAGGATGCCTCTGTCTCAGATAAAAGAGAACACCCCATTAATTTGGCCATGGTCAGAAACTGTTCAGTTCTGGCAGATCACTACATTTCAGAATGGACTTGATGTGAATTACATCTGCCCTCACAAACCCTATGGTTTACCTACATAATGTGGAGTGTTGTGTGACAAAAACATTTGCTACGTACCTCCAAGTCGTTGAAAAACAGGTGAGTATCAGCTACCTCAAAAATCATCTCCTCCATGGACAGACCTGAACCAATCACTAAAGTTGGATCCTGGCAAAACAAAAAGAGAGAACGTCAACTCTTTTTTTCCCCAAAAACTGGCAATTAGAAGTATCACATTATACACTGAAAACAAAATATCATTTTTCTATTCATTTTACAGAAATTACCATTTACTTCTGCATAACAGATTGCTTTTCTTCCACACAACAGATGGTATTACCTTGCCATATTTTTGAGCATAAGACCCTGTGAGAAGTGAATGGAAAATTATGATGGTCTCATCCAGGTCCCAGAGAAACACTCGCTGTGAAGAGAATAAAAGCAAGTTAGAGCTGAGATATTCCAAGTACAGACCTACAGTAAAGCAAGTTTTAGGGCTCATTTTGTGGGTAGTTGCAGATATGAACAACAGTACTAATTTCACAGGCTAAAGGAGTTATTAAACTTCTTCAGTTTAACATGGTGGGGTTCATACACTGGAACAGTGCATACACACAGGACAAGACTCTTGATCAAACTTTTCTCAAACTTTCTCTTGCTTTTATAGTTACAAAAGAAAAAAAATAAGTTATCATGAACTTTAAAGCACTGCTGGTATAGAAATGTACTGTCTGTGATGTAGAGAGCACCAGGTAAATGACCTTGGTGTTTATCAGACACTTTTATTAATGAAGATTGGATGTTGTGACAAGCAAGGTTTCAGTACAGAAGGACTCTGATAAACGTCAGAAGTTAAGCCAAGAGGAACTACAAGAAGTTCAACAACTGCACAGCTAACAGCCCACAACTACATGGAAGGGAAAGTGCCAAGATGATGGCAAGGAATTCTTCCTTGTAGTGCTAGATGGAAAACTGCAGTGGAAAAATAAAGGGGCAAATTGCAGCATGGGAGATTTTGGTTGGAGAAAAAAAAACCTTCTGCAGGTGGGTGTGGCAGTCCCAGGACACATCACCACGCAGATGCAGGATCTTTAACCTAAGAGATTCTCAAGACTTGGCTGGACAAAACCAGTCACCCTGGCCTAGTGATGGGGACAGCCTTGCTCCAAGCAGGAGTCTGCACGAGGGACACCCAGACCTCTGCTCTATTGAAACCACCATAATTCTAAGACAAGCTTAAGTGAAGTTTGTCAAGGGCCACTAAATAATTAACTAATCTTCTCAAATAACAGGGGTTATGGGAATTTTCTAGATTATCCCCTTTCATTTCCAAGGATATAGGAGGAAAGAAAGAGAGGAGAATGTGAACCACCACACCATTCTGCAATTCTGTCTGCAGAAAATATTCCCACTTACTTCCAGTTCACTGTCTTGTGAAGAAGAGGTGTCTGCTTTCCTTTTCCCCCTGTTCTTCCCAGGGATATTTTTTCTTGTCTGTTCATCTAACTCTTTACTTGCTGTTGCCCTTGACAATGAGGGACTCGTGGATGCATCTCCTGCAGAAAAAAATCAAATAGCTCTCACCCCCTGTTTTATTACTCCATAGTTTCTTCTAACATCTCTTGATACTGTATCAGAAACTCTTAATCTGGAATGAAACTACAAAGAAAAGTGTTGAGTAATGTCTGTCCATTCTACATTTCCCTGGTTTGTCAAATGCCTTTTCTGTGTTGAGCAATCCTATATGAGACATGCTGTTTTCACTCTGCATACACTACTCTTGTTCCACCATAATACAGCTTTTGACCAACAGTTAAAACAACAGCCACTGTACAGTTATCTGCAGTGTGTTCATCACACACAAACCCACAGTATGCTAACTATTCATCATACATGCTTACACTACAGCTACATCACCACACCCTCATAAATCAATCAATCACAGGAACATACTTGGCCCTGGGGACAAAGACCTGGCCAAACAGCACAGCCATTACTGAAACATGAGTACACTACAGAGCCTATTCTGTGACTGGTAAGAACAGGGAAAGGACTCTAAAATACATAAATAAGTGACCACAATGGGAGATACCCTCTGAATCCTTTACTAACAGTTCACTCAGAAGATGTAGTATCCCATGTGTCTGACTAGCCAAGAAATAGGACTAGAACTCTATCAGGAATGCAGAAAGGCACAGGGTCATCCATGTCTTCATCCAGAGCTACCAGCCAGATTACCCAGACCAGTTTCTGACTATGAAGCCAAGGCAATCTGAAAGAGTTTGAATTCTGTCTGGGTCTCGAGCATGAAGTAATTCATGAAAACTGGGCAATTCTTATGAAAATGACTTCAGAATGGTCAGTTCAAGAGTGCTCCTGAACTAAGAAAACATCACTGAGAATGTTAACAACTGGACCATTCTCTGGCCAGTGCCTTGAAATAACAGGTTGATTGCTTACAGCATTCACAATCAAATAAAAATAACTTTAGGAGGGTAGGTCTCCTGCTGTTCACCTCAAATAGAGGACAAATACTTCTTGCAAGAGGCAAACCTCTTGATTTCCAGCATCACAGTGCACTGTTTGTCACCACCTGCCTACAGCATCCCACAAGGTAAATATAAGAGTACTTTTGAACATCACCAAGTGCAAGATCACTGATGTGTATGCTTTGCTCTCTATCCTTGCTTTCTAGCTGCTCAAATGAATTTGAGGACTGTGTGATCACCAGTGTGCATCATCAGGGAGCACTCAGGATATAACTGTGTCTGTAGAAACTGAAAACAAAGAGCGAAACTCTCATGATATCTAAGTCTGGTAAAACTCCTTGAGTCCCATGGCATGAGAAGTTACACTGGAAGGGAGCACTTCCTGGCAGGAACTGTGTTTCTGGTATCCACTGACAGAGCATATCTACACACCGAGCCCTGACACATGACAGGAGGCAACATACCCATAGAGCTGCTGTCAGCTCCTCTTCCAGCCACCCCTGGAACTCCCTCTCTCTACGGCATTCTGAGCACATGGTGTGTGTCTCCTGAATCACAGCAGTGTAAGACTTCCAATATACAAGTCTGTCCATCCCACCATACAGACTGCACATGAGTGAGGCAAGCGTGACAATGGAAAGCAAGCATCCTGTCCAGGTCAGAACACAAAGGTGCTGCATTTACATTTTGGAACAAAGTTTTCTCCACGTCTTTACACTGCACTGTTTGTAACAGGTATCTTGCAGCCACCCTGTTAAAGATGCAACCATTACCAGAGGAATGTCTCTGCACTGTCCTTGTAGGCACCATGGCGTTTGGTTTTTCAGGTGGATACGTAGCTGTTGCTAATGCAGTACTCTCCGCGTTGCTGTCTGCTGGTGTTATGACTCCAAAGCCAGAACTTGGGTAACACGTCTGGTACTGACTCTGGCCAAGGATTGTGTATGTAGGATAATCCTATTAGAAGAAAGGATTGGTTACAATAGTATACTCCTTTCAGAAAGTATTATAAAAGATGACTTTTATACTAGATAATGCTCGTCAAAGAGAAACGTCAGCAAGAGCATAATCTGACTTTATGCTATTTCCTTCTGAACACAGAGGAAATCCCCCAAAATGATTGAGATACAACTTCCCAATGCAGGTAAGTTCTGCCCACAGAAGGCCAGAAAACACAGAGCCCTTCTTCTGCCTCCAGTTTCTTCAAAAATGAATTTATATGAATGACATGACAGTTACAGGGGAGTATCAAGTGGATGCCAAGGCATCACTCCACTCACAATGTCTTCTACAATTAGTGGCTCTGTCATGTGTTTTACTTGCTGATATGAGATGCACTGACAGTGACAGAGAGCAGCCTTGGCTCTGGCTCAGTATACAACCCAGCCACAAGAGCTAAAGACCTAAGAGCTACTCATGCACAGACTCCAGGAAGCAATCACACTGCAGACTGTGATACAAGGCATCCTTTTCTTGATGACAATTCACTCATTTAGAAGGTGATCACAGAAATCAGTCAGGGCACCTGAACTCAGGCTATACTTGAGGATTTTCATTTCTGCTATCGATGTTAATGAAAACAGCCACCTCCAAATGCCACGTCACTCTCTTCAGGCACACTCTTCTGCTCCCTCAAGGAACATCCTGGGTTTGTGAACTCACATCAGTCTGCACCACCACCCAGGAAAGCCCTTTCCATAAAGCAAATTCATGTTAATGGAAGAACCCTAAAAAGTAGCAGTGTAAGCACACAAGGATTTTGCTTCAACCCTTGGATTTCCCACAGCTCCTATACCCTTAGTCTGCAAAGCTGTGATTCTGAAGGGTTCATCTGTAACATCTAAATATGCAGGATGCCAGCGAACTGCTGACTGGAGGGAGAACACAGTGCTATCTATTATTCACAGGTCATGGTGTAAGGGGGAAGGGCTCTGTGTTCACCTCACAGCATCTTAATTTTGTTTTATTCTAAGTACCAGAAAGCTTATCCCACTCACTTCTGCTTATTTGTGCACAATCTATTTTCCTGCTCTTGCTAGGGGAGAACAAAGGCATTCAAAAGATGTCTAAACATAATCCTCCACTAGTTTGATTCTGATAATAGTTCTTTTCCTTCTTCTCCAGTGCCTCTCACGGAGGATCTCAGTGTTGTGGTTAAGGTTCCCCCACAATCAGCAGATAAGGAAACAGCTATGGACAGCTCAAGTAAGTTGGCTGCAAAGGCCAAAGGGAACAGCAGTATGGTCAAAGATCAGCAAAAGTAATTTAGCTGACTATGAGTTACAAACAGAATGCTGTAACTTTAATATTTATTGCCTTTCATTTAAAGTGGTGCAAATATTTTGCCTTCTTACATTAGTTTTGAATAATGTGCTACACAGAAGTGAACAAGATGCTGCACATAAATATAACAAGGAGGAAGTTTTACCTGTGAGATGCTGGCTACTGCTGATGTGGAAATATTGACAACAGTTGAGGATGTAGAGACTGGACTGGCATTGGTAGTTGACGCTGTAAAATTAAGAATTACTGCATATATATATTTGTTTATGATCAGTATGAGAGACAACACCAATCTCAAGTGTAAAAGTCAGTTCTTACAAGGTTTATATGGAAGTATTTGTGTTTCTAACAGCCAAAAAAGTGTTGGGGTATACCTAGAAACCAGCTACAATTCCACTGGGCTTAGACAGGAGGAGAGCTGGCACTCAGTGATCTTTAAAAACATTATTTTTCAGAATTTCAGAAATTTTATCCAAAGCTTTTAAAAAGAAAACATTTTCTTTTCAGCCTGCTAAGCAATTGGTGTATAATTAATATTTAATATAATCATACCTTTATTACAAGTTTTAAGAAGACAAAAATCACATTCTGATATTTAACTATTAGCAATTAGAAATGAATCAGGATAGACCGTGGATACGAATGTGTTTAAATCAGTTCTGGTAACAATGAAGTTTCTGTTTCCACTGGAATTAGTATACTTAGATTAACTGGATCAAAACAAGAAGTAGTAAAAATAATTCAAATAATATAAAAATGATGCCTCCTATTACAGAAGAGGATATTTCTCCCCATACTCTGTGACATTACCTCTTGTTTTTGGAAGAGAGTTTCTGAACGAATTTGTCATGTAAGAAAAATATTTGTTAGAAAATATTTGTTAGAAAAATATTTTCAAGATGTTTAATACTCCTCATGTCAACGCAATGAGGTCTTCTAAACACAGCGAGGCAGCCAGAGCACCTTCTGGGAACAAGGGTCACTGAGCAGATGCTATGGTTTTACAGCAACAGGGCCGTGCCATTAAACATTACTCCACACAAGGTTTCAGGAACCTCAAGGATTAGTGGAAAGAAATAGGGAAATCAGCACAAAGGCACCACATACTAAATCAAGGGTCAAGAAATACTATGTTGTGCTAAACCTTCCTTCTCTGCATACAAACAAAACCAACAATAGTTAGACCCTTATGAAAAGGCTTGCAGAAATCCACAGTATCACCAACTGTAGCACCACTTCAAGAAAAGCCTTTCAGCAAGTAACATCCATGTACAATCCAACCCAAAACAGAAATACTCGAGATCCTGAACGCTTCAATCTTTCTATCCTAGGGAAGCTGCAAAGGGGAAAAAAACCCACCCCAAACTATTAATCAATATACACTTCATTAGGGCAAACACAGGTACTACCTGGTGAACAGTTCCCAGAAAGAGGAATGGATCCCGAACATGCTTCAAAAAGCATGAAAAAACGAAAGAAATGTATCTTAAAAGAGGTGCAATAATGCAAAGTACGAGAGGTGGGAAACGTGGAGAGGTCTTTCTCTTCATTGCAGAAGCAGCAATGAAAGCAAGTAATTAGGCCTTGGGAATCCCCTAACAGATAGGAGCAACAGTGTTCAAAAGCAGGTGGGAAGGTGTTTCGGAAGGTGAACATTTAGAAAAAGGGGAAAAGGCTGCACTGAACAGCAAAAATGGCCATGAAGATACACAAGTGCAAACAGTAGCTATGCAGCTACTGGAAGCAGCAGTGGATACTGCTCATCGGCAGCTGCTGAAGAGCAGGAGAGTTTCCAAAGTGTATGTATTACTGAAACAATGAGAACCTTAAAAAAAAACGCAGGGCACTAAGAAGAGCAGCTCTCCAGAAGAGTTCCTCCCTAACGTAGAATGAACCCATAGAATGAAGCTGGAGGAGCTGAGAAGCTGGAACTTTTGAGAAGCCAGAATCATCCTACCCCTTCTCATCTGCAGTGATCTGAAGAGGCTGCATTGCTGCTGAGATGGATCACACAAGACATCATAGAAAAAAGCTTCCAACAGCTGGGACTCTGCTAAAACACAGCCTCCCCACAATGAACTTTGTTGTTTATCTTATAAACTCTGGTCTCATTCCAAATTTCTTTTTGAATTACCCCTTATCTATACAGCGTAACAGATCAGATCTTTACAAGCAGCTCTTACTAACCTAATCACACAACCCTTTCTGGCTCAGCCCCTTTACCTGCAAATGGGCCGAAACCACACAAAAATGTTTGGCATGGGTGTGCCAAAAGGACTATTCATGACCATTTCACAGCCTCAGTTTTCACAGACCTGCAAACACAAGCCTTTGCCTTGAGGCTGTCACATCTATCTCTTCTCTTTACTGCCCCACTTGCTGGGAAAGGAAATGGTGATTAATGCATTTTATGTTTCACTTGGCTGCTTTGCTCACATAGGAGGAGGCTAGGCAAGCAGGAGCCATGTCACTTCCAGAACCTCATGGAGCCTCTGCCACTGCCACCACAGCCACAGCTACTGTAAGCAATGTCACATCCTTACTGAAGTATCTTAATACCCCGACCAGGGCACTCTGCTGCCTCATTTATTCCCACCTGTTTGCTGTGGTACATCAGCTAGCAAAGTCACCCTGTGTCACCTCGTGCAGAACTGTCTTTGACAAACTTCTCTTCGTGATCAAGACCAGTGCTAATGAAACACTACGATTTATTTTGCCACTGGGCCGCCTAGAGACCATGGAATCAGACTGGCTTGTGTTGGAAGGGACATTAAAGACCATGAAGTTCCAAAGCTTGCTATGGGCTGGTTGCCAATGGCCAGATCAGCCTCTAGATCAGGCTGTCCAGGGCCCATCCGTGACCCTGAGCAGCTCCAGAGATGGAGCACCCTTCTGGACAGCAGTGTCAGCACCTCACTGCACTCAGAGTGAAAAACTTCCCCCTGACATCCCACCTAAATCCCCCTCTTTTAGATTAAAATCACTCCCCTTCATCCTATCACTATCAGACCATGTAAAAAGTCACTCTCCTCCTGTTTAGAAGCTCTCTTCAAGAGTCCCCTCTTCCCCAGGCTGAACACCCCTACCTCCCTCAGCCTCTCTATAGCAGAGAAGCACCAGCCCTCTGAGCATCCTTATGGTTTTCTGTGGACCCTCTCCAACAGATCTATATCTTTCTTGTACTGGAGGCCTCAGACCTGGAAGCAGTACTCCATCCAGATGAGGCCTCATGAGGGCAGAGAAGAGGGGCACAATCCCCCCCTGCACTCTGCTGATGCAGCCCAGGTTACTGTTGGCCTTCCAGGCTGCAAGCATGCACTGCTGCTCATGTCTAGCTTTTCCCCACCAGAACCTTCAAGTCCTTCTCCACAGGGCTGCTCTCAATGAGCTCTTCTCCCAGTCCATACACATATCTGGGATTGTCCAGACTTAGGTGTAGCACCTTGAACTTGCCCTTGTTGAACCTCATTAGAGTCACACAGGCCCACCTTTCAAGCTTGTTCAGAGGTCCCTTTGGACAACATCCCTTCCTTCTGTCTTACCAACTGCACCACTCAACTTGGTATCATCTGTTGTATTTCTAATCTTAAACCATGAATCTGAAAAGGAAATTAGGAAGAAACATTACACTGGGCTTTTTACTGTTGCAACGAGTCAAGGCTGAGCAAGTACCACAACATCCTATATGTCTTTCCTATCTGTAAATGCCATGCTAAAACCTCTTTATTAGCTAACTACTCTCCTTTTCTTGGCACTCATCATACTACCTTTGGGGCCCCAAGCAGATGACAGATACTGATAAACTAGAGCAGGTCTGGCACAAAGCCACCAAAACAGTCAGGGAGATGGAGCACATGCCCTGCAAGGGAAGGCTGTGCAGCAGATACAAGCTTGAAACTCTATAATGAAGTCAAATAAATGGAACCAAATTCAATACTGTGTTCATTAAGATCTATGTTAGGGGAATCTTTCAACCCAGCAGAGCTCCTTTGGTTCAGCTGCAAGCTGGCTACAAATATTATTCTTTGCATTATAGGGCTTCTCCTATACACATTCTTTAGTTCCTGCACTTGATGTTACCACACTGTTTTGCTTTATTGTTGATCCAAACTTTCCAGAATTGATCGTTTCATTTTCTGTTGGTAGCCCACAGTCTGCATGTTCATTAAGCTCCTTCACAGAATAGTGTTATTTGGAAAAGTAATAACATTATCTTCACTAGGGGGATAAACTGAAGTAACAAAGCATCCTCAGGGAAGGCTGTTTGGGCTGCAAAGAGATGGTTTCCATGGGGTCTGATATCAGCATGCTACATCAAAAACGAAGTTATCAAGAAGAAAGTCAGGCTCTTTATGCAGGTGCAAAGCAGGAGAAGGACAGAAACGGTCACAATATGAGAGATGCTCTGACCTGACAAAGGTAAAAATGTCACTGTTATGACAGTCACTGGAGGAGATTTCATCACCATCTTTTGAAGGTTTGTGAAACCCAAATGGGAAAAGCCCTGAGCAACCTGGTCTGAACTCAGTGCAACTGTTCCTCGAGCAGGAGGATGAACCAAAGACCCCTGAAGACTCAGAATTACACAATTAAAGTCACATAGAATATAGATTAAGAATTCTTGAACTGCTCCCTAAACATTATAGAGACACATTTTCATAATTCATCACCCATGCACAAGTGGCAAAAATTCAGTCTAAAAGAAGTATCTGTTTGCACATATTTGCCACAGTCAACAAGACATCATTATTCAGCTAAATAGCCTATCTAAAACTTGCTTTGGAAGCTGGTGAAATACAGCACATGGCTTCTTAGGTATGATTCTTCTGGCACTGGGAGTATCTGCAGGCTAGTTCTGTAATTACAAATTCACTTTCTAGGTGATTTTCCAAGCTGGAGGCCTCACACAGCAACACAAGTAATGTATTTGTGTGGGGGATAAGCTGTGTGTGTGCGTTATCATATCTGAGCCCCCTTCTTCCAGACATAACAACAACAAAATGCAGTCTTGGTCAGCGTATTTACTGACTTCGAGCTAAAAATCTACCAACAAAGATCTGCAAGAACATTCCCAGTAAATGCATGCAAAAGAACACAACATTTAGTCAGTCTCCTTTCCCCATCCCATTTGTACTTCACCCTGTGGAGTCCATCAGCGTGGCACCAACAAGCCAGCCTGGTGCATACAGAGGTACGTAGCAAATACAAAACCAAACACATACACACACACAAATAGGAAAGAGACAAAGCATAAAGAAGCATGCACAAACCAAGAACAAACGTGCAAGCCTCTCTATTTGTGGTACTCAATTAGGTGGAGAGAGATGCAGATAAAAACCATGCCAAGTTACCTTCAATGGAATAAGAATAATGTGCTGGGCTGGGCTGGCTTGTGGTTAACCCTGTAGTGCAGGTAAGAACACTGTGCTGACTTGTAGATGGAGTCTGAATTAAACCACTTTCAGGTTTCATACCTGGCCACAGTGCACCTGAATCAGATAAATTGGACCAGTTATAAATAAATATGCTGGGACCAAATAGCATGCTGCTACCTCAGATTGTTTTTGGCTTGTCACAAAAGCAAGGAACAAATCACACATGAAAATGTTTAATTTCTGCAATAGGAAGTGCTGATAGTCAGGTAGCAGGTGGATTAGGGCTGCTGCCAAAACTTGCTGAAAAAAGAGAATATTAAAAACACCAACAAGACTTCTAAAGCTTTCAAATCAAAATCCATCAGTGTAACAGTAAGGCTCACTGCTAGGCAGGTTGGAAGGAACTGCTAATCCCTGATCAGCTAGCATATAGCAAAGCTGGGTTTGGAATCTACTAAGGTCAATAACTGTACTCCTTCACTAGCTTTGGGGTCAAATACTTAAAAACAAGCTAAAAGTCAGTTCTTTGCAGACACTGAACACAAGGGAAAAGAGAGCTCAAAGGAAAAAAAATCTCTAAGTTTCCTCCAGATTTTCTGACATTCTTGAAAGCCCTCCCATCTGTACCAACACTGGCCAAAGGACATGCAGCAGTGTGATTTTTAATTCCCATGTACAAGGCACACACAGGCAGAGTGCTTTCAGTTCACGTGATGCATTAAGTTCTGCTGTGCTGGCAGCAGTGACAACAGTGTCTGACCACAGGAACTCACCAAGGCCTGATTCTTCAGGTTTGTTTTCTTTTAAAATGTTTCTGAACTCAAAGTTCTCTTCGTGTGTATGTGTGTTTGTTTCTTGCAATTTTAAGTCTTTGTGTCTGAAAGCTGACTGTTAAAGATTCAAGATGCTGCAACTTCTCTACCCTCCTGGACGAAGATCTACTTATGGAAAGCAGGAAAAAATTCCCTTGGAATTAGATATTCCATTTTCAAGAGTGGGTAGAAGAGAATTACATTCAGTCTTCTAACAGCAGACTGACAGAAGGATGCTGAGGACCACCATAAATAGCATTTATGACTGCAGTTATCAACTTAAGAGCAGTTAAAGTTGTTGCAACCCCCAAGCCCCACCAGTTGGGGTTAACCTACACCCAGTGAAAGGCACTTCTTCCTGGACTACAGTCAAAAAGCAAAATTAGTTGTGAAGATCTACTTAGAAACAAGAAGAAATGTGCAAACCATAGGGACAAAGGCCATTTGGAGCTAGACACAATGTTCAAGACCAGCAGAAAGATGACCTTCCATCTCAAAACCCATTCAACCTTGGGAGGGTAAAAAAATCAAATGAAGTTACTCATCTGTATGGGTTTTCAGGGTTTTGATTCATGCTCATTATGGTTTCAAACCTTAAAAGCCATGGTAATTAGCAAATAACAGGGAAATAATGATTTAAGGAGGACTACAGAAAATGCAGGGCAAACATACAGGAAACAGATATCCTAAGGAGAGCAGAAGGTATGGTATTTTTCTAAGTAGCTTTTAGAGAGGACACTAACTAACAGTTTCTTACAGTGCAAGATCAGTGGGCAAGCAGTACAGAACACCAAAATCAGACAGTCACAGAGCATACCAACATGCCTACCCACTGTGATGGTGAAACACAAACCACGTCTGAACGCTGCAGGACAGTTATCACACAAGGGGTGTAAAGCCAGATCAGATAAACATGTCAGAGGTGGCCACAGGGTTGGCTGGATGCAGGTGCAGCAGCTAACTCAGCCATTTTCCAGACCCTGCCTTCCACGACTGTGTCTTGGTCATCCCTCAGTATGCTTTCTATATGACACACCATATTCTGTTCAGTGAGGCAACCCCTGGGCCTGGTGATACACGTCCTTCCATGCTGTTCTGCAGCATTACAGCTTCAAGGATGACACAGAGGATAAGGGGGCACAAAACACCTCTGCATCAGATGGCAGCACTGCAGCTGAGGCAGAGGAATGTCACAGGACACACGTACGGAGACAGAAAACCCCACACAGGACAGATCACCACTTGTATGGTCTTCCTGAGTCCTCGTAAGCCATCATTATTTGCAATGCTTCTAACACAACTAAAAGCCACAAGGCTTATATCATAGAATCATCAAGGCTGGAAAAGACCTACAAGATCATCCAGCCCAACCATCATCACTCGTTTTAATACTGCTTTTCACAAGTGTGTTCTGCATGTAACAGTGCCCTACGCCAAAAAAGGTATTACAGCACAAGGAAAAGTCTCAAGTAAGCATGCTATGTTTTACATATATTTATATTTTTATATATAGGCCTTCTCTTCCCTGAAAGCAGCACCCTGAACTGAGTGTTTGACAGCTGGCTTGAATTTCATACATAAGATACTTCTGGCTTTGCTCCTAACCCACTATGTCATCCTTTTTGACAAAGAATAAAATGCACAAGAAGAGATGCAATGCTTTGGAGCACACCTTGGATATGCTGGTAAAATATCTAATCAATCTAGCCAGCATCTAGGTCAATCTAGGCAAGTTCTCACATACTCAAAGAAATATTATGAGTAGATACATAAATAGACTTTCCTTAGCACTGCACATGGTTAGTCCTGGACCCTCCTCCTGACCCACACCGTCCCAGTATACAGGTACTGCTCCAGAATGATTTCCATTACTGGAAATGTGACTTCTAACATTTCTGTAACACTTAAATTTAAACTAAAAATTCAGCTACTTAATAATAGTCGACAAAATCCTTACCAAGACATTTCAGTAAATGAACTGATTGCATTTCAGAACAAGTGTAACAGACAAAAGTTGCTATGATGTCAACAGAAAATGCTCATCTCTTGCCTAGGTCTCCAGAAGATACTCTGAACGCAACAGTAGAAATTAATAAACACCTAATTACTGGAATTAATAAACATCTAATTACTGGGGGGAAAAAAATCACAGTACCCAACACTACCACCAACAAAACATCACAAAATCCTAATGAAAAACCCTAAAAATATACAACAAAAAGCAACAACAAAAATTCAGAGTCAAATGTATAATGCCTTTATAAAACACCTTTACCTAAAACTTCAAACGAGCATTTCCAACATTTCCTATTACAAAAAAACAACCACACAGCACTGTCAAATGCCTAAGAACCTTCGAAGCAGCCTCAGTGCACTGCCCACAGCAAACTATCAGCAGACACCAATCCAGGGAAGGAAATGAAAGCACAAGCCAGTGTTTGGATGCACTAAAAAGACTGAAAGTGGAGTGCAGGCAGCAGGAACTAAAGGTGCTTTGCAATGCCTGTTATGGGCTGGGTCAGGCACACAGTCAGCAGGAGACCACTTGGCACCACCCAACACTACCATGGCACAAAAAGAAGACAAGAAGGGTTTAGAAAGATAGCAGACCAACTGCCCTAGCTACCCTGCAAGTTACACCCTGCAAAGTTTCTTCCTTATGGCATTTGAGCACTTAGAACTATGTATTAATATAGCACAAATGCGATTTGGGAGATACTGTGCAAGTAAACCCTTGTGGTCCCACCATTCTCTTCCTAAGGATGCCCTAAAGCACAAAAAGAAGGACCTCCTTTCTGATAATACGTGGGAGGAAAAGTAAGGAAGGAGGAAAAAAAGATGTGTACATAAGCCTTACACATTGACCACTCTTGAAAAGGTAACGATTTGTGCCAAATCACATAGTAATGTAAAATGAGTCCAGTTGCATCTGTTTTTCCACACCTTCTTTCAAAAGTAACATGACAAATTAATTCTTTTGCAATATATATACACACACGATTCTGATATGAATCATATATACACATATGGTTCTGTGAAATATAAAAACAATTGCACAGCCAGTGGCTAGCCAGCTGTACCTGCATAGGACACAAAGGCATTCAGTTCTCCAGCTAAGGAAAAACTCATCCTTTTACAGTCTGATATCCTAAAATTTTAGTACTGAAGATAAACTGGAACGAGGCTCTGCTAATTTAGCTAGGCAGCATGACCACAAACCCCCAAGACAAGCATTTCATGGCTATCTCACAGCTGACAGCACACTTTTTCCCTGCGTTACCTGCACAGAAGAGCAATGCACTTTCCTCTCTCAATAGAGGCAGGCACTGAGGGGCAAAACCACCTCTGCTGTCATACACATAAAGGAAGCACACAGTGAATAGCTCAAACCTTGCCATCAAGCTTTAGATGCTCAATTACAACTCCTACTCCACAAGCTTTTGCAAAAACTAAATGGCTAATAGAGCATTCAACTACCAGAGCAACTTAAGCAGACTCACAGGCTGAGTAAGCTCATGACATTTTCACATGAAATCTACATTTAGCAAAATGTGAGATAACAGAAATCCAACATAAAGGAAAAAAACTATCTTCAAGTCAAGATGCTCCAGTATGGGGCTTTCTGTGATCTGCACAAACACAGCCATACCTTAATGAGACAAAACAATGACCCTAAACTAAGAAGCATCCAACAAGCTTTGTGGATACACTCAAATTAATGTCCAGGAAAGCAGTTTTGTTAAAAGGAAAAAAAGGTTTTACAATATGAAGTCTCATCTAGAGATGACTAAACCAGAGCCACTGCCATTTACATACATCTTTACATCGCTTCGTATCGATCTACAATTTAAATTAGTGTGTTCTCCTGTATGTTCTTCTCTCCCTGGTCAATCTTAATAATTGCTTTTTAATGAGACAAAAGAAAATAACTGCAGGCACTGAGAAATCTGAGTGAATTTGTTCCTTCCTTACCAAAAGGAGGTAGTCCGTAGGTTTGGGTGGTCTGGGGGTAGATGGTGTAGGGCTGAGATTGCTGTAGTGCTTGGTACTGAGTCTGACCAGGGTAAGGGCTCATTGTTTCCGATACAGGTACAGAAAGGATATGTGCATATGGCCTGATTAAAAAGAAGGGAGAAATGTTACAAACAAACCAACCAGCATAACTTTCCACAGTATGCAGTTTTCAACCTCCAAGCTAGAAGACACATTATTAAACTGCTTTAGAAGGAAGAAACAATTCCCAATTACTGGGCCAGTGAGGGCAGGGGAAGCTGGGGAGGAAGCACAAGCACTGAAGTTTCACCTATGGTGCCTTATAGCAGCAAATCCTAAAGCTAGCAGAATGCAGCAGTGTTAGAACTAATGGAACTAACAGACTATACAAAAGCAAGCATGGGAAATTTAGGCCTGCTGTACTGCGCAATGAGAAAACATTTTATGATCCTCAAACGTGGTAAATGATTGGTAAAATCTTACACTGCTCTTCTGTGCATTTATGCATGTTTAACTCTCAAAAACTATTCAACAAGATCACTGTGTTAATTACTTGAAGAGGTCTATTCATCCTTGGAATCATAAGACAGTGGCCACTGAAGGCAAAGGATGACTTCTCTTAGGCTCCATGTGCACAGCAGTGAGTGCCTGCTGCCTAGCAGACAGGAGAGTGTGATCAGGGTTAGTAAAGAAATACATAATGATATAAAAAGATGCCTTCAGAAGGGAGCTACTGAATTTTTTAAAGGTTGTTCAACTTACTTTGCAGAATACATCTGTGAGGTATAATCATTTGATGACCTTGGGATATAGTCAGTGCACGTCATAACTGGAAAAAAAATAGTTTATATAATTACACAGGAGATTTCTAAAGCCAACAACTTATGTCAGTTAATTACCTGCACACTCACACGATTTTCACCAATGTAGGAAGTTTTTTTTAGTGCCTTGGATATCTGTTTTAAAGTAAATTCTCAAAACCCACAGCATTAAAACATATCAAAAATGTTGTTGCCAAGTTACAGCAGGTAGATGCCTCACTCCATACTACTCCCTTTTAAGAGCAGTTTCTCCTTAGCAGTTGATACTATCTGATACTATCAGTTATCACCACAAAACCTCAATTTCATCCCAAAAGTCTGCATTTGCCAGAGTCCCTTTGTGTGCACTGAAGTTAACACTTCCTTTCTGTACCCTGGAGCAGCTGCCAGAGCAGGGGCCCAGTGTGACTCCTGCAGAGAACGTGCCCTTTCTGCACACCCTCTGTACCACAGCACAGCTCCAGCAACCTGTCTCTTCTTTACCAGGGAGCAGCTCCCAGCTCAGCTGATTTAATGGCACAGACCAAGGGATGACAGATTGAGCTGCAGTGCTCAGGCTGAGTCCAAAAGCACATGACCTTTGAAAAAATCCAAAAGCTGCATATAATGGGATGCTTCCTTTTTATTTTTCCTGGTTTGTTTTTTTTTTTTTTTCCCCACAGCAATTGCACTCTATAACTGGTAAGAGTCACTCAGGCTACACAACCTGAGTTCAAACTCATCTCACATACCCCTTATGAGATAGCTCTCAGTTACAGCACCAGGGTGGAGAAGGTTGCTTGAGTTTGTATGTCCTAACCCAGCAGCTATTGAAACACCATGGATTCAGATAAGCAGACCTGGTAAATACTCAGCTGTCCAACAAACCAGGAAAGTGAGAATATGCAGGACTTCCAGCACAGGATCTGGCACCATACAGCCCCTTATGGCATGTCACCCCATAAAGGACTATGGGTGCAGTGATCTCCAAGATAAATAACACATCTGACTATAAGTCTGCAGAGTACATGAGTTTATCAGTTCTGACCCACAAGCACCACACCCAAATCCTTAGCAAACACAGCTGTGCTGCTTATGGATCCGTGCAACTTATATAATTTGCAAATGGCTTATCAAGATAGGCAGCAGATTTTGCAGGCTAAAATTCTTGGTAACTTCTACAACTGCATCACAGCACATTGACTAAAATAGTAAAGATGCAATTGGTTAGCAATGAGAAGTTGTGTGTTCTATATTTTTAATCAAGTTGAGCTGATTTACAGTTACAAGTAACTACAGGCAGTAAGAAGCATTCTACACAGGAATCTCACTTCCATAATAACCCCCAGCCCTGCTTTTCCAGTGAGAATAGATTCCTCCTCTCACTTATTATGCAGTCTTTTAAACTTTTTGCCTCAATTTCCTCCCAAATTACTCTGTAAGTAATTTCTGCAAACATTAGCTATAGTTCAGTGTCTATGATTAAATATACAGTGTATAATTAGAAAAGACTCAACCAGCAGTGCAGAGATTATGATAAAACTGAAATCTTTGTAACAGGCATCATTATTAACTCAGTAATGGAAAATAACAGACAAGGCAGACAAGATATAGCAGTAACCTACTGCAAGTTTTGGGACTGTAATACAAAAGTAGATTGGAAATGGTATTTGCTTACCATCACACACAAAGGCATTAACGCTCTGTCAGCAAACCTTCACTTTACAACTGACAGCAAGGACAGGATACAAGGAGATGAAGTTCGTACTTGAGGTACAAAAGGAATGAGATCATTGGCAGAAATGAGGAAAGCAGACACTGGGAGCAGAAGAATTCTGAAAGATACTTACTCTCAGTTGACATGGGAAGGTTTGAACCAAGGCTTGAAGATTCAGGTTTCTGATCGCTGACTTCTGTGTTGCTCACATGACTGCTAGAACAAGCAAACCTAACTATTAGCACTATGAACCTCTGCATTAACATCCTCTGGTATCTTAACCCCCATTTCAGCCTTCTACACTGAGAGAAACTGACTTTTAACAGAAATTAGCTCTGTGCTCTTTGACATTTCACATAGAGGACCTAGGAGAGAGATCTGCAGCTCTGATTAGACGTGAAACTGCCATCAGCTTCAGCATGTTAACTCACCAACTCATCTCTCCATATGAAGCTGCAGCCCAGCAAACCCAGCAGCTTGGCACTGCCATCTGCAGCACAAAGCACAGATTCCTTTCCTCCCAACTGGACATGGCCTCCTGCTCCCCTGCAGCACCTCAGACACCCACCAGGCTCCTCCAAGAAAGTCTAATGTGCTAAATTAGCAGAAAAAAATTGTTGGATTGGTTTTGCTTCACCCACTTCAGGGCTCTGATCCCTGCTGCCCTGCTCCCTGCAGGTGGGTTTGAGGTGAAACCCTGGGACCAGCAGGGCAGTGCTGGGCAGGCTGAGGGGATGGAGGAGCTGAGCAGTGAGCGTTGTGGATTTAGCTTCTTATGCATGTCGTTTTCCTTCCTATGGCTGGGGAGAAGGAATGAAGTTCCCTCAAAACACATTAACTGGCTTTGCTCCCCTTTGAAAACAATCATGACCAGACTCTGTGAAAAGCTTTTTTCATCGCTAGTAGCTGACCAGACTTCAGTAAAACACATTTAGTTTTGCAATTAAAGAAATCCACATTTCAGTAAAGACTCAGAGCATTCATCTACTGCTGTTCTCGGAGGAAAATAGTCCTGTGACTCTGACACAGCTAACTTGTGGCAGATTATCTGCATGAAGCTTGTAAATCAGCTGAGAGCTGCACAGGTACTTCTAGTTATCACTTACTATAGAAAACGTGACTGTAGATAAAATTTCTGGTTATACTCCATTAGCCCTTGTTTCTTCTTGCTTTCTCACTGTTACTCCTCAACATACACACCTGTGCTTTTGTACAAATTCATCCCAAACACACATTCTCCATCCCTCACCACCTTTCAATTCTCCCCAGATCACAGAAACATTGACACTTGCACTGTGACTGTCTCACACCATGGAGAGCATCCTGCACCCACACTGCTCACAGCAGCATGCAGTGCTGTCCACATGCCCCAGCTCCTCTGCAGCCACAGAGAGCAGAGGCACTCCTAGGCTGGGCTCATCTCACTTTACACTAGCTAGAAATGCAACTTCCAGCAGTTTCTACCATATAGATGGTGAATTTCACACAGTTTGCTCATTGCTTCTGGTCAAAGCATTCCCTTCATTATTCTTTTATTAATAATCACATAACTACTAGAATAATTCAGGGCTTTCATATACCACATCCACTCCTGCATGAAAGGCACACTGTGGTTACTCCTCACTCATACTGGGATGTCAGAGGATCCAAAAAGAAATCTGTATTTAGTTTTTGTCATTACTCACAAGACAAGAGTAAACCCAAATACAGACATCCTCTCTATATGAAATCACTGTGATCAGCTTCTAAACAAAACATACAGACAGTCTCTACTGAGAAAACTAGCACAACAAAACAGCTTTAAACAAAAGCAGCTATCAAATAGGGAGCTTTTTTGTTTCTCAGAAGTCACCTGCACAGTCTTGCTGAGAATCATAGCAGAGGTGTTACTAAAACATTCTGAGTCTCACTGGAAATCGTGTTACGTGCAGAACGTGACAGCCTTGTGAGATTCTCAGAACAAAGATGATGCTTGATGATACAGTAAAAACTCTACCTTTTCTAACACCTTAACAACAAAGGGTTGCTTAATTTATTTTTTATAACCAACACAAACCTGAGTTACATTTGACCCATCTCTCTGACAAATACAGCAATATGCAGGCTTCTAAAACGGAAGCTTATAATGATATAAGAGCACCAGTAATTGTCCCATGCTAAAATAAAACTCAAAGTTACATACCTCAGGCTTTGTTCTCGAGATTCCTGCATCTTGGCTTTTTTCACCTGCAAAGACAGAAATGTTCAGAAGCACAACTAAAAAGAGCTGTCCTTGGCAGAATCTGCATACACAGACCTCCAGCAGCAGATCACCAGTGGTTACTACAGAGTTTGCATCAGTGCTGAAAAGAAAGCCTTGACTGAACTGCACAGCTAACCAGTGTAACCATGGATTCTTCAACTCACAACAAGTCTTAATTAGAAAAAAAGTTCAAAAGGGGAAAGGGAGGAGAGGGGTTTTCCACCCTTTGGTGGAAAACACAGCTTCTGTCTCAGGTGCAGAAGCACAGTTGTACTTTCATAGTCAGAATCAAAGCAGAAACAAAATTTTCTTCATGCTGTCAAGGTAGCAGCTGCCCTGTGCCAGAATTCCACACTGAGACTGATATTCACAGCCAAATTTCTTTGTCTGAGTGAAAAGCACACCTCCCAGCCAGCCAGATGATGAGTTGCTGAAGCAAATATAACTGAAGCAATGGTAGCATTATTGCCCGTGGCAGTGTTGTTGTGGAGAGGACTGTACACCAGTCAGGAGTGTGCAGTTTAACCACTAACCCTTTGGCAGTCTGAGTTAAGAAAAATCTTCAGCCTAAACACCTGACACTCATTTTTCCTCGGTCCTTTTGGCAGTGCTGGGTCTTTCCAGAGCCCTTTCCACCTCTGGGTTTTCCCCACAGTTACTGCCCAACATGAGAACTCATTCCAAACAGAAATCAATTCTGTGCGTGTCTGCAATGCATGTAACAGAAGCTCAGTAGCCCTTACAAAACAACTTTGTCATTTTCAGGCATTCAGGATTAAAATAAGTATTATAAGAGTCAATTATATGCATCCACAATGCATTCAACAAATGAGAGATTCCTAAAAGACATCACTTCTAAAAGCCAAATAATAGCATTTTTTAAACTTTTTTTTTGTCACAGAGAAGGACACTTGATCACTTTTCTTCAAACTATCCCTCACTCTCTTACTTCCCATGTCTGCTTCTGTTTTCTAGCACTTTGCTTTACACATACTTTTCCATTTTAAATCCATATCTGAAAAGGGAAGAAACATTCAAAAAACAAGGACAAAAGTCTCGCCTGTTTAGCATCCCTGGCAGCAGTGTGTGCAGTAAATGGAGAGAGCAAAATGCATTTAACTCCAAGCCTGATGACTTCCCTACAGGCTCCTTTCCAGATTCAGTCATCAGCAGTTTGCAGTGACCATTATGAAGAAAAGCAAAATCACATGAGAAAGAAAACAAGATTGTGCAGTATCGATTCTGGGCTACAAAGCAAAGATGATACCACATCACAGAGTTGTGATCAGTATAATCTCAAATTCTGTCTATGAATGAACTGACTGGCAGAAGGTACATAAATGAAATTAGCAAGAAAACCTTCAAGGAGCAATTAAAGAGCCTGGTTATGGGGAAAGCTCTCACGTACCAGAAAAAACCTGTGCTCCACCTCTTATGCCATGAATTACAAAGTTTTATAAAGACAATTTGGGTCATGTAAGGATGTAATAACATATATTTCCTTTTTTTTTTAATTTCAGTTTAAATCCTGCAGATACCTAGACTTCAAATTTTATGTTTCTGTTGATTAGCCTCACATTTTGTGCATACACTCAATAATTTGTATGCTGTGTCAAGCAAATTATTTAACCTTGTATCATACTACAGTAACAGCCATTCCAAACAAAGCTTAGGAGATGTTACAATATCAGTGTTTTTTAATGTGGGCAGCATTGCAAATATCCAAGAAGTCTGAACAGCAATTTCTGCAATAAGACATACCGACCTATGTCAGTGCCCTGTTCAATTAAGGATTTTAAATAATGTTCTCCAGCACTAGAGATGATGGCATGCTCAGGGTAGTGGAACCTTTTAAGATCTTAGGCACAAGAAGAATTAAAGACTGTATACACGGTAACAGCCAGTATGATTCTGTCATTAAAATAGTGATTTTTAATTTCTTCTAGAAAAGATTATGAATGGTTTGGTTTTCTCAGCAAAACAGAAAACTATTAGCATAACTTTACACAGAAACACTACAGAGTTTAGGCATACATTCCTTCTATGTTTTAATACAGAATAGGCTTATTGTCCATTATTAAATAAAAAAACTGCATACTGAATTTGTGAGATCACTGATTAGTTTTACATGCTCCTCTTCAGTATTATTTAAATGTACTTACTGGTTGCTCGGGTAAATCTTGTGGCTCTTCCATGGGGATTACTATTTTAATGCTCAAATGATTCAAATCGTGTCCTCCTCGGCAGTCTTCAAAGCCTGTCAAAAAAAGGTGTTCATAGCTTTATGTACTTTTGGGGGGACTTATCATTTAGGCTATCAGAGGACAGTAATTGTTATATATTCCACCCACAAGCTTTCTAAACTCGTGTTGCCATCTCCCAAGAAGAGACAAAATTCATACATGGAAAGATTTAATAAACAAGGGATTTAGCTTTAAGCTTCAACTTACAGGCATTTTTCATCACGTGGCACATTTCTGCATCATTTGCTTGTACCATACTGACTACAGAAGCTAACGTGTCAATCAGACACGTGCACCATGATTTTAAAGACACTTTAAATGATCGAGTCTGGTCTACTAGGTCAGTAAACAGAGTGATTCAATCTAACCTGTTTTAATTTAGAACATTTATATAACAAACACACACACACAAAAAAAAGAAAAAAAAATCAGGACAAGACCGTACACCTAAATGTATTTACTCACAGAACTGCTTATTGTCAAATTCACAAAGAAAGTTTATTATTTCAACTGCACCCCTCAAAAAAGAGGAGTTTGGTGAACAGGCACTTCCAAAAAGTAACAGGCAGTCACACATTTAGCACTGAGTTCCTACATGCAGCACCAAAAAGTTGCTAGAAACAAGGTTTTAAATCCAAGAAAAAGAAATTTTGCAGGTTACTGTCGTAACTTTAGTAATTGTTTGCTACTTGCTGGACAGCAGCTGAAGGCATGCATCCCTTCCAGCTCCCCCTCTGCCTGACCAGCACTCCCTAATCATATTTTCTGACTTGGTCTTCTGGGACCCACTCTTCCCAGAGCCCACCCAGCAGAGTTGTCCTCTATATCAGCAAGCACGTGTGCTGTGGCACACACAGCAAACCCTACGTGGGTTACAGCAGTTACAGGAAAAGCAGAAAAGTGCTCAGTGCTTCAGAGGAAATCAAACATAGTACCAACACCTGTACTTCCTCTGCTGAGTTACAACCTATTCCTGCCTCCACAGCCATGGAAACATTGCCATGTGTCTAGGAGGGAATGTGGAGGGCTGTAATAAATCCATATTATCCATGGAAGCACAACAAATTTCTTTTCCCTGTGCTGAGGGCTTGAGTATTTTCCAAGGCCACTTCCCATAATTAAGGGCTACTTACAATTACCTCCACTGCCTTAACTGGGAACTGAATTTGCACTAAGGCTCTTCAGTAACTCCATGTCTTCTCCAACAACAATACATACTTAGAAGAAAGTATGCAAAACAATACCATGACCATTACAATCTTCACCCTCAGTTTCATCTGTTGCTCCTTGAAATATAAAAAACGATTTCCCTCTATGTTATTTATTTTTAATAAAGATAACACAGAAAACTTAAGACAGAAGAGAACCTGTGGCACTCAAAGGTTACGAATACAAGTGTAGAATACAAATGCCAGTAGCAATGATGTTTGAATTTGGTATCACACAAGCCTGGTCTTTTTACAGTTTCTCTGCATACTCTCTTATTAAGAAACTCCAAAACTAAACTCTTCAGCGTGGAAAAAAAAATTGAAATCAAATTCCAAACCGTACAGCAGCAGCCTCCCATTCCAGACTTTGCTTTAAAGCTGTGAGCAGTGCATTCTGTTGTTTTTGAGGAGTCTCTATGTAACAGCACAAGGAGATTCACACTGGAACATGCTATTTGAACAAAACTTCCCAAAGGAGAAGGGCACCTTACAGCACCTGGAAGCAAAGGAACGAAGCATGGCAGATGAATGGTAACTTCCTGCCTAGATGGAAAGTGCAAACTGGACCTCTAGGGCTTCACACTGTCTTCTAGAGAATCTATAGCTCCAGAAACAGCAGGTGGGGCAGAATACCTCTCACTGTTTTCACACAGAAGCAGGCAGGACAACCAGAAGAAATGGTGTGCATTCCTGGGTGACAGGGATGTGCTTAGCCAGCACACCTGGACTTGCTGGAAGTGACAGGGCCTTTCTTTAGCAAAGGTTTCCTGCACCACCATTTCAGCTGGAGCTGCTGAGGAAGTAAAAGCTCCTGCTTCTCCCTTACCTCCAGCAACCCACTCTTGCTCGCCTGATACCCTTCCCTTGTGCCTGACACAGCAGCCATTTGGCTGAGCAGCAGGCTGGATTTGATTTTGTTCTATGAGAAAAAACAGACACAAAACAAAAGGAAAAAACACACAGGAAAGAGACAGCAAAACAGCACTTTTGCTACAATCCTTGCACTGGGGTCAGCTTCAGCTTCACACAGCCCCATGCTTAGGGGAGCCACAGGAGAGGAAAATGAGCAAGAGCATGCAAGTGGAAACAGAGTGCCCTTTTCCATTCAGAGCCACTGTAATGTTATGGCTCCATTTACTCTTTTACATTGTTAAAACCAGGGACATGCACTAAGCTGCAACAGCCCCCATCACACACCCTGCCTGAATGCAGAGAGCAGCTGCACACTGAGCTCACCCACCACCACCTCCATGAGCACATGGGGCACCAGAGAGGGGAGAACCCCACTTAATACTTCTGGCAGGCCTGGCTTGCACTGCAGCAAGCCAGGGCACAGCTGCTGCCAGCTACAGCTGCACCTGGGAGCAGGCTGCAGGGGCAGTTGCTCTGGCTTCTCTGTTTCCCCCCTGTGTGCCCTCCAAGCTGAATCCTTCCTAACTCAAGCAGCCTGCTACGGGCACAGCACTGCAGCCATGAGCACTGCCAGCTTCCTCCAAGCTGGGTGCAGTGCTTGGGTTTCCAAAAAGCAGCCCCAGCACCATGCACCTGCTCAGCTTGAACTTGGTGGATTATCTGATGTGGCAAACAGCTAACTCATAAATTGAATGCTAGCAGCTGCTTTTTTTCCAGTGGTGGTTTGTTGGCTTTTTTTTCAGCATCTCAAACTTCAGAATTAGGTTTTTATCTTATGTGAAACTCAAGGCAAATGTGCTTTAGGTAAGCTTAGTGCACAGTTTCTATTATCAAACATTTTTAAACCATAAGCAACCACAATGGAAGAGATACCAAAGCAGATCTGCAATAGCTTCAGTACCACACTCAGCCCAACTTGTAGCAGTTGAACCATGACTGGAGGTGACCATGTCATCACCATGTTTCATGCAGAAACAGCAACTGCCATCGGTCCTCCTCCCCTTCCCATGTGAAACCACAGCTTCCTGACTGGTGTTGATGCTCTCTAACCTCAGAAAAGAAGATACTGGAGATCAACAGTTTTGGGAGCAGCTGGGTTTGGTCACTTTTCCTGTCAACATTTTTATCAGACTTTTTGGGATGGGGAGGTCTGGGAAGCGTGTTCTGATGGTCTGAATACTTCCACTGAGTGTCGAGCTTATGAATAAAAAGGCTTTGACAAAACAGAACCAGCTGTGCCACAAGCCATCGTGTGCTAGCACAGTGAAAGAAATATTCAGAAAAATGAAAAAGTCAAGCTTTATGCTCCAAAAAACTGGAAAAATGCACTTTTTTCCTATATGGGATGTTTTTAATTATTTACCTGTAATATCTGAATTAAACAATAATTTTCAGTTTAAATAGGATTTCTTGAATAGCCATGACAGCTCAATCCTCACTTGCCCAGCACAGGAATTATGTGCAATAGCCAGGAGAGGTGTTTTGCACACTCTTTAAACACACTAAATGCATTTCAAAACGGGGCATTAAAGCATAGGTATGGATTAGAGGATTACACAAATTAGTCATCTGCTTTCTGCTCTGCATAATATCACTGTGCCAACTCCCTTCTGAAAGCCCAGGTACAGTTTCCTGCAATAAATCCTATTTTTAAGAGCCCAAAATACAAAGTCTGTATTGATCAAATTCTTTCAAACTTGATATTAAAGACGTAATTTCCAAAAGCCATCTGCTATTAGCATCAGGCTGGACTGCTATTCACTTTAATTTTGAGCCCATCTGCTTTGACTTCATATAAAGGAACAGTTTTTCTCTCCAGCTGCAAATAATTAAAGTCAAAGATAATGTGATAAAACCAACAAGCTGTAATTATACTCATTAGAAAGAAAGAAAAAAGAAAAAAAAAGCTGCTTGAAAATGATTTTGTTTTACTTCAAAATAGCCACTATTTCCTGTAGGAAAAAAACTGCTGATGTAATGAAATTAAAACTATTAAGTAGAATATGTGTAATAATGTGATCTATGCTGTTATTTCCATTCTTCATTTACTTAAGAGTTGGGAGCTTACCACAAAGAGAAGTGGCTCTGCGAATTAAGAAACAGAAGTTTTTCCAGAGGAGCATGCCCCTGCACAGAACTTCCTTGTTCTGCAGGAATGTTTCTTCACTGTTTTCTCCTTCCTCATATTCCAGCATCCCCATACCCAATTGTGACACTATTTCATCAGTCAAACTGTCAAAACACTTTCAGCTTGATATACTAAAACACCAAACTTGTATTCTGCCTGCCAGCTCTCTTCCTAAGAGCTCCCATCAGAGTGGGAAGAACAGGCACTCATCACAGTTTGTGCAGCATCTTCTGTTTTGTTCTTGAGTAAAGATCAGAGCAATGATTGCACCAGGCTGGCTCCTGGGTTGGCTGGTACAATGAGATGGCTCCTTTGGGAGCTGGCAGGAACTGAATTATTTGGAATCCTGTGCTTCCTTTATCCTTCCTTCAGGCAAGAACATAAAGTGCTCTATAAGCTTGTACCAACACAACAACACAAACCAAGTGAATGATCAAACAGACACCTCGACCCGTGAAACGGTCTGTCTGGTAAGTTCGAGCACAAATTCAAAACACTTTAAAGATGCCGAGAAGGAAAGGTGTGTAACACAACAGTGCAGCTGCAGGGACATACAAGGACCAACAGCAATGAGCAGGGGCCCAGCTGGTTCTCCTCCTCCACTAAGGAACAATGCATTTGCTTTCACAAGTAGACCTACCAGCAGCACCATGAAGGATCCACATCCCACGACGTTCACAAGTTAATTCACAAATCACAGAATTGCTCAGGTTGGAGAAGACCTTCACGATCAAGTCCAACCTCAACCTACCCATACTACCCTTAACAACCCATGGTTAAATCACGTCCCTGAGTGCCACAACTAGAGGGTAACACCACCTCCAGATGATGACACACTAAGGCTAAGCATTCAGTATCAGTCTAGAAAACACAGATAAAGTAAGAGGGAAAAGGAAGTGGAATTTCTAACTCCAAAACATGACAGCCCCAACTCCTACCAACTAACACTGCCAGCAACCACCACTTCAGTCTTTGCTTTCCAGAACTAAAACCCTCCCAAGAATCCATCTGTAAGGCAGCTTACAATATGTCAAGCTTTGGTTTGTTACACCCACCCTGTTTTAAGTACACTTCTCCAGTATATCCTTTTTTCTTTTTGTTTTTTTGCTCACAGCAGGGAGCAGCCATTTAAAAAAACAGAGCAGAGCTCATGAATGAAAGCAGTGCCACACGGCAGCCTGCTGATCTCCTATCTCTAACAGCTCAGCAAATCTCAAGGCAAAGATTTCTGCTCATCTGTTCTTTGCTTTTCCTCTGTCTCCGCACACACACACACCCACACCCACACAATGCAGGTTGCCCAAATATTGTGACAAACACCAGAGAACAAACCTTTGCTGTGAGATCTGCTGGATTGTTTGCTGCTCTCTACGCTCGATCTCTGCCTCCGTCTTTATTAACTGGGGAAGACTCGGAATAAAAACCTGCAAAAGTTATAGGGAAGGCAGATTATGTGTCTCATCTGTGAGGGTACGTGTGGCCACGACAAGCATGGAAACACAGTCTAAAAGTTGAGGGGGGGGGTGTCATATATAAAAATGGAGGAATTCAGTGCTGTAACACAAAACACACATTTAGCCTAAGCACTGCCCATCTCACTAGCAGGAATTTTCATGCTCTTTATTTCAAATCCCTGTAGCATTATCGATGTGAAGGCCGTCTGCAGCTCCGTTCAGGGACATACATGCAGCCTGCCTGCCTGGCTCTTAAGCAACTCTCTCAAATTTGATTTTGAAACCCAACAGGGAAATTTTTAAATGAGGAAATGCACTGTGGTTTTTTTCCCACAAAAAGAAAATTTGGAAATAACAGCTTCATCCTTCAGCAAAACAGCTCCCACTGAGCCCAGAAACAAGGCTGTGATTTCTTCTAGATAGACATAACACACAGCTCACACGGAACCTGAACACCTTTTACTTACAAAGCACAGCACAATGATTTATATACACATAAGGAAAATAACAAAGCTGATTCACTCCTCTTTTCATGAGAATTCAACTCGCACCGTGACTGAACAGACTGCTTTCCTAAAACAACAAATGAGAAAACAGCTCACACACATTTTTGTGGTTTTGGTAACAATAACTGGGCTGCAAATTTCTGGAGCTGCAGGTCTGGAGCAAAAAAAAAACCAAAAAACAAAACAAAAAAATGGCATCAAAAATTATGTTTGTCTTAAGAGGTTTTAAAAACAAACTTTCAACTTTTTTTTATTGTTTCCCATTTCTAGATGCTATTTCAAACCCATTACAATAGGTCCAGAAATTTCCTGAATATTTACCCACAAGAGTGAAGTTTTTAATCATCTGTCTCTCAGAAAAAGAACCCAGCATCGTATCAACTGTGAAAAAAAAAGGAACTATTGATGTTACATGGCTGTAAACTCCATTTTCACTGAGAGATTTCACCAGTACAGCCACCACCACACACTACCAGGAAACCAAGCTATGGTTCTGTTAGAGAGAAACCTTTTCAGCACTCAGCTGTCACCACAATTATGTTTAAAAGGTGAAAACTGCAGTAAATTTACATATTTCTCTTGTTATTTTCCAAGAGAGGCAGCCATGGCATTTATCACCATGCAATCAGTTTTGGGGACATCTGCAGCTATTTGTGTCTTAGCAACAGCAGTTGCTGGAGTAACCTGCTCAAAAGAAATAATAATCAAGGAAAGAATGAAATACTGGATAGTTGAGATTTTTTACTAGGGAAGAAAAGTTTAAATGACTGCATTTGATGCTCAGCAACTGTAACTGTTTCTAATTAAGCATCCCTGTTATACCATTCCCTCCCATGGCATCAGTGCTGGTAGAGGCAGTGGCAGCACCCAAACCACAGAACCACAGAATGGTTGGGTTGGAAGTGACCTCAGAGCCCACCCAGCCCTAACCCCTGCCATGGGCTGCGTGCCCCCCACCAGGTCAGGCTGCCTAGGGCCCATCCATGGCCAAGGGCACCTCCAGGGATGGGGCACCCACAGCTCTATATTGGCTGCTGAGCAGGGCTGGTGATGGGGTGATGAAGGCCACAGGTAAAGCTGAGACATTCAGTGTCTTTCTTACTTCAAGCTTTATTGTCAAGGCCTGCTGTCAGACCTTCCAAGACCTTGTGCCCAGTGACAGGGCTGGGAAGAGGACAGCACCTGTACAGACAGCACAGCTGGTGACCCTGGGGTAGCTCTCCCAGGAAGCTCTGCTGGAGGCTGCAGCAAAGGTCACTGCTTCCTACCTAGGGACTGTATGTGAGCCAAGGCTCACACCCTGAGCACCCACCTGAGCAGCTGAGCTGCAGGCCGTGCCCAGACAGGCACCCGTCACAGCCCACAGCCTGATGTCCCAGGCAGCCACAGAGCAGAGCTGTCAGCACAGGGCCACCTGGCACAGGCTGCTGCCAGGTCATGGCTGCTGTTTCAAACCTGAGACTGAGCTGATGTGATTTCTCATGTCTGCCCTACTGCAGACCCCTCTGCAGACCTCTCACCTTCATCCAGCTTGCCCCACTCACCCCTTGGGTGTTGAGGGAGGTACCCTTGTTGATGAGAATGCTGCTGCTGTGAGCCTTGCTGTCACACTCAGGACTCCTTCCTCTAGGTGTCCCTGCTGCTCCCTGACACAATCAGTAGTACAGAAAGATTAGGTTAGAGAGCATGCCATAAAAAAAACTGCACCTATACATGTCCGTAAAAACAAATGGAAGAAGGAAGTGGCCAATACCACTGCAGGGGTAAGGGTGCTCTCAGCTTCTGAAAGGTTGTATCAATACAGGGAATCATTGATTGAAAAAGAGCAAATGTGGCTTCCAAATAAAGCAGTAAGGGAAATACAGGCCACTCAGAGTTGCCTGAGTGGGTCAGAGGACCGAAGACCAAATCTACATGGAAACCATTCCCACAACGTGACATGCAAGAAAGTGGCTGGGAACAGACAGAATGGGTTCAAAGGCAAACGCTTCCTGACCAACCTGACTGCCTTTCCTGATGAAAAAGTGATTGACTGTGTGGAAGAAGAGAGCTGTAAGTACTCTGTAATTTGACTTTAGTAATGCAAAGTCACTCAGCATTCCTCAGGTGAAACTGAACTATGATGGATGAAAAACTGTCTGGACTGACAAGTTTACAGTACAGCAATTAGGGTCTACAATCTAACTAGAGGTAAAGTCAACCTACAAGAGTTGTCACTTGAAGCAACGTGAACATTTTGATCACGAGCAAGGTGATGGGACAGAAAACCCTTTCATCCTCTCTGTGGGTGACAGCAAACTGGGGCTTGAAGCTCAAATGCCTGAAAAGCCAAAACTGCAAGAGCTGTGACATGCTGCAAGCATGGGCTGGCAGAAACCCTACAGCATTCAACATGGACAAGTACTGTGTGCTGCTGCACCAGGGATGGAGTAACCCCAGGCAGCAGGGCTGGGATCCAACTGGAAGGTCACAGATAAGCAGGAAGGGAACTGGAGATTCCGGTGGACAAAAAGTTGAACAAAGAGTCGGCTGTCAGCCCCTGCAGCAATGAAGGCTATCTTCATTGCTATCAAGTGCTGTAGGCATCATGTAGAACAGGTCCCCTAACTTCTGGTATGTTGCTTGGTTCCATGAGGAAACAATCATGAAGACATCTTTGTTACTGTGAATACATTTTCCTTCACATCTTATCATTGAGAATTATCCCCTATCAAGACAACAAATAAAGCCTAGCAAAAACAATGATGCAGCTTCTGAAGTTTCTGATTATTGTAGGCTTACATCTGGACTGCAAAATGAATGTGGACAAATTAAGCACAAGGTTATTGCTAGGTGAGCTGCAGTAAGTGCTAGCATGTATCTTATATCTAGCTGACACCAGTTGCAAAGTGAACCATGTTACAAACTACCACAGAGGTCATAAAAAACTATCTAGCCTTACACTGTTAAGTTGCAATCAGATTTCCTTACCAGCTGGGCTGGGCACAACCCATTTTTGGAGCTCAGCACGCTTGGTTAGCCATATCATTTGTGCTGTGTGCCCACTCCCAGCAGTGACTAACAGGACTGGAGTTCTGGCAGAACAGCCAACACCTTCAGGCCTGCTCACCTCCTGCTCTTCCTCTCCTGAGAGGAACAGAATCACAGAATGGTTGGCTATGATGGGACCTTGAAGTCCCCCAGTCTCTGCTGCAGGCTGGCTGCCCCACTCCAGGTCACGTATCTTCTTGCACACCTAATGGAACATATAAACTTTCAGAAACAACAGCCTACACTATTTTCTACTGTCTTTCAACTCCAAAAGTTGTTCTTATCAAGAAAATTCCCCAAAGTGCCACCCTCCTTGACTTAGGCCTAGCTGACCCAGCAGGCTGCCAAAAATGCTTCCCTGAAATAGTCCACTTTCACCACTGAAAAAAGCTGCACTGGATTCTGATAGCTTCAGTATTTAAAAACGAATGCTTCCAGTGAAGACAATTACACGTTCTTTACAACAGCAGCCACAATAAAGGTTGTACCATTCAGAGATTAGACAAGCACAGCCTATACCTTGTTGTTGCTTTTTACTTCAGAATAAAGGTAAATTGTTCAGGTCCTGGAGTGATACACCACAGATTAATAATTTAAAGATGGCAACATTTGCCATTTTATTTCAGAACGCTAAGGGCAGTGGTATCACTGACTTACCTGCACTTCTTAGCTTCCTTCAGGTCAGATAAGTTTAAGTACTTTTCACTTCCTGGCTTAAAAAACATCTTTTTTCTTCGTATCTAAAAATGCCAACCTAGCAGCAGGCTTGGCATGACAGAGGGGAAGAATGGATACAGTGGAAAAGGAAGAAGAAAACATTTGTCTCTGCATAGCTCTCCAGATACCAGACAAGCTAATGAAGAAAATAAATAGTTCTTATTACCTTTGAGTCCCTTTATCATCTACAAAGGTGAACTCCTCTCCCTGTACACCAAGAGCTGGGGAAGGACAGGAAACAAAGGTTTAACACGCAGAAAAAAACCAAGGCAATGGTGTCTGAAATTTCAAGAACTCCTATAGTGGTACTGAACAAAACATCTGAATTATTGTAAATGAGACCAGACTTCTGTGTAAAATTTTAACACCTTGACTTTGACAGAAATGTTTTCTGTGATAGTATCTTCCCCAACTCATACACAGGAACAACTGTGTCTTTATCAAGAAAGAAGCGTGTGGAAATTTTTTCTAGTAAACCTATGGTTAAGCCTCTTTCAGAATACTGAGTTTTCAAAACTGACACTTGTTTTTCTCTGCTCTGAAAAGTAATTATTCGTCTACTTTTACAAATGACATTGGTACTGAATATGCAGTATTCTCTGTTCATCTGAAATCAATTACAATTAAGGAAGACTTTCTTAAGCTTTCCCAAATATAGAAGGGCAACGAAAATCATCATGGAAAAGAAATTAGCAAGGCTATTTTGTAAAATCTTCAAAATGGATTTACATGACAGTGTAGTACTTACAGAGAAGGAAACCATCAGCCAAGGTTTAAAATTGCCATGCACTTACGTTACGTTCCAGGTGACTCTCAGACAAACAGACTATCAGCTCTAAAACAACACAGATTTCAACATCCAAAGGAAGTTCTTGGGATGAGAGAACAGCTCTCTAGACATGGCTAAACTTCAGGAGGGCAGACCACCCTTTGCAGAACTGAACTACCATTTAATTGCCTCTGAAAATGGATGAGCCACATTCTTAATTCCCAAATTTATCTTAGAGATGAGAAAAGATCTCAGAGAGAGTCCACGCACTGAAGAGACAGCTAAGACATGCTGTGTTTTCTTCCCACAGCACTACTCTGAACACCAGGTCTGGCTAACACATTAGGAAGGAATGTGACTCCCTGCAGCACCACCTGAACTCTGAAGCTCCAGATGCGGCTGTAAGATAGGAGAAAAAACTGGAAATCACTCCCTTAGGTACCAGGGAAACTTGAGCCACAGCACCCACCTGAACTATGCCTTGACCACTGCTTGAGAGGATCACCAGGGAGGATACTGCTGAGGAGCAGCTTGCTTTGCTGCCCTTTAACAAATTAAAAACCTCTAGACAAATTAGGATGAAAGAAAATAAGGACAAGAAAAGGTAAGGAAAAGCTGAAGAGTGCCTCCTCCAACTTACAACCAACCAGTGTGTGCTGCTGGTCGTGGTTCAGGTGACCAAAGGAAAAAAGCTGCTGCTAGAGACAACAGAGCCTGGAGGTGGGTTGCTTGTAGGCACTGCTGGCTGTGAGATCAAACAAGATACCAGCTGCCAAGTCCTCTCAGTTCCAGTTAGGCACTCAGAAATTTCCCCTGCACCTCCATCCTGACAGGTCCTTGTTCATCTGCAGGGCAGAAATTTAAAATATTCCTATTTCTGATAGATAATACTGGTACTGAGTTACTCGAGTCCATCCTCAAATAATAAATGCTTTAAGTCCTGAATCTTGATGCAGAATGACTTATACATAAAAACACACTACTTTCAGGTTCTTCATTCACTTTAAAAAGCCACAACAGTATGTGTAACCACGTATAGCAATCCTTCAGTACATGAAAGCTAGGATGCAGTACATTCTATTTGCTGGAGAGATACTCCAACCCATTAACACAAAACATGAAGACCTTTTTAATAAAGCATATGACATAATCAATTCAGAATCCATCCAAACATCTCAACTTTTGCCTTGGTAACTGTGTTGTTGGTCTATTGGATTGAGAAAGAAAATTTGAGAAGTCAGAAGTTTTTTCCAAAGTCAGTAATTATTTGGGAATAATTACACAGCTGAACACATCTGTGATAGGGAAGTGACAGTTCTGCAATTTAATCCATCCCATAAACCAACAACACACAGTTACCAAGGTGCCACAACTGCTGCTGATGCTGCATGGAAAAGCTGAGATGCAGGCAAAAGACAGAAAGACATTGTGCACTGCTTCTCACAGCTTGTGCACTGCTGGACCTTCACCTCAGCTTCCCTTTACAAGGTTACAAGTGAGAATGCAGCGTAATGTTGGCTGTGCAGTAAAAACTGGACAGCAGAACTGCATGAGCACGAAGTAACACGTGGTGAGATGATTTTACAAAAACACACAAAGGTCAAACAGTACACAGTTAGGTACACAGGTCTGTAGTTTTGCAAACTGAGAAAAATAAATAATCTTTGGGCATTTTTTAAGCTGTAAATTATGAAAGCAGTGACTTGAGGCACGCAAGCTGCCGTGACTCTAAACAAAAGCTTATCATTTGGTATCTTGAACTCAGGATTATCTGCAAAAAGCCACAGAACTAAATAACCAAGGCAGGTAACAACTGTATAAATCGTATCCTAATAGCAAATACAACTTTTAATTGCTAGCTGGAAGTTACCAGGCTACAGACTAAGTGCATCACAGGAACAGAAGTAGAGATAGCTCCATACAGAAAAAGAGGCCTGGTATGATGATCCATCTATCCATCTGACTTGCTAGACTTGCTACAGATACCCCACAGCAAGGACTAGTTTCAGTCTGGAAACAACTTAGCCTCACCACGCAGTGCAGAAACCAAATAAGGCACCCTACCATGGAGCTGGATCCACATAAAGCTTCAGCACTTCTGCTGAAGCATTGGAACAGGTTGCCTAGAGAAGTAGTGCATGCCCCATCCCCAGAAATATTCAAGATCAGGCTGGATGGGGCTCCGAGCAACCTGATCAAGCTGTAAATGTCCCTGTACACAGCACGGAAGTTGAACTAGGTGATGAGGTGATAACCTTTAAAGAGACCAACTTTAACTATTCTATGATTCTATAAACCAGGAATATCGAGCAGAGCTGATCTGGGTCCAGCACAGCTCCAAAGCCCAACTGATCACAGGCACTGCCAAGCACAAATACATCCACTTGGATATGTCTGCACAAGCTCCAGTGCAAGCCCATACCAAACCCATCCAGACTGAAACGTGCAGGTATGTTTACAGATAATAAGAATGCACCTAGATTATGCCAACAAAGCTGGTAACAGGGCTGAAGGCATGACCTATGAGGAGAGGCTGACAACACTTGGGATGTTGAATGCAGAGAAGAGGAAGCCAAGAGGCAGACTCACTGCTCTCTGCAGCTTCTGAGAAAGAGGAGGTACAGAGGAAGGTGTCAGACTTTTCTCCCTATAAACAGAAGCAGGACTCATGGGAAGAGCACAAAGCTGCACCAGGGGAGGTTCAGACTGGACATTAGGAGAAGTTTCTTCACCAGGAGGATGGTTGAACACTGGGACAGGCTTCCCAAGAGAGATGGTTGATGTCCCATGTCTGTCCGTGTACAAGAGGCATTCGGATAATGCCTTCAATAGTATGCTTTAACTTTCAGTTAGCCCTGCAATGGTTGGGCAGTTGGATGAGATGACCTCTGGAGTGACCTCACCGCTGCCTTCTGGTATTTAAAGTATTTATAAACAAGATGGAGACTGACTTTTTATATGGTGTGACAGCAATAGGACAAGGGGGAACAGTTTTAAATTAAAAGAGGGGAGATCTAATTCAGATGTGAGAAATTCTTTACTCAGAGCACAGCGAGGCACTGACATTGCTGCCCAAAGCTATGGGTGCCCCATCCCCGGAGGTTCCCCGGGCCATGGATGGGCCCTGGACAGCATGATGTGGTGGGGGGCACCCAGCCCATGGTAAATATTAGGGCTAGGGGGTTTTGAGGTCACTTCCAACCCAGCTATTCTGTGATTCTGTTATCTCTACGGCCTTGTCCAGAGAAACTACTCTGCTCTCTTAACTGCCTCCATACAAAGCCACCACAGGCTGAGCAAAGCTGCCTCGAGCTGGAGCTCTACACCACTGACGGCCGTGTAGATGATGCACTGGCGCCCAGGCACACCGCGGGCTGCCCGGGGCAGCCGGGCCGTGCTCCCTCGTTCCCTCACACAACCGTTCCTTACCCCCGAGCTCAGGGAGCCGGACACTATCTCCCCACAGCTCTCTGATGCTCCCCAGCGCCGTCAAGAGGCACCGGGACAGCCGGGAGCACCGCTCCGGACCGGACCCGCGGCGCCCTGCGGCCGAGTGCTGCGGCCTAACCCGACGCCATCACCGAGCGGCCCTCGGCATCTCCCCGGACCCGCGGAAAAGACGGCGACGGAGCCACGCGCTCCTCCCGCTCCCGAGAGTCGCAGCGCGTTGGGCCTGAGGAGCCGGAACGGCGGCGGGGCCGAAGAGCAGAGCGCAGCCGGACACATCGACGATCCCTTACCGAGAAGCGGCCCCGCAGCCGCGCCCGGGAACGCGTCCCGCATCCGACATGGCAGCGGCGGCCCCGCGGCTCCGCAGCCGCAGCACGACCCGGAAGCAGAACGCCGCTACGCCGGAAGTGACGTCACCCCGCCCTGAGGGCGGGGGGCTGAGGAGGTAGTGCGGTTTCCAGGGCGCCTTTCAGAGATGTTTCTTTATTCTTGTAACAGTACAGAGCTTGCTGAGCTTTTAGTCTCACCTTTTCCCAGAATTCATGCGGTGACCGAGAGGAAACACAAATACCAAAAGGACCACGAATACTCGTAAACTTTGCCTGTGTGGTGTAGAAGCTTTGAAGTGTAAATGTAGAAAGACGAGAGGAGACCTGAAAGGCACCTGGGAAACGCACTTTATTGAGAAGAAGCTGTGACGGTCCCTATCGTTGCAAATTAAAACCGTGTCCTGCAGCCTGCTGTAAAGCTGAGCAGTAATTCCAGGAACGGAAGAAGGTCAAAACTCGTTTTAAAATGCCTTGTTGCTGACTTCATTATTGCATCATCTCGTGAAGCGTCCTCAGAGTTCGTTCACCATTCACCCATTCCCTTAAAAGCAAGTTTACATTTGTCCTCTTCAACTCACGCCTCACAGTTGGTGTCTGTGGAGTATTTGCTTTCTGTGTGTGTTTACAAACAGTGAGTAACCCAGATCTGCTGCAAGTTTCCCAGTAATTCTAGAGAAGGCCACACACTTACAGATTTCTACACAGAATAAATCCCTTTCAATTTCTTCCAAGAGTTGCCAGACTCCAGCTGTCAAGTGCTTTAGTGGCTATGAAGCAAGTAAGATCTACCTGTGTGGGGAGGGGAAAAGCTTTGCCAGCTGGAAGAGCATCTCAGCCAGGATCTACCATCTCAGGAGGGCAAAAATACAGAAGCACAGTCCTCCAGCTACGAGGATTTAGGCTTTTAGATGAAGTATTGAGATACTTACTGTGCTCTGGACGACTGCAGACACAGAGCAAAGATTTGAACGTGGCTGAGGTATGTGGTCAGGGAAAAGCCTCTGCAAAGAGATGCCAGCAGGTATTCTTTGTGGATGACCATTCTGGAGCAGAGAACAGAACCAGGAGGGAATGCATTTGGTTTATGATGGCATTCTGTCCTCTGCCTGGTAAAGGGTCAGGAGTGCACAGCTCGCCATGGGAGGTGGCATTAAGAAGAAAGAAGCATTCTAGCACTTCTGCTCATTTACACACACAAGCATAAAAGCTGCTCAAGGATCTGCAGGAGGTACATCTGAAGGACACCTGTCTCCACTGAACATAGACAGGTCTGACAGTAAAGTTGGTCCCACCATTAGAAAGACTCCAGCTCGTCCTTCACCTTCTCCTCATAACTGTCAAGCATGTGAAGGTTGCTGACAACACACACAGATCACGAGCACTGCCAGGCCAGACAGACTTTTCTTATCAGCCAGATTCTCCCATATAGTTTGAGGAACCAAAAAAAAAGATTGTTAAAAACAAGTAGCTTCCCTTCCTTGCCCTGCCCGATTTCCTGTGCTGGATTGAGTAATTTCAGTCAGAAAAAGAAACCTCAGTTGTCTCATGACTTGTAACAGAAATTGGCACCCCTGGAAAACTACCCCATGGCCCTACTGACTGCAGCCCAGCCCTGGGTGAGGAGTCTCAAGTCTTTCACAATTACATGAGTTACATCTCTGCAAAGTGCTCTGCATCACTGTGCATCACTGGTTTACTCAGAAAGTGCTGCGACCCAACCTAATACTTCATTTGTGGTAAACTATCAAGAACCAGTTAGCTTCTTTTCTTCATAGCAGAAATCAGAAGGCAAGGGAAGGAAATAATGCACAGTTGCTTTTTGCAACCCTCATTCAAATAAATAAGAGCAAAGATAGAGAAGCATTTTTAGGTTTTTTTGTTTGTTTGTTTTTTGTCTTTTCATAAGAATAATGCCCGTGCTGACAGCAGCCTTCTGTTACCCAGAGCCTCCAGAACGAGGTGGGATCTCCACAGACACAAAATTAAAATTAGCAGTCACCCCAAAACTACCAAACTGAGTGCAAGAGGCCACTTATTTTCCAGTTCTGCAATCATACAAGAAAGCAGGGCAGACAGCAGCCCCCTCTTGGACATAATGCTGATTTGGGATGGGGGCTGAGGCACTACCAGTTCCTCTTGCTTTTTTTTGCTTTGTCCAGTGACTTGTCTGATTCAAAAGCTGTGAGCAAAGACAGTTTGTAACAGCTGCTTGCAGGCACCTGGGAAGTACAGACCCTGACAGACCGAGGGAGTAGGCAAGAAGGGATCAGAGGTGCAGATCTCTTCCTCAAAGGCTTTGGGAGGAACCCCTCAGACTGTGTCCGTTCTGACCATTTAAGCTTCTTCAGCTCATATTCTTTACAGAACTGTGCAAGCCACTCAGAACAGTTACTGGATTGTGTTATCAGCTCAGTGCATTCCACCAGATTGCTTGGAAGTCATACAGCTGTGATACTGGACTCTTCCTGGAAGCTGAGCAGGCAGAGGACCAGGCATGGTCCTACCAGGGCTGACATCATGGATAGTTTCAGTGTATTTTGCCTATTGCAGATGCTTGCTGCATTTCTTTCAGGTAAAACCAGATTGCCCAAGCTGCTCTCTGTGCCCACACCACAGACAGGAGGTGCTTTTCTCACAGATTCTTCCAGCTTTCAGTTCTGCTTGTTGACAGTGATAGAAGAAATCACAGAATGACAGAAGTTAGAAGGGACATCTGAGTCCATCTGGTCCAGCAGAGACATCCAGAGCCCCTTGCCCAGCATCACATCCAGGTGGCTTTTGAAGATCTCGAAAGAGGAGATTCTCTGGGCAACCTGTGCCAGTGTCCTGGCCCTCACATTAAAAAGTTCTTCCTGATGTTCAGGGGGGACCTCCTATGTTCCAGTTTGTGCACATTGCCTCTTGTCCTTTCACAAATGAGCTCTTGTAACAGGAAAAATGAAAAGTAATATCCTGTTCCTCGGTCATGTCCCTCCGTGCCTTCGTTTGAGACAAGATGAGTGACTCATTCGTGCACCTCAGTCTGCAATCAGAACCGACAGACCTAGAACCCAATGGCATCCTCTTGGTGAACGGTGCCCTCAATCACTGTATCTGTGGTTTGCCTGGAGCATTTGCGACTCCCTTTCATGCTTTTCAGATTCTGTGACATGTGCATCCGGAACTTCTTGGTAAGGAAGCAGTAGATGATGGGGTCCAGCACACAGTTCATACTCAAGAGGCACAAAGTCACCTGGTGGGCATCATTGAGCTGCTGGCGAAAGCGACAGTTTTCCTTCTCCCATTGCTCCAGAACAGTCAGTGTCCAGGGCAGGTCTACAATGTGATGAGGCACAAAGCTTATGATGAACACTACCAGCACTGTGCAAACCATCCAGAGCGCCCTTTGCTTGACGTGAGCGCTCTTCTGCTGCTGCCCTGATTTGGAGAACAGGGCCCTGATAATGAAGATGTTCCAGACTAGGATAAATAGGAAAATGATGAAGAAGAGAATGCAGATGATGACGTGAATGGCAAGAACAGGTGTGACATCTCCAGAAGAGTCATAGCGCTCAAAGCAGCGCGTGTAATTCTTTGATTTGATTTTCTCCACGTTTGTATTATCATCAAAAATATAATACAAAGCGCTGCCCACTGTTATGATCCAGATAGCTGCTGATAGAAAAATACCCCTTCTCCGGGTGGTAAACTGAGCTGCTCTAATGGGATTAGTCACAGCTTGGTAACGGTTGTAGGTAATGACCATCAGGAAGGCCACAGAAGCGTAGGTGTTCACGAAAAATAAACAGCCAGCCACGTTACAGAGGAGCTTGGGCATGATCCAGTCTCCGTGGTGGTGATAGTAAACAATCCACAGTGGCATTGTAACAAGGAAGAGCAGGTCAGCTACTGTCAGGTTCAGCATAAATATCTTGATTTCATTCAGTTTCTTGGTGGGGTAAATACGGCTGAAAATCCAGAGCACGTAGCAGTTGGCGACAAAGCCCAGAATGAAAATGATGCTGTAGAAAGCAGTGAAGAGGCTGTAACGAAACTCAGAGTCTATGGGGCACGTAGTGCCTGCAGCATTATCTTTGCCTACTCCAGACATTGTGCTGTGGAGTGGACACGTGTGAGCCCCGATTTCCAGCTGTATCTTTTCTTCTTACCTGAAAATAAGAAGCATGAAATGAGCTGACTGGTACTGTGCCATTGCCGTGTGGCTCAGACACCTGCTCTGTCCCCTTGGGTCCTGTCATCTCCCCCATTTCCATTCCATACTATCCTCTGTGTCTCCATCCAGTGTTTTGTTTTGTTTTGTTTTTGCTACAGTGCAGATCTCAGATCACTAATCTTAAAAGAATTCTGTAGGAATGTTCATATAACAGATAAAACCATCTCTTACTCTCCTCCCAGCTACATAGACTGAGCTTCTGAGTCTCTTACTATCGGCATACAGGTTTTTCTTGACTCTTAGCTACATTTCTCTTTCTTAAAAGCCTGCCTGTCTTCAGTTGTGCCCTCATTTTGAGCTCAGACTTTTCTCAGATCAATTTGGCTCTTTTTCTTCTTTTCTTTTCTCTACCATTTCTTCGTCAAATCCAATTGGAGCTGCAGCAGTGCTGTGCTTTCCTGTGTCACACTAGTGAAGCAACTGACAGTCACTAAAGAGATGCCTTCAGGATTTTAATATTACCAGTCCTCACCTCAATTAGTAGTTCTTCAGATCACACCTACAGCTTTGACATCCAACTTCTGCATCATCAGTACGACCTGTGTTCTTGACTCAGGTCTGTGTGGGATGCAGATCGACCCCTGCATACCCCAACCTGCTTATTTCACCATACAGAGGAGATAAGGCCTGCTCTTCTCTCTAGCACCAGCGCCCTGTGAGACACTGGACAGGCACTGACCTCTCCACAGCACAGTCCTGCAGATCTGCTGTTTTTTTGCTCCCTCCAGAAGTCGGGGGATGATGACTGACTATTGCAATCACTGCTTTGTTGGGAGGAGCCACCAAAAAGAGCGTGAGGCTGCTCATTCACATCACACAGGGTTTGATGTGATAATCTGAGCTAACAAAGGGTTTATAAAATGCAGAACGTGGTGGTTTACCATGTAAACCTTGCCACCAGTCATGATGCCTGAGCTTCTTATACAAATTAGGAGGGCAAATCCGAGTGCTGTGCGTTGCAGTGTGCTTGCTGTGGCCCTGCCAGCCCCATGGACAAGTGTTTTACAACGAGCTTCCTCCTGGGCAAGCACCCTTCTGCCTCAAAACTTTGCATCTTCCCTAGTAGCAGTGGCACAAAACCCTCTCTGAGGCACTTTGTGCCCACATGTTGTTGGTTCCTCATTTGCAGTGCTGCAGTTTTCCTCTCCAAATAAGGAAGTCAGCTTCACCTCAAGAAAATTGCCCCTTTCCTCAGAAAACTCTGCCAACACCTTTGTACTTCTTTGTACTTCCCAGCTGGGAGGAGAGGAAGGCAGCAGTCACCTTCCCCAGCCTGTCCTTCCTTACTCCTCATGGATGCCTTATGGATACGACAATTATGGATGCCCGTGACCTCACATGGGGCCCTCCCATTGCTGCTGGCTGCTGTGCTCCCTGTTCTGATTCATGCAGGGCTAAAGGCAAGTCCTGCTCTCACCTCATGGCTCCATTTCTGCACCCTCATTTATAGATGAAAAGTGGTAATCATCACAATGTGGCCTTAATTACATGGACAGCGCAGCTCTCCCACTCAATGGGGACCCACCCCAGCTGAAGACATGGGACAATTGGGAGGGTTTGCATCCCTGGCTCAGGGGGCAGCATGCACTGATGCTTCAGGAGAGGGCTGAAGAGAGATTCATGTAGACCTCCACACTTGATGCACTCTTCTAATGGCAGAATAAGTAAATTGAAGTCCTAATTACCTAAGATTATTAGAGACATCATGGTTGGTTCTAATCTGTACCCTAAATTGAGCATTCTGACTGGCTGCCACCTTCAGCAAATAGTTCTGCTGTTTGGGACTGGGATCTTTGATCTGTTGCTCACAAAGTTCATCTGAGCAAAACCCTTCTGCCCCTGCTTGTCTGCTGCTGCACACAGGGGCTCTGGGAACTTCCCTGCAGAGCTGCCCCCAGCAGCCAGACTGAGCAGATGAGCTGTTAAAGAGGGTAAACCCACACATCCCCCACCTGCAAAGCCTTACACCTGGGGAAGACAGGTTTGGGCTAAGGGCTGTGCTCTGACTGGAGAGATGAATCCAAGGATGTGCTCTAAGCTGTTAACTGTGCTCTGGCAAAGGTGCAGGATAGGCAGTGGGAGAGGACAGTGCCTTCTACAAGCCGTACTGGCAGGGCTTGGTCAACTCATCTCCCTTGGCAGTAGTCAGCTGTGCAGTGCCAATGCTGAGGTCCTTCAGAGGATCTCAGAAGAGTTCTTCCCTTCTTGTTTGCCAAGCCAGATGTTCTACATCACACAACTAGAAGAGAGCAAGGCACCACTGCCCTCTAAACTTATTCAACACCAATTTTATTCTTCAGTCAGATGAACCATATGGGTCACCTCACTCAGCCTCTCCTCCTGAAGCAGTTCCCCTTTGTATAGGACACAAATGTCCTCTGTGCCACCAGTGGGGGTCGAGCTGGGGCTGGCAGCGCCAGGTCCTGGCAGCTCCAGGTCCCATTCTCAGCTGCAGCTGCACTATGAATCATTAAGGCTGGAGAAGACCTCAAAGATCATCTAATCCAACTGTTCACCTACCATCAACACTGCCCACTCAACCATGTTCCTTAGTACTGTATCTACATATCTCTTGAACAAATCTTATGCTATCTCCTCCCAGTGCTGGTATGACTTTCAAATTCTCTTCCTACTATTCTCCCCCAGCAGATCATTTTGGTCTCTCTTCTCCCAGTGTCTCCCAGGTTGGAGTTTAAAACCAGATTTTTCTAATTTCTTGACAGGTTTTTCTAGCCAGCACCCAGTCTGCTACAACGTCCAGTGGAGAACACGATAAGCATGGTGAGCCCTGCAGCTGGGACACTCTCTGAGGCTCCTGCACCAAAGAATTAGTGGCTGCCTGAGCTGATCACCCCATTCAACATATTTAAGAGAAGCTGATGAGTCTACCCTCCATCAAATTTTCTGACTGCTTCTACTTTAAGATCTGAATAACCAATATAGCAGTGAGAGCCATAATTTGATTACACACTCTGTGAGAAAGAAGTACTTTCTCTTGCACTATTTGCCACTAATCTGCAGCATTACCACATCCCTGGTAGCTGTAGTCCAAAGCCACTGCCTAGTACACCAGTGCATCAGCTGATAACCCCCAGAGGTTCCTATCCTCAGCTCCACCACATGCAGAACTAGAAGTGGAAGTCACCAACTGCACAGGAGAGTGGCTGGGGCAAACACAGGCTCTGGTCCCAGTCTCTCCAATGGGCCACGCTGTCCCAGTAAGGATTCACAGGCTGATGGCTACGACACCAGAAAGACATCTTTCAGCAGGAACAGCACCAATCAAATCTATTTTGTGCTTACCACGATCAAAGGGATTCAATGCAACGTGTCCATCTTCAGCTCCAGTAGAGATCGGTGTCTTATTGTGGGTGCTCGGTCCTCTTCTCAGTGCTATATTCTCTGACCAGGGTCTGAAAGGTCTTCACGAGGGCAGCTCTCAAGAAGAGGACACCAGAGTGGGAGCAACTGCAGCATGACTGCAGAGTCACTAGAGAAGAGGAAATGTGTGACATCAGCTCAAGGGAAATGAGAAATAAAATAGCTTTGTAGAGGAAAGGCAATCAACCGCAGCGAAGATCTGGAAAGTCCTTAGGGCTGTTTCCTCAGAATATCTTCTGATAATCCCAAAAGAAGGCAGAGTTGGAATTTTCCTCTAAAAGCAGAATAGTAATCCACTTTTTGTCCCTGGGATTAGATAGCGTTTGAACATCCTTCTTCTATATACAGGTGAATTCACTTCTGGCAGAAGCCAGAAGAGTTTTGACCCAATAATTTGAAGGAAAGGAAGTGCCAGAAAACTCATGTACCCCACAGATAGACTCATTCTTTAGCAGAGTCTCCTTCACATTTGTGTTCGGTGTGAACTGATCCAGGAATACAGCTGTGCCAGATCTCCTTTGATCTCAGGGACCTTCAGCAGACGCTGGGACACAGCAGCATGGCAGACCTTCACCTGGAGCATTCCCCATCACATCCTGAGCACCATGGCTGGGGCAGCCTGAAGAGCACTCATCACAGGAACACAAACCAGTGCTCAGGGGGACACCAGAGAGAAGCAAAGCTGCAGGGACAGCCCCAAGCAGGCCAGCACATTCCAAACTGCAGTGCCCATGGTGCTGGTTACCCTGCCCTCCATGCAGGAGGCACCAGCAGTGCTGCACTGCTCTGAAGGTGAACCAAAGTCCCCACTCCTCCTTGGAGCAGTCAGAGCCCTGTTTGTGCCCTGCCCACGAGAGTGATTCTGGGAACTCCAATTAAAAACAAACTAAAAGCACTCCAGGGAGGCTGGCTGGCAACTGGGCTGTGACTTTGGACAGAGCAACCGGTGAGGATGTCTTGTCACCAGGGGAAGGGACCATTAGCAAAGGCTGCAAAACAAAGCATACTGTCCTGAGCAGCCAAGTTCTTAGAGGAAACAAAAGCCCAGGAGGTCTAGGGAGGAGTTCTGGTCAGAAATCAGACCCTGTTCTTCTGGGGCTCCACCACTGCTGTTTCTGAATGTGGGACATTGGATCCAGCATTAAAATGTGTGGTGGTTTCAGGAGCCCAACTTCCAGAGCAGCCCTGGTCTTCCAGTCCTGGGGAAGCACACAAAGCACTGAATGCCATCTTGAATATGCTCTTAGTTTTATTATTAAAAAAAAAAAAAGCAGTCTAATTATTTTTTCCTACTATAATCGATTCCCTTGCTGTGCTTCTAATCAGCCGTAATAGTACTTTTGCTTGTTGCATCCGGGATGCTGGATCCTGAAGTAGCTCTTCCAATTGCTGCTGCTCGGGGCCAACATCAGGCTGGAGGGCAGCAGGATGCTCCCCTGGTTCCTGGCACCACGTCAGCACTGCCAGGATGAGCTCCTTCCACGCACGGAGATGGGTGCTGCCTCCTTGCATGCACTGTGTCCCTGGAAGGTTTTCCTGCACTCATTTCCTTGAGGCAGAGCCTGCTGTTAGCAGAATACCCATTTTTGATGACCACACATTAGTTGTGCAGATGATGGTTTAGAAATATGATATCATTAGCAAAGCCCTGCAGATGATTTTCCAAGAGCAAAGCGACGTTATTAATGGAGAAAAGCTCAGTGTGGAGTGCAAGCGGAGCACACAGCAGAGCAGTGCACACACTCTGCGTGGAGCCAGGCAGACTCTGGATGGTTTTGTTTCACAGAGCCCAGGGCAGCCTGTACAAACCCTCAATCAACACTGGGGTTTTGTACACTGCAGCTCAAGGCTGCTCTGAATTGAGGTTTTGCCCGTGTGTCCCTTTGGGCAGGAAATCCCTTTGCTCTGAGGGCAGTGCTGTCCAGCACGGCTGCTGCACTCGCTCCCCAGAATCACAGAGGATGCATTGAGGTCCCCACCTCGTTATGGGGGATGGCATTAAAGCACAGCCCCCAGATGAACAGCAGCAGATCGTGCTGCCACAGCCACGTCCCCGGATTCCCACTGCTGTGCCCGTGGTTGTGAGCTCTCTGCACAGCACGGGGCAGTGCCACCACTCGGGGCACCAACTCACACCTGCCAGGCACCCAGGCAGGGAATCCTCAGGGGGTGCACAGCCAGCCCACGTCCCACCACCACCACGAGACAGAGCAGAAAGAGCTGGAGAGCTCAGGAGGGAGGTGAGCAGAAGGGATGGGATGGGATGCCCTTACCTCGGGGCTGTCCGGCCCAGCAGACCCTGGCCCTCAGCGAGCAGCAGCAGCGTGCTGAGCCTGGAGGAGCAATGTCAGGAGGAGTAGGGACAGACAGGAAAGAAGGCGCTGGTTTGCAGGTGGGTGACTCACTTCCCTCTTGGCACTTGCAGCCTGGCTGGGACGTGCCCTGGCCACACCCTGCTGCACACCACCAATCTCACAGGGAAACAGTTGTGCAGGACAGGGGCTCACTGCTCTCTGGCATGACCATGGGATGGGGCAGTCCTGCCTGCAGCAGTTATAGGGGTCCGGGCTCAGTGTCTTCCAGGCTTCTCACTCCCTTCCAGGCATGGGGGGCAGCCAGCACAGCGCTCCAGGCTCATCCCAACACCTCAGCAGCAGCTGGTGACTCACAGTGAGGCACCGTGTCAGGATGAGACTGCTCAGAGTACCAGAGAATGATGGAGGTACACCAGCCAGAAAACCACTCCAGGCTGCAGCAGCAAGTTCCATTGCCCCCTCTGCAGCTTTATAGACCCCCTCCCTCATCTCGTGCTCCTATGCCATTGCTTTGGGAAGAAAGGGGGGCATCTTTGGGACCCACTCGCTCTTTGTCTTGCTGCTGTGACCCAGAGCAACGTTCAGGTTCCACGTGGGGTTTCCCCAGGTGTGCACTGACATCACATGGACTACAGGCATAACACCACCCTGAGTCACTCGTGTTGTAATGAGATTCCACATTTCCTTCTGCTGCCTTCGTTCACCGCAGGCTGTTTGACAAGGAAATGCTGTTGGGTTTTCTTTCTCTTAACGAGAGCCAGCACTGGTTGCTGCAAGGAAGGAGGCACGAGGATTCTGAGAGTTGGGACAGCCCCAAAGGGCTGCACTGTTTCCTGAAAGTGCATTGTATCCAACCTGGGCTGTTACCAGAAGGAACAGGCACAGCCCATAGTCGCACATCTTCCCCTCTAAGCCTGCTGGACGCTCAGCTGCTGCATTTGAACCACAACAATTGCTCTGGGACACGTGCCAGCATGATTTTCCTTTACAAGTGCCCCTCCTTGTCATCAAAACACACAAACAAACCGTTCCATCCAGGTCAGCTACAGCCAAGTGTCCAGACAGGAGCTGCCTGCAGCTGAAAACGATGTGAATGATAAGAAAGGTGACAGATAAATGCCATTGGTTATTTTTCAACTTAAATCCCTTGTCTGCTTTGGTGAGAACAGTTCTGCCTGTGAGGCAAAAGCAAGGGACTCTGCACCTTAGTTTCATGTTAATGCTACATCTGGATTTGGCCAGGTCACCCTTCTGCTCTGGCTTGGAGGAAAGGCCACATGCCATCAGAATGGCTGAAACAAAAATGAGGTTTTTGTAATCTGTGAGAAGGATACAGAAGATAGTGTGAGGATTTTAGGATGAGAGCAGCACAAAGGAGCTTCAGGTTGGACATCAGGAACAGTTTCTTTTCCAAAAGAGCAACGATGCATTGGCACAGGCTGCCCAGGGAATCATGGGGTCACTGTCCCTGGGGGTATTCCAGAGCCATGGGGATGTGGCACTGAGGAATGTGGTCAGTGGGCATGGTGGGGGTGGTCTGGGACTTGGGGTTTTTCCAACCTTAATGATTCTTTGACTTCTCCGCCGCTGTAGGACACCTGGATATCTCAGAAGGGAAATGTGGATGAAGCAGGATGTCAGAGAGGCTGACAATGCACAAGAGTCCAGATCAGTGGTATGGAAGAGGTTAAGCTACAGATCTCCTGCTAGAAATGAAAGACCCAGTTCTCCCAAAGCACGTTCCCGTTCTTGCCCAAGGAGTCTGAAGCCTTTTTGTGCTCGTTTTATGCACAACACCAAGTCCAAGCAGCAAAAGCCATTGCCAGAACACAGGAGCTGCCAGCAGCCAGAGGAGCAGCAGAGCTCTGGGAAATGAGAGATCTCAGCCTGCAGTGCAGCTATGCATGCTGTCACACCCTGATGCAGCACACTGGTGCACAAGACAGGAAACAACACCCACATCCCATTTCTAAGTGTGTATCGCAGCTGCCTGAGCACCAGAGTTTGCTTCCATCTCCATTTGTAAGAGGAAGAGGAAGCCAAGACAGCTCGTGCACTCTAGATAACAGCACTGCAACAGCCAAACTCTTTCTGAAAAAAACCTGTCATGCTAAGCCCAACCTCTCACAGTTTCAGTTGCTACAAGAGAGCATAGTCTAGCACAAAAACCTCCTTTTTGGAAGAAGAGGAGAGCATGTTTTCTTGATCTCTCCCACCTGGGTCCTTCTATTCAGCATTACCATACCTATAGGTAATCCACCAGAGCTACAGTTACGCTCCTGAAATAGGCAGGGTAGAAGAAAGAGGGGTTCTCCATGCGTTTACGAGGACAAGGCATCAGTTTAGGAAGAAGAAAGATACAGCTGCACACACAGTTTAGGCAAGGTGCTGCTGGACCCAAGCCACTTCACTCCATACGACGCCCAGCAGCAGCTAGATGATGAGCAGAAGACAGCACCTCAACCAGCACCTGCCAGTACATGGCTGAGACCTCCTCAGCTAGCAGGAAACGTATTTTTGTGTCTTTTCAAGTAATTTCCCGTTCATTTCCCTCCATAACCTCTTGTTCTCAGGTTCAGGAAGAGAACAGCTTGATGAGTTGGTTTCACATGCTCTTTTTGAAGGCTACACAGTAAAACATGTATGAAACACAGGCATCTGTGTGATCTGTAAGGCACCTCCACAACACAGCTTCACAGCTTTCTACTTCATTCTGTCTCTGCTAATAGAACTTTGATCTATTCACTGAGGGCTCCTGAGCAGCAGGAGAGCACACCACTGTGTGCAAAAACATAAGATAAACGTTAACACAACGGTTTATGTCTCTCAAGAACAGATTTCATCTCTGGCTTATCACTTAGGTTTTCCATAGCTGTCATAACTTGATGTATGAAGGGAAAGGTAATCTCTTTGCCTTGAAGGGAACCAAAACCTTCAGGAACAGTTTTGGGATTCCTAGAAATCTCCTTACTCCCACTGACATATTTTCTTGTTCTACATATCAAGGACAAATACTTCAGCCTACAGCACTGATCCAAAAACAGCTCCAAAGAATAAGACCTGAGGGTTTTAGGACTTGCATCAGCTCTACCTCTTGAAATTGAACAGTGTTTTATTCAGTCTGGCATACGTGGCAGAGGCTGACCAACAGCTCAGAGTGCATCTGTTGGGTGCCTGCATTGTGCATTCACTTATTATCCACCCAAGCAATTCAAACTGGTTTGATTTTACAAAGCCTGAATAAAAGGACCAGAATTAACCTCCCAGGTTCCCTTCAATACAGCATGGAAAAGTCAGCAAAGGGCCAGCTATTCTGTTGCTAAAGGCCACCCAGGTGATGGGAAGCTTCCAAGGCCCTGGCTGAGTAGATAAGGCAGAAGAAAAACTGCATATTGAGACATACAAACATACAGGTGAGACAGGAAGAATGGGAATTGAAGGTGAACAACCTTACTTCTAAGACACATTTTGCTGCCCCAGCCAAGTCATACTCAGTGGAACAAATGACTCAAAGGAGCTCACAGCGACACTCTTTGGGGCCACACTCATCAACAGTCACATTTCTGAGAATCAGGAACTTAACATGGGTCATATAAAAACATTTCAACTTCTAATGGGACTCATCCTATGCTACTTGAGAAAAAAAAAAAAGGGAAAAGAAGATCTGAATGGTCAGTACCATGTGTCAGCAAAGACATTAACCGTGAGAAAGGAAATGCTGCCAGCGAGACCCGTACTTGAAAATCAAAAGCAATGACTGGGAGAAAAGTCACTGGGAGAGATCTCTAAGTGAGAAACACTTTGCCAGGGGAACTAGAGCCAGCCGAGTTAAAGGGACAGCTAAACTTCTGGGTGAGAGACTCCAGGTGGATCTTCTGCACAACACAAAGCTCCAACTCCTCTGAGCTGCTGCCCAGTGCTGCTCGTTTCTTACAGCCCTTCATCCAGGAAGCAGAAGAGACAGCACCTCAGAGATAACACCACAAAAGTTAACTAACATTTTCCCCAGAACGACAGCATCTAATTGCTGCCTCAACAAGGAAGCTGTCCCACCAAAGCATTCCCATGAGCAATGTCAACAAAAAGGAATTGCACTGTCTGAACACGGCAACACTGCGCAGTTCAGTCTACCTCAGTTTTATGAGGAAGGCATGGTTCATATCATCTGGTCACACAGACCACTGTATTACAGGAAAAGAAGAAACAAAGGTAAGTGGAAGACACTAGCCACCTTTCAGCAGATTCATCTAAGCCCCAGGCTGTGTCAGAAAGCACTGCATTCCTGCAGAGAACTGTCTGGTAACAGTTTGATCACTAAAAACTTCTAGGTTGATGGGCACACCTCTTCAAAGGCAGCAGAAACAATCTTTCAGATTTGACCATCTCTAAACACAAAAATCAGCACAGTGGATGAACTCATTTGAAGATAAGAGTATAAAAGGTGAGTACAAGTGAAGGGAAGTGGCTAGAGGCAGTGAGGAGGATGAAGAGCAGTATCTTCATGGCAGCACCTACCCACAATCCCAGGTATGAGGATGGCCATCAGAACAGAAGGGAAGAGTCTCCAAGCTCAGACAAAGGTCTCCAGAGGAGTCTGCCAGGAACGTGTGAATCAGTAGTACACTCCACTTTGTATGTCTTTAAATAGTTGAGATCATTTTGAAACTGAAATGAACACCTGAAGCACAATTTTAAAAAACAAAGCTCACAAGTTTAACCTGATCCCATAGCTCTGAGTTGTGCTCCCCCTAGCAGCTTCTTAAGTCCTCCCACCCCATCCATGCTCCCACTCAAAGGCATGGCAACAAGACCAGGATTCAGCACAGACCCTGGGACACCAAGTCCAGAGTCCACTCAGGCAGCATCCAGGGAAGAGCTGTCCTCTCCCAGTCTTCTCTGCTGCCACAATGGAGGACTGCAAACTCAAAATTCAACTCATATCAGACTTTGGAATAACAGCAAAACCTTACCAGGGCACGTGTTACTGAGCAGTGGTAACATCTCAGTGAGCAGCACTTCAATTACTCAGTTTGCAACTGTATCTTTGAATAATCCCATGCAAGAAAAAAAAAGGTAACTTGGGTAAAAATTTATTTTACATACAGACCATTGCAACTTAACTACTATTTGAGACATTATTTTATCTTTACAGAAAGTGACCAGCTGGTCTGAGATTAACAGAAGTGTAAGCTTGAGAGCTGGGATTTCAGAATGGAAATCAGATCTTGGGAGAAGAGTCCTTCCAAGCACCACACAGAGCAGTGAGGAGCTGCAGGTCTTTAACTGCAGGTCAGCTGCACTGAACAGTAATGGAAGCAGATCTCCAGAGTCAGCTCAGACCTTTCTGAAGCTGAAATTGCTGGGAAAGATGATGCCTGGACAGATGCAGATGCATTTCTGACCTTTTGTTCAGCTCACAAACTAGAAATGAATATAGTGAAACAGCACAATCTCTGTAAAGTACAAAACATCAAGTTACAGGGCAGCAGACAGACAGGACAGCAATAATGGGAGGACCCTCCTAAGCCATGGATTCTACGTTCAGCGGGTTCCTGGCTGGGTTCACACTATGGCCCTAGTTCAAATGGACTGAGTACAAAAAAATACTTTGACCAATAATTAATTGTACTGGAAACAAACAGTCTACTAAAAAGCAATTCTTACTCTAGGTGCCAATGAGTCCTTAAAAGCAGGGAGGGGACTGGGGAGCTGCTCTTTGGCAGTGCCGCCAAGATCATTCACGCTGCTCCATTTTTACTTTAGGAGGTCTCAGGAAGGTCCTGTTCTTCTTTTCTTTCTTGCCCTTTGTATTTGCCTGGAAATTTCTCCAGCTGTCCACACGACCATCTCGACTTTCCTAGAAAATAAAAGACAAGAAGTGGAAGGTTAACAACTGCAAGAGCCAGAGAACATATTTGGCATACTAGCTTTGAAAGATCAGTATCGGTTTGCCCCTTACACTGCAGCCTGGCAGCCAGGACACACAGACACCAAAACACCAAAGCAATGGATGCAGTACAGTGGAACCACAAATAAGTTCACACCACCTGGGTAAGCAATATGCTGCTTTCTTGTTTCAAAAGCAATGGGCTTGGGGTATGCAGGCCTCATGACAGTGCACTGAATCCTCCTGAAAAAAAAAGGAATACTCTCCACAAACCCAACCTATGATCTCAAAAGGCTGAAGATTTCAGGACTGAGAAGTCCAGGGACAACTCACTTCACTGTGTGATCCACATGCTCAAGTCCCTTCTGAATATGTATCTGTGCCTGCAATACTGGTGCTGCATGCAGGCTCAGGCTACAACAGCTGCTCTCCTTCTCTCACCTTTCCTCTATGGCTGCATGGCAGCAGGACAGTCCCTAGCAGTGACCTGCACGATGAGACACAGAGCTCATTCAGTAAGTCTGCAGATGACACAAAAATGTAATACTCCACTGAGACACAGGGGGTCGTGCTGCCATCCAGAGGGACCTTGACAAACTGGGGAAAGCATCCAATAAGAACTTAATGAAGTTCAATAAAGAAAAGTGCAAAGTCCTGCCCCTGGGAGAAGAACTCCAGGCATCAGTACATGCTGGAGGTCACCTGGCTGGAAAAGAAGTTCTGCAGAAAAGGCCCTGAGGGTGCTGATGGATGCCAAGTTGACCACAAGCAACATTCCCCTGCACAAAGGTGGCTGAGAGTATCCTGGACTGCACTAGGAGCATTGCCAGCAGGCTAAGAGTGGTGATCCTTTCCCTCTGCTCAGCACTGATGAGGTCGCACCTGGAGTGCTGCATCAAGTCCCAGGCTTCCCAACAGAAGGAGGAATCAAGTTATCACAGAGTTCAGCAAAGAGCCACAGAGATGCTATGACTGGAACATCTCTTCTATGAAAGAAGGCTGAGACAGTTGGCTGGGACTGTTAAGCCTAGAGAAGAGAAAGCTCAGTGGGGGTATCTCATCAACATGTACAAGGATCTGAAGGAAAGGTGCAACGAAGACAGAGCATGACTCTTTTCAGGGGTACCCAGTGAAAGGACAGGAGGCAACAGGCAGAGATTGACACACAGGAGGTTCTGAGTACTAGGAAACACTTGGCCCTGGGCACATGGCTGTAAGTGGAGCTGCTTGAGTAGTTCACCTCCACAGATCCCTTCCAACCTCAGCTGTTCCATGATAACACTTTTTTGAGGGATATGGTAACTTCTGTTCTAATCCTCTTGTTTCTTACCATTTGTTGGTAGAAGCCATTTCAGCTTGAAATTTCTGGGAAAGCAAATACTGGGTAGGAGGAAGGAGGAGAAAGTGGACATTAAAACTTCTTTTGGGTATATCAAAATATGATTCAGCTGTCAAGGCTGAACGTGTTCCAGAAACAGCAAACATGAATGACAAAGATTCCTATGAGGACCCAGCATTGTTGGAGAACAAATGCATGGATCAAAAGTACAAGTCCCCAGGGTAAAGAGACAGGGGAACTGACCAAAGAACACGTAGCATTTAGGCAAGAGTTGGAATCACCAGCAGCTGGTAACCACAGAAGAGTGATGCAGAGGCACAGCCCAGCACCTTTGCAGGCCTCTTCTTTGTGCATTCCTTTCAGATATGCTGCCAAAGCAGCTACACAGTCAGTAATACTTTGTGCCCAATCATACTCTCTCATCTATGGTCACAATTAGAAATAAGCTTCTTATGCCTGTAGATTAGATTTTGAACATCAGCACCCAGCTCCTATTTGATAATGATGGAGCGGTCACTGGTCACCAGCAAGACTGGAGAACACATCTGCAAGTGCTTAGGAGCACTCAGGACTTGCACATACTGAGCTGCAGTATCAATAGCTCTGCAGTTCTCCTTTTTGTACACTGTTATTTGCTTGTAATATGAGTTCACATTTCCTCAGCCTCCATCCTTCACTGCATTTGCAGAGCAACAACACCCAACTTCTCCAACCTCAATGACCACAGATCACAGAACTTCTTCTAGCAACACCACCAGTAGCATACATTGCTCTATCTGGCAATACATGACAAAACTCCACTGTGCACTCAACATAAGTGCAATAAACTCAGTGTCTTCCAGAATACCCAGCTTCCTGTATCCATACAATACAGCACAAGAATAGAGAAACACTGCCCATTTGAGTCTGTGGAAAAACCCCAGCTGTCTGCTTCCACAGGATGCCAGCCCAGCACACACAGCTCTCCCCCAGACACCTTGTTTTGTAAAGGCCTCTTGAGTACAGACTAGCATTAAGGTTGAGGGTAAAAGAAAAATCTAGAACATCCTTTCAGGAGGTCCTGCACACAGTGACTAAATTCCTTCCTGCCTACCCAGCCCTCCATGCCATAGAATGTGCCCTCTGCCACTCACAATACTTCTAGACCTCGAATGCAGAGTAGGAGCAATGGGAAGTGGCAATTATTTAGATCTTTGATATGTGTAAGAAATACAGATTCCCTAAGCATTAGCAATCAGTTTGAAAAGTACCAGTGGTTGAACAGCTATGATTACCACCAGTGACCTGGGCTAAGAAGCAATTCCAATTTCCAGCTTGGGCTAATAAGCTGCTGACAGAGCTGAAAAAACACTACAACTTCACTTATAATGCACCTGTTTCTAGAGCAGTCATATCAAAGCTCTATCAGATTTATGCCAAACCACTCCACTAAGCACTTATCTGAATTATCTTAGAGCACCTGCCAACAAAAACTCTCTTTTTCTAGGGGCATTTCCAGCAGCATGCCCAAGAATTGCTGAGGCCCATCCTATACGTGGCATTCCCTTAAGATGCTGCTCACCTCAAAGTTCTTCTGCCATTCTCGTTCTCGTTTTGCCTTTTCCTGTGCTTCAATTTCTTCTTCTCTTTGTCGTTTCCTGGAAGGGAAGCCACAAAAGAGCTGTGAACCACAAGCACCTACATTAAAGAAACACAGTGACACTTTCAAGTGTCTGAAAGCTCTTCCGATTTCTTGGCAAATTAGAATTCTTATCAGTAAATATGCACACCTGTGATAGCAAAAAAAACCAAAACCTGCTTCCAAAACTGGAGTAAGCAGAGATGATAGCGTGGCACCACTGACAGCACACACATTTCATCAGTGAATCATCTCTTGTAAAACAAGTTGGAATCCTTACTAACTCTAGTAATAACTGTCTAAAACTGCTCAGGGTCCAAATTTCGAGAAGTTAATAAGCACAGGAGTGTGCAAGTAAGAACCAGAGGGTTTTTTCCCTTAATTTTTATCTAGGGAAGCCTTGCACGTCCACTGCTACTCAGGCAACATTTAAGGATTGCATATTTCTGGCACATAACAAAATTGAAAGTAATTTTAATACACTTAATTAAGTTGAAATTAAAAATCAATTATTTGCATGCTAACAACACGTAAAACCATTTCATTGTTTTTGCTGGCATCTACAGAGTATATAAGCATACTAAATATATCAGGGTCTTAAGAATAGGAAGGCAAGTTCTGTATTTGCATTCTTCGAGCACAGTCATCTATAATCAATGAAGAACCACTGGGATCTGCAACATTAGAAGTACACAGGCTTCATTTTGACAGGATCCCTGTTAACCTAATCCAAGGCTGTGCTTTCAGCAGGAGGTTGGACCAGATGACTCCCAAAGGTCACTTCAAACATACACTTTCTTCAGACTCTCTAACTTCTAATCTTTTCCTAGGAAGTGTGAGGGGCAAAGAGCAGCCCAGACTGCACAGACAGAATGCTATTTGTACCTTTCGTGCATTTCTTTAGCTTCTCTTTCTTTCCTCTTAATTTCCAGTTCAGCAAAGAGCTTCATTGTCTGTTTGTATACAGCCTGTTTGAACTGTAAAACATAAATCTGGTCTTAAAATAATGTACATGTGTTAATCTATTTTAAAGAAAAATCTAAGAAGCATAGAAATAAAGCAAAGCATATGTGTGCCCACACAGCCTCATGTCCTGTGTTGCTACTGATTGCTTTCAGAGACATAGGAAATGGTATAAACCACCTGACTGAATTCCAGCCCTGATGTAAGCAGGAAACAACTGCTTAATAGCTTACTACATTTCATTTCCATTTGTATTCATGAAGCTGTACCTAAGCTGAACTTTTTTCCATTAAGTCCTGCAATGTCACGATATCTGACAAATTAAAAAAAAGAAAAACAAGGTTAAGTGGTCACTCTGGATGGCAGTTTCCCAGCAGACCTCCTTGATGTGTTATAACAGACTAGCCCTGGCTTTCCAGTGGAAAATACCACTATAATTTTAAAACAAACTTCATTACTAAAGAACAGCAAAATACCCTTGAAAAAACAATGGAAAATAAGACTATTATGGAGATATTGGGATGATACCAAGAGGAAAAAAAGCACTTTGAAGGAAAAAAAAAGTGTGAATTTGTGAGACTAATCAACTCAGTGTTTGAGAATCATCCATCAGTCTCTTAAAGCCGTGAATATCGTTTGACTTCTTCAGACTACATACCAGTTAAGAAGAGCTCAGTCATGTCACACCATTTGTAATAAATTCCATACATGCCTCTGCTGACAGTAAGAATGCCACAGTTCCAGCATTCAGAACACAACATGAAATTCACATCAAGTGTGTGTGATGGACAAGCAATAATGCCTTGCTCCCAGAAAAGAAGTGGTTATTTTGATCTACATAATATCATAATGTGTTTCCTCTTTACACTATAGTCAAACTTCTTCCAGAATGGATATTACTCAATGGATGGTCACTTAGAATTTATTGCTCTGTAAGTGAAAGGATTTACAACACTCAAACAGTCTAATAAATGACTGCACACTGCACATTGGTTTTGATTCTTATTTCTCAAAACACTCCTCCATCACCCTGAAGCATACAACTTACAACTTCAGGATCATCTTCTTCTACATTGGGAGGTTTTCCATCCTTCTTCAACTGCTTCTTTTTTTCTTTCACCTAAAGATTAAGAACAAAAGTAAGAGTCTACAAAGCCTCATATAGCTTCTCTGACTGAATCTAAGTAGTATTGTGTTCTGTTTGAAGAACTTTGGGTGACTGCTAATTCTTGATTAAGATCTATGTTTTATTCTACATCAGAATCTCCTGGCCCTCAGCTCAAATATACACACACAATCACTGTCATGTGAACTGGAATCATTAAAAATAATACCTTAGATATTATTTATCCAACATAATCCCCTTCTTTTCTTTTGTCAGTTAGTTTGTTTTTAAGGTACATTTACAACCAATGTGTACCATCCAAACTAGCAGGAAGTTTACTTTGCATTGCAATACTTGAAATATTATCAGTAACAAACAGAACATAGAGTGTTCCTTGATTTACAGCACCTGAGTCCTCCCATATCAGTTTGTTACGTATAGTCTGCTCATATTACTCAACTCACTTCTTAACCATTGCAATCCAAGCTCCTTTCCTTATCTTATAGGTCATTTTCCCCAAAACTTACTAGTCTCCAGCTTTCACCACCTGTTATCTTCCACCTACACATATCTGAACTGCATTGTTCATTCACAGACTCGAAAAATAATATTTAGGTCAGATCTTGTGGTTTGACCTAATTATTTCAAGAACTGAATTTCACTGAATTATCCTGCACTGAACTCAAACCCAGTCTTGGACAAAGCACAGTCTTTCATGCCTTGAGAAGCTCAGAGTCTACCTGCACACCTGCATCATGAGTTTTGCTCAGTTCACCTTTTAATGACCTAAACACACAGAAAATGCACAAAAAAAAATCAAATTAACAACAGATTGTGGAATACTTACAGTATGCTCCACATATTCTTTTCCTGCCTGTATCACATCCAAGGCCCTCTTCTTTTGCTCCTGATCTAGCAGCAACTTGTATGCTTTATCTACAGCTAACAAAAAGCACCAACATTAATAGCATCAGTAGTCACGTTCAAAAGGCATCACAAGATTACTACTTCATAGGGTTTTAAGTTTTTTTTTGTGCTTTGGTTTCTTTCCCCAGTATGTCTAGATAAGTGATCCCATAATTAGTCAAACGAGATTTGGGGTGTGGTAGTGTCAGACTCTCAGACACCTCTGGACTTTGTAGGGTTAAAGCATCGATCCTACCACGTGATTTAGTTGCACGGTATAAGGTTAAGCTTAAGGTGGGCAGTGCTTCATGGTAATGCAAAAACCATATGTCTGAAACCATTTTATTTCTGTTGCAGTCTTTGAATAAAATCTAATGTAGAGAATAAACAGTTTTTCTTGAACTACCCTGAAACCCAATGGATGAGATTGTCCCTACTGCAAACAAACAATGCCATTACTGCCACCTAGTGAAATTCTGCTGCTGAAATCCCACACATCTGCTTCTCCATCTAAAACACCTCTGCAGCAATTCTTTCCTTTGGTGGGGCCCCAGATCTCATAAGCAATTATAACAGCTACAGAGAAACAGCAGTCCAACCACTATCACACTCCTGCTCAGAAAAGGATGAGAGTCAGTAGCAGAGATTTACCTTCAAATGCCTTCTGGGCTCTATCCGCATCATCTTGATTTTTGTCTGGATGTACCAATATTGACAGCTGCAAGAGAAAGAATCTTGCCATCAAGGTCTTTGTAAAAAAGAAAAGGCTACGTAGTGGTTTCTGTGAGAGAACACCTCAGGTGGGAGGAAACAGAGGGGACCACAACCCTTTGTATAGAGGCAAATAGCTGACAACATGGTAGACTAAACATCAGTAAAAGGTTTTTAACTGCAAATCAGGTCCAACTCCTGTAACAAAAAAGGCTAAGAAAAGCTGCAGTTTGTAAGGCTCTGTACAGCACAAACATCTTTCAGCTGCAGTAGCCTAGGGCTGACATGAGCCACTTGTTCACACAAGTTTCATACCCTTGGTCTTAAAAAGAAACAAATCTAAAAAGAGGATCCTCAGCCATAGTTTATTCTCTTATTCTACATCTCCCAAGAAGTCCTCCAGGATCTCTAAAGTTATTCAAATATTAACCTACTTAAAAGGATGGGTACATTTTTTTTCCTTAGACTCCTCTACTGAAAGCTAAGGTAATGTTTTCCTGCAGTCTCTGCACAGCAGTCAGGTCACTGATCACTACCATCTTTAGGACAGCCCAAAATCAACAAGAAAGCACATGCTCTCCATCTCCCCCTTTCAAAGGATGAGAACACTCTTCCAAAGTTTCTCCATAGAGCGTTCTTTTCTTATATCTTCTACTATTTTTGTCATTGCTCACCAGACTCTCTCCTTTGTCTACATATTTCCTATTATGATGATCAAAACCAGTGCCAGTGCACTGGTGAACAGAAAATACTAATTTCCTGACCTCTACCCATGACACTGCTGGTTCACAGGAAAAAAAGTATTCCTCCTTTCCCAAGGAACACTACAGTGCTGATTTACTCTGTGATTTGCAATAGCCAGTATCTTTTTCCTTCTACTGTCTGTTCCACATTCTGCAATTAGGCATTCAATTTCTTCAGTAAATAATTGCACACACTGATTTCATTCCATCACATTGACTTCAAATCACTTCTCTGCAGTATTCAGCTAGCATAAAGATAAGACAGTTCATTAATTTGCAAAATTGAGAACTCAGCAACAGACCGAAAAGTTAAAACACCTGCCATCACCTCATCAAGCATGCTCCTTCATCAGGACAAGAGAGCTGCTGGTTGTCTAAAGCCAGATCTCTATGTCTACAAGACAAATTCAAACAGCAACATGCAGCCCTCTGAAAATTGCATCTTCGCACTGCATGCACTGACCAAAACCTCAAATTTCTCCTGCAGATTCAGCGGCAGAATATGTCCTGTGTTACATGGAGCAATGAAGAACAGCCACTGAGCACTTCAGTTCACATGAGCTCAGCCACACGTTTTACAAAGAAGCATACCATGCAGAACACAATTTTCCTCTTGTGGATACAAACATCGTTCTACACATTTCTTCACAAAACTGCTACCTGTCTCTACCCAGACACAACTTTTCTACTGCTTCCACCATTCCCAAACACAGCTGCACAATCCCTGCAGTTTCTAGTTTCCTTTCAGAAGCTTCAAATGCAAAAGTCAAATACCTGCCGGAACCTCTTCTTTATTTCTTCATCTGTGGCTTCAGGATCCATCTGCAGAACCTAAAGAAGACCACAACAACAGAGCAAATTTGATTATATGCCCCACGTTTCAGGTTCCTGGCAGCAAGCTCTAAATACCTGGTTCATTAGCATAGAGGCACAATGTCAGAAAGCTCACCCAAATGAGGAGCTGCTTCAGGATATGAGTTTTCACCTAGTAAAACGGAAACATTTTAAGGGACACCGTGTTTGGGACATTCTACTTTTAGCAATGCTACGTTTCTTTGAGTATGTCAGAGTCCTTTCCAAACTCTAATCTTGTATAGACAGCTGCCATCCCTAAATAGCCACCTTTGGTCCAAACCTTCAACCAAATCTGTTACTTACTTAAGCAGAAACAGAAGCATGTGGTGGCTCTGGAACACTGTCAGACAATTTGTAACTGAGAACAGTGGGCATGAAACACACTATTCTAAGAATGCATTTTTTTTGTCTCCCACCTTTTGGAAAGATGGAAGACTTTTTACTGTTTGGCTTCCAGCAACAAGCTTATGACTTGTTCATCTTCAGGGATATGACGAACTCATAAAAAACATTTAGGGATTGTTTTGTGTATCAATTTAGTGAACAGAAGCATTAAGCAACAACTGAAATTGCTCAGTGCGGATACTGACACTGGTCTGACACTAAGAATCTGTAAACACAAAACACTCTTCCAGCATAAGGGGCAGGTCCAGACAATGCCATGAGGATGCTCAGAGGGCTAAAGCACCTCTCCTGTGAAGAGAGGCTGAGGGAGGTGGGATTGTTCAGCCCTGAGAAGTGAAGGATCTACAAGACCTCATTTTTACCTTTCTTTACCTACAAGAAAGCTGAGGAGGGACTCTTTTATCAGGAAGTGTAACTATATGGCAAGGGGTAATACCTCTAAATTGAAAGAGGGGAAGATTTAGATTACATATTTGGAAGAAATTCTTCATCATGGGGCAGTGAGACCCTGGCACAGGATGCTCCAACTCTGGAAATGCTCAAGGCCAGGCAGCACAGGGCCCTAGGTAGCCTGATCTGGCAGGGAGCAACCAGCCCACGCGTTGCATCAAAGGGCAATGTAATTTGGCAGATTATACCCCCTTGCATTTCAGCTTGTCCTTAGATATCACAGGGGCTGGGGACAGCTGAGCTTAGATTCTGAGCGATGCTCAACCCAGGGCTTTAAGTTCAGTCACAGAACTACCACCATCATGGATTCACAAATAGTGCACTGCCCAGTTCATCTAGCAGCATCTGAATGGGTTCCACAAACACACACAGAGTTTGGATCATGCCCAGACTAAGAACTCGCACAGCTAGATCAGTGAGGTTCTTTTGGATTGTTTGTGATAAATACATGGTCTGCTAAGCATGACAGGTTAACCCAGAACATGAATAACTGAAATTACTGCTATTCCCTGGGAAGCACTCAGCATTACTGAGTGAGCAAGCCTTACTCAAAAGGCATCCCTACAGAGGGAAACTCAGCCTGTCGACTGATCCCTGAAGTCAAAGATGGTCTATATTTGACATCCAACAGTATCTTCCCTGACATTTTCCCTCTCATAAGCCATTTTTATGCTATTTCTTATATTACAGGTGGAGCTTGAGGGACTTCATTCATACTTTTGTTTATGATTGGTGTAAAATTATCTCACCTTGCTTTTAAAGGTACAGGCTAAACAAATCAGAGCACATGCTCAATGAGGGGTAGCATCTTAGGGGCAGGCAGCATTTGGGATGGAGATGTGTTTCAGTTTTACAATGCACAGGTGATGAGCAAAGTTCACCAAAGGACAGCATTCTGTCAAAAAATGATGGCAGGCTTTTGGCCTAGGGGCTGCAGGTAAGCAGTCAGGCACCACTAAGTCCCCATCCTGGAATCGTTCCTCTTTGGAGTCAGTATATCAGGCTCCTCTGATGCTGCCAACATCTCAGGTTGCCTAGGGAACTACTATGGATCACAGATCTTGGCTGAAGAGTTTGTACTCCACTCCACCACCCGTGCCATTCAATGGACTCCTTGCATACCAGCTACATTCTGCTTTTGAGCCCCTGTACCCCAGTTTGCAAGCCATCTTTAGCAACTGTTCCACACCATGGCAGAGGGTTGGAACTGAGTGGGCTTGAAGGTCCCTTCCAAGCCAAGCCTATCTGTGACTGTATGAATACCCAGAACATCACAGCGTGTTGTATTCACTGTTCTCCTTTTAAGATTTTAAAAGACTGCAACTGAAGCAACACAAAACAATGTTCAATGGAGTTTTCCATTTCCCAGTGACCTCTCCAAGACTGCTCTCTGGTTTGAGAGATGAGAGTCTCTCTATCGTTCTGCGCACAGAAGTTCAGTGGGATGAACATCCAAAATAAAGGACACAATCAACAGTGGTCAGAAGAGACCCTGACAGCATACCACATGTTAATGCTGCATTCAGAAAGTAGTATTACTCTGCCAAATCTCCCAGTGCTATTAAATGAGATCAGCATGCCAATACAGCTCCTTCCTGCCATAAAGAGAGCAAGCACATATATACCATCCCTCTGTCTCCTGCACCATAATCCATGTTTGGAAATTTGTACCTTTGCGATGACTGGTGTCTTTACAGAAAGAAATACTGAGTAAATCTAGAATTTGTAGTGCAAAGTCAGATAGGAGAACATGTCCAGACTAACCTCAAATGGATTCAAGTTGAAATAGGAAGATCCAGGTCGGGTCAGCCTGTCAATCTGGTTTTTTGATGTTAAAACAGAGTCTCGTTTTTCAATTTGTTTTACCTGAAGAACAAAAGACATTCTTATTAACCAACTGCAACAACTTGCTTACCTGCTTTCCTATGTGATCACTACACCAATTGCTGTGATTCTGTGCTATAGCTCACAACACCCCTTGCTCATCCCAAGCCTGCAATTACTCAAGCATTAGCAGAGCACATTTTTCAGCATTTTCTACTGCATGACAGCACTTTCAGCATCACCTTTTAGCTATAAAACAGAAAGCACTTCTGCCTTTGTCTTCCAAGGCTTGCTCAGCAACCGTGTCTTTTTGCCCCCACTTCACTCCTACACTTTACCACTACCGTCATCCCGATGCCTTGGATACCGATTGCATGACTGTATTTAACCCAGTACAGGAGGGAGAGCCCAATGAACACCGCAAGCAAGCAAACACATTCCACTCTGCCCGTTCACTCGTTCAGTCAGCGCTTTACTTTCTGATCCTCCTGCTGTCATCCCAAACCAAACCTCGTATTTGCACTCACTATTCACCTTGAGCGAAAGGAACACGCAGCCGCTCACTCAGGGGTTGAGTTACCAAACCCGAGCCGCGCACAGCCAGAGGGACGCACACAGAACGCGCGGGGGGACCTCTCCACCTCCCCCGGAGACAGCATGGCCGCACAGCAACGGCAGCGCAGCATCAGCGGGCAGCGCTCGGAGCTGACAGCAGAGCCTGCGGAGCCCATGGGTTCCGTGGATTCATCGAAACGGTCGGGAGAAGCTCAGAGCACAGCGGTGCCCCCAGGGCCGCGCACAGCCCCTCTGCCCCCGCGCGGCTCCAGGGCCCACCCGGCCGAGCCCCTCCGCGCTGCCCCCGCCCGCCCCCAGATCGGGCTCCGCTCCGCCCGCCAGGCCCCAGCGCCGCCGGGGAAGGCCGCAACGAGCCGGCGGCGGGCAGACGGGGCCCAGAAGAGCGAAGCCGGGCTCCCGCCCTCTCCGCCGCCGCGCTCGGCCGCCGGTACCTCACTGTAGAAGGTGAGGAACGCCTCCTCGGCGGCGCCCCCCGCCCCGCGCTCCTCCGGAGCCGCCATCGCCAGCACCGCGTGACGCTATGCGCACGCGCGAGCGCGACGCTGAGGCCGACAAGGAGGGCGGCGCCTCCGTCACGTGACCGCAGCGGCGCGTCATGGTGACGAGGGGCGGAGCGCGGGCCGGGAGCGCACGCGCAGTCGGACCCATCCCGCGCAGCCGGGTCGGGCGCGGTGCCGGCCCCGCCCCTCCCGCCTCGTCCGCGAGGCGCTCCAAGGGCAGGCGGACATGGCGGCCGTGTTGGCGCTGCGGGGCGGCCTGCGCGGGGCCCTCCTGGCGCAGCAGCAGCAGCGCGCATGGAGCTCGGGCTCGGGTGCCGACCAGGTGCGCGCGGGGCGGTGGGCGGGGGCGCGGCACGGCGCGGCGCGGCACTCACCGCCTGCTTTCCCCGTAGCTGGGCGAGCTGGGCAAAGGCGCCGGGAAGGGCGGCGGAGGGGGCGGCACCATCCGCGAGGCCGGAGGGGCCTTCGGTAAGAAGCAGGCGGCCGAGGAGGAGCGCTACTTCAGGTGAGCGGTGGGGCCTCACTCTCAGCCTCCGGCCCGGAGCTCCGCGCGGCCGCCGCCCCCCAGCGGGACCCCGTGTGCGGTCACCGGTGCTGGGCCCACCGCGCGCTGTGCTGTGTTGTAGGGAGAAGGAGCGGGAGCAGCTCGCGGCCTTAAGGAGACACCACGAGGAGGAGATCGATCATCACAAGAAGGAGATCGAGCGGCTGCAGAAGGAGATCGAGCGCCATAAGCACAAGATCAAGAAGCTGAAGGACGATGACTAAGCTGCTGCTGGATGTTGTTTGCCTCGCGTGGCTGTGGTGTAAGGCAGCCGTGCAGACTGTATGCTTTGGCCAAAGTTTATCCACATGTGTCCTGTTATACTGTGGTTGGCAGCAACGTCAAATAAACTGCTCGGTGTCTCTTTTCTGTTCAGTAACTGCTTAACGAAGGGAAAAAAAATAAATCTGTTGTCTGGTTGTAAGCCAGTTGTTTCTATCACCCACTGTGCTCCTGGGAGATGCGTTACAAACTGAAGTCCCATGGAACACTAGCTGTACTAAATCTGTTGACAAAGGTTAATAAGATTTGCTTTAATGTTTTCAGGCAATACTGATGCTGGGTGGCCAACACCTGCAGCTTGAGACCTGTAAGCTGTAAGGATGGTGCTGGGTGGCCTCCAAACTGCAGCCGTCCAATAGGTCACAGAAGGACTTTTGTTCTGAGTTTCCTCAATTGCTCTGGGATGGCTGATGGCACAAGTAGCCCTCCTTTCTGTACATAAAGGAGGGGATTCTTCTCCCCTTCCTGCCAGCACTGGTATATCCTTGCTACTCTCCTGACCCTCGGGCTTGGACTGCTCTTACTTATAATACCCTAATGCTCAGCAGCAGTGTACAGCATGCATTCATTAAGAAAAAGCTTTGCTTCTTATAACGGTCTTTGGTTCCAGTGAGGCACGTATCCATCCTTTCCCCTAAATCCTCCGTTCTTACTTTGCTTCTGTAGTTCATTGCCCAACACCACTGCAGCAGCTGGGTAAGGAGGACAAAAGTGGCAAGGTATGAAAGCCTGAAACAATAACTTTGGATTGGCAGGACCTTTTCCCTCCACTTTTGGTTGAATGAATGGAGTAAATGAAGTTGTGTGCCTTTGCTTTCCCCCCCCCCCCCCCACCAATTTATTTTTCTTCTTTGCTAAGGACCCTGAGGCTTTATTTTTGTTTGTTTGTTTTTGTGCATGTTACCCACCTTGCCCGGTCAGGTCTCTGTGTCTTTTTGTCACACTAATCCTCCAAGGCAGACAAGGCAAATGAAATATGACAAAGATAAAGCAAATGCTTTTTCTTATAATCAAATGCACTGGCTCAATGCAAGACAAAATAAATTTATATATTGAAAAATTACACAGTAATAACAGCAACATTGTCCCTCTGTGTATGAGAAGTTTTCTGGAGAAAGGCACGCGTGCAGGACATTGTTCTTAGTAAGTGCACTGATAATCCATCATCATAAAATATCTAAAGCTCTGGAAAATGTCATGTTTTGTGTAGGTGTTAATGCGAGCTACAGCAGAAGCAACTGTAACCTTGCTACTGATATGGAAATAAAGCAATCTCACTGCAATCTTGGAAGATAAGTGGTACAGTAATGGGAACAAGCTAAGTCTCAGCAAAACTCAACCCCTGGCTATTAAGAAAATAAGAAAATATCAGCAGGTGGCAGGGAAAATACAGCTGCTGGAAAGCCTGTCTCTTCACAGGGAGGAATTATGGTTGTGCTCACCTTTCTCCATTGCCAGTATTCTCAGTATTCCCAGTTGCTCAAAGAGTCAGAAAGAAAAAGGGCAGCCTCGCTGCCGGGATCTATGGTGTTACCAGTTCATGTTCAGCTACTGGCTGCAGGGACACTACAACTGCCTGAGTATCCATAAGGCAGCAGAACTTGTTGCTGCCTTCCCAGACTCATGCAAGCTAGCTCTCTGCAGCAGAAATTAACACTTCTCTTGTTTTGAAAATGCTGTTTGTCCTGACTAAATCAGGTCTTGTATACTGGTAGTTCCTGTAGCATCAGTACAGACAGACATGTAACTTATCATTCCAGGAGTTTCTAGCAATAAATAAATTACCAATAGTTTAAAATTACTCTGTTCCAGAACACCTGGAACTTCCATACAGGCTCAGCTTGTTGTCTTGCACTGGACTAACCTACTGCCTTCAGGTCACAGCTTGCTCCTGGCTAAAGGTATTCCATGGCACTCATTTATTGCTGAGCACCTAATGGAGATCAAACAGTGAGTGTGAGCATACTAGAGTGGCACATTTCAGCCACAGTGCCATCACAGCAGCTGTGAAACAGCAGGTCACCTCTACTGGTGCAGATTTTTGTGAGAGTAGGACACAGGCTCTTGTTCATCACAGGAGAAAATGTACAGCTAAAGAGGGTAGCTATGTTGAAAAATGATGTTTTCTAGCTAAGAATTTGCTCTATCAGTGTTATTGTGCTCTCTGCATCTGTTGTAGTTTCCATGGAAATAAATAGGTTGCTCTGAAAGTAATGCCTCCTATGTACTAAGAGGAGAAAGATTTGATTTCACATCAGAAATTGGCCAGGGCCACTAACAACCAATGTATGTGCAGACTGCATCACACAGTTTTTCATACTGTTTTTCTCAGAATAACAATGGTCCTATTGTCACGTGAAACAAAGCTCATAGACCTCATCACAGAAAAAAAACCCAAACCCAAGCAGCCAGACTGCTTGAAAGGACCACCACTGGAACAGAAATGGTTTACGTGCCATATTACAGTGAAAAAGTAACAGTGCCAGATTCTGTTAAAGAATGCGGGCAGCTTAGAAGTTAATCCATGTTTAATTCCAAATTCTGCCTTATGAACACCAGTTTGCTAATGGTATATATTAAACTCTTAGCAGAAAAAAATAGCATGCAAAAGTTCTGTGCCAGCCAGGACCTGTTAAGCTTAACCTCAAATCAATATGGATTTAGGGGATGAAATGAGAACAGCAACAGAAAAAAAATCCATGCTACCAAAATCCACAGCCTGCTACTGCTCACAGCTGTCTGCACAAAATTAATTGCCCAAGAGGGACTTGGGAAATGCCAGTGCAGAACAGATGAAAAAGTGTTAGCAATGCCTTCAAGGCTTTTATTTTGCCAATTACTACGTTAGGAATGTTGCCACTGTAAGATATGGTAGTGCTCAACAGCTGAGATTAGGGCTTTGAGAAGAACCCTTCTTCAATGTACATTTTGCTGTAGTCTCATTATGTTCAGTCATCTAGTGTAAAGGGTACATCAGTGGAAGAGCTTTGCAGGACATTTCTTAAGCACCAGAGAAGAGTCAGATGTTTAGATCCCTCAATTCCTCTTTATTCTTGTGCTGTGACAATTCCTTAAGCATATTACTGACTCTCAGTCAGATGAACTGCTGATGAACTTAAATGGATGAGGCAGTAATCCCTTGCAGCTCTACGCCACAAGAGACCCCACAGTTGGTCTGGAGTTGGGAGATAGGGAGCAGTGCAGAGCTCACACAACAAAATTGCAGCTCCACCCAGGAGCACAAAGCAGGCTCAACAGGACGAAACACAGAATCGTAGGGGTTAGAAAGGACCTCCAGAAATCATGAAGTTTAACCTCCCCACTAAAGCAGGTTCTCTAAAGTAGGTCACACAGGTAGCATCCAGATGGGTCTTGAATATCTTCAGAAAAGGATACTGCTCCACTTCTGGGCAGCCTCTTCAAGCACTCTGACACTCACTTAACAGCAAAGAAGTTCTTCACGTTAGTAGTTGGATTCCAGTTTCTGGCCCTTTGTTCTGTTGTTCCATTGCCCCTTGTTCTGTTGCTGCATGCCACTTGGAAAAGACTGCACCCATTGACTTGACTCCTGCACTTTAGATATTCACGAGCAGCAGTGAGATCCTCTCTCAGCCTTCTCAGGCTGAGCAGTTCGAGGGCTCTCAGCCTTACTTCATACTGCAGCCACTGCACACTGTTAATCATCTTTTGTCACCTTCCACTGGACTGTTTCTGGAGATCCTCACCTCTGTGGACCTGGGGAGCCCAGAACCAGACACAGTATTCCACCTGTGGTGGACGGAACACCTCCAACACTTCAGATGTACTTCAACTTCTAGATCACAAAGCATGCATGCAGCTCTCAGGAGAGAGGCTTTTTTGGAAGGAGCTCCACTGGGAGCTCAGGAGTGGCCCGGGGCCACTCTGCTCACAGCTCTGGGGCTGCAAGATGAGAGAAGGCCCTGTGGGAAACGCCACCAGTGCCACTGAGCTGCTCTCCCACAGACTAATGCCTCAAGCCTGCACCCACCGAGGGCCTGAGCAAACAAATGAGGCACAGCAGGCAAGCTCTATTTAATCTCAGATTAAGTAATTAACAACAGCACACCTGGGCAGCAGGACCCGCAGCTAACATCCTACAGAGGAGATCCCACACAAAGCCCTTCTGGCTGTGACCCAGCACAAACAATCTCAGTCAGAGCCGGTTCCCTTCCAAGGCCAAACCGGGCCCTGAGCACTTTCCCTGCACACGAAAAGACCCCGCACAGCCACCAGGACGCACACCCAAGACAGAGACACTAGAAGAACGCCCAGGATACCGCCGGACCACAACTCCAGGCCGGGCCGCAGGGCGGGGCCCAGCCGCCGCCGCCGCCCGCCCTCGCGCCGCGCGTCCAGGGCGGAGCGACGCTGCACGCTCCCCGCGCTCCCTTTGTTCTGACGCAGCGGGCGGCGCTGCCCCTTTAAAAGCCCGAGCTCCGACCCTGCCGGCGCGCCGGGTTGAAGGCGCCGCGCGATTGGTTACAGAGCCTTCCTCTGATTGGTCCCCGAGAGTCACGGCTGGTACCACCTCCCGCTTCCTATAGGTTGGTCCGGCTGCTTGTCCGGAGCGGGCGGTTCTGAGTGGGTGAAGCAGCGGTCCCTGGAAACAGTTCCGGGAAACCCCGCGTGTTGCCGGGGTCGTACCGCCGTCCATGAGGAGAAGGAGGAGCGCGCGCCATTTGCCGTCGCTGCTTGGGCCCGAGCTGCGCCGCGCAGGCCCTGCTCCGGTGAGTCCCCGAGAGGCGCTAGGGGCGCCGGGAAGTCCCCTCGCGTGGTGAGGGTGCTCTGCGGCCGGGGGCGAGCGCTCCCAGCTAGGCCCCGCGGCGGGGAGGGCCGCCGTGGGCTCGGGATAGGCCTGGCGGAGGCGGGCCCGAGGCGCTCGCGCCGCGTCGGAGTGCGGGGTGGGGGCGTCGCAGGGCGCGGCTCGGCCGCTCGGAGGGCGGCGGGAGGGCCGTGCGCGGGAGCTGGGCCGGGAGCGGCCTGGGGGCGGGACCTGCGGCCCGGCGGGGGCGGGCGGCCGATCTGGAGCGGGCCCTGCGCGGGGAGGGCGGCGCGGCCGCGGGCGGGGGATGCCCCGCTCCTCCCGGGATGCTCTGCTCCTCCCGGGCCGTGCGGCTGAGCGGGAGCCGTGCGGGGCTGCGGATGGCCGTGGCGGTTTCTTCCCGGCCGCCGCGGGTAGCGGAGGTGCCGGAGAGACGGCGCGGGGGTGGGGAAGGGAGGGGGGCTGCTGTCGCAGCACTCTGTGAAGCTATGCACAGCGCGGTGTCATGCGGGCAGACGTTCTCCCGAACCCTGTTGTTGGGACGTCGTTTCACTTACCGGTCTTTTACCAAAGGTCTTTGCCAAAACTTTAAGAAGTTTGTTTAAATGCGTTGTTATTACCTTTATTTTGTAAACGTGGCTCTAGTTACTGGGGGCCTTAACGGCCTGGTTACCCAGCGAGTTCTGAACGCGCCCGATCACATGCGTTGAGTGGTGCTGCAGCACTCCCTGAAGAAAGTTGCTTGGATCTCCCTCACTCCACTCGCAGCAGCACCAGAGGACCCCCCCAGCAGTGATGCTTTTCTGCTGCAAAAGATGATAATGTTCTTGGAGCTGGGTTGTTTTGTTTTTTTTCTTCCCTTTTTTCTTCTTTTTTAAACTCGAGATTATATTTTATTATATCTGACTGAATTTTTTGACATATCTTTCTAAAGTAAAGGTTGCCTAGAGTTCTGTATCTTGGTCTCGTTTTCATTTATCTATGCAAACTGTTGTGTTTGCAGTGTGGTATAGTCTGCTTGATAATTCTATGTCCTAGAAACTGTATTTCTGTCTCATTGTGATTGCTGTTGGTATAATGTTTGAGCTTTCTGCTAACACTGAACTTATGTCAGAAAACAAAACCCACAAAAACAAAACAAAACCCACATTCCTTTAGGATATACTTATCAGTACAGTCCTCATTTTTATTGAACTGCTGCTTTGAGTTGGAGTGCTGTGAATGATGTTCTATATGACCCAGCCCAGCAGATGAGCTGGAAACAGCCAACTTCAGTTAGGAGGGAGGATGTGCAGAGGTTGCACCTGAGGTTAGCGAAATGCAGTAGTTAGTGATGTAGCTATATTCTAATGAAACAAATGTGCACCTTGCTAACCTGTGTGTGAGTCAGTTCTTGGTGGGGAGGCTGTGCTAGGCTTCTGGTTAGCATTGTGATGGAGGTTCTCAGGTGGTTTGGGAAAGGCTGGGAAAGGCTGAACTCAGTGCTGGGAGGCTGAGAGTGCTAGCTCCTCGAAGTTGTAGTCTGCCACTGAGACACTGGTCTGGAAACTGGGATAGTATGTGTAGAGTTTTCAGATATGATAACTTCAAAACAAGTCTTCCCACAATTCATGCTAATAATTAATGAATCATAATTAAGCTATTAAAATGTACTTTCTGCAATGGAATAATCTATGGTACAAAGGGAGTAGCAGTAATGCTTTCACATAAAAATTAAAGGGGTGTAGCAGTAAATCTTATGAGCAGGTGAGATTTTAATCAACTCCCTGTTCAGTCTTTCAGTGTGAGTTATTTCCTCCTTATGCATGTGCTTCTTTCTGCTTAGACAAGAATCTTCTTGAAGTGTAACTCATAACTTCATAGGGACAGTTGTTTTCTTGTGGTTCATTTGAAAATGTTTCTTAAAGTAATAATAAAGGTATAGCCTAATGCTATTTTTAATCTAACTCCTATAGATGATGGGAACCTACAGATAATATACTCAGTAGGAGGAATAGTAACATGAGCAAACAGAAACTGCTTGGGTGCTATTTTAATATGTGAGTTTAGTTATGCTTCCAGTGCACCTGAGCTGAAGAAATACAGTATAGTTACTTTATGAAATCAAAAATTACATAGCAGCAAAACTGAAAACAGCACTGATGGATAATCAATGTAAAGTTGGCTATGATAGTATACAGTATTTTCCCTCTGCCAGAAGTTGCCATTTCTGCTGGTTGAAGCTGTTACAAAGCATGTTTTCAGTTAACTAGACTAAATTTATAATTAATTGGCTGGAGTTATACTTAGTTTGCAGGTGGCAACCTCTAACAGAGTATCTGTATAAAACAGTGGGGATGGTCACCTCATGCCAGTGTTTGTCAGAGTGAGGCTGAACAAGTTTCTGTATTCAAGGTGCCACATACTACCAGGCTTAGGGGTGTGCATTGCAATTTTTTTTTTTTTTCACTCTGGGGAAAAAATATTAAGAGCCATTTGAGTTATTAAGTGGGAAAAAGAAACTTGTTTCTGACTAATTTCAAGGCATCTATAATTTTTTAACGTTTTACTTGTCACATAGCAACACTTAAAAAAGGGACAAGTCACTTGGCAAATCCAGCTTTTGAGATGCAGGATCCAGAAATTCCAAATGGAAGATAGTGGATGGCTTAAAAGCATGTCTGGTATGACTGAGTATTCCTGGTCTTCAAAAAAAAGCGCTGTTAACAGCTATGTGAAGTTCAAAACAAATCCACCCCCCCACAGCCTCCCACTTGCATGCAGTTCTGCAGCTGGGAGGTGCTGAAGCTAGGCAACGTTTCAGGTACCACTGGAACCCTCCTTGCCTATATAAAGTTGCCCCCAGTGTGTATTTACTGCTGCTCATTCGGTAAGCATGTTTTTCTCTATGCTATTTTAAATTCATCCATTTCTGCATGTGATAAAAACAAATGCATATTCCCAACACATACTAATATACGCATAATCCTTTGCTTATAATCGGCATTGAAAACCTTTGCTATTCAACCAGTCTCCCTCTCTTTCAAGGTAGTTATTTGAGTTATTTCATGTGTAGGAGACTCTCGAGCACAGTGTTGGACAGCTTTACCCACATGCATGTGCTTTTCTTTGTGGCCTGTCACAGGCTGAGCCACATGCACATGTTGTGTGTGCAAACACAGATACACTCCTCTTCTTAAACACACTTAATTTTTTTTAGAGGAGAATAAAAAAACATTAATGAAATGATTTTTTTCCCTACTAATTATGTTAGAATATTTTGTTTTGATGGCTGCATCTAGCAGACGTTTAGAGGGAAATCTGAATGACTTTTTTTCAGTGATGGATTTCACTCATACATTTGCTGAATGCAGTGAGGATTTCAGTGCTGTAAGAGATGTAGTTTTGTTATTGGTGATCGTTCAGGAAAGTAAAGTCCATTGAATGTCAGGCTTCAGGCTGAGCTCGCAAAGCCAGAGTGGAATCTATTACTGTAATGAATGAAGAGAAATACGTTTCTTCTGGATGCTGTTGGGACTTGGATGTTCTGACAGCTATATCAGCTTAAAAGCTTTCCAGGGTACATTTATTCAAGAAAGTCTTCTTAGTTATGATTGTGGGACAGGAAATAGCTGAAATTTCAGCAACCAAACAGAACTTCTGTGATTGGTGAACACAGACAGCATTTGACTTCAGTTGTTTTATGAGGCTGCTAGACATTAGTGAAAAATTAATTGTACAGCTAAGGAATTAAAAAGCCAAGACTTAATTTGCATTATCTAAAAGCCTACTTAAAAAGGTTTTGGTTGGCTGTGGTGCTGTGCAGTAATCTGATACTTAGCTGTTGGAGCTCCATGCACTGATATATGCTTGTGGTGAAGGTTGATGTCTTCTCATGCCATTAGGCTGCAAGTCTTGCCTGTAGTGGGCCTGAGTTACTGGAGTTGAGGTGTTTCTAACTGACATGGGATAGTTGTCAGCTTTTTTGATCTGTTACACCTGGGTCCAAGAACGTGCTCATCAGTGCTAAATATATGAGAATTTAAGACTTATAAACTAAATTGGTTTCACAGAAGGGGGAAAAAAAGTAAATGCTCAGGGAGCATCACCATAAACCATTGAGGTTTAGAAGTTACTTGTAATTGTTTTAAATCGTTTCCTGTATTAATGTCTTGGTTTAGCCTCCTAGACTTTTGTTTCTGTATGGAGATGTGTGTAAGTAATGGATTCTTTTAAAGCAGTAAAGAGGTGAAAAGAAGCCAAAATTCCACAGATCTTCTGTGCATCTTTTTTTCTGTATAACATCTTATGCGTTTGTGATAAATATATGCTGAAAGTATTTTCACTTAACTAAACCCTTCGTCCTGCACTGTTTCAAGTTTGAGATGTTGCAGAGGTAGTCTAGTAAGCAGACATCAGTCTGACTTGTTTTCCGTTATTTTTGTCTCTGTACCTTTGGAATCCTGACATTCAGTTAGTGCTTGGAATGCTCAGTTAATGCTTGTACTTGGGAGGTAAGCATTACTGTAGTCCTAAGGTAACCATTCTTCTGTATTTGGGCTAAAGTTACATTTGTTTTTAAGTAACTAAGCTTCTGTTTTGGAGTAAACTGATAGAAAGCAATTTCTGTGTCGAGAAACAATGTATGTATGTATATATGCCATGTAGCTATGGAAGGCATCACATCTTTTCCTTGCCAGTCGCATAAAGAAGTGATGACTGATAGAGAATTAACATGAGGCTGTGTTCCATCTCTAAAACTGTGCTTCAAGTCAAGACAGTTGTAGTAAAATTTTCTTCTCTGTCTGAAGAAAAAACTTTTTTTGACTCAAGACTGCAAATCATAGGTTGCCTTCCAAAAAGTTGTAGTCCAGAAGGGATGGGTGGGTATACTTGGGATTGATTTAGGTGTGGTTATCGTTGGAGATTTGTTTTTTCAGCATAGTAAATAGCTTGAGGCTTCAGAGTCTTAAAAACCAAAACAAAACTTGTTCTTGAGTCTTCTTCCTGTTTTCCAGTACTTAATTGCATTGCTCTTGCCATGCTGCATATGTCTATCTGGTTATCATTTCACTGCTGATCATTGACTTCTTCCCTCTTAAATCCTGAGGCTCATTTCATTTCTGAACTTAAAAACTGCTCATCCTAATGTTCTCTGCTGGGTAGTTAATTTGTCCTTTGTCAGCCTTGGTATTTGAGAGCACTAAGTATCAGCTGGCTGGCTAATTGAGAAATGGAAATGTTTTTTAATGAATTGGGCAAAGCCTACTGAAATTGTGTGAGAAGATAGTTGTGCATTTCTCAGTGCACGTATTTGCAATCAGTTTGTTAATCCTGAAAGCAAGTCTTTAACTGAAGATGCTGCGGTCATGACTTCCTTTTAAACCAGTAAGTTTTTACAAAAGCAGTTGTGATTTGTAGAGATCCTATTTGAGTAAAATCAAATGCCTGGAAATGGCTCAGTTGCAGCTTGAAATTCTAATGTGCTCGCGAGTGCAATTTTGCTCTTTCTATCCTTAATGAGTTCTGTTAGTGTTTCTTTGGCTAGTCTTCTGCAGTACGTTGGGTTTGAAGGAAGGCATGGCAACAAGCCAAGAAAGTGAAAATTAGCAAACAAGTATTGACATTTTTGTATGTTAAGCTACCCTGCAGGGTTGTGTGTTCCCAAAATTTTAACCAATTGTTTTAAAAGTAGAGGAATGGGAAATGAAAATAGCAACTAGCTCTTCTGATTCTTCTTTGAAGGATGTTGTTATCGTATCCCAGCGCATTCTAGCTGCTATGGTAACCAGTTAACTTGCTGACAATCTGAAGTTTAGACATCATTATGTACATGAAGTACACTTAAGGAAAAAAAAAGTAAATTCTTCCATGTACATTTTTTGCAGTATTAAGGGTTGTACTTTCTTTTGAAACTTAGATTAGCTGCATCCAAAAAATATTAAATAAAGCTTCTGATATAGGTCATTTGCAGCATGTATACAAATTAGTTTAGATGAATCATGCATTGTCCTACAAACTAGTTTTTTCTGGCTTATTGTAATATAGCTCCTGAATTTTTTCCAGCAGCATAATAAAATGGCTAATCAGGTGAATGGTAATGCGGTACAGTTAAAAGAAGAGGAAGAACCAATGGATACTTCCAGTGTAACTCACACAGAACACTACAAGACACTGATAGAGGCAGGCCTCCCACAGAAGGTGGCAGAGAGACTTGATGAAATATTTCAGACAGGTATAATATGCATTTCTTGTTTCTGACTGGTTATGAAAGTGAGGGCATACCATTTTCAAATTTTTATAGATTAAGGTTTAAAAATACATTGTTTTTGATCTGTGTAGCTCTAAATGTTTTGCTACTTTGACTTCCCTAAAGGCAAATTGGGTTTGACATTGACTAATTATTTGGCACGTCCTTAGTGTTGTATGTGTTATCTTAGTTGCTTTAGGGGACAGAGCACTAGTTTCTTAGTTGTCAAATAAAGATGTGTTTAAGCATACTAAACTGTACATTTTTTTTTTCCTTCAATCCAAATCATCATTTTGCTTTTACTTTTCTACTGTCAACTCCTCACAGTGGTTCTTAAACACTCAAGGGCTGGGCAGGTGACGTAGTGAGGGAAGCAACTAGCTTGTCTTGCCTGGGACTACATTTGAATTGAGTCTGCCTGTGGATTTTGTGTTCTCTCTAGTTCTGAGTGGACAGTTTAATCCATGTTTGTTACTCCACTGAAAAGTTCAGTTTGATACTAACTGCTTTTTTAACAAAGCTGAGGACTAAGCTATCTGGCAAATCGAGTAATATTTTGCTGGTAGCAAGTGGTCTCTGCAACTGCTAGAGGAAAGGTTTCTTTATATACCAAGGTTTCTCTATTTTTATTTTTGTAACATCCCATCCCTCCTTATTATTTTGTCCTTAGACAGAAGCTTCTTTTTTTTCTCTTTGGAGTGTGTTCTGTGACCAAATAGATGTATAAGAAGCAGTAGAACTGCTTTATGGGCTTATCTTCAATGCCTTGGTGGCAGCATGACAGCTACTGTTGAAGAGTCAAAATTCCACTGATTAAATGAAGGCAGTTTAAAAACAGTACCTTATCCCTCCATCAGTATGACGTTCTGGGTCATGTGAATGATATCTTTTGAAAGTCATTCACAGTGAGCTTTCATCAAGCCTTTACCAGCTTTTTTGGCTTAGACATGCACTTCCTAACTGTGGGTCATGATGATGTACACTTGATGGTTTGAGAGAAGGTGTAAATGCCTGGGCAGAGGAACTTGTGGGATCTAACCTGTGTGGTAGTTAGGCTGTGTCGTGAGGAGTTCTCAAGGGAGTTAAAAGCTTTTCAGCCCAGAACCTAACTACCTGGTATAATTCCATTGCACGAGTAACCTGAAAACACTTATTTGCATTTCCTTAAAACCACTGAAGATATTCACATTGTGCAGGGGTTTGTCAGTGAAACATTCTGCTTCTGAGACCAGAGTTAAATTTGGAGTTTAAGTTTGGGATTTTTAATCGACTGAGGTCTCATCTGAAAGATACAGGTGCCTTCCAATATGCAGGATCACTTCTGAAATGTAGTCCTTGGGCTTGGCACTACTTTGCATTTTTGAAAGCAAGTAGCAGTTAAATAATCTGTATTCTGGAAATCAAGCTGTTGCAAAGTGTGTGGAGTTATTGGTCTTAATTTTCCCTGTGCAGTTTAAAATGTGCAGATGTTAATACCTAAAGTTCTCCCACTCCACAGCTTATGCAAGTGCATTGCAAAAGGGGAAAACAAAAAACCCACCAAAAAAATGACAAACCTGTAAAGGTCCTGAAACAGGAAAGTGCTTCAGAACTGGTCCAATGTTTCTTGGGGGAGTCTGTACCTGTAAAATTAACATTAGTCTTTTCGGGTACATGGTAGGGCTCAAAATAATACCTTTTCGAATTCTGGCTCTTTAACTGCATGGAGCAACAAAAGTAAAATGAATTTTTTAGACGCAAGCAGTCTACTGATTGTTGCTTTTTGAAGTTGGGAGGAAAGAGTGAACAAACCATTCTACTTAATATTATTTTGTAGTACTTGGTGAGTGTTTGATCTTCAGTTAGAAAGTTCCTTTTTCATATACAGTTGGTTACATGCAACGTTCACATGTCAGCTTACTTTAGAACAGCTCCATTCAAGAGAATGAAGTGTGAAACTTAGGAGTCAAACAAAACCCAAACTGTTAGAAGTGAGCCAGAGTTCTTTGTTGGATTTCTGAGTGTTAGAAAGCTGTTACACAAGGGGTGTAATCTTACACTTCAGTTAATGCTTAGGTATATACATTTTAATTTAACTTTTTTCATTGTTGTACTCATATTCTTTCATATACTTGTGTAGGAATATGTAATTATATTAAATATGTAATTCTGTTATGGACTTTAAAAGCAAACTGCATAGTTCTTAGCTTGTATGAAATTTAATAGAAATCTGTAACTTCTTTATCTTTAACTTTTAGGGTTGGTAGCTTATGTCGATCTTGATGAAAGAGCAATTGATGCTCTTAGGGAATTTAATGAAGAAGGAGCCCTCTCTGTATTACAGCAGTTTAAAGAAAGTGACCTGTCGCATGTACAGGTAAGGTGAGAGCTCCAGAAGTGTGAGCACATGAGTGTAAATAGTCTTCTGGCACTATTGGCAGGAGAGCTGAAATGCAGAAACTCTTCTCATGTTCTGTATGTTTCTAACCCAGATCACGGGCCTGTTTAAAAATTGCCCTAGATGTGTGGGTATTTGAGTGCAAAACTAAAGCTCCCAGATAATAAAAATGAGTGCTATTGAGAACATAAGGTAAAAATACCACTTGAAATTCCATGCTTAGAAATTTCTTCAGTTAATTATTGTATTTTTCAAGAGGGTTCTTTTGATACTTGACGTTGTCTTATCTGGTGACTTCACAGTATGGAGTCTAAGATTTGGTGGATTCCCAGAGCTTTTCATACCCCCGATTTAATTATTTTGTAAATTGTATCTACAGAACAAAAGTGCATTTTTATGTGGAGTTATGAAGACCTACAGGCAAAGAGAGAAACAAGGCAGCAAAGTACAGGAATCGACAAAGGGACCAGATGAAGCAAAGATCAAGGTAACGTTTAGAAAATACCAACTGTTCTGTACTACCTGTATACAGACTGAAGTAATTATAATGCTTTGTGCTTGGAAAGCATCAATACTGCTTGGGTAAGAACATTCATATGTTAAAGATTGAAAAGCGAGAGTACTTGTTTGAATTGTAGGTCTACCTGATAGCACAGTTACCAAAATGCACGAATTTAAACAAACAACATTATTAGTTTATCTTTCTTACTGCACTGGTTTTTACAAGCTGATAAAATTGAGTCTAATTGGACGTTTCAACAGGATTAAGTCTTGGAGTTGGTAAATATATTAAGATATGGTTTCTCTGTTGTGCAAAAGCAACTTAGAAAGCAAGTGAGAAGATGTTCCAGAGTTCCTTGGCTACTATGTAAGATATTGCAAAAGAAAATAAGGGGGGGGGGGAACAAGTTTTTATGGTTAACCTCAGAGCGTAAAACAATTTTTGTTGTTTGTGGTCCCTACCCTCTTCCACATAACTATTGTTTTTCATTTTTTTTCAGGCTTTGCTAGAGAGGACTGGTTACACTTTGGATGTAACTACAGGACAGAGAAAATATGGGGGCCCTCCTCCAGATACTGTGTATTCTGGTGTTCAGCCTGGTATTGGAACAGAGGTTAGTATGTGCAGACTAATATCATTATTTTGTATGTTATGCAAAGTCATTTGTTAGAAAGACTGGCAAATAAACTATACTGTGAAGGAAAACTTGCTTCTGTGTTTATCTTCATCAGTCTTAGCCCTCAGTGTCCTGCAGAGGAAAAGCACAATTGTTTGAGGAGGAAAAAGCAGGTGGATATACTGTGAAGACTGTGTAAAAATTACTAAAATGAAGGTAGACACTGAAATCGTTAGACTTCATCATCCCAGTTGGAGATCATGGTCCACGGCTTTAAAAGTTACATGTGCAGCTTGGTGAAAGAAAGCATGACTGTAAAGTGTTTGGCTCGTTGTTTTTTTACAACGTAAATGGAATTTGAGAGACAGTAGCAAGGGTTTCCATGCAGTGTATTGGAAGCAGGTAAAGACTTGAGTGTATTGTATTAGGATACCCTATACAAAGTTTTGAAGAGGTCAGCTTAGAGTGCAGTGACAGTAAATTGTTAATAATCACCCAGAAGACATCTTCAGTGCTTTCATCATCTGATAGTGAAACCACGACACTGAGAGAATCCTGTCTTGTTTATTGTTTGAACCTTTTTTCATTTTTTACTCAGGTAGGTGACTTAGAATTGTGTTGTGCCAACTCATGGCAATGTATCATACACAGTGATGTGAAACGTTACTTTGCACTGTGCCTATGGGCTGAAAATATTTGATTGAAAACTCAAGTATTTTGTGCTGTTGGTGATGATTAGTCTCTGTAGGAGATCAATGGAAAGCTGTAAAGTTGGCTATGTTGAATTCTGTTGAGGGTATGTTTTTATACTTGTAAGGTTGCTGAAGCTTTTAGAGTGTGTGACTTCTGGAAACACCCTTAAGAACATAAATACTTTTCCCATGAATCAGGATTAGAGTATGTAGCAAAACTCAGCCAATTAGTTATAAAAATCATACCTCAACGGAGCTAATGCTGGCATTTAGTAACAGTTCAAGCCTGATTACTGCTCAGTTTGTTTTATGATGCTGATCATCTTACTTTATTAAAGCATGCAGATGTGTATGTAATTCAGCCTCTAGCTGTTGCTGTTAAGCTCAGAGAAACAGTAATCAAGATTTAAAACATGAATCTTTCATGTTGGAAAGTTATTGAAAATAAAGTTTTCATGGGTTGTGCCAGCTGTGGTATGTTGATGCCAGAGCTCTCTCTGATGTCAGCAATGGCAGATTTCTTTTTAAGGATATGCAAGTGCTGCTGCTAGTTGCAAAAGAATGCATGCTACGTAATCTTTTTTCATCAGATGTTTCAGATCTGTCTGCTATAAGTATTTGTACACCAAGTAGGTGGCCTTATGCTGAAAGCTAGTCATTGGTAACTTGCACTGCTCATCATGTTATACTTTCGTTTGCTTTCTCCATTCCAGTTACAATTTACTTACTAAAGACACTTAATAAAGTGTATATATAAGCACTGCTGCAAAAACAAAGTATTTTTCAGCAATCTTAAATTATTTTTCTATAAATAATAATTTAGGTTGACTTACTGGCAACTCGGAAGTACAAAGAACAGTGGTTAAGCAAAATAAGAGGATGCAAAGACAGTAGTGATTTCTGCATAGTAATTTCAAGACTATGCACGACAAGAACAGCAAATGTTATAAATACTTCATTAATTCCCATCGCAGCCAGGAAGAGTTTATTTAAGTGGATGAGGGATTAAAAGAATTCAGTTGTAAGCCCATTATTAGTCGGGTGATGATGAGACTTTTATGCAACTGAGACGAGCATTTGGTGTTTCTGTTGGATGTGCTGGATCATAAATCCAGTATGTCTGCATTTGGGAGTGGTAGTTGATTCGGTTGAGTTGTATTTGCTTAACAAGTTAAAATATGTACTTTCACTCCTAATCTTCCATCCAGTGGAGGATGCTTGCAGCTGTTAAACTTGAGAAAACTGAGAAGTCTTTTTAATCCATTCCTTAAGAGAATAAACAAATAAGAAAAGCCCTGTGTGAATATGACCTGTTCCCACTGTTATATATAAAAAAAAAAAAGGGAAGCAGCTGATGAATACTTGATTTCCTTCCTTCAATTATTGATGCAAGGGAATAAATAAATTTTTAAGGCATGACTGAATAGGAGATTTCACTGGTAACTGTAAAATGCCAGTTCTTGACTGCACTACAGTAGGCTTTTAAGACTGAAGCTATTGGTGAGTTGAAGTAGTCATGCAGCCTATGTTAGTTCATGCTTAAATCGGGCATTTAGAAAGGGTTGACTGCAAAGTGCCTCAAGAGTGCTATGGCATGGAGATGTTGTTTTGAAGAAGCTCTTGAAATGCTGCTGTTAACTCTACCACTTCTTTCTTAGTCACAATAGAAGAAGCTGGGTTGTGGAAATAACTGAAGGATGTCTTGTGTAGAGTGTAGAAGTGAATTACACCCCTTAATAATGCTCTGTTAAGGTTACCTCATGACATTGAAGTTTTCCTTAAAGGACTCTTTTTGTTATTGATCTTTTGAAATAACAGTAAGAGAAGTAGAATTGAGCGCTTTGTACATGTCCTTCTGGAAGCAAAACTGGAAAAAGTGATCTCAGCAGAGGCTCAGAAACAATGCAGCTGAATCCTCCTTAGACAAGTTCTCCCATATTGCTTCACTGATAATTCCAGTTTCTGATTTTTTGTCTTTGTAATAGCAGTAGACTTATGGAACTGAAATATGAAGCAAGACATAAAATAACTACAGAATATAAATATCAGAATCTGTTCAAGCTTATTGACCTACCTAAGTAATAATGGAAAAGGTTATTGTCAGTGTTTCATCTAACTCTTTGAAGATGTTCACTTGATGCATTTCTCATGTCTAGTGTTTATATTATGATTTGTTAATGCATTCAAGTTTACAGGCTGAAAGCAAATTCACTTAGATGTATCATTCTCATAGAGGCATTTAGTCTTCCTGGTATGTAAGTGAAGTTACTCTAGAATGGAGGTCATGGGTGAATGTATTAAAATGAAATCCTCAGTTCTGTTTCTCATTTTAGCCTCTGGAGTATATTAACTATTGTGGCAATCTTGTGGAATTGGTGGTAGTTTAAAGTTTATAGAAAGGAATTAGGAAACCAAGTCAAGGAAACTGGAAGAAAAGTAGGAAAGAGAAGCCTTCAGCGTAGTACAATTAGGTCGTTCTTCAGCTGATGGTTACCCTGTCTTAACAGTAAGCTGAAGTTCCTGTCTTGTGCACTTCCATTATGGTACCATTTTTTGTCTTTGAAAACTGTATGTGGGTTTTGGAGTGAATGCTCTAGGTAATACAAATGGAAAAGGCTATTGCAGGGATTTCTGAGCTTTTCTGAAAAGTAGGCCCTTTGGTTCTGGCATTAAATTTGTGATCAGTGATAAGAAGTCTGCTCCTTTTTTTTCCCTCAGTAGCAAAGAAACCATGGCCAGTTGTCATTCACACTGAGAGAGCCTAAGCTACATTAAAGAAACATTCTGGGAACTGTATTTCATGAATATTTGTGCAATGTAAAGAAACATATGAAAGATCTAACTTTCCTTTGGATTAAAATGATTTGGGTTCCACGTTTCTTAAAACAGTCATCACCACCCCTCCCCCCTCCAGTGGGTTTGTTCCAGTCAACGTTTATGTGGGTATTCTGTATGTCTTTAAGTGTTGGAATTGTCTGCTAAGCAGATACGAAGTGTTGCAGGAGAGGCTCTTTTAATTTGAATGATGAGGACCCTGAGTAGTTGAGTTAAAACCAAGATAAGCCAATGTGACATTCAAGCGTGCCTTACATTGGTGGATGACACTGAGTTTAATAGTCATTGCTGTGTGTAAGAAAGAAAAATGAGATTTCCAGATTTCCTTAGACAGATATTCAGCTGGTGTAAGCAGAAACAAATATTGAAGAGAAATGAGATTACAGTATATGTTAATAGGGAAAATGCGCATTAGGGGATCTTATTAAGGATTTCTAGTATTTGGTGTTATTTTGTTTTCCTATCTCTGTATTTTTCTTATCAAGATTGATTTAGGGAATGAATGAAAATACTGCAAGAGTAAGAAAGTGCTTGGTCTAGAATATTGCATGTTTCCTGACTAGGTAGCCTGTAAGGTCTTGTGACCAGGTAACAACTATTTACCTCTTCAGAGGTGGAAAGGTACAGCCTCTTAAATGCAAATTACAAATACAGGTTTTCTATATGCGAAATCTAGTAATAATGTTGGGATTTTAGAATACTTCAGTAGCAGCTAAAATAATGTAATTGCTAGTGAAGGCTACAGAGTTTCTGCTGTGATAGTTTCTGATGCAGGTTATTTCCCTTCCTGGAACTGTGAAGTACTAAAAGTAAATTTAGAGTTTTGAGAAAGCTTTGGTTAAGTGTCCTCTTCCTTCATAGGTTTTTGTTGGTAAGATTCCCCGAGACCTGTATGAAGATGAATTGGTACCACTCTTTGAGAAAGCTGGTCCAATTTGGGATCTTCGCCTCATGATGGATCCTCTTTCTGGTCAAAACAGAGGTTATGCTTTCATCACCTTTTGTAGCAAAGATGCAGCTCAGGAAGCAGTCAAACTGGTGAGTAACTGTTTTCAGATTGGATGATGGTAATGTAAACAGTGAGCATGCTGAGAGAATGTTAGAGAAATGTTTGAAGTGTTTCCCTACACAATCAACAGACTCAAAGTGTTATTTTCTTTAAAAAAAAAAATTCTCCTGATTTGATTTAGTGTATAGAAATAACTGTACTCCTAGTGCTACTGTTTGCTGTAATCTGTTTGATTACTTCTGAGTTCCAGTGTTTGAAGATGGTAGATTTAAGTTATTGCCACCTAAAGAAAGAAGGTGTTTTGAATCTTGCAAGTTGTGAGTGCTTAGCCGTCTTACTTTAAATTGTTAGTAATTGGGGAAAATGAAGGGGAGGAGGCTGAAGTAACAGGAAATGTATCAAGTGATAAACCCCTGGAGAAAGGCTGGCCTCTATCTTCTGGGTGTTGTGCAAGCTAGGTGAATTTGTATGAATGTTTTCCTTATCTCCTGTGTCTGGATTTCCTTCCCTCACTCATCCTCTACCTTACTTTTACCTCGTGGGGTCAGACTTGTATCTGGTCAAAGGATTTTCCACAGGCTACTGGAGGAAAGGAAAGTGGGACATGCTGAATTTTGGAGATCACTACTCTTGTTAGGAAAGAAAGATTCTTTTAGTACTGATGATAAATGTGAAATTTTGAAGTTTAGGTTCTTCTACATAAGGCAGTTCTGGTGTGCAGGTACCAGGGGCAACTGGGGCTGGTGTTTAGATAAAGCAGCTTTGTAAGATAAACTTTGCATTCAGCTGCTGTGACCTTAATCTAAATATGTTTTTCAAAGTTTTATAACATATAAATCACTGTTCTATTCTACATTTTGTTAAATTCTTGAATGTGAACAAGGTTACTGAAGTTGTTGTGATGCTGGCTATATGCCTGAGTCACAGTTAAATGACTGAAAGCTTTTACAGGATTAAATGAGACTTTCTGAAGCTGTCTAACGATCAGATTTCTGTCCCATGATGTCCTGTTGAAAATCCTCCTTAAAAATGAAGATGTCTTCAGGTTTTTTTGTTCGTTTTGTTTGTTTTTTTTAAGATTGAAATCTCTTGCCTTTAAAGATGTATCAGGATTGTTCAGAGTAATCCAACTGTGGGTATAAGTGTGATGAGGAAGTTGGAGGAACTTTTATGGGAAGCTTTTTTTTTTTTTTTTTGAAATAAAAGAATATAGAGGCCTAGCATCTAGCAGGCCCAAAAAGTCCATGCCATAAGAGTGGGAAAGGTTAAAAAACAGGGGCATTTAGGATCTTGCAGTGAATGTGCTTGAGGCTAAAAAGCAATGAACTAATGGTGCCTGTAATTCTCTGCCTATGTATATGTATAACAGCAGGAACTGATGTCGAGTCCAAGCACAGGAAGCAGTTAACTTGTTTTCTAGAAGTAGAAGTAGCTTTCAAGTCTGAGATAAACCTGAGGTGAATGAACCTACCCCATGCAGTTTGTATGTTGTGTGTTTCTCATGCATCAGTTTCTCAGTAGTTTAAAAAATTTCTGTGAAAAACATAAACTCAGCAGTGTCCAAGTGGATGCTGAACCAAGTATTGCAATTCTAGGAATTCTTTTGCAACACAAATTCAGAAGAAGATAGAACTTGAAGCAGCTGATATTATGATTTTGGGGGTCTTGTCAGCTCTTCTGTACTAGGTAATGCAAGTGAATGGCTTCTTATTTTCTTAGTGTGACAACTATGAAATCCGTCCTGGTAAGCACCTTGGAGTATGCATCTCTGTGGCAAATAACAGATTATTTGTTGGGTCAATTCCAAAGAACAAGACGAAGGAAAACATATTGGAAGAGTTTAATAAAGTCACAGGTAAAGACCTTCTTAATAATTTTTTTGCCACACTGATTCTGAAATACCATTCAGCCTCTTTTGTAGCTATAGTTACATGTCTGATACTTTCAGATATTATTTATTTTCAAATTGTGTTCCAAGATTTCATCTGGTAGCAATTCTACATATCAAATATACTTTATGGAGGACCATAAAGGGGCTAATACCTGCTAATGCTTGTTATATGATCAATGTTGTAAGATAATCTGCGATGGAAACAGCACAAATAAACTCAGAAAAACAGTGGAGGTCCCAGTTCTGTCATCTGTTCTAGGTTAGCACTGAAGGCTTTGTAACTGGATCTACCATACAGTAGATTCAGCTTTCACACCTGAGAAGATGTTGTAGGAGTCTCAAAGAAATATGTTCTTGAGGAGTGACAGGAAGAAGGGAACAGTGAATTATTTTAGTTATGGCAGATTTTCTGTCCTAGTTCTTCACTGTTGTTTCACAGTACGTACAGCAAGTAGGGGAAAAAGAAATAAATTGGCACATCATTGTAAGATTCTTCTGCTTTATAAGAAGTTGAAGTCTTGGTCTGCTTTTGTCCTGTAGGAGAGCTTTAACCTACTGCTTCCTTTTTTAGGATTGCTATTTACTAGTACTGCAGGAAAGTGTTGAAAACAGGTGAACAGTTTAGTTGTCTCTCCTCTCTTTCTTTTCTTTTGAGAGATGTTTATGTAATTCTACCCAGCTTCCCCTGGAGGGAGGGGGGATGCCACATGTGAATTCTGATTGCTTTTCACTAATGTAAACAGTAAAACCATACAGAAAGTTGATGCTATTTGAACTATTCTCATTGATGTTTTGCAGGGCCTATTGAGGTAAGTTTATTCAGGAGACTTTCACCAACTAGGTAACCTGTTTCTTGATAAATTGGATGGATATCTTTGTTTTATTTTCTTGTGCCTGTGCTATACCCCTGTCAGATGTAATGCATAGTCTCTGAACTTAATGAGAGCAAATGAAAGCATTTTGGAGTAGATTTCAGATTATTTATTTCCCTTCTAAAGCTCAGTACTAAAGACATGTTTTTCAGAGGGTTTGGTGGATGTAATCTTATATCATCAACCTGATGATAAAAAGAAGAATCGAGGATTCTGCTTCTTGGAATATGAAGATCACAAGTCAGCAGCACAAGCTCGGCGTCGCTTGATGAGTGGAAAAGTAAAAGTCTGGGGAAATGTTGTAACAGTGGAGTGGGCTGATCCAGTAGAGGAACCTGATCCAGAAGTCATGGCAAAGGTCAGTAAAAACTGAATGTGGATGTTCTTGGGTTTTGGAAGGAATTTCTTTATGCTGTAGTTGACCTGGTTTAGCTTAGTGATGCTGCCAGCTTCAGGGAGGGGAAAGAAGTCACAGGACATTTTCATAGTAAGCCATCCAAAATGGTATGGGCTGAGCACTGTAAACTAGCTGCCTGTGTAACACATGAGGAACTTGTTCAGTTTGTTCACATTTAAATTAGTAATGTTTATCCTCCTGGGTTGGCGCACCAGTCTGTCTTGTTACCATTCTGATTGTGTTGATGCACACTGAGTAGATAACTTGTAAAACTGTTTGTTTACAGAGTGAGATGAAGATGAAATGCAGCATAGAGGATATTATGATTTTTATCCCTCTGTTTCTAATAAAACTTTGCTACCCTAAAGATCCATTACTGAGATTTTACTGGGACTTGTAGCATCCCAGAAGCAGAAAATCAATGTTGGATATTCTTCTGGTCTTGGAGGGGGAAGTGTGGAAGGAGAGATGTTGTAGGAATTTTATACAGGTAACTCTAAGGCAATCTTTTTTGGAAATGGATATGGGATGTGTAAGGTTAGCCAAAAATTCTTAATGAAGAATTAATTATTAATTCTTAGTAGAAGAGTGGAATAACATCTTATAAGTTAATGTTAGTTTTCTTTGTTTGACTTATAAAGACTTCTGTTTTCACTAATGATCAGGTGAAAGTTTTATTTGTAAGAAACTTGGCCACTACTGTGACGGAGGAAATTCTTGAGAAGTCTTTCTCTGAATTTGGAAAGCTGGAAAGAGTAAAGAAACTAAAGGATTATGCTTTTGTTCATTTTGAGGACAGAGGTGCAGCGGTGAAGGTAGGTTGTTTACTCTTTCCTATCTAAATGGGGTGTGAGCAGTTTTCTGTGGAGATGCTTTTAGAAACTTCTTAACAGTAAATATCTTAAGACAGTTTCTAGAGCACATGTATCAGGGTTCCTTTCGTGAAAATTTAGTTACTAATAATTTTGTTCCTATGATTTCAGTAGCTAGGAGCATGTGAAACTTGCAAGGAACAAAACTGTTAACAAGTAGACTGGAAAAGAGGTATAGACCAATGCAGGAGAGTCTAGAGAAGAGGAGGAAAAAAAAGATCAACCTAGACAGTTTTTGAGGAAATGACAGAAGGTATCAGTTGTCTTCAAATAAGGGTCTTTGAGAGACTGTGTGTAGTTTTTTCAAATGGCAGAAATACTGCGTAGAAATTGCAGGGTAGTTGATAGAAGTTACTCCCTCCATATAAAGTCTTTGAAAGCAGTCAAGCGTGAGGGCAGGAAGGTAGTGGAGGAAGTGTTTTGCACCTTGGAGTCTCTTAAGCTGTGTAGTGTATGAGGTTGCATAGTTCAAAAGGGTCTTTCATTTTCAGACCTAGGATAGAATGCTACCTTCTCTGCCCTGTGTGACTTCTGTTTATGGCCACTGGATGGTTTGTGAATTTTGTGGGTTATTTCTGTATATAGTTGTGCTGTTTGTTTTTAATGAAAGCATTAAGATATAAATTTCATGGAACTCATTAATTCATTCCACTGGCTGCTGTACTTTCATGGGTTCTTTCAGATAAACCATTATTAATGTTCTTGAATTTGTCTGCACAGACATGTGAAGACTTTAATTAATGCATGTATTTATACGCAGAAATACTCAGTGCAAGGCAGTGGCTCCAGGTAGAGAGCAGAGACATAGTCCTAATTGTACTTTGTGTGTATATATTGAGTTCTGTTTGTGTGTGCATTTGATAATTACTAATTACACGTTGCCTGTTACTCAAGGATTGCAGTGTTACTTCATGAAACTGCCAAGATTCAGTGTTTTTTTTTTTGCTTCCTTGAGTATGTGTCCTTCATTGTTCAGAGTCAGCTGAGTGTAAAAATACTGGCTGTCCTCTGAGGCACTCTTTCAGTGCTAGGAAGATTCAGATAGCTAGGAAGTCCAGATATAAAAATGCTTTCTCTCGTGTGTGCACTCTATCTTGCTTGCAAGTACACTGAGTGTTCATGTCAATGTGTGTAGTGAGAACTCTGAACTATTTTTAGGGAGTTCAGGAACATAAAAATCAGATGTAACACTGAAACTCTTTAAAATATAATACTCCATATGGTCTGAGATTCTTTTACCTTATGATACAAAGAAAATATGTGGGGGTTTTTTTGTTGGTTTTTTTTTCTATAAATGTGGCCTCGTTGTAACTTGAACAAAGTGGGCCTTGAAAGAATAACCTGAAGGAGAAGAGACACAGACCTGCAGTTCACTCAGCAGCAGCCCAACCAACTTTTTTTTTTTTTTTCCCCTGAAAGTTCTAGTTTCCTTTTGATTGGAAATGAGTTTTCCTTGTTTCTCTTCTAATTTTTGTACAGGCTATGAATGAAATGAATGGAAAAGAGATAGAAGGGGAAGAAATTGAAATAGTGTTAGCAAAGCCACCGGATAAGAAAAGGAAAGAGCGCCAGGCTGCCAGGCAGGCCTCCAGAAGTACTGCGTGAGTGTTCCTTCTTGAAATACTACAATACTACAGAATTAAATTCTGCTGTAAAATACAAGGTAGTTTAGAAGAAACTGAATCACTTCTTTTTTTTCCCCTGCATGATGTATATTGGTAACTAAGGGGAAATTTGTACTTCCTTTTGAGAGACTTTTCAAGATAAATTAATGTGTGTTTCTTTTTCTTAATAGGTATGAAGACTATTATTACTACCCTCCGCCTCGCATGCCACCTCCTATTAGAGGCAGAGGCCGTGGAGGGAGAGGTGGATATGGCTATCCCCCTGATTACTATGGCTATGAAGATTATTATGATGATTATTATGGTTATGACTATCATGACTACCGTGGAGGCTATGAAGATCCCTATTACGGCTATGATGATGGCTATGCTATAAGAGGAAGAGGAGGAGGAGGAAGGGGTGGGAGAGGTGCACCTCCACCACCTAGGGGGCGGGGAGCACCACCACCAAGAGGTAGAGCTGGCTATTCACAGAGGGGGGCACCCATGGGACCGCCAAGAGGAGCCAGGGGTGGGAGAGGGGGTCCTGCACAGCAGCAGAGAGGACGTGGTGCTCGTGGAGCCAGGGGCAACCGTGGGGGCAACGTAGGAGGCAAGAGAAAGGCAGATGGGTACAACCAGCCCGATTCCAAGCGCCGTCAGACCAACAACCAGCAGAACTGGGGCTCCCAACCCATCGCTCAACAGCCGCTCCAGCAAGGTGGTGACTATGCCGGTAACTATGGTTACAATAATGACAACCAGGAATTTTATCAGGATACTTATGGGCAACAGTGGAAGTAGACAAGTGAGGAGGGATCGAGAATTTTGGAAACATAGAATTGGCTATAGCTCTACATACTTCAAAACAAAATTGGCTTAATGTTTCATCCTTCAGTAGCGATTGGCTGCCATTTGTATTGGGCTGAAGAATCACTCTATTGTGTATATACTCGAGTCTCTTAGTTTTCTTTTTTTTTCATAAATGCACTTGGACATTACTGGGCTTGCAGAATTCCTGAACTCCATATGGGGTTTCAATGCTTTTATCATTTTAGGCTTCATTTTAGCAGTTTAAAAGCAGGAATGGCACACTGTTCAATCATGATTTTGCAGAACCTCTGGTTTTTGGACAGTTTTTTTTTTTGGATTTGGGATAGACTACATAGGAGTATGCTGTACATAAAAGTAAAAGCTAGTGCTTTGTCTTAGTAGTTTTAAGAAATTACAACAAATTAAGTTTTCTTGTATTGAAAATAACATGATTGTATGTTTTGCATTCCTAGAAGTAGGTTAACTGTGTTTTTAAATTGTTATAACTTCACACCTTTTTGAAAATCTGCCCTACAAAATTTGTTTGGCTTAAAACGTCAAAGCCGTGGCAATTTGTTCCTTGATGTGATTGTATTTCCAATTTCTTGTTCATGTAAGATTTCAATAAAACTCAAAAATCTATTCAAAACATTACCTATTTCAAATTCAATTGTGTCCTAAAACATTATTTCATTGGTAATTCTTGCGAAAAACATTGTTTTCAAAGTATAACTGCCTATGTGAGTGATCAAATTAATGCAAAATTTCTTGTGCTTTCCAACATGTAGCACTGTGGACATCAGACTGAAAACTAGGAGAAATTACAAATAGCCTGAAGGGCACTCTTTGTTTAATTGCTGTTCAGTAACTTACCAGCATCTAATTTTGAAACTTTTTTTTGTTTTAAGTGTTGAAATGTACCCAAACATTCATGGAAATCTGATTCAGATATAATTCTCTAATGTCGAGAAGGAAGCAGAGCCTACAATGGTGTTAATTTTGTTCCTTTTTGTTATATACTGTGCAGTCCCTCTGGAAGCTATTCTGTTAGGACCCAGCCATATTGTATTATTATTCAGTGTACAGACACATACAGATGGTTTTGATCTCAAGCTCCTCAATTTAATTAAGATAATATTTGAATAGGGATGAGAATTGAGTAACTAGGTGCTGTGGCACAGTAAACTAACTTTTTGCTACAGATAATGCATATGTACTCTCCGTGATCTCCATAGTTCTACCTTGACATTTTAATTTGATGTTCTGCCATGATGAACAATTTGCCTTAGAATTTTCATGCCTTGTAATAAAGGCTGTTTAAAAATTACATCTTACCTTTTGGGGAGATTCCTAGCTATGTTATTGGGGTATTATGTGTTGCTTTTACTGACCCTTGTCTTGAACATTCCCAGATGTCAATTTTAACTGGCGAGTCATGACATTCTTCTGTTGCATCTGAGCCATTCTGTACCCCAATGAAGAACATTTGCTTCTCAAGAAAGAGAAACAAAAGGATTTAATCTTTCTCTAAAGAAAACTATTGCTGGACCTCTAAATATCCAAATCAAATACGTTGCTCATACTTGATTGCAGCATTATAAACAGACTATTGGGCAAGTTAAACTTCAGTGGTCATACTCCTCCCTTTGTCTTCTATTCCTGTCTGGTGTCTCTGAATTGTATTTTGTCAGAATGTTAACAAAAAGATGAGCCTTCCCATGCTTTATTTGTTGTGGGACTGTTTTGTAATTGCATGGTTGACTTGAGTTTAATTGAAGTGAGGCTGTATGTCTGGTTCACAAAAATGGGTTTTTCCCTTTGTCAGGCTCTCCCTTTCAAATTAATGTAATTGGTTGTTAATTTAAAAAATGCTTTCCAAATTTAGTATTTTAGTATGTTAAAGCCTTTTTTCTTTTTGTTCTTGTTTTTTATTTCATAAAGTTAATGGGGCCAAATCCTGTCCTCTCTGTTCCTTACTTGAGCAGTGAAGTCAGAGGGGTATTGCCTGGGTATGCGTTTCAGGCTTTTGCTTGTGGTAAGGATATGGCTTGTAATTTTGTTTTAATACAAGGAATTGTTGTTCTATTAGTATGACACTATAGTAATTACGTAGACTTTGCAATATTGAACAGAACCCTGTAGCCTCAATAGGTGTATATATTGCATTAATCATTGTGAAGAGGATGTGGTTTAGGGCAATTTAATTGGAATCAAATTTTAAGTACGGTCCATCCTGGAAGAAATGTAGACTCATGCAGTGGATTTCCAGTGTTAGCCCAGGAGAGATGAAGCCCCCGTGCATGTTTGAGGGGGGAGGGAGGTGTGGGGAATTGAAACACTTCAATTCTAATGTTTACAAGGCACCTAAGTAACAAAAGTTGTCTTCCTCAAGAACTGTAAAGCTACATCTTGTATTTGTTTCTGCCAAAATCACTAATTATCCTAATATTTTTATTGAATATGACAGTTGAACTATACATTCTTATAATAGAAAATGATAATCTGTAAAAGTTTATATTCACAATATTATCACATTTTGCAATTTATGTGATTGATGGATACTTAAGTTCACCTTTTAAATTTGCAACAGCACCCCACTGAATCCATAACGATCTCGTGTACTACAGCTTAGTCCAGTAGTGATGTACAATGAACTTATCTAACAAAATTACTGGAATAAAAAAAAAGGGACAAAAATACTGTAGCACAGTGGGCAAATCTACTATACGTGATGAGAGACACTCAAGGGAAGAATCTTCTCAGCACAATTCTGACACATAGTCAAAGGAAAAAATAAATTTACCATCGTGCACCTGTTTTTATCTTTTCTTCAGTCTTACTTAGCAAAATTCCTCTTATAAAGTATGTTGAAAATGGATTTCAACTTGTAAGCCAATGTTAAACTTCTGCTGGCATTGGAGGAAGAGCCATGAAATGGGATTTTAGTAATCATTTGATCACTCATTTATAGCAGTTGCTTAAATGTCTGTATTGATGTTTGACTTTTAAGTAATAAAAAAGTAGGTTGCTAGATTTATAGCAATTCCAAAACTTTTGAGCAATTTTACAGCTATTATGTTGCTATAGGCTTACTGGCACATTATTAACATAATCAATTTAATAAATTGTGCTTTTAATTTTACTAATTTGTTAAGCATAATTTACATTTTCCAAAGTATTAAAAGGCTTAATTTTTCTGTAGCAAATGTTTATTTTGAGGACTCATCATCTATAGTGTAATTATTAGAAAGAATGACAACAATGCATTGCTTAAAGCATTTTCTAAACAAGCTCTCAAGTCTAAGTAATAGTTCACCATTAAATATCGGTGACTGTAAAAACCTGACCATTTTTTCACCTGTCTGCGTTTGGACATGAAGCCCATTTCTGTATTTTGAACTACACAGAAAAAATACAGAAGACACTCTTATTATAAGGCTAGCAGGAAAATTAATTGAAGTATTGAACAAAAAGTCTTCAGCCTCTTAGAAAATAAGTATTTGGCACCTAGGCCTGCAGACCCTAATGCAGATGAATTAATTCTCAGTGAGACTTGATAGTCATCCAGAAATTAAGAGCCTGGCCCATGTGTTGAACAGCAAGGACCCAGTCCTGTAGACTTTGCCTGGGCAGTTTTTGATCAGTGTGAGTGCTTATGTGATGAGGGATTACTTGCATAATGTGAGTATGCTGGATTGGATTGTCAACTACTTAGATAGCTCAGAGCCTTATAGAAAGAGTGTACTGAGTTGTGATTCTCGTTTCTTAAAAACAAACAGAACAATCAGAAAACCCCAAGAACCCTGAGCTTCTGTTAACTTAGTACCTGGAGGAAGCTGTTTGGATGCAGTATTTTGGCTTAAAACATACTGAAACCAAGTGACTAAGTTTGGCATAATTTAGTTGATGTAAACTGGAGTGAAGGAATGAAAAATCATTTAAGGGGATCTTCTGTTCTCAAACAAAACAGTCAAGGTGTGTCTGCAGTGTTTGGTTACCGATCAGGAACTGTTGAAATTTTAGAATGGAATAATTTCACTGAAGACATTTTTAAACAATCTGGAGGTTACCAGAAGCTCTGAAAGACAATTCAGAATATATTGCATCACATTTTCTGATGTCCAGAAATGTGCAAGTGTCAATTTTGTATTTTAACTCCTTCCTTTTACCTGACTATCAGGGAAGCGTGGTTGAGGCTGACCTGACATGTCATGATGTCGACTTGCTAGGTGGGGTTCGCAAGGGACATTAACCTTGGAGTTATCGGTAAGACAACTTTCTTTCTAATTTACTTCAGTAAGATTAAAGGGCTTGGGGGTGGGAGAGGGTGGCTTGGGGGGAGGAAATAATCTCCACAGACCTGATCACTGGAGTATTGTTGAAAATCTACTACTGCCATGGAGAGATTCCAAGCACTGGAAATAAAGGTGTCCGGTGCTTCAAGAGAAAAATGGATGCTATTTTAGAGATGCTGGAAGCATAAACGGTTTTGAACACTTTTCTTCTGTAATCAAAGCCAGATGTATATTTTTTCCTATCATGAAAAAGCAAAGAACTTAGAGCCACACTTCTTTGAAGTTTAAAAATGCTGTAAAAATGTGTCCAAGTAGATCTTTGCAATAAAATTTTATCTTGAAAATGAGAACCAAAACTGGCATATCATGAGTTTGGATCATTTACCTTTTGAATGTGACAATCCTATAAGGCAGTAGTTGTGAAGGAATTTCTGCTAAAGTAAGGGGTACGTGCAGTTGTTCCCAGTAGAAAATGAGGAGAATAGGAGTTAAATTATTACAGGGTTTTTTTCTGTTGAAGGTATGGCAGTGTATTATAGACAACAGCAAAAGCTGAACAGTGGATTTTGGAAGCGTTGCAGATCAAACTTGTCTTACTTGGAAATGTTGATAGAAGGAATCCCTCATGGCACCTGCCCATCTAGCACATTTCCTTCCTCCACCAGGAGTGTCAAGATTCCTTTTCTGAGTGCAGAATACAGTACTCTGAAAGGAGCAGAGGAGTTGAAAGCTTAGAGGGCTGTAGGAGGATTCCCAATTCAGTCATTCTTTACCAAGGAGTTGAAGAGCATAACAGTTCTAGCAGTGATACCAATACAGAAGAAGTGTTACTGTTTGAATTAGAGGTATTTGTAACAATTTCAGGTATGAAAATATATTTAATTATTCCCAGGTGTACCTTACTTGGAATACATAGCTTTGAAAACACTCAACTGCACCCAGCCTCAACTGCAGACTGAGAAGAAGTGATTGTATACCCATTTTAATTTCAAGTAACAGCAGTCAAATGCACCAGTACCTGCCTATGTGACATTATTCCAACATTAGACGTTTAAATTTGAGTAAATGCATACCTAACCTGAGTTTTAAGAGAGAATGTGGAAGATAAACTTTGTGACAGGAAAGAAAATTTAATTTGGGAGAACATTCATCTGTCTTAACATGGAATGGTCTCTCTTTTTAAGTTCCCTGCTGTGCTTACACTTCTGCAGGAGCTGTGGCAGCGAAACACTGCACAGAGTAAAAGTGCTGTGTTTAAAAATTAACAGAGTACATAATTGAAGACAGTCGTAACGTGTGCACTCAGAAGGGCTGGATAAAAGTTATACAAGCAGTAACTTTGATATTTTGATATTTTCCATGTTTGCTTTTTTTTTAACCAGTTCCTGGATGCACTGTGTTTGTTGTTTTTTTTATGAATTCTGTGAAGTGTGTTGTTAGGTGTGATCTCAAACCCTGCTTGAAGTAACCAGTATTTGAATACAGAGTATTGACGAGTGAGCACAAAAGTTAGTGTAACTGGATGCTGGCAGCAGCTGGAGAGCAAGCACCAAAGTGTCCAGGAATGCCCTGTTTTTACATTTACATTTTACATTTCATGTCTCTTTTATAAGACTGTAGATCTTGAACTCATCCTTACCTGTTTTCACTCAAAACCAACTGTACTTATGTTGTTCTTTCTGTTGATGAGGATGAGCTTCATCCTCCTTTTTGTTTTGTTCAGTGCTTATAGTGGCAGCTTATCTGCAAGCATTTAACATGCCATTTTGTTGAAATACTGTTGATCTCAACAGCCAAATTGTTTCATTTAATATGATTTTCCCAAGGAACTTGGATGAGGGTAGATGTTCAGTGTGGAGTATTCTGCTTTGAACAGTTGGAAGAGTTGATAAGCCATAAAGAACTCTGTAAGTTATGTTTGACAAAATATGTTTTCATTGCCATCAACTTAGTTATCAGTCATTTTCACCTTCACTTACCCAGCAAAACCAGGATAAATGATTCTTCCTGTGTGACAGCAGATGCGGCCTGTTCATATTTATCACTTTATTTTCCCTCCTGCCAGCCACAGGGCATGAAATGCATCTTAATCCTCCTGTGATTCCTGTTTCATTGTTTCTGCTTGGATTGTTGCCTGTCACTGCACATCTCAGGTATTTAGGTTATTTGTTTCTGCTCCTTGCCTCCAAACGTGGTGCTTACCTTTTTGTTTTGAAATTGTTGGAAAGGGAAAATCTCCAGGCCTTTTGGAAAAGCAGAGAAGCTACAGAGCTGAGGAATCAAAGACTGCAGCTTGCTATCAGAAGCTGTGAGAGGTCTTACTTTTGAAGAAGATCCTCATCTGCCTTTGGTATAAACCTTCCAGCAGAGAAGTGCTTGCAGTGGGCTGGCCCTCCTCATCAGGTCTTTGTTCCAGGGCTCTTCTGTCATCTTGCTCTGAGTGGAATGTACTAGAAACCTGCTCTGTAGGTCAGGATGCACTCCTCAAGGTGGATCTTTGAATGGGAAGGAATAAAACACTCTTAATTACAGTCAAAACATGCTGTTCCCTTGGATGTCTGCAGAGGGGCTCTGAGTATTTATTGTACATCAGACGAGGATAACTTTGTGAGATGCCTGTCAGCCAGCTGTTAGGCCTCATAGGCAATTCCACATTTCCTTCCAAAACTAAGCTAAATTATTTGATCCAGGCGTTCCATGTTAGTGAGCCATTTGTATAGGAGAGGCTTTAACATTATTCTAATATGCTAATAAATTTAGGGATTGAATAAAATCACTGCACTGAGCAAGGATATGTGCAGATAATGTTATATCTTCCAGATTTCGCAAGGCTTTTTAGGTGTGAGAGGTGATTTTGAAGAATAGAGCTCCTCCTCCCACAATTTCAGTGGAAATTGCATCAAGTATCCTTTTAGCAACTGAACTCAAGCTTAAGAGAGGTGGCAAGAGAACCTTGAACGACTGCCTATATAGATAATGTTGCTGAAATGAGGTACAAACGTGCTAGTACTTGAGTATCTGAGTGATTTTGTAGTATACTACAAGATCTTAGTGCAAGAATAGCAGAGTGGGTTGACTCAGCAAGTGACACTTGAACCCCAGTAGCAGTAAATGCTTTTCTCTTACTGTCCTGTCCAATTCTTCCCCCTGCTCCATCAGCCAGGATTTTTAATTAAATTTATACTTGTTTAAGAAACATATTGAACAGTGCTGTTGTGTTAGAGTCTAGCATTGAAGGCTTAGAGTCCAACTTGAGCTGGAATCACCATCCTTCTCAGAGGCAATATTTAGAATGTATATCCTCTAATTTACTGGTTTTAAACATTTCACATCAGTTCCTAGTTTTCTGTTCTCTAATAATATAAAAGCCATAAATGTGAGTGCTGTGGATTGTAGTATGATTTTTACTGTAGAGAAGGGTGTTTTGATAGACTGAGAAAGATTGTTTGGGTTCGTTTTTTTGTAGGCTTGTCTTTTGTGAACTGGCAGCTCTAACTTGGAAGTACATGACTGTAAACGTGGCATTTAGAGTATAAAGATCTTCTGTGGATTTGAATTTGTGTTTATATGAGGGTTAGCTAGGAAAGATTTCTGATGTGAGGGGTATACAATGGTTTCCAGAGAGCCACAGGTTGGGGGACCCCTGGAGAACTTCGAGAGGGTCCACCACTCTCATTGTGATGCTTTCTTCCTCCTGCTGCACTTCTGTCTGCCTGAACTCTCAAGAAGGAAACTTTAGTTTGTTAATAAACCCTTTCCTCATCAGCAAAGGGCTAATTTAAGCATATACCAAGTCTGTTTGCTTTGTATTTTTGCATCACTGGAAGGCGTCAGTGTGTTGAACCGCATAACTCGTAGATTCTTTAAGAATCTCTTGTCTTAAAATACAGCTACAACAGGAAGATGGTAAAAGAAGTTTTCAGAAGTGAATAAAACTACTAGAACTGCTGAAACTCTACATTGTCTTCAACCACACTGTTCCTTTCAGAGAAATTGCAGTGAGAATCATTTACTATTCTTATATACTCAGCCATTATCCTACCCTAAATAACTTGTTTCTTCCTACTTCTGTGCCTCTGCATTTTGGTTTTCCAGTGGCACACTATGGGTGTATACTCTGTGGTTGATGCATGTTTTTCCCTTCTTTATGTCATGTGTATCTCTTTGTTAACTAATGTTTAAGTGATACAGAAAAGTGTACATTGCTGAATTCAGCATGCTAATAAAATAAACCGTAGCTAATGTGCCTAAAAAGGCATACAGTAACAGCCTTACTAAGCTCACTGAGAGCGCCAGATTCTTAGTACAGTTCTGGATCATACCATGCCTTCCTTTCTCTGTCCAAACTGGGAACAATCCTTCAGATGTGAGTTGTTGGAGACCCTGCTTATCTGAAGAAACTTCACCATCCAAGTACTGGAGTTTTTATCAGTTTAGGACCTGATCTTTGGTTTTCACTTATTCCCCTGTTCCCTCTGCCAGAACTCTTCCTCTGATCAACCATCTGGAGCAAGAAGCAAGTTCTTCCAAACAGCAGTTCCTTTCATCTCGGGTAGATGAGTATCTGATGGTTCAGTTGTACCAATATTTATCAGTGCAGGAATGCAGTTCTTTCTAATGCAGGCACTTCTTTCACTAGTGCGTAAGGTAACACTGATGTTTTGATTTCCTGGTTTGGTTTTAGTGCAGGCTTTAAGTACGATTGGGAATGATGCATGTGGAAGGGTCAGAATACTGCCTTCATTTATATAAATGGCAATTAAAAAAAGTCTGGTGGTAATGCACCCTACGCAAGGCTAGAATGAATGAGGAATGGAGTGGGATGTACATGCTGCAGATAGTGGCTACTGTTCTGACAACTAAAGAGGGAGAGTAAAACATGATACAGATGTGTGGGTGAGACAGAATTCCACCCGAAGAGTGGAAGGATGTCAAGATGTGGCATCTCTTGTTCATTACAACTTCCAGTAGGACTGTGCTCTTAACTTTGTGCTGTGAAATCAGCTGATAGAAAGGCAGTGCATTGGAGGTTCTTGCTGTTTGAAGTCTCCTTGTGATGTACCTGAAGAACACCTTTGGACAGTTTGTTCCTGGGACAAGGGAGCTTTCTTCCCTAACTCATTATGAAAGCATGTCTTATTTAGAGTACTCATTACTGTGCACTTCTCAGATAAGTCAGGCAGGCAAAGTCATCTCAGAAACAAAAACAAATAGGAAGTTTCTGAAAATCCTGAACCTAGAATAAAAACTTAGAATTTTTTGTATGGGCAAGGGATTACAAGCACCAGCATCAAAATTGCACTGAAGTTGCATTAAATCTACTGTACTTTTAACTTTCTTACCTATAAAAATGCATATTGTTCAGATACAGAGTTGGATCTAGCACTGGATACAGCTGTGTCCTGAGGCTGAGCTTTGCTCATGAATGGGGCATAGAATAATTCACGTGGTGCTGAATTTGTTGGTAGGTGATGATATCTGAATTTCTGAATCTTCTGTGCAGTGTAGGGACTGCAGTATAGAAATATGTGATAGGACCTCCAGGGGGAAGCATAGGACTAAAAGATCACACTGGTTTCCTAGCAGAGACAGTTTCTGATGCACAGGGCCTTTATGCATGTTAGCAGTAAATCTTTTCTATACCAAATTGAGACTACATAATCTTCATCTTGAAGAATAACACTATCAGGCTTTAATACCAAAAGACTGGAAAAGACTCATTACTCATGGAGATGAGACTACCTGATGAAAAACAGGATTTAATGTGTGATTAAACACTCAGACCCTCTGCTAATTATATTCCTGGTTCAGTTCTGTCATTACAACAGTTCAGTCAGTGCAGGTGTTTGCTGTCTGGGAGGAGTGATGGTAGAATTAAAAGAAGCAGAAGTCCAGAGCTGTGTAACGTTTTTTTTTTCTTTGTAAATTGCATAAATAAAACATTTTAGAAATGATCATTTTTTTTGCACAGCAATTGGAAATAAGCTCAAAAAAAAAAAAAAGGAATTAAAACTTTTTCTGATATCTGCAGTATGTAAGTGCCTGGTCCCTTTTATCTACTAATAATGTTTTAGCTTCTATTCTCATCTTGTCTCACATTATCCCAGAAGAATGTTCATGGTGCCATATGAATTGAACAAGCTGGTAAGTTGATTGTCTTTATACTTCAGAAGTTTGATTGCAGGCTTTTTGGACCCATTTAATTCCTAGTATTTCATTCACACCCACTCTGGTGTTAGAGCCTCTGTGGATATGGCGGGTTACAGCATCAAGTGAAGTGAATCCCGGGAATGTTTTTGAGTGTATGAAGCATTGAGAAGAAACACATTCACCCGTGGGTGAATTCCAGCCTGCAGAAATGCTGTGGGTGATACTGGAGAGCTGAGGTAGGCCTGCAGCATGGAGCTGCTCTTCAGTTTCTGACTGATGCTTCTCACCAACTGGTGTTCTGCAGAATGAAAAACAGGAGGGAAAGGGCTTATGAGAGCACACATACCAATAACATCCCAGGTTTTTTTTCTGTGTACCACATTCTTAACCTTAATAGAGTAATACGCATTATAACCAAACTATACTTCACCAGTTACATCAAGGCTAATTTTGGCTCGTGCTTTCTGCATTAAAATAGCTCTGAAGACTTATTGTTTGAAGTATTTTTAATTGCTTTTTACAGCTCTGCACACAAAAATTTCAGATGTTTCCTGATTTAAGAAGTTTCAGCATTCCAGTGCTGTGCTGTAGCAGATTGTATTGGCCCTGAGTGTTCTGGGGTGAGAATGGCTTTTCAATGTTCGCAGACTACGTGGGGAAAAGCAGCAAAAAGGAACTGTCAAGTGGAGAAATGAGGACACAGATCTTAGGAATCTCTAGTTTCTTTTCAATATTTATTGTTGTCTTTTTAAAAATACTTTTCTTTTGAGTGTTTTCTAGGTTCCTCGGACTTAGGCTTTGTCCCTATCAACCCCTCGTGTGGTTCGTCGTGCACTGCAGTCAGAAGGCTTGACTCACTCTCATCTTTTGACTTAGAGCTAATTCTCCATGCAAACATTCACAACAAATTTGAATAAGGAAGTGAATGACACTTCACTTTTTCTTGAGTTTTAGTTGAAGTGTTAAGGAAGCTGGACCTTAATTAGCATTTGGTAGAGCTGAAATAGAGAAATAGTTATGTAATTGCCCAGCTGTGTGTGAGAAAGCACCTTCATCTGGTGACATCTGAGTCACATCAGTGCCTTCTGAGAAGTACCTGCTGCTTTGCAGGGTCTCAGGTGGAGTAATTGAGAGACTTTGTAATACCATGTGATTAAAAAAAATAAAAAGGTGTCAGAACAAAATGAAAATCAGTCATACTCTGCATAACAGTTTTCAATGGTTTTTTTTTTTTTTTTTTTTTTGCGTGGTTTGTGTTTAGAGAAGAAAGAAAACAAAAGAATAGCTCTGGTATTTTGTTTATCCTTAATGCAAGGAAGAACTGCGTAGTACTGCATCTTCTGGATAGAGGAGGGCAGGCCTTTGGAAGCTGATGGTTGGTAAGATACAGTGCAACTTCTCTTTCTTGGCCTTAGTGCCCTTGGCAGTGCTGGAAGTTTCGTTTTTGTTGCGTGACTCTTGATGGTATTCCAGATGGAAGTATTAGGGAGGGGGAAGACAGACTGGAGAAGGAAGGTAATTAATCAGACACTAATTCATAGAAAGTTACGAGAAGATGGAGCTCCTTCCGTAATGCTGTTCCTATGGGGTTTAATTGAGTGAAGGGGGCAGGGATCCCTGAGCAGAGCTGCTGAGGTCCTCGTAAACCAAGCTGGTTCATGCTGCAGTTCTGATGAATCTGTATTATGTCAGGTTGTGCACAGAACTGTCTTAAGCTGTTTCCAAAGTGGTTATAACCCTGAAAGCAGTGAGGTCATACACATCTTGTTGTGGATTCCTGAAGCCTGGCTCTGAGCTGGCTCAGCACAAGGCTGATTTTTGCCTGCTGAGAGTGCTGACTGCTCGTGTTAAGGAATGCCTTGAAGATCTGATTCCACTGAAGCGGAGGAATGCTTATATGGAGTAATAACTCTGTGTTTTCTGGAATTCCCCAGTCCCGTGGATTCTGACAGTGATGACATACATTCTAGAGCATTAAGCACCAATGTCTGTTTGTTCTCCTGTAGCTGTTAACCTCTGATTATTCATTTTTCCAATCCCTTCCTTCTAGCAATATGTCTGTTCTGTGCACTGGCTCTTTTCTGAGTTCAGATGACTCTTGGTACCACTCACCATGTGCTGTGCCAGGTGAGAAAGGTAGGCCTGAAATTCAGATTCACAGCAGCTTCCTCTGCCTGCAGCTCCTGCTTCATTCACAGATGTGCAAAGCCTGGTACATGTGGGGCCTTCCCATTTTCTCTCAATGAGCTCAGTGAAAGGCTATTTCCTGCTCTTCCCAAAATCCTAACAAACCAAGAAATCAGCAGCCAAAACCACACAGCTTTGCTAGCAGCTTTTCACCTCTTGATATTTTGTGATCCTTTTCCATTTGGGCTGTGACCTTTCCTTTTTGGATGGGCCTTCCAGCCTCCTCCTCACATTCACAAGAAGTAAAAGCAGTCAGTCCTTTCATTCCTTGCAGTGGGTTCATTATCATGAAGCTGGAAAAACCTTGATGGGACCTTGAGGCGGGGCTGCCTCATGCAGCTTTGAGGAATTGCTGCACATCTTGGGTGTGCTTCAGTGACTCCTGCTACCTCCTGCTCTGCTTAGGTCTTCCTAATTCTGGAGTGCAACCTTTAATGCTTTTGATGACAGCTTCATCTTCCAGAACAGTGCAGGAGACGGTAGAGAAGATGATATCAAAGCTTTGCTGGCACTGGGGCTTTGCATACTTGACTGGTTCCTAGGTATGATAATCAGGTTGTTTTTTTTAATGCAAATTACACTTCTTGTGACCCAAAAGTTCATTTAGGCTCAGATTTCATCTTGGTTTGAGCAAGCATTACAGCTTTTTCCCTCGGTCAGATCCACTTGAGGTGAGGCTTGGGTAGGCAGCAAGGAACCTTGTAGCCTGGTTGTTTGTTATTCCTTTGAATACACTGCCTTCATTCACATCTTTGCCTGTTCCTGGTGGATTTGCCTTTATTCTGCGCTTAAAGAAAATTTCCATCATACAGTAAGAGAAACTGTTAAAAAGAAGGAAGCTTGACCACTGAAATGAATGGGAATATTTATTTACTTACACCGGACCACGTCTCAGACAAACTGGTGTTCAAGGAATGAAGTGTAAAACAGCCTAAATCAGCTTTGGCAAGAATGTCCCTTTCTTTTACTGAGCTGAAGCAGTAACTTGGGTAACCATTGCCTATCTTCTTGTTTCCAGGTTTAATCCTGTATTTTAGTTCATAGGTGTTTGTGCAAATGGAAACAGTTTATTTTGAAGAACTGCTCAGGATCTTTCCAGTAATTATTACCTCCATAATTCAGGATATTTGACAGCTGTTGTGCTTCATTTCAATTACCTTTGGCTTTATTCTCCCAGAGAGGCATGAGAATCATCTCACATTTTGCTCTAGTTGCAGTTTCCTTAAATTGCTTGTGTATTTGACAGTTGATCAGCTATTTATATAATAATATTACTGGCAATCTCCATAAAACTCTTTATCACATTAATGATGAGGACAGCAGTCTTTGCTGGGTTTTTCAAGTCTGTTTTATGCACATTATTTTTAATGAGATCACATTTCTGCATTCATATCTGCTAACCTCCCACTTCTTTTCCTTGGTGTAGGACTAGAGCTCTGCTACAACAATCTTCTCTTGTTTAAAGTGTAATTATTTCAACTCTGGTTTGTTTTTAGATGCTGGAGGACAGAGTCTGTGATGAGCACTAACAGTGATGTACAACGTGAACTCATGACAGGTATTCATGTCTAGTCCTCGTGGTCTGACATAAATATGGATGGCATAGGTGTGCTGTGACTTTTGGTTATAGATTCTCGTTCTTGATGAATATTTCAGTGTTGATATAAACATTTGTTTTCAAAGTCTGTCCAAGAGCTGTTCCACAGTGGAGAAGGTAAGTTCATAGGTATGGGTAGGGGGGTGGATAAGCCCTTAATCTATTCTGATTTTTTTTTTCTGACCCAATCCTTAGAGTTTTATGGACAGATGCTGGACTGCTGCTGAAACCATGAAGAAACAGGGCACATTTTTATTACTGGGGAGGAAAAGAGATAAATTTAAATTTTAGCCTTTCAACAATGCTCTCAGATGTGTGGTTGAATTTTTAGGTGTTTCTGTATGAATTCAGGAGTTGGGCCCTTCCAACTTGCAATGTACTGTAATTATATTTGTTGTCTTTTGAAACACAGACTCAGTTGCAGTTCATTGTCATTCTCTGTTCATTTTCCTGGTTGAAAATTACTGTCTCTGCAGTGCTTGTTGCTGGAAACTAGTTGCCACTGCCTGTTTATTTCTGTCTTACAAGTTCAGCTGAGTCCTCTTTGCTTTATGGTGAGGGACTGCTGCTGGCCATTAGCTGTGCTTTAAAGACAAATATTCCTATTTTCATTCATGGTCAGATTGTGTTTGCTCTGAAACCCAATGGAAGTGTTAGCTATATATCAGTTCCCTGATTTGGGTTGACAAGACTTGCCTCTGGATCTTGTTCTGACAGATGGACCTCCCTGGACTTCTTCCTTAGGTAACTGAGCAAAGAGTCTCGAGTATGCTTTGCTAGGTAGAACTGTGTGTAGATGACAGGGTTTTGTTGTTCATGGGGGGAACAATATGTAGCATGGAAACATGAAGTCTGAACCACCTTGAATTTAAAAGTAAAAAAAGAGAACAAAACGAGGAGATGGATGCAGTATCTTAATGCTGTAACTTGGGAGAATGTTGACAAAGTTCTTGGATGTTATCAATAAAATTGTGTGTAATTGTGCTTTTGCAGTAGATGTAAAGCATGCCATGGATTAGCTAATCTTCCAGAAGAACCCCAGCATCTGCCTGCCATGGCAAGCAATCTGAGGAGTTCCAGGTGGGTGTGCTATGTGTCTATCAAGTCTTCTCTCAAGACAGTGTACTATATGAACTGCACGTGCATTGTATAATTGTTTCCTACCTGCTCCTTTTGTAATGTCTTTTTTTTTTAAATAAATATCTTTTGAAGTCATTATTTTGTGGGTGTTTTCCAAGGGTCTGAGTGTTCTCGTGTGTTGCTAGTCCTTGCTGATGTAATCTCTCTGCATCACACAGGGAAAAGGAGTGGAGAAACTCACAATCACATCAGTTGGGTGCAGATTTTATTTTAAGCTGCCGAGGCAAAATGCAAACCCTTCTTGTAAAGATTTTCTGTTTTGAGTATTTTCTTGGAGAGCCCTCATGCAGCGGGAAAATAATTTGAAGCGAACTTGAAGAAACTTCTCATGACACAAAATGTATTCTGAATTTGCTTGGAAAGCAGTGATAAATTAGAATTTGCACCTTGTGATTTTACTCTCCTGTGTAACGCTGAATCCTGTTGGAAACTTCAGCAGTATGAAGTTGAGTAGCCTTGCACTTGCATGAATAACAAGGGTTTGGCTTAATCTTGGCTTGTTAGATCCTCCCACACCCTGGAGGAATGAGAATAGCACACACAGTGGTCTTTAACATGTAACACTGTGCTGTCTTTGCAGTCTTCCTTTTTTTTTTTTCAGCATTAAAGGGTGGCCTATGTACTGGCATAGGAGGTAATCTGTGTGTGTGCATGTATTTACTGAAGGGTTCCTTTCTTCTAGAAGAGTATTCTGCAATGTCATGTTGTTCAGTCTGCCTTCATTTTTCATTTCAGCTGTGCAGGCATTTCCAGAATCACTCTGTTCTTTTTCCCCCATGCTTATTCCCTTTTTCATGCACTGCACCAGTCCTGCTGAGCAGCAGGAGCAAGTGCTTCCTAAAAACAGCTATACTGCAGACACTTCTATTCAGGAGCTGGCACAAGGCTGTTTTGGAGACTTGATCATGAAAGCAGAATTACAGTTAATCCTGTACCAAACATGTTAAGCAAAATGAAATAAAATAAAAATCCAGATGTTCTGAATTTTGGCTCAGCTCTGTCTTCAAACAAATGCATACCTTCGTGGCCACGAGGTGACCTTATGTTTGCATGCAGCTTTTGGCAGGGGGGAGGGGGGCAGTGAGATGAACAGCTCAATTTACCCCAAATTAAGTGACTGATAACTCAAACATTTTAGGTTGGATCTTGTCATGTTGCCATCCTGTGAATGTTGTTTCCTGAGGGTTGGAGAGGGTCTGCTTTTCACAGAGCACCAGTTTGGAGGAATCACTAGGTGGGCACAGATGAAGAGCCATCTCTGCCCTCAGAGCCCACAGGAGCATGAATAAACACACTGGATGTTTATGGTTGATAGTGTGAATTCCTGCTCTTTCCAAAGTGACCTGTGAAGAGGAAATACATCTCATCTGTAAATAACTTTTCAAGAAAGGGCTGAGAGGATACATTCAATGTGCAACTCCTCCCTTAATCTGGTGCTGTAAACCACATATTGTCAACAAGAAAGCTGGGAATAATTCTTAACTTTGTGGGCCATGGGCTGATGGTGTTGCTCAGGTTTCTATTACGTTTTGAGTAGTGACACAGTAAGCTGAAGAATCCAATGAAATGCAGTGGAGGAGTAAGGCTTTCTGAGATGATGGGGGAAGAACACTGCCCTATAGAGCTGTTGTTTCTCATGCACTTAAATGTGGGATTAAGGAGATGAGTAACTGCAGGTTTGTATTTAAACATTTTGGCCCATTTTGCTTTGCCTGGAGCCTTCATGGCTTTGTAATACAAACCAGCTCAGCATGTGAACCTGCATACCTTTCCCAGGTTGTCATCTGTGTTCTCAGGTGGGAAAAAGCATGCTGATTCCAGTGGGCTTTAAGGCCTGAATTCAGCCTTTTTAGGAGGGCTTCATTCTCAGTGTGCAAATGAATCTGTAAGTGATATGACCAGTTGCATGTGAGTAAGAATCTGCTAGTCTTCATACAGAATGGTACAGACCCCCTACTCCTGGGCAGGCTTTAATATATGTGATCTCAGATTTGGGTTTGCTTTTTCTTCTGGCAATTCAGCTTTATCAGATATCTCTAGAGTTCTTAATGATGCACAGCTCCCATTTCTTAAAAACCATGGAACTTTTGAGTCTGTTTCTTACAGTTCTTCACAGGACTTTTCACTTCCATCTGCTGAATTTAAATTGAAATGTGCTTTGTCATATTTTTACATATTTGCTTAACTGAAGTGTGTATTGGTGAGGGCAGATGTGTTAAAGATGTGCATAAGGAAACCTGGACTCGTTGATCTGCCCTCTTTCCAGGCACTGACAAAGCCCAATCATTTCCTTTTAAGGATTTTAACCCAAGCCAGAAAAAAAAGCACGGAAGCTGAGTATTTGTCAACTTTCCTTCTATGGAGGAATATTCTACTTTGACAAAAAAAAAATGTAAATGTGAAGAAGTGTGGGAGTCTCAGTGCTGCAGAGATGACACCTAGGCAGGGTACGGCTTGTTCTGTGTGGTCTGTTCATGTGCAGGGAGAAATGGGCAGTGAGCACTCAGGTCACACTAGCAGCAGTCCTGAGGGTGACGTCTGGGGTTCTGCTCCTTTTCACATAGGAGAGGATTTGCAGTGGAATCAGGAAAATTACTCAGTTGAAGTTCATTACTCTTGCTTTTTCCTGGTCTGTGCTGCTTTTAATGATCAGACTCCTGTCTGAGCCTGGATTTGTTGCTGATGTTTAGTGATTTATTTTTATTTTTGGGGGGGGATGGGGAGGTGGATGCTGTCCAGCAATCTTTTCTTCAGGATTGCTGACAAATGAGCTTGTGGCTGGATTACTGTGGCCGTGCTCAGTTACACTGATGGTGTGTGGATGTGACCTGTCATCATTTAAAAGTACATCTTATAATCACGTTGCTTTAGACCTCTCTGTTCCTATTTTCTGGTACCTGTTGCTCTTTCTTGTACTCCTAGCAGCTTTTCTGCCTTGTGCTGTTGCTCCTTCCAAGCTGTTTCCTGTGCTAGATACACAGTTTTCTTTCAGAATGTTTTGATTAAATGGTGGTGATGATAAAATCTCTTCGGTCATGGCCTTCCAGGACATACAAAACATAGAACCATAAAATGGCTTAGGTTGGAAGGGACCTTAAAGGTGGAGTTCTAGCTCCCTGCTTTGGGCTGGGTGCCCCCTACAAGTCACACTACCTAAAACCTATCCATGGACTTTGGGCTTCTCCAAGGATGGGGCACCCACAGCCCTGGGCAGGAGTGCCAGGGCCCCTCTGAGTGAAGGATTTGCTCCTCGCATCTAACCTGAATTTCAGAGCTTGTGAATTGGAGTCTGATTACATGTGAACCTGATCCCCTTGACCTCAGGTATCAGAAAGTGGAAATTGTGGAGCAGTGGGTTCTGTCCTACCCTGTTGTCACACAGAGTGCTGCTCAGGGCTTTGAAAGTGGAGGGATGTAAACAGGATGCTCCATCCTTGAAGATGTTCAAGGTCAGCTGGTTGAGGTGTAGGTGTTCTGGTTCACTGCAGGTGAGTTGCATCAGATGACCTCAGGCCCCCTCCAATTCAAAACGTTCTATGATTATCACTCCGTGAGGTTTAAATAAATAAATGAAAATCCAAAGGCAGTGGAGGATGTGACCTGCAGCTTCCTTCAGCACATCCACTGTCTGTGCTACTACATCTTCTACTACCACTGTACTACAATATCAGGAGCTACCATCCTGTCAGCCCCAGCTCTCTGTTGGATAGGATCATAGAACAGATCTCCCTGGAAGCTGTGCTAAGACACATGGAAGAGAGGGATGTCATACAAAAATGCCTGCATAGCTTCATTGAGAGCAGGTCCTCCCTGACCATCCCAGTGGCTTTCTGTGGTGGTGGACAAGGGAGAGCCACGGATGTCGTCTGTCTTGACTTCATTGAGGCCTTTGACACAGTACCCCATAACATCCTTCTTTCTAAATTGGAAAGATACTGATCTGATTGGTGAACCGTTTGATGGATGAGGAATGGGTTGCACCCAGAGATTGGTAGCCAATGGCTCAATGTGCAGATAGGGATCAGTGACAGTGGTGTCCCTGCAGGGTCAGTATTGGGACCACTGCTCTTTAACATCTTCACCAGTGGTGCTGACAGAATTGAACACACCTTCAGCAGTTTGTGGCTGGCACCAAGCTGTGTGCTGTGGTCAACATGCCCAAGGGATGAGATGCTGTCTGAAGAGACCCAGAGAGGCCAAGCAGTGGGCCTAGGAGAACCTTGTCAGATTGAACAAAGCCAGGTGTTAGGAATTGGATTGGATGGCCTTTAAAGGTCTCTTCCAAATCAAACGATTCTTGGATTATGTTGGAGAGGAGAAGGGCTTGAGTGTCTGACAGATGGCACTGATGGATCACAAGCAGCACTGATGCTCTGGTAATAAAGACAGCCTGTACCAGAAGGATGGACTTCTGTTGGCACTTCCCAAGGTCCTTTGTGAGCTTTTCTAATTGAAGAATGGAAAAAGGAAAACCATGTTAGGGAAGTTCAGTGTCCCTTATAAAGGACAGGATCAGGGATGGAGCAGATTTTGGCAGTTGGGTAGGTAATATGCAAATGAGCTTTCTGAGGATGCTGGGTTGTGAGGATGAGAGCTGGGCTGAAGGCTTGGGGATTTGAGGGTCTGGGCAACAAAGAGGAGTTGTGCCAGACAGGAAAACAAGCTCTGACTTGGTGTATGAGACAGCAGGGCTGGTACAAGCTGTTGTTGATCAGCACTGAGAGCTTCCAGCTCTAGGACAGGGGATTCTGTGCCCAGCAGGGTTGTGGACGCCCTGACCCTGGACATTCAGGGCAAGGCTGGATGTGGCTCTGGGCAGCCCATGGCAGGGGGGTTGAAACTAGATGATCTTTGAGGTCCTTTTCAGCCCAGGCAATTCTATGATAGCAGCCTGGTGCTCAGGAGTGCTGAAAGGCATTTGGGTATTGCACCTCTGAAAAGGAACAGAAACCCAAGCAGAAGCTGTAGTTTTGTGACATAACAATCCTGTGTGTAGTGTTGCCTTCTTTCTGCCCATACTGCATTGAGGATGGGCTTTAATTTCCTTCCTCACAATATGTGATCTTCTTCCATTTTCAAGCTTAGCAGTAAGGGCTTGTGTGCAGAAAAGGTAGCAAGACAACAGCTTACACTTTTCACAGGAGTTTTTGCTTTATCTCTCTCCAAAGTTATTGTAGTCAGCTGAGCAAATGTTCCTGTTTGGATCCAGAGCTCTGTCAGCCTGCCTGTAACTTGTGAACAGCTTCAGAATAGCTACAGACAAGCTTGTTCTTCATTGCACCTGGTGCATGGAGTTCACTGCTGGTGTAATTTCCCTGATTAGTTGGAAGTTAACTGATGGTAGTGCCCAGATGCTGGCACCTTGGGTGTCAGAGAGGTTGCTGTGTGTGGGCAGAAACTGCACTGTGCTGCTTGGTGCTCAGCGAGCTCCATTCTCTTTGTGCAACCATCCATGTCTGGGTTGACTGCTCTTCTACCTGAACATTATCTGCTGCGATGATCTGTCTGGCGTGGCTGCTGAAATTGCCTCCCACTCTTCAGTTTTTCTCCCTGCCTTCCTCCTACTCCAATGCCTGCAGTGACTTCAAGGCAGAAGGTCCTGACACTGAAGTTCTGTGCCCTGATGGGACCCCGCAGCACTGTCTGCCTTTTGCTCCCCCTCTCCAGTGTGCGTGGGGCTCCTTGTACCCCTGTGCCAACTGGGGGTACCTCCTGCAGGGAGCCATGATCACATTAAAAATCCTGGGGCCATCTTGAGTATGTTGAAATATTTGGGGGGTAGAATGGCTTAGGTCTAAAGGGACATTAAAGGTCATCTAGTTCCAACCCTCCTGCCATGGGCTGAGTGCTCCCCACCAGCTCAGACTGCCCAGCTCCCCATCTGTGGCTGTGGGCACCTCCATGGACGGGGCACTCACACTTCTCTGGGCTATAGTGTTGGGTTACTCCTGGCACCTTCTTCTTCCTTTGTTGCTTAGTAGCAATGAAGATGTTTTCCCTGGAGGTGAGAGGCACGGACCCTGGTGACGCCAGACAGCATGGAGTGCTGCAGGAACACTACAGCTGCTAAGCAATATGGAAATATAGAGAGGTGAATATATTATCTATACCTAGTTACAGTACACTACAAGTCTCCTGCTGGCTGTTTCTGGAGAACTGGCCTTCAGGCAAGGACCCCCTCCTAGCACACAGAGCTGCAAGGCAGTTCTCTGTAACTTGGGCAGGTTGCTGTTGCTCAGGACCTGGCTCAGCCAGCAGCTCCACTGGGGTCGGTGCTGTTTCCCAAGTGGTGAGGAGGGGCTGCAGGCTGGGCTTGCTGCCTGTGTCCCACACTTGGTACTCCTGTACAAAGTGTGCGGGGCTGGCACAGCCTGTGCATCTGTGGCTGTTGCCCAACGATGTCCATTGTCTAAGAATTCTGGCTCCTGAAGAACCTCCTGCTGCTGTTAAGGAGAGGAATAGCTGGAAACTCCCTGAAGCACAGATGTATAAAATTTTACTGCACAAGGGAGCTGTGAAGTAACATACAAGAACTGTTTGCTTTCTCTTCTTGTCTCTTCTGCTTCTCCATGCGGGTTGTTTGGGATGAAGCAAGTTGGTAAAAGAATTGTATGACAGGGGAAGTGCCTGACACATGGCAGTCTTTCTATGTGTAGTCCCGGCATGTTCTGATCAAGTGTTGCAGCACATTGTCCTGGGGAGAGTGGTACAGAGGAGACTGCACGTTAGAGAGGAGGAATTTGATTATTTTGAGGTCTGCAGGAATGGAAGTTAAGACAAATGTAAATGTGTTGAGTGAGAACAGAAGATGATCCCTTCCATGGGGATAGGGAGACTCTGCACCATCTTCAGCATGGGTTGTGATGTTTTCCTGAGAGCTGATTTTGGAAACAATTATTAAAAAAAACATTTTCCCATGAGGTTGCTGATAGAACCATCTTATTGTGAACCTGTGTGCTCATTTCTAAAGCTTGCAGCCACTCAGAAAGCAACTCAGGAGCTCACTGGAAGGTTTAGATGGTGAATGTTCCCAAATCAGCATCACCATAAGAAAATGCTTAGGCAGAGCCTATCTGCTATGGAAGCAAATCTGGCTGACAGTGAAGAGAGTACCTGAGTTGATCGGAAAGGTTGAGTAAATCTTTCCCATGCAGTGACGTGTCACCGTGTGCTGTTGTTCAGACGAAACTTGGCAGGCTGAAGAAAAGGTGTCCAAATTAGCATGGAAAGCAAGAAGCAGCAGTCAGCCACAGATGTGGTACACGTGAAGAATACTTCCCTGATCTGTAGCTGCAGCTGCCTTGGAGGGGAACTGGAATGTCCCCTTGAGCAAAAATGCAATGCAACCCTAACCCAAACGCAGTCCAGTGAACTGGAACACAATGCAGTGCAGTTGGATGTTTGTTCCAAAGTTCCTGATCAGCTCAGGTGTGCTGTTGCCTCTCTGCAAGTCCTGCACCGGGCACAGCTTGTTGCCTATCTTCAGTCTGTGCTCTGCCTGCTGTGCGTGCTCCCTCCTGTAGGCTGGGCTGGGAGGTGCAGTCAGGCATCCGTGGAGTGTATGGTTTTGCTGCATCCAAAGAAAAGCTGATCTATGGGACAGACTGAAACATGGGCAGGGTAAAGGTACAAGGAACAGCCAGAAGGTTGTGTACAGAGATGGGGTGAATAGTGCACACGTAACCCTCTGAGTACGCTGTTGCAGCACCGTCAGCACAACTATGGAGATGGGGCTGGCTTCTGAATGGCACACTGGTATGAAGAGAGGGATAACAAACGTGTCCTGGTGGGCACCAGGAGGACCTGTAGCATCTGAGTACAGGTCATTCCGACTGCTAGTGCAGGTGCTTGTAACTCTGCTATATTTGGTGTTGCAGTGCTGACTCTTGCTAATTTTTGCATAGAAATCTGCAGGTGTTGGGAGATAAAGGCACTGATGGAACAGCATTAGCTGTGATTTCCTGTGCTGGAGGGATGAAAGGAGGGTTGTAGAGGGGAGAGCTCCTGCTGCTTACGCTGCAGAAATTGTCGGATCTGCATGAGGAAGGGAGAAGTGGGAGGGATCAGAAGATGTGGACGTGGTTTTAGCTCATGGGATTTTGTTCAGCTCTCAGTTGGTTTAGAAGCAGGTGCCTCTGCGATGCTGGTGGGATGCAGGTGGTCAGCTGAGACTGCTGTGCAGAATCCCAAGCTGCAGGAGCAGCAGTGATTCATTTTTAACAGCCAATAGCCCTACTAGTGGCTCCTTGCAGATGGCAGGAGGAAAGCACTAAAACCTAGATTTAAATGAAGTGATTAACAAGTACATAACCACCTGGTGCTAGGAAGTCATTTTGTGCCCTGCTCTGATACTGGGATGCATGGTATGTAGCAGAGAATCTTCAGTCTTGGTATAGGAGTGGTGCCACACGTTAATGAAAAACATAACTTAGTTAAGCAGCTCTAAAAATAACAGAGAGCCCTCTCTGAGGTTAAAATACAGGATTAAAGCTAAAGGAGCAGTGTTACAGGTGGCTTAGGATGCAGAGAAACATTGGGAAGGCTGAGAGGAGGGGGAACCATGGAGAAGCAGCCAGGGTGAATTTTATCTTTTATTTGCTCTTGTGAATAACCAGTGGCATTACGGCATTAGAGCAGACAGAGATTTAACAAATACACTGAGCTAGAAAGAAAAATAAAAACAAGATGAGAATTGAGGCTTACCTGATCAAACTGGAGATCTGTCTGAAAGCAATAGGATGCTGCTTAGCACAGATACTGCCTGTTGTCATCATGGCCCTGGAATAATCACTGCACAAAGACAAAATAGGAAGTGCTGGGCTGGAGAGCAGTCTGGAGAAGGGTGCAAGCAATCCTGGAGACTTCTGGAGCATTTTGGAGATAAGTACTTTGTGCTGATGGCTGATGAACCATGTGTGGGGAGAGGAATGTAGTGCTGGATCTGAAAGAAGGGAGAGGAGCTTTACCAGCAGTGACCATAAGGAGTTTGGTGTCCTGAGCAAGTGAGCAAGTCAAAAACAGAATTACAATCATGAACGTCAGCCCTGGGAAGCTGATTTTATAGCATTAAGGTTTTTGGACTCACATAATTAAATAAGAAGAGATTTGTTTCTAAGAATCAGGTCCCTTTCCCAACCTGTTTTGAGTTTCTTGGATCTGTTTGTTGGGGAAAGCCTCACTGCTAACAATGCTGAAGCATAAGTAGGAGTAAGAAGTTTGCTCATCCTGTGTGCAAGCTCATGCCTGCCTAGTGGTGTTCCTATTCCTTAAAGCATCCCTGACAGAATCTCAGGCTTCAGAAACAAGAATAATTCAGGAGTTTGGCTGAGAAAGGAGGACACTGTTTTTCCACTTGACCAATTTCATGTTGCAAAGAAGTTCGTTGCCTCACGTGCTGTCTGGTGTCTGATCACTACTGAAACAGGAGCAGACAGTTCCACTCAGGAGCCCAAGTGTAGCATTTACAAAGGAAAATTATCATCTTGGAGAGGTTACGAAGAGATGATGATGTGAAGGAGCCCTGAATGGGTTTAGCTCAGTTATAGTTTGCCCTAAGTAAGACCTGACTAAACTGGGATTAAAAAAAATCCCTGGGGGTGATGGACGTGATGGGATGCTGGGAGCAGTATGGGTTCCCAAGGCTGTGGATGGGGCCCTGAGCAGCCAGAGCTGGTGCAGACATCCATTGTACAGCAGGGAGTGGGGCTGGGGGCCTCTGAGGGCCCTTCCAACAGAACTGTTCTATGGGAAAAAGAAACAGGGCTCAGCCCTACTCCCCCAGACTCAGCATCTCAAAGAGGCTGCAGTAATCTGCTCAGGAACAGCTGCTTCTCCCGAGGGTGTGCAGATCCCTGCTGGAGGATGGGCTCTGGGCAGGCTGTATGGTGGGCTGCAAAGAATGCATCCTGGCTAGTACAGACAGTGGATATATAAACAGAGATGGTGATGGTGGATCTCTGCTCCTGGAGCAGACAGGATCACTCACCTGCACCCAGCTAGGAAAGGTTGTGGGGCAAACAACTGGACTCCTCTTTCAATGGCCTCCAGCAAGGCCGTGCTCGGGGTTAAGCAGTGCTCAGCACCACACAGTGGCACCCATCACACTCCAGGCAGCGTGTCACCACGTAGCCCTGTCCTGTCTGCTCAGCTAGGGTGGCCAACTAGAGCTGAATGCACATGGTATCCACAGGGCTGCAATGTTCATGGTGCTACGAACTTATCCTTGCTCTCTTGATAATTTCAGCTGAATTAATTAATGATGTTACTCCTAACTGAGGTTTAATTCAAACTTTATTGCTTATTATCCTGTTATTAAGGATTAAAAGCTTAGTGAAAGCCAGTGTTGGCTGTTCCTGCTCCCTGGGTACATCCCTCTTGGCTCCTGGGATCTCTCCTGGAAATTAAGCAGAGATCAGAGAATTTCCTCCAATTTATCCTCATTTTTCATAGGAGCAAAATTAATCACCTTTGATCATGTGAGCATGAGAGGAATAGCCCTTGTGAAACAGAAGGGGAGGACAGTGCAAAGATGGAGAGGGGGTGGTGGGTTAGAGATGGATCTTTGGTGATTGGCCATTTGGGAGATAGCTCTGCTGCTTATAGGGACAATCAATTTTCTGTCCAATGCTGTGACTGATGGGGGCTGTGTTGCAGTAGAAGGTCCGTGATTCAACTCAAGCTGCACTGCAGGTGGGGATGAATAAGGACCATGGTGGATCAGAGTTTGGTATCACTGTGTTGTTTGTAGAGCTCCCAGCTGCCAACCTAAGTTGTCCTTGAGGTCTTTTACTCCTCCCTGCCTGACCATGCCCTGCCCAACCTCTGGTGGCACCAGCTCTGGTTTAGCTTACATCTATGGCACTGTGGCAAATGACACAGCTTCCTGTTCCGTTGGAGCCCTGACCACCCTTATCAGCTCTTTATCACTCCCTTACTGTCTGAGTGCTGGTGTACACCCAACTTGTGCCAACCTAATAGAATCCTTCAACTGATGGGGAGGAGGTCGTCACGCAGCTTCCAGATCCAGTTGCTTTAAAGACCACTGGGAGAGGCACCCTGCTCCCCTCTGCCCTTTCCCTGTTCCCTGATGTCCTTCTCTGTAGCAGTACTTTCAATGCTAGAATGATATGAAACTCTTCTATCAAAAAATACTGCACTGCAAATTGGAAAAGATACCTAAGCCATCAGTCCTGTATATGGGGTGGGGCTGCATTGTGCCAGAGGCTAACACCATCTGCTGAGATGTAAACGCATATTATTGCCCAGCAAGGAGGGTGTCTTCCCTGCAGAAGAAGGCAGAAACTGGTTCATTTGCTAAATCTGGCTTAGGGCTCTGCATGCTCGAGTCCTTGGCTCCTGCCACATGCTGCTACTGCTGCCTGTTACAGAAAATACTTTGGCCTGTTATTTGTGCTGCTAGCACCTGGGAGGTGGCAGGAATTTAACGATGCTGCTGCTTGGGGGCCCTTTTTCAGGTGGTGCCCTGGACTCTTACCATGCAGGAGGTGGCTGCAGCTGCCCTGGTCAGGTTCCTGAGCACTGGGGTCAGGCTGTTAGCAGAGGACACGCAGCCCTGCTGTGGCAGTTACAGCTGTGCCAGGTGTTATGGCAGTGCTGACTCTTCAGAGAAAGCAGTAAGGGAAGAGAGAAGACCTGAGCAGCCTGCAGGAGGGCCCAGTGGCTGATGCACTTTCCATCAGGTCCTTACAAATGTCTCTTTGGTGACCAAAAGAACTGCTTCAGTGCATTCAGGTGCACAGTCACAAGGAGAGAGTGCAGTGCAGCCCTGCAGCGGGCCAACCTGCCCCAGCTGCTGAGTGAGGAGTTGAAACAGCGTGGATAGCTGCAATATCAAAACCATGTGAAGCTCCAAGTGCAAAGCACAGGAGCATGTGGGCTGCTGTGGGGAAAGGTAACTCCACCCCAGACAGACTCAGCACAGCCACAACTGTCAGAGTGAAGTATACCACCCTGCACAGCCACGAGATGCCTGCGCCCTGGTGGGGTTGTGCTGGGACAACCCATCCAGCAATGCTGGTGTGGTTGGGGAGCATGCATCCGTGGAGCTCCACTGATGAGGCTGCTGCATCAGCTCTGCCACCGCAGGGCACCTCAAGATCTATAAAATACTGAGTTTGACATGGTGGAGCTTTAAATCACCCTCCCAGGCAATAAAACCAAGGGCAGGACACAACCAGAATGACAAAATGTTTTCTTAGGTCTTCTGGTTCTTTCTGAAGCGACTTCACATGCAGGCACCTGAGGATGGATAACTTTGAGGGACTGGACATGGCAACCTGGCACTGTTTGATGACTCTGCTGTCAGACATCACCAAGGGCAAGGAGATTTCCTGGTGGTTTTCAGTACTGCAGTTTCCATCACACGTGAATGGACAAAGCAAGGTCTCTGGGCAGGAACTGCACCACTGGAAGAAGGAGGGCTGAAAACATGCCCTATTGGCCACTGTTGCTGAATATCTGTTGTTTCCCTTCATCTCTGTTATTGCTGAGGGAAATCACAGGATATAGAGAATTAGATATGGATTTTGCAGCACCAGTGGACAGAGTAAGCAATTGTGGCAGCAGAAATAACACAGTGCTTGAGAAAACTTTTTCCTTAGTTGAATATTGAGATTTGATTCACTACACTTAAAACTCACAAACAATAAATATGTGGAGACGGTATTTTTGTCATTCATTTGCATGAAACCTCTATTATTTCAGTCCCACCAGCTCTCCAGCTGACCTTAGCGTGCAGTGCTGTACACAGAGCCAGAATATCTAATGAGAGAACAAGCAGAAAATGTATTGATTTTTTTAATTGTTTCAGGCCATCTTTAAAAACAGGGTAGAGCACAAATTCAGCTCTTCCCTCTGCATTTCATTAGTGACTTGAAGTATTTAAAGATGCTAGAACAGTAATTTCTATGGCAAGATGCAGTTTTATCTTTGAGACAGGACACTGAGTTTCCCAGACCAACCAGATGCCACTAAAGCCCACACTTTTTTAATGATAACACATATACAGTGCACAGGGGCCCACACTGAGTTGCTGGTTGTTTTAATTCTCACCTACAAATCCTCTGAAATTGAGCAATGTGACTTACCAGCAGGGAAGAACTAAGGGTTGGAGAGCTCCTCCACATGCAGATTCTCTGGGTTTATCTCCAACCTGCTCCCACCCTCAGAGCAGATATTTCCTGTAGTCTCTTCTCACCTCTGCATGTCCCAGATGCTCCCTGGCCAGTCCTCAAAAGGGAGAAGGATAGGACAGGACCTTCAAAGATAATCAAATCCAACTGCCAAAGTTAAAGCAAACCGTTGAGGGCATTATCCAAATGCCTCTCGAATACTGGCAGACATGGGACATCAATCATCTCGCTAGGAAACCTGTCCTGGTGCTCAACCAGCCTCCTGGTGAAGAAATTTCTCCTAATGTCCAGTCTGAACCTCCCCTGGTGCAGCTTTGTGCTCTTCTCATGTGTCCTGCCATCAGTTATATGGAGAAGGCACTAACACCTTCCTATGTACCTCCTCAGGAAGCTGCAGAGAGCAGTGTGGCTGCATCATGGCCTCCTCCAGATTGGACAACTCCAGTATTCTCAGCCTCTCTTCATTGGTCTCATCTTCAGCCCTTTTACCAGCTTTGTTACCCTCCTCTGGATACCCTTTGCATCTGTAGCAGAGATGCTAAGTCATGGCCTGAAACAGTGGTGGAGCACCAGGTGGGAAGGCAGGGCTGAGCCAGGCTCCCTGGGAAGAGCCAGGATCCACCCCTTGCCAGACCTCATTTAAGGGTGGGCAGTGGAGGGTATCTTGCTGGAGATCCCTGCATGCCTGAGGCCTTCTGAAGGTAAGCAGCTTCTTTCCTTTGTTTCTGTGCCTGCAGCTGTTGCATTTGAGCATATCCTTGCTTTCTGCAGCCTGGGGCCTTGCTACTCAGCTGTCACCGCTGCACATTGCATTGCATTGCAAGCATTTTTCTTATACTGTGGAGAGCAGAACTGCACACAGTACTCAGTGTGAGGCTGCTGGCTCATGTGCTCACTGTCACCAGCACTCCCAGGTCCTTTTCTGCTGAGATGTCCTCTGGGCACTCATCTCCCAGGCTGTGCCTGCATCCAGCATTGCCCCATCCTAGGTGCAGAACTTGGCACTTTCCTTTGTTGAACTTCACCCTGCTGCTGATTGCCCAGTGCTCCAGCCTATATAAATCCCCCTGCAAGTTCTCCCATCCCCCTGGAGACTCCACAGCACCCCCAGCTGAGTATCATCAGCAGGCAGGGAAAGGTTCTGCATCAGAGGGCACAGCACCAAGCTGGATGGAGTTGGAAAATGCTGTTGGACACATGGTTTAATTTCTACATAGTCCTCTGCAGAGCCAGGAGTTGGGCTCAGTGATCCCTGCAGGACCCTCCCAAATGTGGGTACTCGAAGAGTCTCAGCAAAATTCCAGAAGTGGTGCAGTCAGCTGTGGGGAAGACTGAGCTACGACAATGATTAAAAGCTATTTACAAAGACAGAGAAGGAAAAATTGTAGCAAGAATGCAATGATAACATCTGGATAATGAGTGGAAGTGGTGCTGTATTGGGGTTTACTCCTATGGGATGTTTATGAGATGGCAAAGTCCAACACAAAGGTCACTGAAGAGAAGCAGTGTTCTAAGAGAGGATATAGGGTCCAAGCCTGAGCTCTGCACCAAGGTTTGGGTGATGTCTTAAGTCTTCTGACATATTTAGAGAACTTTTTCCATGGAAGGATCTCCTGGTTATCTTAACCACCACATGCTACTGCATGTGGCATCTCCAGAGCCATGCAAACACTATTCCTGATAACTCTGTGGTAGTGCTTAGCAAGCCAGATGTCTCCTGGCACCAGTGCTGCAGTTTGCTCTGGATCTGGCTCCAAATGCCTCTCTGTTTTCTCAGCAAGAGAGAACAAGAGATCAGCCCTCTTCGCAGCACATCATGAGACTCGCCCACCTGTGCAAAGTGTTTTGGACTCTTTGTACTCACAGCACTTTCTAGTAATTAATGAATGAGCCTCACAGTCAGTCAGACTGCTTCAGTCCGTGTGAGGGCTCCAGTTTTCTTTTTCTGTTTTGTTGTTCATACAAAATGATTTTATCAATGCAGCTCTAAATGCTAACTGGGTTCATTGGACCTCCCAAAGTAAAAAGAAGTAAGGGATCCTAGAAATCTGCAGATCAGTGTTCCTTGACATGTCTTTGCTGCCAGGAGAGAAAAATTAGGAACACAGCCTGTTCTGGAGGACAGTTCTTGGGGTTCAAAATGCATTAAAAATGGATAGTTGTGTCACTGCATTCAAAGTAAAGCTTTGTTCTCCTTGGTAAAGCTGGAGGGCAGAAATTCATCTAAGAGGTTCACCTAAAAGGATGATAAAGATGAAGGGAACTCTGTAGAATAAAAAAAGAAAAAAGAAATTATATTTTACCAGAAATAACTGCTTGGTTTTGAAATATTTGTAACTAATTCAAAAGCAATGGTGTCTAATTGAGAAACCAGATCTTGGGAGGGATTGGTGGCCCACAGTGAGCTCAGGGGTGGCACCAAATAAATAGCGAACAACATCTCAGTTCAGAATTAATCCACACCATGGAGTTCAGTGTCAGCCAAGCAACCCGAGCAAAAGTTCTGATTGTTTAGCAGATCCTGTAGGGAGGACAAGTTCATGCAGTGCAGTGAGATCTCAGAGAGACAGGCTCTGTTTTGGGTAGAAAACGAGCCAATTGTAGATCATGAAGGCATAAGGTGAAGGATAGTATCTCTTACAGCAAACAGACTGTTACTACGTTTTGCCTGAGCCAACCAATAGATGATGACATTTCCAGTTATCTCAGACAAAACATGACTTTCCCAGCCTATCTTCTCCCTTTCAGACAATAAACTTCTGCTGCATTCTGTTTTTGACTTTACTGATGACATCTTCAGGTTGTTGAGAGCCCAGCTGTGCTTTCAGGCATCCAGGTGTGCATGTCAAGGATGCTGTGGGTCCCACACGTGGCTGAAATTGCCCATCCCTGTGCAGATAGGAGAAAGAAGAAACAGACAACATGATTAGAATATTTGAGGATGTTTCCCATGCCTAGTCATTTAAACAGAGATTTTGTCCATCTCCCCAGTGTTATTCACTGAACTGTGGCTGATATCTAGAATGGCACAGAAGAAATAGGACCCAAAAGAAACAGGACCCACAAGAAACTTGCCAAGCTGTGACTGCTGCTGGTGGTGTTAGGATGCATCTTTGGAGTGCACTTACCAAATCTGGTCTATCGTGTCTCTTATCAAAAGCAATGGTGTTGAAAGAGATCTCAGTGACCAACCTCTCAGTATTGGAGCTCAGAGCTGACCAGTGTCACGTCATCCTGTTCACAGGATTCCTGCCAGTCCTAAGGTGAGGCTGTTCGGGGCATTCATTGATCTCGTGGTTGGAAAGAAATTATTTCCAAGGTGAATCTATGTATGAGCTACAAATCTATTTGGTTTGAGTCATCCTTTGCCTTCTAGGTTAGCTAACTCAGCCTTTCTCTGCCAACCTGTGTAACATACCCTAAAGAAGAGCCACAATCCAGCTGCTGCTCTCTCCCTTTTATTGTTCAGGGGCACAATGCTCCCAGGATTGTGACTGCTCTTTAAAAACACAAGAAGCATGAAGGAGTGTGTGCTGTTTGCTAATTGCTAGATGACATTTTTCTACTCACTGGCACCTGGCACTGCTGTCGTCTCTGCACAGGACCTTTATGGTTACATCTTATCTTTGATCTTTTTCATGGTCTGGTCTTCATCTTTCTGCCTCAAAATGTTCTCTTTCATTTCCTGTTGGAGGAAGAGACTAAGTCCATTCCTGCAGGTGGAAGAATCAGATATAACTTTATTGAATCCTGATTGCCCACAGAATGCCAGCAAGACGGATTTGAAGGAGAAAAAAAGTGCCCAGTGTTTCAGCCATAAGCCTTTCCTCCATACAAGTGGTAAGAGCCAAGGTTGGAGATGCTGTCAGACAAATTAGAAACCTCCAGTATCTGCTACCCCTGTACCCTCTGTGAGATGCTGCCTGTTCATTTTGTTCAGTGCAATTTTGTGTTCTACTGCCAGACTGGAAGAAGACAGCACATCATGACTAGATGACAGCTAGGTAGTTTGTCTTCAGGACAGCTTGGAGTGACTTGCCCAGGCTGCCCTGCTGCAAACACCCTTCTAGCATTTCAGCCAGTACCTCACTTTTCCACTGATACAATGCAGCAGGGCATAGAAAATCAGCCATGCACTTCTCAGAAAACCCACCTTGCAAGCTGTAGAGTTAATTCTAATTAACATCTCTGTAATACACCAACTTCAAGATTGGAAAAGAAATATATGTTATTTTGACTTGGCAGCAAAATTAGTAAAAGATTTCCAGTTGTCCCAGTTTTATTGTCTCTCTCCTGAACAGATACAGTTGAAGGAAAACACAAGTAAGGCTGAGGAGTCACAGTGATGAGCTGTTCACTAACCTTCAGTGCAGGAGTCTCTTGAAAGCCCTAATGCTGCTGTCCAGACAGCCTTCTGAGCTGAGTCCTTGATGGGTTCTGCTCATTTTCAGCTTTTCCTGCTCGAGTTGCTGTCTGTAGGGTGTTATTTGTCTGCAATATTTGGTTACAGTGGTTAGCAGTTCTGTGCTGTGCACTGAATGTGAGCACATGGCCCTTCACTGGAATCTTCTTCTTGCTCCTTCACCAGCAAAGGAGCTGCTTCATCACTCCTTTTTTTGGCTGCCTGAGTTGCTTTCCTGAATACAGCATAAGTGGTTGCTTGCAAGGTTTTTGTAAGAGTTAGAATTTCCTATCCCAAGGAAGGAAAGATGACCTGGAAATGTAGAATGCCATCTGTGTTGGCATATGAGATTTGCTGCCTCCCACTTGGCTGTGATGTGTGCAAGTGGAGCACCAGTTATCCAGGTTCCATACAACCTTCATTCCCACCTGGGAAGAAGAGGGGCTACTTCAGTGCCCAGCAGCAAGAAGCTGAAAGGGATTTATTGGCTAGCAGATCTCAGTGCTATCTTTGGAAGAGACAAGCACCCTGCAGGTAGGGAAAAAGTATAAGAAATAGAGTGCATAGAGAGTATTCTCATCCCTTATATCCTTTCCACACTTCCAGCAGTTAGTGTTTCAAGAACAAGGACCAAATTCAGCCCTAGTTTATTAGCATCCACTGGACACTTTTTCCCTTGACCTTATTACCCCCCAAAAAATATTCTAAGTTCTACAACTAGATTGGCAAAGCACTCTGTTTCTGATTTTAAGCTCATTACCCTCAAGTCTGTGAATTGCAAAGAGGGAACTAATTGGTTCCTTTTTGTCTTCTCTGCCATTGTGGTCTTCTATTCATTTTCCTGCCAACCTGAGGACTCCTTAGGGACATGGCTTAGTGGGCAGTGTTGATGGGAGGAGGACATTTGGACTAGATTATCTTAGAGGTCTTTTCCAACCTGAATGATTCTCTGGTCTGATGTCTTCTCTCACTTCAAACCTGCTCCATAACAGATCATCCCTTGCTCTTCCTTTCAAAGACCTTTCATCCATTTGAAATAGGAGCACCAGAACCCTGCCCAGCAAAAGTGTGCACACACACATGTAATAGTTATCTGATCCTGCAAGCAACTTCAACATTTGAATTTGAGCTACAGATGAAAGGCACTATTTTTGCAGTGAACTGCCCCCCACCCCCTCCTGCCACATGTGAATAGTTTCACTCCATTGCAGATCTTCAGAATTGTCACTTCTGCATCCGTTGCCAATGAAATTCAACTGGTGTTTCCATCAGCTGTCACTCTGTGTTGTGATGTGCTCTGGCAGTGTTTCTCAGCATGTCTCCCCAGGATCACTGTCACTGGTTCTGCGTCACCAGCGAGTCCTCCTGCCTTGTTTGTGAGACCACCCTATGTCTGGGGCCCACAGCGTGGTACCTGTGACATGATGCTGATGAGGAGGAGACCCAAGAAGCAGCAGAAAAAACTGCTGAATCTATTTTTGCATGCTTGGGAAAGCTACTGAAAACAACACTTCCAAGCCAAGATGAAGGTAATAAAATGGTGTAAGACACAAGTTGGGACTACAGGCTGCAGAGCTGAGCAAGTCAACTGAATGGAGACTGAATGGGTCTCAGAGACCCTGTGCTCCTGCTAAGGACCTGAGTGAGGCATTTCTGCCTTTGCCTCCAAGTAGGAATGTAAATTAAAGAGTGCAGTTTGTGCCACGTGTCTTCAGTGTACTTCAGCAGGCTCCCCATGTTGGCCATGAAATGGTAGCAGCCACAGTGGCACTCATCCTGATTGACAGCTCCTCACCCCAGGGCTGAAGAAGCCAGATCAAAGTTGGAAAGATGCTTCTTTTGTCACCCAGACCTGTACTGTACCATCTCCAGCTGCCCCGTGCTGTACATATGCACTGCTCTGCATTGCAGTATTCCCATGTCATGGCACTCATATTCTACAGCTGAAACACAGCAGGACTGAGCAGCCAGGTGAGGAAGATGGTCATGCATGCCCTCAGGTCAAATGTAGCTGTTTGATAAAAGCAAAGCCACAGCAGGAAAGCATAGCTGAACCCCTCATTTCAGCAGGGGTGATGGTGTACATGTGCTGATTTATTGGTGGTTTATCAGGGATGACAATACTTGGAATCACGTTGCTTAATGGAAAGAGCATTTCCTCACTGTGTCCTCTTCTTCTGCGAAGTGACAGCAGCTCCAGAGCTGATCAAGGCAGTTCCTGAAGGGATTCAGGTGCTGGTCAGTGATCCTCACTGAGGCATAATCTCCTCTCTCACACGTGGGGCAGCAGAGGTCTCTCCCCATCATCTGCCAGTAGTTGGTTCAATTAGTTTCTCCTTTTCCTGACCAAATCCAGTATTATTCAGGTAGGATTTCAGGATGAAATGATGAGCAATGGGAACATTTGACTGAAGGATATACCGAGGCTTAGAAGTGCTGGGATTTGTGATGTGATTCACCTCTCAAACTCCCAGTGGAGAGGTTAGGGACCTCCTTTGTGTCAGTGCAGATAGAAGCAGCATCTTGGGTGGTGGCTGTCCTGTCTGAAGCATCACATGTTGCATAAGAGGTGCAGAAATGCTGACAGTGTGATGTTGCTCCAGTTGCATGGAAAATGCTGTGTAAGAGTGGTTCCGAGTGCTACTTTATATGAAAAGAGTACAGTACATTCCGAGTTGAGCACTCACGTTTTGCATTCTGTGTCCTTTAGCATTTTCTGCTTGCAAGGTTTCAGTGTTCCTGTTTTTCTGATACTCACCAAAAGCTCTCGTTGGCTTTAATGAGTATTTGGCTGCTGCAAATTCTGGATAGCATTTGAAACCCTAGCAAAAAAACATCTGACAGTTTATTTTCCCAGACATAAAGGATTGCTTTGTGGATAATTTAGGACAGAAGTGGCTGACAGGGACCAGACATGACTCTTAGGGCTTTGGGATCACCAGAGAAGTCATTTCATCTACTTGGCCACTCAACCAAATGACAGAGGAAATCTTTCTCACACCCAAGCCAAAATCTGGGATTTTTTTCCCTCTACAAACCAAAGCCCAAATTTAATATTATATATGCAGAACTGCATTTATTATTAGCAAAATGTTCCAGAAGAGGAAACCTTTCCAGGAAAATCTACGATATCACTGAATTAAACCATTTGAGAACTCCTTTGAATATGGTTAAAACATCCCAAGAAACAGAATATCAGCCCCCAAGGACACCATCAAGCAGGAGTTTTGCTTTCTGAGAGACACATGCAATACTATGACTTAGTGAGGATGCTATGGGAAGATTTGCATGCATGGAGGTGTAGGAGGGTGTTTGCCTTTCCAGGAAGGAGCCACTTGCTGATGGAGACAATGAGGGGCTACGCAAGACATCAGTTTTGCAAAGTTATGCTCCAGGTAATATATATTGCAGCTATTTTAAATGGCAGAACTATACAGAGAAACCTGGAGGAGCCTTTTCTTTACTGCTTTTCCAGCATCAGTGATGGTTTTGTTGTGTTCTTTGCTGAGGAAATCACTGGCACCAACACCACAGCCCTTGGAACAACTCCTGAGGCCAACAGAAGTGTGAGGGGTTGCAAAGCTGGGCACCACTGGTCAGTGCTCAAACATTAATGGTGCTTTTATCTCACTGGAAGAACTCTGATCTCAAAGTGCTCCCTGCATATCTTCTCCATGGTTCCTACGTGGCCAGAGGGGGTAATAACAATCAGTGGGGCCACCTCATTGCATAGCTGGGTCTTAATTTTTGAGGTGTAAAACACAAGCTCCGTGCTGAAGCTTTGAAAGAGGAAGCTGTCAACAGAAATGATGGGACTGCATCAGACAGACTACAGCACTGCTTTTTACATCGAGGAAGGCAAAATTTGCTGGAATGTACAGATAATTGCTCCAGGACCAAGTGCTTGGAAATCAGTTCTCATCATCCACTAGAAATGCGAGATGCTCTGACAGTAAAGGGTAAAGACTGCTTTAAATCAAATAGCAAAAATTCCCTGAGGACTCCTGGCAACATCCTTTCCAACCCAGCTATGAGGCTTTTGCTCTTTCATGATAAGTCAAAGCAAGACAATGAAAAATATGGGTCTGGACAGCTGTGAAATACATGCTGATTTGCTGATTTGTGATAGAAATATTCAGCTTGGTCTGTAGGAATGAAGATGCCTGAGTACGAAAGCAACAGAAGAAACTCCAGGACAAGGATTAAGTGTTGTAGTGATAACAAAAGGGATCCAGTGGGTAAACCATGTGATTTTTTGGATCAAAAGTGAGCTCAGCAGATCACCTGCACTCCAACAACAAGAAGATAGCAACAGGGTGCAACAGCTCATGCATACCTTTGCTCATCCCATCATCTGGAAGGCTGCTTTAAGATACCAAAATGAGGAATCGTAGAACGGCTTGGGTTGGAAGGGACCAATCCCCCTGGCACAGGCAGGGCCACCAACTTCCTGACCTGGTACCATTCCAGATTGCCCGGGGCCCCATCCAACCTGGTCTTGAAAATAAAGAAGCATAAAGAAAGGATGGGAACTTTGAAATATATGGAGAGGAGAGTAAGCACAATGGCCGTGTGCTCTTAAAGGCTGCAATAGACCTGCTCCAAACCCATCCCATTGCTGTGCACCTGAGAGAAAAGAGAGACAGTGAGGAGATAGTGCCTTCCCATTCCTGATATGCAGAAGGCAAACACTGTGTTTCAGATCAAACAATTCTTCATTGGTTCAGATATAAATATTTCTATTTTTCCTTACTGGTGGAACTAGAATACCTGCATTCCCCCCAGTGGAGGGGCAGATGTTTCAGAAGAAGGTGTGGGAATCTACTTACCCAAGTGTTGCTATGCCCAATCAAACCTTTGTGCTGAAGCTTGAAAGTGGGATGATCTATAAAAGGAGAAATACGCAGCATGATCCCATGGGATGCACATAATTGCACCTACAGATTCCAGGAGGTTTTGGTGCTGGAAAGTTTCCGTTTCCTGAAGCAGTGCAGTACAAAGCACTTGCTCTCCCTGCAGCCCTGCACACTGAGGTGTGTTGCTCCTGTGCACCACACAACTCATATTTACCTGCTGCAAAATGTACCATTTCTACCTCAGCTCTACCATGTCACACCCATCCAGGGTGGAGTCACTGAGCCCCTCTAGAGCAGGTTTACTTTGAGTGAGGGAAACCAAAGCACTGCAGAGGGATAAAGCCCCATTCACTCTGTAGAGAACAGACCAAAGGCAACCACTGGTTCCCAAGAGATGCATTTGTCTGTAAAGTTCTTCCTGAGTGTCATCAATTGTTAAGTCCTGCAGAGCAGATTTCTAGCAGAAAAGAAATCTATGATGCAGCACTTGGATCTATATTTAAGCATGGATAACAAAGTTCATTTGCTCTATGTATAGAAAACCTAAATGTGTCATGTGTTAACTGCTTTTTCTGTATGTGCTTGCATACCTACGATGACAAATATAATCTGTGCTACAAAATTTTCCCTTCTAGACATAGTGGGCAATGGTGGTGGGAGGTGGACGCTTGGACTAGATGATCTTAGAGGTCTTTTCCAACCTTAAGGATTCTACGATTCTATCCTCATTCAAGTGTTCCCATGGAGGCTGCATCCCACAACAGAAGATCCAGCCTCCCAAAACTTGTTTAACCCCGTGTAACCCACTAAGAACAACCATCACCTAGAGCTCACCAGGGAACATTTTGGGCAGCGTGTTTAATTAATGCACCTAATGAAAAATTCAACCCACGTGAGGTGTTCAGAAGGAACATTTTCACAAAGAGAAGATCAGAAAATAAGGTTTTAAACAGTACACCTATATTTTTTGAAAGCACCATGCTTATCTTCATGTTCTTGCCACAAACATATTGTTCTGTTAAAATAACTTGCACCAGCACAGCCAAGCACAGAGATTTAGTTGACCAAGTACACAAAGCTCCTGTACTGCTGAGCTGATTTTCTGTCTGTGAGCCTGGGACAAGGCTTAGGCTTGAAAAGGTCAGGTTATAATTAAAGAAACTCAGAATTTGTTTGTTTATTTATTTATTTATGGTCTGAGTTTCCTGAGTGAAAAGGACTATTGGTCTATTTCAACCCAGAAAGAATCAGTTTCAACTAAATGTTTTACTTCTATGAAAGGTGGGTACTTGGTAAAACACATGAATGTCTATAAATAAGGCTCTCAAGCCTGTCCTGGGGAATCAGTGTGTTTGAGTGCTTCTCTGAAATGCCTCTACATTAATATATGTGACACAGGGAACAAAGAGGAGGAGTTAGGAATCTGTGTGTAGTTACAGAACTATGACCTCGTTGGGGTCATGGAAACATGGTGGGTCATCTGGAGTAAGTGAGCATAAGGATGGGAAAGGTTACCAAGGAGTTGCCCTTTATATGAGAGAATAATGGGTATGCAGGGAGCTCTGCCTGGGGTCAGGTCAGGAGCCAGTCAAGGGTTTATAAATTAAGATCAGTGGACAGTTGGTAGTCCACACAGTTGTTCTTATTATGGCTCTCTTGATTAAGAAGATGCAGTAGAAGAGGCCTTCTTTGAACTACTAGAAGAAGCTTCATGTTCACAGGCCGTGGTCCTCACAGGGGATGTGTACAACAACCATATCTGCCAGAAGGACAGAGTCCATTTTAACAGCATCTTGGTACAGAGAAGAAGCAACAAGGATAAGTGCTTTACTAGATGAGATACAAACATGGAAGAAATGGTCAGGGGTGTGGAGGTAAAAGCAGCTTTGGGTGCAATGACCATGAGATGATGGAGTTCAGGATTCAGAGAGGAGGAAGCAGAGGAAAAAAGAAAGCCCTGGTTGTCAGCTAAACTATTTGACCTCTTCAGGAATCTGCATAGAGGAATCCTGTAGGATATGTCCCTGTGGCAAAGAGAATTCCAGGATACATGGTTGATATTCAGGGTTGATATTTGAGGATAATCTCCTCCAAGCTCAAAAAAGATCAATCCCGAAAAGAAGAAAATCTAGAAAAGGCAGTAGAAAGCCTGTGCTCAGACATAAAAAAAGAAACCCACAAGAGGTAGAAGCAGGTGCAGGCAACCCAGGAGGAGCATAGAGATATGGTCTAGCTTAAAAAAGCCAAATCCCACCTGGAGCTGAATCTAATGAGGGATGTGAAGAGCAACTAGAAAAGTTTCTACAAGTACATCAACAACGAGAGGAGAACTAGGGAAAATGTGGGCCTGCTACTGAGTGGGGTGGTGTACCCGGTGACAAAGGTCAAGGAGAAGGTTGAGTTACTCAATGACTTCTTGGTCTCTATCTTTACAGGTAAGGCTGGCCTTCAGGAATCATATAAAAGATATCTTCTTTTGCATATAAATGAGCTCACAGGCACATAAGATAAATTAAAGAAGTGAAGGAGCTTACAAAGCTGCTAGCAGTAACAGCTCTTCTAGTGAATGAGTCATAGCACATGGACTCAGGACTATATCAAGCATCTCCAGAGAACACAGCAAGAAGTGCCGGCTAACATGTGCTGCCCAAATAAAGCTGACACTAATAATTTGGATGTATGCCATCTGGTTTGTGCTGAAAAAAACCCTCCAAAACATGAAAAGAAATGATGTCAGTAACAACTGCAAGTAAAGGTCTAGTCCTTTGGTGATGATCATCTCCAGGTTTCTAAATACCAATACCAGAAATAAATGTTTTCATGCTGGGAGTTGTTGGGCTTCTCTTCCAGTTGTAGAGACTCCATTTTGAAGATACTTGGTATTCAAGTTCTCAGTAATTTGATTTAATTTCCAAATTAATCCAATTTCAAAGGATACAACCTGCCTTAGGCAAGTTGGTTCGACCAGATGGCATTTAGAAATCCCTTACAACCTGCATTATTCTCTAATTCTCCAGTTCACAAATAGCTAGGAGAATTGTAATAAATTGGCCATTCAAGTGTCAAATGAAGTCCTAAGTGGATTAATTGCATGGAATACAAGGCTGTGATGGATGCTGCTTTCTGCTTTATTGTTTTGGTTTTTTTTTTCCCATGGTAATCCTTGTCAATAAGATTGCATAGCCCTCTCCACACAGGTGTTTCTCATATAGTGTCAATGATGGTTATGTACAGCTCTCACATCTCTCTCTTCATGAAGCCCAGCACACTTGAAAAAAGGTTGGCATGGACTTCTCCCACTGATAAAAAAATTGAAGATGGAACTGACTTTTAAAATTGATTTATCTTTTTTTTTTTTTTCCTGGCATGGTGAAGAGCAATTAAAACACAGATTCTCTGTAAATTGGTTTTTGTATAATTGGAAGTTTAAGGTCAATGTATTTTTAATATAAACGATGCAGTCATCTTCATCTTTCCATTTAACAGTGGGAAGAAGACTTGCAAAACCATAGAGGAAAGATGAACAAGTTCTGAGGAATATTTGATTCAGAATTGGATGTTGCAAAAATTCTCCTCCTTTACAGCACTATAGATCTCCCACAGCTAAGTGTCTTCTCTCAGGATAAAACAAGGACAGCCCCATGTCTACCAAGTGCCCATTTCTATTTGTAGTCGTGTTTCACAAAGAGGTGAAAATCCCACCTCTCCTCTCAGACATCTGCTCATGAACTCTAAGAATAGGGAGAAATTTTAAGTTAGGTGGAGGTGAGAACCCCACTCCTCTAAAGCAGTGGATCCTGCAGATGCCACCAAGTGGTCTCTGGGCCATGTAAACGGCAAGCATGTCTCCTTTTATCTCACAATAATTCTAGCAATCATGTCTTTTGCAGCACAAGTCTCTCACGTTGACATTTATGACTGTACTACGTCCTCTTGTGCTTCAGTTTTTCTATATTTAAAGAGGATAATTAAAGCTTCTATTTTAACCTTGGACTTGGACCCACAGATATCTCAGCCAAAGTGGCCTAAAAATGGGAGTTTCCAGCTACATGATTTCGTGGTGGGTTGTTAGAGTGAGGGTAGTATGGTTAGGCTGAGGTTGGACTTGATGATTTTGAAGGTCTTTTCCAACCTGAGCAATTCTTTGATGCAGTGACACCACTGACTACGTGTGTGTGGTCTGTTTTTAACAGTAATTATAAAAGGAACCTAGGTTCTCAGAGATGAGCAAACGGGGCTCTGCCAGGTGTGCAACAGCACTGCTGTGATACAGACAGGGACCCTGTGGGTGTCTGCTCTACTGTGCAGTGGAACTACCTAAAGTAAGATCCAAGCCAATGTGCCAGCTGAAGTAGTGGGAATGTCCTAAAAATCTGTGGTGACACAGCCTTTAGAAAATATCAATGGCTGTTCTATTATTGGTACGTTATGTTTTCCTCCAGAAAAATGAGTTGTTGCCAGAACAGCTTGGTTCAAGCCATGGCTGTCTCCAAGGGCAGCAGATTGATTGACAGACATCCCTCTCTTTACATCATTGAACATTTGCTTGTTCACCTCCCATTGCTGCATTAAGAACTCGTTCCCTATAGCTCAAGACAGAGCCTTAGGACACCCACAGATATTGGTGGGCTGCTGTAATCCCTTTATAAGTAAATCATTATTGATCAATAATGAACCTGAGGGTTCATTGTAATGAAGCCCCACAATGTCTCAAGAATCACGCTTCATACTTCCTAGTGTGGTAGTTGGCATATCGTGCCTTTCTGTGATTTAAAGGCACTTGGATATTGCTCTTAATAATGGATATTAGCTTTGGGTTGGCCCCAGAGTAGCCTAGCAGTTAGACTTGATGATCTTTGTACATTCCTTGCAACTGAACTACTCCATTCCATGTCTACAGTTCTATTGCAGTTTCTATTTAAATAATAATGCTGTCCTGACAAAAATGCCACGGAGCAGACACAGGGATCAGGAAGTGTCCCAGCTGACCTGGTTCAAGTGGTCGTTCTATTCAGCACAAGCTTGCTAGATTTAACTCTGCCTTCCCTGCACTATGTAGGATGAGATGGCACCTGGATCTCCCACCTGATCAGGATTAAATGCCTAAAGGAATTAGAGCATATGTGAAAGAATCACAGCCATACCCCACTTTCATTTCCTTCTCTACGAAGCTCCCAGCCTGATGGTTTTTGGACTAAAGCCATTTTGGTTTCAGAGTGAGATACTCCAGGGTTTGACATTTAATTTGAGCTGATCCTCTCTTTTTTACCCTCTGTCAGAGGAAAGGATGGGCTTATTGCAGGAAAACATTTGCACTGCATATTCACACCCCACTGGCAGTAGAGTGAATCAGAAAGTTTTGTGGGAGTGAGGCTCCAACGCAGATTAGGGCTTGAGAGTGCGTGCAAAAGAATGATGTTTTGAACACTGCTGTCCCGAGCCTATGGAAATGTAACATCTCTTTTTCCTACCTGCTTACAGTGGAAATTCCGTGACAGAAAAAGCTAAGGTTGTGATCTGATATACCATTTTTGTACTGGTTTATCACATGGCTGCAAGATTCTTTACATGGCTATTCCTCACACCACCTGGAGCGGGTGGTGTTAATCTCATCTATCTTTACATGTTTGATTTCTATGTAAATCTAATCTCTTTGATATACAGAGGGACAGATCAACCTCCTGCTCCTGATGGATAGCCACTTGACTACTTCTGAATATACAGGTCACCCACTAAAATAAAGAAAACAAAGGAAGCCTAGTAGCCCAACTCAGACTGAAATTGGGTGCCAGCAGCTAACAGCAATGATGTTCTCTCTTGTGCTGCCTCTCAGGATTACCATCTGGGGCAGGAGAAGGACCATCTGCACCAACAATGAAGCCTCCATGGCCGGATTTGCTCTGCCACTTAGCTTAAGGACTGAAGTTAGCAAAGGCACTGGAAAGAGATGAGTGCTTCCAGCTGATGATTCAGAGCTCTTTTCCACTCTTACAGGGAGACAGCTGTGCTGTCATGGATGTTCCTCTCTGTAATTTATATGCTGTGCCAGTGGCAGCTCAGCAAAGACTCTTTTCACTACTTGTGAGGTAAATGGGTTTTATTCTTAGTGAAGCAGCTTTGAATCCTCCCCCCTTCCAAAAAAAAAAACAACAACAAAAACATATATATGTGTATATCTATATAATTTTATATAATATATATAAAATATATATCAGAAATGGACACTGGAAATGGATTTGTCCACATAGGTGAAGGAGGTGGTATGAAATTTGGTGGAGGTTCTGCTCAGTGTGCACTGAGGGTGGGCTGGTTGTGAGGAGGGGCTCTGCCATGGACTGGCTCTGATGGTGCTCCATGGGGCCAAGTGGTGTTCAGATACCCTCCCACATGGAGGCATGTGGAGCCTACAAAGCTGCTGGGGAAGAGAGACAGCACACGCTCTCTGGATGAGATAGGAATGTAGACACTGATGAGGCTGAGAACAAACCTCCCCATATACTCCCAACTGTTGCAGCAAATGTTCACAGCAACCTCTGGAATCGTAATCTGGGGAACTACCACTACAAAATTACATAGAATCAATGAGGTTGGAAAAGACCTCTTGGATATCCAGTCCAATTGCCTACCTGCCACCCATACTGCTTACTAACCATGTCCCTCAGTGCCACATCCATCCTTTCCTTAAACACCTCCAGGGACAGTGATCCCACCATCTCCATGTGCAGCCTGTGCCCATGCATCACCACTCCTGAGAATAAATGCTTCCTAATCTTCAAGCTGAACCTCCCCTGGTGCAACTTGAGGGCATTACCTCCCATCCTATCACTGTTACCTGGGAGCAGAGGCCGATATCCCTCTCCACAGTCTCCTTTCAGGCAGGTGTGGGGATTGGTAAAGTCTCCTCTGAGCCTTCTGTGCCCCAAACTGAACCATCCCAATCCCTTGGCTGCTCCCCATAAGACTGTGCTCCAAATCCTTCACTGACAAGAAGCTCAGTCGGTGGCATCTTGATTTGAGTCCTCTGCAGACACTCTTCATCTCCTCCTCTGCAGCTGGTGCCTTTGGGAAAGGGGAGATGCCCCACACTGACTCTTTCCAGCTGAGGCTGAACTGCACCGCTGAAACACAGGAAGCACGGAGGCTCCTTGGTTTGCAGAAGTTCATGCTTTTTTATAAGAGGATCTTGGTCACGGTGGTCTTCATCAAGCAGAACCTGATGGTTGGATTACACAATGATGGTTGAGCTGGGTCTTTTGTCACCTGCATGACCAGAAGGCTGGAGCCTGTCTCCACCCCTCTTAGACCTCATTTAAGGGCTGACTGCCCCTGAGGAAGGATCTCTTGTTGGAGATTCCTCCTTTGTGGAGTTCCTTCCCTGAGAACCTAGATCTTGGAGATGGGTGAGCACACATTTTCCTTCTTTTGTAACACCTCCTTGTTTGTGCTGGTCTTTTTGCTTTTACAACCTTTACAATGGTCAAGACAAGGTAATAGTAGTAATTGTGAAACTACTTTCAAATGCTCCTACAGTTACTGTCTTTGCTCATTGTTGACTTTTCCACTAGATGTTGACAAGTTACTTCATATAGCAAATATGAGAACTCCAAGAACTGCTCTGTGCTAGAGGAGATAACGTGTTAGGAATTTGGTGAGATACAGAACAATGTCACTTGTCTCACAGAAGTGCAATGTGCTTTTAACATTGTGGGAAGGCTTCTCTCAGCTGTGGCAGTGTTTGATGCAGTAGAGAGCTGTCAGTTCCTTGCGGTGTCATTTACATGCCTTGGTAAGCCTTGTTCTAACTAATGATCATGTAACACAAAACAGACTGTTTAGCATTTTCTTGCTAATTGCTCCTTAGAGAAAGGTTTTTTTGAGGCAATCACAGATGATTTCTACAGTTAATGGTGTAATCTGTCCATCCTCAAAGCATCCCTGTTCTCTGACAAATCCGAAGTGACAGCACACTGTCTGCTCAGGAAAGTGAACCTGATCAGCTCAGCACAACCCTTGTCTCTTAAGATCGCCTTGCCTCTTATTCACATATCACATATCCACCGATCACTGAAGCTGAGAGCCTCTCTGGAGTTTCCCACCCTAATGATATGTCTCTGTCCTTCTTGTGCAGCACCCTGTACAGTTTCTTTTTTTGGAAAATATCTTAAAATAGAGCAGCACTCTGACGAACACATGGCTGGTTGCAGGCTGGGCTTTCTGCACGACTATGTCAGAATTGCTGCTGAAGATGTAAAAATCTTATTTCAGGCCTTGTGGGGACAGTGGAAACATGAAAAAGGCCTGAAAGGAGAAGTGGATTATTAAAAAAAAAAACATCTTTAGGTTCTTAACTCTCTGCCCTGTTATTATGAGGTCATGGATCTACTTTCTGGGTGCTGAAAATGACAAGCTAGATTCTAGGATTTTCACTTGCACACCTTGTCAGATTCTTCACGTTTCACCAAGAGAAACTGTGAAAGCAAACATATGCACAAACAACTGCCTCTCTTTTGAGGTGAGACATGAGGGCAAGGTGCCTTTCTCCTATCACAGCCCTTTAGAGAACCAGAGTTTTCACCATCACCTCTGAGAGGTGAACCAGGAAAAAGCTGGCAGCTGCCCTGTGGCTCTGGGAGGGTTCTGACTACCCCAAATACTCAGTTCTAAGTATCCAAAATCCTGCAGGCATATTCATCTTGGTCAGTATCAGAACCAACTCTGTTTAGGACATGCTTTTTTCAGCATTTTACTCAAAGACCGTTGTGGGTTCCTTCCATGTTCTATGATTCTTTGTTTCTGTGCGTAGCAGAAATGTTGTCAGAGCTTGAAACAGTGGTGGAGCACCAGGTGGGAAGGCAGGGCTGAGCCAGGCTCCCTAGGAAGAGCCAGGATCCACCCCTTCCCAGACCTCATTTAAGGGTGGGCAGTGGAGGGTATCTTGCTGGAGATCCCTGCATGCCTGAGGCCTTCTGAAGGTAAGCAGCTTCTTTCCTTTGTTTCTGTGCCTGCAGCTGTTGCATTTGAGCATGTCCTTGCTTTCTGCAGCCTGGGGCCTTGCTACTCAGCTGTCGCTGCTGCACTTCCTATTGTATTTTGCTATGATTGTATGAATTGCTATAGAATCCTCTTCCCCATCTGGCTGGTGGGGCCAGGCTGCTTCTCTGATCGCAGGGCTAACCAGGTAGGCACCTAGACACGCATCCTAGAAATGGAAACACTCATACTGAAATGCAGATGCTAGCTATAAGCCCTGGCACATCCCTCCTCTGGTGTGATGTTCGTGGTTGGCCCATCAAAGCAGTGGTATGAATGCAGAGTTTCAATGGAAAGTGCTTGTTGTTTTTTCTGCTCTTCTGCTGCAGAGATGCTGGGGGCATGGTGCATGAAGGAAGCCCTACTTGCATTATAGAAGCAGTGGGGGAAGCTGAGGGTTTTGTTTGATCTCCTTAACAGAACAGTGATGGAAAGGTGTGGTTGCCCAAACGCAGACAGGACCTAAATCAGATTAATCACTTCCTGGGAGACTTTACTGCTCAATGACTTTCCAGGCTGAGTCACTCAGATGTCTCCAAAACAGAGGCTTACAGTAACTGATGTGAGTCCTGCTTCATGAGAAAAGCTAAAAAGGGAAGAACAAGTGAAGATCCCAAGGAAAGGGAGTGTGACTTCACCCACAGCAAGGATGATGAATTAAAAATTCAGCAGGGAGAGCTGTACTCTACGAAAATCAGTCAGCAACAACACACCAGCACTGGTTTTAAAAGGAAGGCTGATTGAACACACTGTTCCTAGCTAAAAGTGGGAATCAAAAGAGAGGGGAATGGAGCACCTCTCCTATTTAATTTACTTTTTGCAATGTATAAGGAGACTGGCTATGGAGAACATCCTGCCAGCAGCCAGGATCCTGCCACTGTGTGATCAGAAGCGTCCAAAGATTGCGGGGGAACAGAGAGAAGTGCTCCTGCAGATGATCTAAAGCGATTTCAAGGTGAATCTTCTCTAGGAATATAGCATAAGGCCAACTGACATTGAATGTGCATAACCGCAGCCTCAAAATGCATGAAGAGGGAGGGATGGGTGAATATCGGAGTTCTACAGGCAGTTACAATGCTGTGCAGGCAAGTGCTACAGCTCTCACAACAGCTATGAGAAGGAAGTCATAAGTAGCAAATATCCTCTACAGATTCACATGGTAGCAGTCTAACAGCAAGAAGATCTGATTTGTTTTGTGGATTTAACCTACCAGGAGAACTGCTCAGTGAGGTTCTGCTCAGCAGTTTCTCTGAGAGAAGCACCCAGAGACCCCATTATGGATGAGGGTCCCCTTGCACTTTAATTAAGACATAAAATAAGACATTCCTTGCCTTTGTGTATGTGACTTGAATTATCAGGATCAATGCAGGAAAATGAAGTTTGAAAGGCAGGAAGATGGAGGCCAGGCACAAAAGGGAGAGTAATTTCCTGGAGCTCTAATCAACCTCACCCAGGCCAGGCTGCCTGAGCAGGAAACGTGTGCAAACATGGGGAATTGTGTGATGTTGTTAGCAAGCCCTGTGGCTTGCCCCATTGCTGTGCCCTCCTCTTCCTAGCAGGGGCCCATCCCCAGGGCAGTTCAGCAATTGATCTCATGAGAACTGGGAAGTACAGACAGAGAGCATTTGGGGTCTGCTTGTTTGAGACAGCTTTGTCTCCAACAATTTAGCATTTGGGTTTTCCAAAAGGAGCAGCCCTTCTCCTGCCTGGGTGCTGCTCTCCAAAGCTGTACAGAACCAGCTGCTATCAGCACTGGGAGCCACAGTCCTGTCTGGGAAGCTGTGGGCTAAGCATCTCTCTTCATAATGTGAAATAAACATTGAATAAAGAAGCAGATATTAGTTAACTGTTATTTTAATTGCTACACTTAAAGTTTTCTTTTAATTCAGAGTGAAGAAAATGAAAATTATCTGTTGAATTTTGTGAGCTGTCTGCTAGATTTTTGGAAGAAGTAAATTACTAAGTTCCTTAGACACTGAAGCTCCATTTTGAACTGCCTCGGTATGGTTGGGGGGTGCTTGCTTAAAGTTCTTGGGGAAAAAATTGGATCAGACCCAGGGGAAACATCCAAAATACTTACTTTAATGACAATGCCAGATACTGAAGCAATTATTTCAAAAGAACAGAATTTAAATATGATATTACAATAAAAGCATCTCCATAAAAAGGGACCTAGTAAAAGGAAAAAAAAACCCCAAAATCTTATTAACATTCATGAACAATAGAAAGCAGCCCAGACTCAGATGTTATCTAAGGTATCATATGAATATAATACAAAGCTCAATAAGTAGCCTGCTGTCCTTATGTCAACATTCATCTCACAATAAAAACAACTTGGTTGCTTTGCTGTTTCTTTGTTCAGTGAGCTGAGCAAAGCCCTGCTTACCTGTGGGTGCAAGAGCCTTGCTTGTCAGATGGCCCTTCAGTGCAGCTTCCTGGTGCAGGAAGAGGTTGGATGCAGCGTGGTAATACCTTTCCCCATGGCTACTGCCATGACCTGGCAAGGACAGCCATTGTTGCTAAGTCCTGGTCCCACTCTGACTGGATATATTCTAAATATGGCCCCTTTCTAAGTGTGGGAGCCTATAGCCCATGGTTGGGTCTTGAAGGAGCAGTGGGGGCTCCAAGGAGGGGTTTGATGATATTAAGGTAGATACTAGCAGTCAAGCACTACTGTGGCTACTACATTTAATTAGCTGCAAGTTCCTGTAGGAGCAGAACTTGGGATCTAGAGCTCATTTCATTGTCAAATAGGTGTCCTTGAGGCTTAAGAATGATAGCCCAGACTCAGCCTCCCTGCAACCCACTGAGAAAGCCACTTATGTCTAGAAAATGAGCTCAAAATGACAATAATCGCTGATAGTTGTCTAAAATTTGCTTAGATGAGTATAGCTGAAACATTGAGTCTATATGAAATGGACCACTGAACCATGTACAAATACTGTCTGGGTTTTTAACTTCCTTCTGGGGCAAATAGTTTCTGCAGTGAGGTCTTCTATGTGGCCTCTCCAGGCTGATTTGCTTGCTATTTGTATGTTAGCCAACTTTGGATAGATGCTGAAAGGAGCATCCAAGCAAATTGGACATACACAAGTCCACAGGGCCTGATGGGATGTCATCAGTATTATTGAACAAGCTGGCCAATGTCATTTTGAGGCCACTCTCTATCATCTTAGAAAGGTCACAGTATTTGAAGGAGATTCTTGAAAGCAAATCTGTCTAAGACATCTTGCCATGAAGACATCTGTCTTCATGAAGAGGAATGCAGGGAACTCAACATCAGTCCCCGGGAAGGTGAGTAAATAATTCTTTCTCTGTTTTCATGACTCAAAAGACCAAGGTCAGGCTCTTCTAGGTGAACCATGAACTACAAAGTTGCAGACCTTCTGCCATTCCTGGGCTGATTTTTCTCTACTTTTTTACTTTTTGTGACTGGGACAACTAAATGTTCAATGTTGTTAAACGCATTATGTAATAAAACAGTCATCTTTGGGTTTTGTTTTGTTTTTTAACTGCATTATTCTGCAATTTCTGTTTCCTCTCCTTCCTCTATAACCATCTCTGACCATCGTGCTGTCTGCTTCCCCATAGTGCTGTTAGAATATGGGGGATATGCCAATGGGGCCACTGGAATCACTGATAGTTATGGGTGCAGCTTCCACAGGGAAACAATGCATTCCTCCTCTTTTTCATTCCTTGCAATGAGCACAGATATCATCAGCTGGGGATGGAAATTCAGATCTCAGCTGGGCAGGGCTTTGGGTAACCTGCTTTTGGGTTGGTCCAGCTTTGAGCAGGGACTTTGACTAGAGACCTCCAGGGATCCCTTCCAGTTACCCTGTGACTTGACTTGTATCCTTCAGCAGGAGCTATTTCAGACTCTCTGATGTTTATGAAAACAAACCTCTGTTCCACCCCAACAGAGGACATCACTGTTTGGCCATGTACTTTTTCACGTTGCCTGCCACAGTCTTGAGTGCTGCAGCTGTTCATTGCAGATTAATGGAACAAGCACTTCACATGGATTGCTTTTTTTTCCACAGTTTTGAATATTTGAATTTTGATTAGCAAACCATATTGTTAAGGGTGTAAATGGAGTTGACAGGCACAACTATTTTCATAACTAAAATCAAAGTGTATTGTGCTTCTGTATTCAGTATATTCTCTTGCTCTTCATGCCCTTAATTTTATGGTAGCCTGAAAGGCAAGGGAAGGATGGCAAATAACAGACTCAGATCTATCACTTTTAATCAAGAATACAAATATTTAGTCAATATCATTTATAAACGCTTGGGGCAGATGGACATTTCCTCCACAGAAAACTCACCACAACACTGAGATGAATGTCAGCCCAGAATCCAAGATCCTTGGCTGTTTTAGAGATCACTGTCAAAAGAAATAAATGTTGACTCAGACTATTTACAGCCCTTTCCTTTCCATGCTATGACTGATGATTTCTTTGTGTGCACCAAGCCAGCCGTAATGGACACAGCAAGAGCTAGACTCTGTGTAGACACACCGTACTGCTCTGTGTCTGTTTTCAACATGGAGCACATTGGATGCCCCATGCAATTCCTATCCCACTGAAAGTGAGGTGTGGAAAATGTGCTGCTCTGTTCCTGGATGGATTTTACCTAAGGGGAAGAAGTAGTTGCTTTTACAGCTGATGGCAGTTTAATGAGAAAAATATATCAGGAGAGTGAATCCTGAGTACTTTGTGCTGATTCCTGATGGATGCTGCCTTGACCTTTGATTCTGAGTAGACAGAAGTTATCTTCTGCAATAACAGAATCATAGAATATCTCAAGCTGGAAGGGCACTAGGGCCTCTGAGTAAAATTTCTCACAGCACCACCCAAACTCTACATCTTAGAGTGGTGTCCCAACGTTCTCTGAGCTCCTGAAGCTTGAGGTTGTGCCCACTGCCCTGGGCAGCCTCTTCTGTGTCCATGTGGGGCACAACCTTTCACTAACCCCCACCTGACCATCCCCTATAATGTATATTTTTTTGGTAGTTCAGTATGGACTCCTAGACCTGACAGTCCATGTTTTTCTATGGCAGCATGAATGCTTGGAAGCTGCCGGGTATACAGCTGTGCAACAGCCCTGACATGGCTGACTCTCATGGAGAACTAAAATGCTCTTTGTTACCAATTTACAATGTTTTTATTGCTGTTAATCATGTCACCTTCCTAACAAATAGCATAAAGTTTGTCTTTCCAAAACCATTTTTAATGAAATTATCTTGACTGACGTTGGGCAACCTTAATGCCTTGCCCGGATTTTGTGACGAGGTGAGCTCCAGAGATCCCAGTTCAAGTTCAAACCTATTAGAGTCCCTTTAAATTTTAAATACCCGGTTTCCAAGACTGAACGTGAGAGTATGGAGCTTCTGTCAGATGCATTTTACAGAGCTTGGCATGTATTGATTTTTTCCTGGGACACAAGTCATAGGACAAATGGAAATCCTTACATGAATTTCATGAGATGGACAGGATCAAAATAAACAGTTCATTTACAGTGTGACTTATGTATTTTTGTTATAGCTCGGACACAGAGCTTCAAGGTGGGTTGTCTTTGCCTCAGAATTTTCAACTGACTGAAGAAAAATCACAAAAGAGGGAGCATGTCTGGGAGCTCTCATGAATCTGCTCTCATGTCGTGAATCATTCAGTATTGTTGCTATGCCAAGCAGTCATAATGCTCCTCTCTCTCTGCGGTGCTGGAGTTTAACACAAGGTTGGTTGCAGATAAGGACACTTGTAGTTCGTGTCCAAGACAAGATAGTGGCTTCCATTGTTCAGTGAGTTGATCTGCACCATTCTGTCCTCAACACAGTATTGACTGACACTTCTGAGAGCTGATTATCCACACGTTTGATTGTGTTATTGACAACAGGAAATTTTCTAGCAAGAGTTTGATGAGCACTCTCCGAATTACCAAGTTGGAACTTCCCCTGCTGCCACCTGTGTCTGCTGCACACATCTGAAAGGGGTCTTCATCTTCCCTATTACATAGTTCAAGGCCACAGTCAGATTCTCCTTTCCATTCTCTTTTCCAAGATGAACACATCTGGTTCCTTCAGCCTTTCCTCACTCTGCGTGCTCCAGATCCTGGACCATCTCAGTGTCATCCAGTGTTCTCCAGTCCTCCAGTCCAGTGTCATCCAGTGTTCTCCAGTCCAAAAATTTACTGAGCAAAATTCTTCACTAAATCAGGGGAAGGACACTGCTGATACAAACTTCCTTGCTCCAATGAAGGACATCCCTGTCTACTTGTAACAGGGTAAGAGAAAAAAAGAAAGTGTAAATAAGGCCTGTGACCTCTTGGAGCTTCAACAAGCGAGCAGAACCTCTTGGAAGATGGATGACTTCCTCAGCATCTTTTGAATTGATCAGAAGATTCAAACAGGTTCGTGAAGCTCTTTGGGGAAGGTGGCTACAAAGCAGTTCTGGGCTCTGGTACAAGTTAGTTACCTTAGCAATTATATGATAGCTGTAGTATTTTGGTGCTGTGCCAGTTTATGAGCATTTATTTGCCTGATGGAGAAGAAAGGAAGGAGCCTCAGTAGAAGGACACATAGATTGGAATCTGAGCAATAGTTCTTTACATGCTTGAGAATAAAACTTTGTAAAGCCAAAATAACCTTCTGTAGAGAAATGAAGAACTCTGCATATGTGCTGGCATATCTGTGAGGTTTGGAATATGACAAAAATGTGGATTTCAGAGGAAAGCTATTCATGTATGTAAGCAAATCATAGAATCATTACAGTTGGAAAAGCCCCCTAAGATTATCCAGTCCAACCATCCACCAGTATTGCCCACTGAACCACATCCCTCAGTGCCACCTCTCCACATTTCTTGGACACCACCACCACCTCTTTTAGCAGCCTGTTCCAAGTACTGTGTTTTCTCCTTTGTTTGTTCGTTTATTTATGCATTTCACTTTTGAATGTCCAGATATTCAGTTCCATTCTCAATGTTAAAAGTGAGGTGATATCAAATGCCAAAGAGCAGAGAGATTTCCTGAATGTGGAGAAGGGTTCTCGCTTGACATCTGCACCTGTCTTGGCCACAGTAAATTTCTCTGACTAAATCCAGAATATTTTGTTGAGTATAAAAAAGGCAAGTTAGGCAAATATGGATCATTCAGAAAAGTAAACCTCAAGAAAAGACACTGCTGACCCCAGAAGAAATGCCTGTAAATTAGCAGTGGGCAAAATAAGTTTTGAGAAGGTTTACAGAGGGAAAAAAGCATTATCTTTAGTTATATAAGCAAGTGGATCTGACTGTTGCACATCCACAGGGAGCCACACTGCTGATGAGGAATGAGGTATTCTTACTTGGACACCATCCAGGACAGAGCCACGTTAATGCCATTTTCCTTCTGAAGAGGATGAGTTCAGATGGTGGCTTTGCTGTTGTATAGAATTCACTTCAGCTGCTTTGACTGCTGACCTTCCCATCTGCTGGCTGATGGCACTGCATCAGCAGAGGCAGGTCCATGATTGCTCCCAACTTCTTGAAAGCTTCAATGAAAGCAATAGAAGAATTCAATCTTCTCCTGGTTTTTTGGGTTTTGGTTTTTGGTTGTTTTTTTTTTTTTTTTTGAGTTAATTTTCTTCCTAGGATAGGATTTAGGATAATTTAGGATAACTATGATAAATGAGAAAAACTCAGTATTTCAGCCTTTCTTCTGAAGCAATGGAATAAAAACTTGAACCTCTTTGAAATCAAATACCCAGTAGCTGCACCTTAGGGCAATCAGCACTCTAGCCAGTATTGCTGAGACTTTCATTTGTGATACTGGAGAATGAGATTTAATTCCCTTTGTAGTGTGTTACCTCTGCCCCCTCTGGGACGTCAGCTGCCTATGTGCTGAGGACCCAAGGATCAGCTGCATCACCATCTCCACTCAGATCATCTGAGAGAATTATTGTGTTGTGAGAAAGAGGGGTGAGAAAGTCTTAAGAGTCACACATCATAGAAAACAAAATCAGAGAGGTAGGACTGTTGAGATGGAGAACGAGGTTTAAGAGGAAAAAACACTGCCATGGAAAGTATAAAACCAACAGAAGAACAATCAGATAGGTCGGTGTCAGCTGAATCATAGGATCACAGAATGGCTTAGGTTGGAGGTGACCTTAAAGATCATCCAATTCCAACCACCTGCCATGGGCTGGTTGCTAACCAGTAGATCATGCTGCCCAAGGTTCCATCCAACCCAACCAGGAATGCCTCCAGGGATGGGGCCGAACTAAGGGCCCACTCTGGCAAGCTGCAGAGGTCACCTGATGGCTGCCTGGCCAGACACGACTTTGCTTTCTCATTGAGCTGGCAAACAGATTAAAGCTTAGCCTTGTTATTTCCCAGCTTTCTTTTGCATACATTTGCAACTAAATAATTGCTTCATACTTTGAAGCTGTATATCACTGTCTTGCAGAGTCACTGCACACAGCTAAAGGTATCCAAAGAAAAAGCACCCGAAAAATAATGATTATATCTCTAATTTGAGGATGAGAGAATAGAATTGACATTTTGAACAAATGATGTTCTAGCCACCTGGTTTTCTCTGGAAAACAGATATTTAAGTTCCAGTGAAATGTTGGCTTTGAAATGAACTGAGATTTGCTCACAAAAACATGCTATTGGAAATTCTTCAGCTTCCTGATTTGTACCTTTGGAATATAGGCTTAATGTGAAAAGGAAAAATGCAATCTGCCATGTGAAAGTCAAATAAATGGATGCAAAGAGGAAGCTCAGTAAAGCTGTTTCTGTGTCATATGGCCCAAGGAAAAACCCAGATCTTCTCTAAGGTCCTTGCTCAGACAGCACCAAATTGCTGCAAATGTACCTGAGCTAAACTGATGTACAGCTACAACTGCTCTAACACATGAGTCTGCAGGCTGAGCATCACCAGCACACTTCTAGTGACTCTGTCAACCTTGCCAACACCGACATTTTTTTTTCCTAGTGTTAAACTGAGAAGTAGACTCATTTTGGAGGCTCCTCTATCTGCAGATCTGCCTGTCTCACTGGTGCACATTCATAGTGTCTCTGGGTACGTGCACAAATTCCCTCTCTGCATGAGCTCCTCTGTCCCCCACCCCCAAAAACGATAGCATATCTCAAAGAATAGTTGCATTATTTTTCTAAGCGGAACATTCAACACAGGATATTAAATACAGCACTGATTTGGACCTTATAAAGCACGAGTGAAATGAGCTGTAGTTGTTACAAGGCAAGAAAGTATCTGGGTGATCAAACTCAGAGAAGGAAGAAATGCATTTCTTCTCTTTCTCAAAAAATGTCTGAATATAGGTTTGCACCCCAAAACTGTCTCCTTTTCGAAGTCAGTCTACAAAAGTCACACACCACAACCTTCTTCTGTGGGGAAGTAATGGTTGTGAACAATATCAAACATCTACAGGCCATGGCTCAGCAGAGGAATGATTTACAGCAAGTGAACTCTGTGCTCGTGTTGAGTGACTGACAGCACAGCTCACAGTGCCCATGGCCCTGAGAGCAGCTTGCACTCTGCTGCAGAGCTCTGCAGGATTTCCTGTAAGCTTCTCATGCCCAAGGGCAGAATTTGTTCTTCAGTTGGAGATGTAAAAGACCAACCTCTTTCCTTGCACATTATATCGCACCAAACACATTTCCACCCACGAAACAACACCCACAGTATTTGGAAGGAGAAGAAACTGAGAGGCATCTTCTCGAGATTTTTGAAGAAAAGCTATTGTAGCTACAGTGGTCCTGATCTGTCTCCAAGAAATTCTGGATGCTCAGAAGATTCACACAGTGTCCTCTCCCAGCCTGGAAGTCAAGTGATGCTTGCTGGGAGTGATCTATTTTTTGTATCAGGTGGAGTTTGAAAATTCCCTCCAGTTCCAGGTGAGAGCTCTGGTTCTCAGCTCCAGGTGAGAGGCTGTAGCTTTCTGACTTACACAGCACGCAGCCCTTCCAGTGTTAAAAATGCATTCTACAAGGGAGGGTGGATGGGATGCTGCTATTCCTGAGCACAGCAGCAATTGGAGGTGCTGAAGGAGGGTCAAAACCTTCTGAAATGGTTGGAGGGCATGAAATTCCTTCTGAGTCTGAGCTCAGGGCAGCTACAACAGCCTTGTACTCAAAATCACAGAATTCCTGAGCATGAATGAGCTTCAGCCCATCGCACAGAAATAAGGTGGTGGAGATGGCAGAGCCTGGCTATCAGCGGTAGTAAGTGTTCAAAAAACATGAGATTAGCTGTTTCTTGAAAATAATCCAATATGTAAATTAACTGCCAGAGGGAAATGGAGACAGCTGGTTGGCAGTGTCTAATTTAGTATCTTTTTAAGGCCAAATGATACAGCAAAGGAGCTTTGACTTTATCATTGCTGTTTCAAGACCTCTACCTGAATTGCAGCTGATGTTATCTACCTGGATTTGTGCAAGGCCTTTGACGTGGTCCCTTAGCACATCTAATTTGGAGAGATATGGATTTGAATCGGGTGGATGGTCACGGCCAGAGGGTTGTGGTCAACAGCTCCGTGTGCAGGTGGGAGGAGTGAGGAGTGGTGTCCCTCAGGAGTCAGTACTGGCACCAGTGCCCTTCAGCATCTTTACCAATGACATCGATGATGGGACTGATCAGCACTTTGTTGATGGCACCGAGCTGAGTGGTGCAGTTGACACGGTAGACAGAAGGGATCCCAGCCAGAGAGACCTGGATGGGACTGACAAATGGGCCCGGCAAACCTAATGAGGTTCAACAAAGCCAAGTGCGAGGTGCTGCACGTGGGTCCGGGCAATCGAAGGTGGGTGTGTATGGATTGGGGGAAGAACTCCTTTGCTATGGAGAAAGGCTGAGGGAGCTGGGGGTGTTCAGTCTGGAGAAGAGAAGGCTGTGGGAGACCTCACTGTGGCCTTAAAGACGGAAACGGGAGGGAGAGTGCCGTTTTACATGGGCAGATAGTGGTACAACAAGGGAGAGCAGTTTGAAACCGACAGAGGAGAGATTTAGATTAGATGTCGGGGGAAGTTTTCGCTCAGAGGGCAGTGAGGGGCCAGCACTGCTGCGCAGAGCTGCGGGTGCTCCATCCCTGGAGGTGCTCAGGGTCACGGACGGGGCCCGGGGCCCGGGGCTTGGAACTGCGTGATCCGCGCGATTCCGTGACAGAGCTCCTTCGGGGCAGCCCAGTGCGGGGACACTCCGGGGGAGTGAGACCCACCCCGTCCTCACCCCTCCCCGCCGTCCGTGGCGGAGCAGCCCCAGCTCTCCGCAGCCTGCGACGGCCGCCCCGAGCCCTCCGCGCGGGCTGTGGCCCGGCCCCCGGGGCTGAGCGAACCGCCACGGCGCCGCGCCGCGCCTGAGGAGAGCCGGGCCCCGCGGCGGAGCGGAGCGGCGCTGGCGCAGCCGAGTCGGGGCCGCCGCTATTTAGGGCGGGCGCGGCCGGAGCCGCCGCAGCACGGCGAGGAACGGCGGGACCGTAGGTGAGCGCCTCGCGGGGCCGGGGGAGCGCCGACGGGGCGGGCAGAGCCGCGGTTCTGTTCTGTTCCGGACGGGTGGAGGGCACCGCCGCTGAGCCGGTGAAGTTGGCTCCCGCAGAGGGGAGAGGGCTCGCGGGGATCACCGCCGGCGCCGCCGTCTCCTGCTCGCGGCGGCTCGCTCCCCGCTGTCCCGGCGGTTCAGGGGTTCGGGGCACGCTGCGCTGCGGCCGCTGCCGGAGGGGGATGTGGGGGGTGGGGGGCAGACGGGGAGCTGGTGGAGGAGGAGAGCGGGGAGGGGTGAGGAGCGCCGGACACGGACGGGAGCGAGAGTTTATCCCACGCGGATGCGTTGATCTCGCGGGTGGGTTGGAGTTTTAATCATAGAATGGCTGAGGTTGGAGGGACCTCGAGGTCCCTGAGCCCTCACCCCGGCCGTGGGCTGGGTGCTCCCCACCAGGTCAGGCTGTGTAGGGCCCATTCTTTGGTTTGGGCACCTCCAGGGATGGGGCATCCCCAACTCTGGGCAGTGATGTCAGACCCTCCCCCAACCCCCTCCCCCCTCGAGTGAAGAATTTCCTCCTGATGTCTAACTGAAATCTCCCCTGTGTTAGTTTAAATTTATTCCTCTTTATTGGGTCACTATCTACGTGTGTAAATTGTCACTTCTCTCCTGCTCTGTCCTTGAGTTCTGGAAGGCCACAGTGAGGTCTCCCACAGCCTTCTCTTCTCCAGACTGAGCATCCCCAGCTCCCTCAGCCTTTCTCTGTAGCAGAAGAGTTCTTCCCCCAATCTGTACATCCACCAGGGTTTGCCCAGACCCAGGTGCAGCACCTCGCACTTGGCTTCGTTCAATCTCATTAGGTTCACTGGTCCCACTTGTCAGTCCCGTCCAGCTGGGATCCCTTCTTCTGTTGTATTGACTGCACTGCTCAGCTCAGTGCCATCAGCCAAGTGCTGAGGGTGTGCTCAATCCCATCATCAGTGTCGGTAAAGACACTGAAGAGCACCGGTCCCTGTTCAAGTGACATTGCAGCTCTCCTCCCCCTGGTTATAGGAGGATTGTACCACTTTGAAAGCATAACTTTTGTGAGTTGGGGTGTCCAGATGAAAGCCCTTGAGTGGGGCTGATGCACTGTCACCATTACCACAAGTCACAGCAAACAGTAGATGAGAACCAGTTTCAGGGATGGGTTCTGGTACTACTGCAAAGAGCAGGACAAACAAGAGTGAGGTCTGCAGCCCTGTGCTCATGAGGTGGCCCTGATTTTTCCAATATGCAGTAGGCATGAGACTTTCAAGCCCAGGACTTCAAGGAGATTCGAGTTTCCCCTGAGACACCACAGACGTGAGCCTGAGGTTAACCCCAGGGGAAGAAGCTTCCCTTTGTAAACCTTCCCAAAGGCTGCAGGGAGGTGCCTTTGCCAGCAATTTTAACTTCTGTATCATTGTGCTGGAGTCAGTGGGCTGTGAAGCAGATCATTGCAGGAAGCAGTGGCTGAGGTGGAGGTTTCCAAAGATGGCACAATAACAAAGGATTCAGGTTGTACATCACATGTTCTTCTTAGATATTAAAATTAACAAATATCAAACAGCCAGTCTGTTGTTTTTCATGTTGACTGCAACATTTTTTCCCCCAGATCCTTATGATTTCAGAGCAGAATCCTCCCTGAGATGTCACTCTTCCACGTTTCCTGAAATTGCAGATTGTTGTGTCTTCTTTGCAGCCAGTGGTTGCTCCGTGTCACACCTTTGATAGGCTCCAAGGAGGTAGAAATAGGGCCCATGTAATGCAGGCGTGTGTGAGTAAACATCTGAGAATCAGAAAATGGAAAAATCCAGCCTGCTGTGCTGTGAATGATGCTGGTTTGCAGCTTTCTTAGGGTTCTGTAAAGTATATTTTTAAACGAAGCACATCAAAATGCAGGAAGATGTGCTGGGTCTGGCTGCTTGCAGTGTCTGTACGCAGACAGTGAGTATGATGGCAGTACACTGTCCTCACCCAGCAGATAACAAAAGTCAATGGCAAAGGTAACTCCCTCCTGGCATGTATGCTGCAAGAAGGCACAGTTGTCCAGGAGCCATTTTTATTGCAGAAGTTATCCTCTGTGCAGCTACCTGATGTGAAGTTATCATAAAAATTTGATTGGTCTTTACCTTCTGTGGAAAAATAGCATGGGCAATGTATTTGGGTATGCGTGTCAAGAGAGACAGCCTTCAGATTGCGCACAGATCAGAACCCATGTTCTGTGATTCCCCAGGGCTGCAGTGTGTGATGTGCATGGTACTCCTGCCTGTCCTGCCAGCTCCCATCCTGCACATCACCTCCAGGAGCACAGAGGGGCATTTACAACCTTTACCATCCCTGAGCTCGTTGCGACTATGACTGCTAAATCAGAGGAAAAATAGCTGTTGTGTGGCTGTAAATTCTGTAATAAGGATTGTTTCTATATCTAAAGAGCACCTAGCTGGTCATATACGAGAATATATATGCTTCATAGTGTCTTACAGATGTTGAGGAATAAAAGGAGCAAACACTGAATATTTGGGGACGTTGTGTGTGTGTGGTAGGGGGTGAATAATAAAGCAGTGTAATGAGGATCTTCATGTGTTGAGAGATGAGGGCAGAGAATTAGTGGGCATGTGAAATAAGCTGCTGTTGTTGTGCAGAAGTCTATCAAAATAATGTTTTGGTAGTGATTGTGCAAAGCATAGGCATGAAGTGTTCCTTCCTCCTGTTCATGCTCTAAAGTGGTGGGGACTGGGAGCCCTGGTTTCCCAGTGACAGCTGTTAGAAGCAGTTGTGGCATTCCTCACCAGTCTCCACACACAGACAACACCAATTATCTTCATTTCTCTGCCTGTGTGGAGCACCCCAGTACCACAAAGCTGAGTCCTGAGCCACTTCCAGGTCTGAGTGGTAATGTTCTGTAGCACTTGCGCTGTCATGGATTGCTGTTTTTCACTGTTTTGCTCAGGGGAAAATGTGCTTTCCCATCCACTTTGCTTCCCCACTTCGCTTCGCTTGGAAATTGCATTTCAGAAAGATGGTTTAACTTGTCCTTAAAAACGTGACAGTCTCCAGTCAGTTCTTTTAAGAGCTTTACTGCTCTGCCAGGTTTCCCCAACAGTCAGGAAGTTATATGCCTCTCCCTTCAGTGAGAGCAGTCATGGCACTGGGGAATGGGCTTTTTCTTAAGCTCTATAGCAGGCTTTCATGCATATAAAAACTGTTGAATGTTTCCTTCAGCTGTGTCCTTTCCAGCCCAGACCTCCCCATTAATTCAGGTTCTTCTCATAGATCCACTCTTCTGATAATTCTGCTTTCCTTAGTCCTCGTTCTCTGTAGCCCATATCTTCTTGGGAACACAGTGCCCAGGGCCCAGTGAACACAGGATTCCTTTTTGTCCAAAATGAACCAAGTAAGACCTATGTGAGGTTGTTTTCCTAGTTATGCATCCACCAAACTCTTTGCCACTTGGAGGAGGTGCCAGTTTGCTGACACTGCTGACATCCACTTCATGGATGGTTGTGGCCAGGGACACCTCTCGCTGCATCAGGTTGCCCCATTGTGAGGCACACTGAGTTGCAAGGTGGAGCAGCAGTGGGTTATAGTTCATGTACGTGTGGACAAGAGAGAGAAAATATTGCTATTTCCTTGAAAGCTGAGCAAAATATTAAAAATTGGAGCTGTGGGAGAGAAAGTGCTAAACATTGCCGGTATTGGGTGGCTGATTATCATGGTTGTTATTTTAAAACTGGAAATGTTTTCTCTGCAATTTAGTGTGATGAGTACTGATCTCTATATCAAAGAATCAAGCACACCTGATTAACTTTGAAATAGTCAGAACGATTTTAGTGTCAGAGATGGAGTTGTGCTGCATGGATGTGCAACAGCATGATGAATTAAATGCTGAGGGAGTCGTCGTAGGGCAAAAGAAAAGGGTTAGGGAGGTGCAAATTATCTATGGTTTCTGCTTGCAGATTATGGCAGTGTATGCAAATAATATAAAGTTATTTGGCGTTGATGCAAACAAAGTACACTTGAGACCTCAAAAACATCCTGAATAATCAGAATAACCAGTCTAGCTGGTAGCACTGTGTGCTACTCCCTAAGCACATGAGAAATTCAGGTGTGATCTGTGCTGCCACTGATTCAGCTCCGTGTCTAAAGAAGTTTTAATGATTAATTCTGCTAACACACGTCCCTGCTGTGGAGTAAATAGGGTTCCTGTGATCTGCTCAGGCTTACAGTCCATACTTGAGTGGAAAACAAATGAGCGATTGCAATTGGGCTCATTCCTCTCTCCCAGGGACAGTTTGCAGGTTGCCCTTGTTTTGCTCTTAGTTTTGTTATTGTACCTGGTGTTGAAATGAGCTCCTCATCATGTGAGTGTATTTATTCTGTTCTAGATTACTTCCTTTGCAAGGTGCACACTGCTCTTTCATGTGGTTCACTAGCTCGTGTGCATTGGCTAGCAAATAACTGCACTCACATTGCTGCTCTTAAGCTATCCCTTCCCATATTTGTTCATCGTCTTTCTTTACGATGGCATTTTGGCAGCCGTTCCAGTACACAGTGCTGCCTAATCCTACTTACTGTGCAAGGTACATATGTGTATTATTTTCTTGTCAGTTTTATTCTCTCTCATCTACAGCTTTTGCAAAATATTATTTTTTCCTGTATGCATTTCAGCCAGTTTAATCCAGAGCCAGATACTAGTCAGGGCTATCGTTACTTTTGAAGCATACTCAGTCCTTCACACCCACACGTGCAAACCATACGGTTATACCCCAGTTCTACTGATGTTAGCAAGCTTTGACTTGCTATATAATCTATACAGATTGTGAGTTTGCTGTATGGTACATAGTGGAATTACTTTTTCTCCCAGAAGCTGCGTCCTGCTTTGACTATGATCTACAGACTGTCCAATTCCTAGGACTTCTTGAGCAGGTGCTGAGATTTGGTCTCAAAGTTGCACTCCACAAACACTTAAATGCTATTTTCTGGAGTCAGCTGTCCCAAACCTACAAGAACTGACTCAGGAACATCTGAACCCTTCCGAGTTCTCCTGTCTCTTCCAAATGTGTGATTATTGCTAGGAGTGCCATCTGCTGTTTGCCGGGTCACACTGTGTCTCCGTTGCTTGTCCAGGTTTTGGTGTGATAGAACCTGCCTCGTTTAATTCAGCAAGCTAATGGATTCAACGTTTAAATGAAAAACTAAAACCAAATATGACAAGACAAAAGAGCAAATGGATTTTCAGTCATTTCCCGAACGTAGCTTGTTCTCAGCCATCCTTTTCCATTTCCCTGGGCTGTTAACCCAGCTACAGAGTAGAGAATGAACTCAAATTCCTCTCACTTCAGCCTGAAGTTAAAGGAAACATTTTTTTCAACATCTTAAAAGATGTTTCATCTTGTTCCTTCCTCTTTTTTTTTTCTTTCCTACTCCATTCATTGAAAGAGCAATGTCTGTATTTCTGTTTCAGTCTATTTTTTCATGCACGTTTTGCCTCACTCCAACCCAGATCTGCACGGCCACACCAAAGCGTTCTCTTTGCACCCGAGCATTCTCAGAAGCTGTTGTCAGCTGCATCCTAAGATTGTTCTCCGCAAAATGTTATCCAGAAATGGCAGCCAGACTCCGAACGGAGAGGAATGAGTGTGACTTTGGCTGCACTGAAATCTTCGCATCTCCCTTATCCACCACGCTGGGCTGCAGCTGAGCGTCCACGCGATGGCACTCTGTCACAACCATCTTTTGGTGCCATTAACCTCGTGTTTGCCGGTGTGCTGTTCGGAGCTGAGCATGGAGCTGCACGAGAAGCACAGCCCTGCCCTGCTGCTCTCCCCTTGCTGTGCTACTTCAACTACAGGGCTGAAGCACAAAGCGTCTTCGCAAAGCTGTCTGGCTTTAGGTAAGCATCTCGGATTATGCGAACACAATTATTAACGTTATTGATGATAACGGTTGAAACCAACAGCTAAAATGTTTTTTTCACTCTGAATATTTACTTCTCTTCACCTTCAAGACCATGAATTGTGCTTACCCTTTGCCTGCTGAGTTAAATAACAGTGCACTGCCTAAAATGATCTCTCCGTTTAAATATTTTTCCCTACGGCAAGGAAGTGAATGATGAACTAAAAAGAATTCCTCAAATCTTTCCAGGATACCAAAGCATTATTACACACCTGGATTTTCCTAGGAGCTGCTGAAAGGGTGGACAAAGGACCAGAGTGAGAGCCCCCTCCCTCGGCCTTCAGCACTTTTGGAGGTGGATGAAAGAGGGATGCAGTCATCACAGTTTGTGGCTCTGGTAAAAGAGAGAGGCAGTTGGAGAGGACAGCCCTGGTCTACCTACCACCATGGCAGGTTGTGAGGTACTTTGAACTTTCAGGCACTTTGAACTGAAGAAGTACCACATCGCATGGCCAGAGGCACCAGGTGACGCTCTAGGTGAGCAGCCAAAGACAGTGCTGATGTAAACAACTCCTCCAAGAGGATTTCCATCTTGAGAATTGTGGGTGAAAACAAACCAAGCCCTCCCTGGTAGAGAGGGACCACCGTGGCTGCTGCACTCAGCACTGCAAACATAACTTCACGTGTTACTCATACTGTAAAACTGCACGTACTGAAGACAAGAATAGCGTGGCAACAATTCCTGTTCCTATGCACTGCTCTTGTGGTCCAGAGGTCATTGAAGCCCTACGCAGGCAACGCATCCCTCTTGAAGACTGCTCTCAGCTGGATGTGCTACATGGCCTCGTCATCCTTTTGGGTTCACAGTATTCCAGGATGTGCAGCTGTTTTAAATGCACTTGTGTTCTTCTTTTCCTTAATAAGTAGCTACAAGTTTGACCTTTAAGTTGACTGTATTGTTTCATTTAGTGATCACTTTAGATTTTTTTTTTCCAATGTGTGTAGTTTAAGTTTTCTGTTTTTCAACAGGAAATTAATTTATCTCTAAGATTTTCCCTTAGTTGAATAAAGGTAACTTTAAATTACTGGAAAGACATTCATTTTAACTTGGTGATAACATTCCTTATGTACTAATATACTGATTTTAACTGTAATACCTTCACTGTTTTTTATATCAGCAGTATTGACTATCAGCACACACAGATGAAGCACAGAGTCCTTAAAACAGCCAATACAAATGCATGGGAACTGTGGTGTCACAGCCTGAACCACTGAATGAGCACCTGAAGGAAAGATGTGGTCAGCCCTGGGAGCACAGGTGAAGGTGATTCACCTGTGTGAGCAGAAGGCTGGAGCCTGGCTCCATCCCAATTAGACCTCACTTAAGGGCTGACTGCCACTGAGGAAGGATCTCTTGTTGGAGATCCCTCCTTTGTGGAGTTCCTTCCCTGCAAACCTGGGTTTTGGAGACAGCGAGTGTTCATTTTCCTTCTTTTCTAACACCTCCTTGTTCGTGCTGGTCCCTTTGCTTTTACAAAAGGGAATTACATTCAGTAAACATCCAGAAGTAGATTTAGAGTCCCTGATTCCTAAAGATGCACACATGCATGTAACTCTGTGTTCTTAGCAGTGCAATGAATTTAACAATTATTTATAGTATATGAAGTTATATTATTAAGAAAATGCATAAGCCTTTGCTGTGAGTTTTACCAAAGTTTTATGGCCACTCTGTTTGACCATCACATACCCCAAGGTGCTGCCTGTCAGTTTTGTCTTTGGAGCCCAAGAACTCATGACTAACTGAACTGGATCGTGTTTCTGTTTATGTATTACACTGAGAGTTTTTATTTACTTAGAACTGCAAAATATTTTTGTAATATTCTACACATTATATCCTGCTGTGGCATTTTACTGCTTCTTAGGGAAAAAAAATATTTTGACTTTTTGTTTTGCAGAAGGCTGTAGTCCCTGGTGATGATTTATCACAGAGGGAATGTATTTTCATGTCAGCACAGTGAATACCCAAGATAAAGTTCTAAGTAGGGAACAAAAATGAATACTGCTTATCAATCTGTCTCATATTTCTGGTTTAGGTTTTCTCCTGTGTGGGATGTGTGATCTGCCTGGTGTTCAGGTAAAGAGATTTCTTAGGCTCTAAAAACGACAGCTCTGAAATAGCTCTGAGCTATTAAGTGAGAGAGTCAAAGGGATGGTGATAGGGAAATGGAAAAACATTAAGATAAAGGAAATTCAGCACAGAGAAACTAGGCTGACATTTAGTGTCCCTGTCCCCTAAAAAGAATTCAGGGTAAGTTTACAAGTGGACAGTAAACTGGCCAAAATAAATAAGAAATCTTTGCGATCAGGTAGGTAGATGTAAGCCAGAGAGTTCAATGCTACTCAGAATCTGAGGTACAACAGGATCAAGAGGGGTGTTCAACCTCTACATAAAATACTTAGAACTCCCTTTCCACCCACCACTGCTATACAGCTGCTGTGATATAGTTTCCAAAGAGACCATATGGGTAACTGCGTATTCATAAACCTGAAGTCTGTACTTGGCTGGCTTGCAGAAAATATCATAAATAGTACTATTACTGTATGTGCAGTAAATTGTGTCTTCTGGGGAACAGTCAAAATGGCTTTTGTAAAGGTAAATTTCAACTCACAAAACCACTGAATGAAGTTGTGAGGTATATGGATTGGTTGATGTCCAATTGATATGAGTACTTGGAGACTCTGGACAAAGTTCTTTGCCAGAGATCCTTAAAGAACTAAAATAAGGAGAGCTCAGACTACCAGTGATCTGGAAAGTTTGAGTACTGAGATGAGACAAAGCTTTTCAAGTATTAAAAGAAAGGACTGACTGTGCAGAACTGCAAAGAATGTTGGGTAAAATGTGGGAGAAGGAGTTCAGCACAGATAGATGCAAGAAGTGAACACACACGGGGGGGGGGAAGCTGCTGTTACTGCTCATGCCTTTGCAATTATATTAATTGGGACTGTTTAGTGGAAATGTCAGTTCAGTGGCTTGTGATGATGAAAAAAACAAATCTCAGGAACTTCTGGGAAAGAAGTTGAGAACAGGAAAGACCATTATGCTGCATGTTCATCTGTGCTGTACCTGAACCTGTGGTTCAGCTCTGTGGTTGGGATGAAGCCAGCCCGGGGGTTATGTTTGTGAAGTTCAGCATCTCTGTTGTTAGCCCTTGGGACTTGATTTAGAGCTGATGTGACCTGCATTTGGGATCTCTTTCAAGACAGCACGGGCTGCTGTAATGTAAGTGATGTTCTGGTACTTGTAAGTGGGTCTGACTGAAAGATCTCGAGGAAATCTGTCCTAGGATGTTCTCTTCAGGTTTGTAAAGTTTTCAGTTACGTGAAGTAAATCTGAAGAATTGTATGGGAAGTCTGTTGTTTGTATACTGTCATAGCTCAACTTGCACAAATCCTCTATCACAGTTTTGGACTAAAACATTCACTTTCTTTTTCCAGATTCCCTTAGCCAGCCTTATTCCTCCACTTTTGAAGGAAGCACCGTCGGTCATTACAATCATTCACTGTGTGCACAACCAGGAGCATCCCATTATATGGAACATTCTGTCAGCTTCAGCACCAGCGCACTGAGTTCTGGTGCCCAACACCTGATGTCAGCATTTGAAGACTGGATGTGTGTCGAAGAGAAAGCCAGAATGGTCTGGAGGAATAAAGAAAACAGAGCTCTGCACTGTTGGGAAACAGGTCCTGATCTATAGATCCGGCAGAAATCAGGTTTACAGCAGGAATCCAGGCAGTACTGTATTATCTCTTGGGTACTCTACCAGTAGAGACCTTTATAAATACCAAAAATGTGACATTCAGATACTAGAGTGGAAGTGAAAATACTCCTGAGGATAGCTTTGTCCCAAACGTTGGGGTGTAGGTTACATGCTCAGATGTTTCTGTTTCAGCCTCTCACTTTCTCATGTTGATTTATGCAGCTGCTGTTTTCAACAAGTTGATTTTATTTCAGTGTTGGGCTCTGTTATGAGAAGTTGTAATTCAGCGAAAACGTGAACATCTTTCTTCATCATCCTGGAAAGATTACACTGAAAACTGAAATCAGGACAGAGGATGACTCAGTATAACCTTTCGGCAGAGCTGTCTCTCCAGAGCTCAGCAAATAAGTCATTAAACTTTACTGAACCACTGCTGGCTTTGGATGAAAGGACAGTGTTAGGGCTGAAGATATCCCTGTCAGTCCTTCTGTCTGTCATAACTTTGGCAACGATCCTTGCAAATGTTTTTGTTGTTATTACAATTTTTTTGACTAGAAAGCTCCACACACCTGCAAATTACCTCATTGGCTCCTTGGCAGTGACAGATCTTTTAGTGTCTGTCCTCGTGATGCCCATCAGTATCGCTTACACTGTCACCCACACGTGGGCCTTTGGCCAAGTGCTGTGTGATATCTGGTTATCATCAGACATCACGTGCTGCACAGCCTCAATCCTACACCTCTGTGTTATTGCACTGGACAGATACTGGGCTATCACAGATGCTTTGGAGTATGCCAAACGCCGGACTGCTGGCCGAGCAATGCTCATGATTGCTGTGGTCTGGATGATCTCCATCAGTATTTCCGTGCCACCCTTTTTTTGGAGGCAAGTGAAAGCTCATGAAGAAATCGCCAAGTGTAGTGTGAACACAGATCAGATTTCCTACACAATTTATTCCACTTGTGGAGCTTTCTACATTCCGACTGTGCTCCTCCTAATACTGTATGGTAGAATTTATGTAGCAGCTCGATCCAGGATCCTGAAGCCGCCCTCGCTGTATGGGAAACGATTTACTACTGCACACCTGATAACTGGCTCTGCTGGCTCTTCCCTCTGCTCCATTAATGCCAGCCTCCACGAAGGGCATTCCCATTCCGGTGGATCCCCAATATTTATCAATCACGTTAAAATAAAACTTGCAGATAGTATTCTGGAAAGGAAAAGAATTTCTGCTGCAAGAGAAAGGAAAGCCACCAAAACTTTAGGCATTATTCTAGGAGCTTTCATTTTCTGCTGGCTGCCGTTCTTTGTCATGTCCCTCGTCCTACCCATCTGTCAGGATGCGTGTTGGTTTCATCCCATCCTGCTGGACTTCTTTACGTGGTTGGGTTACTTAAACTCATTAATCAATCCAGTCATTTACACAGCTTTTAATGAAGACTTTAAACAGGCTTTCCAAAAACTAATACATTTCAAAAAGTGCTCGTCTTGATCCTGTTCTGTCGTGTTACTGATCCTTGCGCAGTCTTGCAGCCTCCCCTGAGATGTTCTGTGCTTTGATTCCTGGGTGCAGAGTGGTAATGGCCATCCCTGGGCTGCCCTGTGCTGTGCATGGAACAGGGAATGTCTCACGAGTTTCATTCTCTGTGTCTGGGGCTCTGTATACCATAAAATAACTTGTCTGTGGTCTCTGCAGTGACCATTTGTATGCATAATATCAACAGATGAAGTAAAGTTCGCAACAGGTGAAAGACCAAACAGAAAGCTGAGGTTGTACAGGGCTGCTCTGAAGGTAATGCCTCCTGGTTTATAGTATTGGCCCACAACAGAGGTTGGATGGTGATGGGATGGCAGTGGAAGCTGAACCTTCCTGCCAATATCCCATTACATATTGCTGCTGTATGACAGATGGCAGCAGTCTGACAAGTGGTGTCTGAAACAGAGGTGCATGTATAGCAAAGGTATGTCGTTGAATTCCTCCACGCAGAAAAAAAAATGGCACTTACTGACATTCACTGATGTTTTGGAATGTTTTTGGAGGCAGAGCAGTGAGTGTGAGCACACTGAGGCTGTGGGTGGTGCGTTTCAACAGTGGCGACAGTGATGCAACAGTCAGGTTGCATTCTGGACAGCCGTGGAGGTTTTTAGAGCGTGGCATGCAGCTCTTGTTCATCAGTGGTGAAACTGCACAGCTAACGGTGATGGATATATCAAAAAATAGTGTTTTGTAGCTGAGAACTCACTCTGTCAAACAGCGTTATTGTACTCCTTGCATTTTGTAGTTTCTACAGAAAGAAATAGGAGGCATTACTGTCAGAGCAGCATTTATAAGATGATACATACTACCATGTCTTTGTAACCTACGGGAGAAAAACATGCATATTTGGAGGACTTCAGTACTTCTGAATGTCACTAGCAGTTCATGTAGGCTGAGAAGGTTTCTGGAGAATGGGATCTGTTGCATGTACCTATCCATCTGAAATGGATAAAACCAGTAACTTGGGCAGAACACAGGTGGCAGCCTGACTGCAGGCAGCGACAAAGACGTAGCAGAAATGCAAGTGGGCACTTTGCAGACGTGAATCTGAAGCTGCACTTTTGGTAAACTGCAAAAAGAAGACATTCTGTTGGAAATCATTTGCACATATTTGATCGTGAGTGGAATACCAGTGCAGAAATACTACAAAATAAAAAGCATGAACATTATTGAAAATTATCTTGTTCTTTCTTTTTTTTTTGTTTTTCCTGCCCAAAATGAAACAAGAAAATACATTCAGTGCCAGTATGGAATGATTAGGACATCAGAATGGAGCCAGAGGACCACTCCTTGGTCCTGGTACATGTTTATTCCATAACCATAGAAAATGAAGGTAAATTCAGCAAAGGTACCTGAACATTGCTGTGTCTAATTCATGGATGCTCAGGCTCCCTTAGGAAGCAGCTACTTGCTTAAGATTGAGCCAGTAAAAACTATTTTCTTTCAGTCTTCGTGAGAATTGAGTCTTCAAATGTTGTGTGGATATTGTGAACCTCTGGGGAAACACTATAAGATGTGAGTGAGTGAAGGCTGAAGTCTTCAGTCAGGGAAAGGACAGCTGCCCAGAAGGAAATAATCTGTTCTCCATACTCACAGAGGTAATACAAGAAATCAGAGAATTGGGAAAGAATTAAGTGAAGTATCAAGAAAAACTTTCTTAGAAATGAAGGTTGTTGGTGTGGATATGAAGTACAAGGAAGAAAAGGTGACCACATAGTCTATGTCTGCTATCAGGAGCTCTAACAAATACTACCCTTATAGCTGGTTCTAAGTGGTCAGTGAATTGAAATTCCTTGATTATTACTAACAGTTCTGCAGATGATAGCTTAAATGGATTAAAGACCAGTGGGCTAATGGAAACAGGATATTAGGAAACCTGTGTCCTAAGGAATCCCACAAGAAGCTTCCTGTTCATCTAATCCCTGTTCTCTCTGCTTCTATACCAATGTTCTGAGCCTGCCCCTTTGTGAAGGCATCCTTTCCAAAGTGTCCTTTCTTTCTTTCCAACATTCAGAAGGACACCTGGAAACCTCCTATCTGCTATCCTAATACCTACTGGATAATGATGAGCTGCTCAACTTTCCCCAGCCCTGTGACAGTTCCTAGCTAGAACATTTTGTCTTCTTCGTACATATACAAATCAAGCAGGGAAGGAGGAAAGGAAAAAGTAGACCTGGACAATACAGCCCAGTTCTCAGAGCACACATGAAGAGCAAAAGAATCAGCATCAAATCTGTTATCTAATAAGTAGCAGATGGTTTTATGCCCAATATAAAAACTGTTGAATTACTTCAACAGATGAAATGGTGAACTTTGTCCTTCAATATCTGGGGAGTGACACTGTTTAAAAGCAAGCTTCCCAGAAGTGTATTTTGGTCGTTGATTTAGTGGGTTGGCATTTCCTGCACAGAGCTGGGTTGGCAGCAGAACCCAAAGCCAAGGAAAATTCCCAGGTGTCTCCTCAGCATTTCTCATGCTAGTTCATCAGCCCAACATGAGGACTTCCATGAAACATAAAACCATAGATAACAGTCCTGTAGGGGCCTCTGAGAGGCCAGCTGGTCTGCTCCCATGGCCTCATCTGTTTCAGTTATGCTTTTGTACTTCTCCTGTCTTGTCTACTCTTAATTTAAGACTTCTGATGTTGAACAGAATGGCAAAATATCATAGCACGGAAAGGTGATCCATCACTGTTCTTCAGGCTTTCGTAAGACACTGTTTAATTGGAGAGCAAATAATCGGAGCCCTTTCTTTGATTTGATTACAGAATCATAAAAATATTTATGTTGGAAAAAACCTCTAAAATCATTGAGTCCAGTCATTAACCTGGCACTGCCGAGTCTAGCACTAAACCATGTCCTAAGCACCACATCTGCATGTCATAAACACCTCCAGGCTTGGTAGCTCACCTACTCCCCCTGTGCAGTCTCTTCCAATTCTTTGCGACCTTCTTCATGAAGAAATTCCTCCTGATAGCGAACATAAATCTCCCCTGGCACAACTTGAGGCCATCGCTTCTCATCACTGTCACCCGGGAGCAGAGGCTGATCCCCCTCACCACAACCTCCTTTCAGGGATTTGTAGGGAGCAATGAGGAGTCCTTTTCTGCTGGGCAATTTCCAGCCACTCTTCCCCCCAGTCTGCAACATGGCATGAGCTTGTAACCCAAGTGCAGGACCTAACACTTAGCCTTGGCAATCCTCATACACCTTCAGCCCATCTCTCCAGCCTATCATAGGCTAATTATAAGCTAATTCAGAAAGCCTGTAATAGGCTATTTTTTGCCTATTCTATAGACTAATTCAAAAAGTATACGGTCCAATATTACACCATTCTTAATGTTGGTAAATATTTGATATAGTGCTTCAGGAATTCATATTTGAAAACAATAAGTAACATAGAACTGGCAGAGGACAATGCTATCAAGCTTTATAAACTAAGATAAAGATACAGCTGAAAGGAGGAGGCTGTCAAGTCACAGATCAATGTCCACATTTACTGTGTCATTAATGGTCTGTGGATCACAGTCAAGAGCATACAAGCTCATCTCACAGAAGACACAAGAGCTGCATGATTTCTAGGGAGTCTCTCAGATGCAACTCCTGTAATACTGAGCATGCGGGTAAAGTAAAAGACATTTTAATTTGTAATGGAAACATGTGGTTGTCCCAGCAGATAGCTATTTCAATGACTAAGTGGAATTTATTCAAAACAGAAGGATTTGTTAAATAAAAGTCAAAGTGTACATGTTTCCTGCAGCACTCTGCAGCTCGATTTCAGTGCAGGACATTCTGTCAGCTGGAGACACTTGTCTTTTACCAATTACCAGTAACTCTCCCCAGTCACCACCAACTATTAAAAATGACAGAAAGCATTCCTGCAATTGCATTAGCTTTTAGAAGCCAATGCAGTAAATATCAGGATATTATCATGACTCTGATGTCAATACTTTTAAAGCCCGAATTCCTGCAATTGGGTAATAATCTAAGAATCTCAGCTGCCATTAGAAGAAATGCTTCTTTGCAGAGAACAGCAAGATCACACCCAGAGAGCTCAGTAGAAATAAGGGATGCCAGCCACAGGGACCTGGACAGGCCAAGCAGTGGGCCCAGGTGAACATATGAAGCTCAACAAAGCCAAGAAAGGTTGATTTGATGGATGCTGCTGTTCATAAACCCGTGGGCTGATTCAGCTCACTAAACTGGCAGAACAATATTCACTCTGCTTTAATTTTCTGCCAGTTTAATGAACAGAAGTGGTGGAACAGAAGCAGCTCACACTCAAAAATAGTTGCAGGAGGACAGGAGCAGAACTGCATGTACCATCAGCAAGCTGTTAGATCGACTCGGGCACCTCATTTAAACTAACCATAGAAACAGAGCAAGCACAGAGCAGGAAAGTCACTTCATGGACTTTGTGGACTGGAAGACTACTCATAAACATTTTTAACAGCCCCTGAGAAATCCGTCTTCTGTAAGCTTTTGTAATCCCTTTCCTCTGGTGTCTGTGGCATCCTGTGGCCAGGCACTCCTCATGTGATCAAGCTGTACAAAACCAGCACGAGCTACTTCTGTTTGTTCCAGTGTGCTGCACCCATACGCTCCCCTACTGTCAAACAGGCTCCTGTAAGACAGCTCCTACTGCTTCCCCATATTATTCATAATTTTATGGGTGTTTATGATCTCCCCTCCCCACACTTCATCTCTGATCATATCTGTCCATGTCACTTCCATTCTGCACCCTTGGCACCATAAGAAGACAAAGCTGTCCCTGCAGATTCCTCTGGGTAAGAAAGAGACCCAATGGAAACAGATTGCTGGCTCCCTTCTGACTTGAACCCACTCTGCCATTCCTACCTCCTCACAAGCAGAGAGGCCTCCTCCAGCAAGCAACCCCCAGCAAATCCCCTCCTCCCCGTGCCTCTGACCCTCTTCCTATTCCAGCCTGCATAGTTTGCCCCACTTCTGCCCTTTCTAACTCTTCAGGGTGAGTTGTACTCCCTTCATATTGTTCCTGTCTCTCCTGCCTATTTTTGGCAGGTTCCCCTTGTTGCCAACCCCTGTCTGTCCCAGAGCAGGGTATGCCTCCATCACTTTGTTACATCCCCACTTCCATTCGTCCCTTTCTGTCCAATGCTTCCATTGACTGCACTAAGTCCCCATGAACAAGAAACAACACAAAACAGTTCCTTCTCCTAAGGGCAGATCGCTTTTCCTTATTTCTCTTCCTTTCCCTTCAGTCACGCATCACATTTCCTTTCTCATGGGATAACTTTCTGTTTCTCTAATGTCACAACACAACTCTGTTCCCTTACATTCCTCCTCCAGCAGCTGCAGCCCTGTTGCTACAGCCCTGGTACCATCAGCTGCAGCCACAACACTCCCCCAACACTCACAGATGTCTGATGTTGGTCATTCCCTCGTTTTCCTCTCTCTTCCTCTCTTCGTCGTGCCGGAGTCACCGCCTGGATGCTGCTTCAGAGGCACACTCGGCGCTCCTTTTATTTCCCCTCATCTCAGCTTGTTCCCCAGTATTCTCCTTACACCTCCTTTGTCTGGGAGTCAGCCTCGAGTGGTTCAACACATCCATGTTCAGCAACCCTGGCTATCAGTACAAGCTAGGGGATGTAATGATGGAGCACAGCCCTGCTGAGAAGGAGCTGGGGGCACTGGTGGGTGGCAGCTGGACATGAGCCAGCAGAGTGCCCTCGCAGCCCAGGCTGCCAACCGTACCCTACGTGCACCCAAAGCAGCGCGGCCAGCAGTGCAGGGAGGGGATCTGCCCCTCTGCTCTGCACTGACACCTCACCTGGAGCACTGCGTCCAGATGGGGAGTGCTCGGTACAGGAGAGACACGGACGTGTTGGAGAGCATCCAGAGAAGGGCCACGGAAATGCTCCCAGGGGTGGAACACCTCCCTGCGAGGCCAGGCTGGGAGCTGGGACATGCAGATGGAGAAGGGAAGGCTGAGGGGAGACCTACAGTGGCCTCTCAGTGTCAGAAGGGGCTGTAAGACAGGGAACGCTCTTTAGCAGGGTGACAGGACAGGGGAAATGGTTTCACACCAAACGAGGGGAGATCTGGATCGGATGTAAGGAAGTTCTTTGCAGTAAGGGCAGTGAGGCACCAGCACAGGTTGCCCAGAGAAGTGGTGGTGCCCCGTTCAAGGTCAGGCTGGAGGGGCTCTGAGCACGGATGGAGCTGTGGCTGTCGCTGCTCATTGCTGGGAGTCGGACCACACGGCCTTTGAGGGTCCCTTCCAACTCCAACCGTCCTATGACCACAGCCGTGTCACCGACGGCTTCCCTCAGCGCCACGTCCCAACCTCTCAGAGGTGGCACTGTGAGGGGCAGCCCATGAGGAACAACTTCCCGCCGCACTCCCGCGCCATCCGACACACGCGTTCCCTCGTCGTCGTTCGGAGCTCCGCCGCGAACGGCGGGGGCCGCGCACACCTCGGGGCGGGCGGCGGCGGAACGGCCGCGGAGCTCCGCACCTCCGCACGGGCCGAGGGCCGCCGCACCGCCGCTCCTCCCGCGGAGCTCCGGCCCCGAGCCGCTCCCCGCCGCCCCCGTTCCCGTCCCGGGGCGCCGCGGCGGCCGCCGCTCCCTCCCGTTTCGCTCTCCCCCAGCACGCGGTTCCCTCCGGCCGCCCCGCGCCTTCTTCCCCCTAAAATGGCCGAAAGTCCTTCCGCGCTTCTCCCAACGACGGCGGAGCCCGGGGAAACCTCAGCGCCCGGTGCGGTTCCACCCGGCGGAGGCGGCCGCGAAGCTCCGCGACGGACCGGGACCGCCGGGACCCCGACCCCCGCCCCGCCCGGCAGCGCCGCTCCCGCCTCCCCCCCCCCGCCCCGCCGGGCCCCGCTCCCCTCGCGGTGACGTAGCGGCGCCGGGGCCGCCTCTCATTGTCAGCGCCCGGACCCGCCGCTCCAGCACAGCCCCGCGGGCCGCGGCCGCCCCAGCCCGGCCCGTCCCGGCGGCCGCCAGCGGAGGCCCGGCCCGGCACAGGTAGGCTTGGCGGGGCGGGGGTCGGGAGCGCGGTGGGCGCACGGGCGGCACACGGCCGCCGCGGTCCCGGCCCGGCGGAGCCCCGCGCCGCGGGGTGGGGAGGAATTCGAGGCATCCGCTTTGTCCGCGCTGCCAGCACGGCGCCTCGCGGGGCCGGGAGCCGCGGCGTGGCGGCGGGGGAGACCCCGAGGGGCGAGGCCGAGCGGGACGAGCCGGCTCCCGGGGCGGGGAGCGGCGCGGAGAGGAGCCGCCTTCGGGCCGCGCTCGGAGGGCTCCGAGGGATCTTCCGAGTTGCCCCCAACAGCCGCTTCGCGACGGCGGAGACGGAGCGGCCCCGGCGGCGGCGCCGCGTTCCTCCCGAGGCCGCCCCGCCGCCCTCCGCTCCCGGCCCGGCCCGGGGCCGCCCCTCCCGGCTGAGTCGCGGCGATGTCGGCGTTGCGCCGAGCGCTCTCCGGTGCCCGTTGCACTCCCGACCCTTTCGGAGGTTCCCGTACGCTTTAAAGGCGCGCGGGGTTCCTGCGAAGTAAACCGCCAAGCTTTTATTTCTTTCTTTCTCTTTCTCCCTTTATTTCCGGCAAGTCTGGATACTTCCTTTCCCGTCAATTGTTGATCTTAATGCATTTTCCTCTCCCAACCCGCCCCCCTTTATTGTGTCGTTTAATAACGTTCTCCTTTCCTTTTTTTTTTTCGTTTCCCTACGAGTGAGCTTTCCCTCTGCACTCTGCCTTTGTTAACCGGCTCAGCCCTTCCCTCGTCTTGAGGGCTGCCGTTGCTGTAACTCCGTGGAAGTCTCCGTTCGTCAGACGCATTAAAGCGGTGCACGTGGCCGTGCCGCAGTGCCGGTGTGTCGGGCGGTGACCGCGCTCTCGTTGCGTTTTGTTTCCTAACGCCCCATTTGAAGCCTTGAAAGCGCTCGGCCCCACGTTCAGGTCACCGTCCCGACTCATCAGCGCATCCTGACCGAGGCGCAGTTGGCTCCGATGTTAATGGGTGCTGTGAAAGTTCTCGCTAAAATCACTGGAAGTTGTACTTATTATGGCAGCACACGGTGCTTTTTTTTGCTACTGGAGCCCCCAGGAGGGCCTGGGCAGCATCCCACCCCGGCTGCACTGCTGGGAAAAGGGGAAATGAGGGTAAAGGAGAAATGTTTTCGGAGTTGTCTCAGGCATTTGGGACTTGGAAGGAGTGCAGTTCCTCACTGTGCCTACAGTCTGCTGGCAGAGACACACGTTTCCCTGCCCATGGGGTAGTGAAGAGGGATGGTACTCCTCTGTGTTTCGGCTGTGTGTCTGAGTATAAAGCCGCTGTTCTATGTGTTGGGTTGTTGATGAAGACTGTGGTTTTGTTGGCAGTACTAACAGTACGGATCCCCTCGTGTCAGAGCCAGCGCTCCTCTGGGTGTACTCATACAAGCAGAACACGATGCTGAGCTGGGTGCTCCTGGAGGGCTAACTCAGGGCGAGGGGATGTGGAAGAGGGTCCTCTGTAACCGTGCTTGGCTCTAAGTGGCCATTCAGCCCCAGCTTTCCCATCATCCTGCAAGCAGTAAAGCTTCCCTGCTCCATTTAGGGGCAGCCAGGCTGGTTTCTGTTCCTAGGGAGCCGGTGCAGGTCTGTCCGCCAGCTCCTCCAGCTTTGTACTCTTAAGGAGAGGCGACCGGATTTATTTCTTTAACACGAGTTGGTACATGTCAGCAAAAACGGCTCTCGTTCCAAAATGGGCGCTCTCAAATCTGTCTGCGACTGGAGATGGGAATATTAAACTAATAATAATCAATCCAGCAGTCTCACAGCCAAGCCTGAGTTGTTTTGTTCTTTCATATGGGGGATGGAGGTCACCGAGCCCTGTCCCCACAGCACCACCCAAACCCTATGGCTGAGAGCAGTGCCCCAGTGCTGCCATCAGTGCTTTGCCCACTGCCCTGGGCAGCTGTGCCATGCCTACCACCCTCAGGGGCACAGCCTTTCCTTCACCTCCACCCCCAACTCTTCAGCCATCCCTTGACACTGTTCCTGAGGGCTTGGTGGGATTTCTGTTGACTCAGCAGCCTGACCGTCAGAGCGTGTTTCGTGATGGCTGAGTGCAGTGTATGGCATTGCATTTTAGCCACCAAAATGCATTGGTTTGGGCCTGGCTCTCCCTCTGTCTCTGCCTCTGTGGTTTTTGGTGGTGATGCTGCCCTGCAGGGCCCTAATCTCTGCAGATAAGGGATTGTAAGGTGCAGTTCAGCCCTCTGTTCTTTAACCCTCAGCAGGGTGGAGTGCGATACACAGGTGCAACAAGCAGCCCTCCCTGGGCACTGTGCACAGCAGCACACGCACCGTGCACGAGCAGTTCCTATTTCCTCCTTGGTAAAACAGAGCTGACACTATGCTGGTGGCTGCTCACAGGGGTTTTGCAGCAAGTTTAACATTCCCATTTCTGAATGCTTGAGATTCTTACAGAAACACAATCCAGAAAGGGCGCGTGCACCGTTGGAATCGAGGATTGAAAAGATGGAGGGCATTTAGAAAACGTGAACGGGTTTGAATGCGGTCTGTAGTAGTTTGCCAGGAGTGTCCTCTGCGTGCAGCAGCGCGAACTGGATGAGCCGTGCTGGCGTTGGGATCCACACCACAGGCACCAGGAAGGAAATGCAGCGCTTGCCTGTTGAGGAGCAGGGATGGCAAACTGCACAGCCATAAAACACAAGGAGACGTCAGCTGCTGCGTTTGTTTCCGTGTGGCAGAGGGGAGCTGGGAGCTGTCAGCTTGGAGGAGGCCCTGGTGTCATTCTGTTCTCTCCAGTCGTGGTTTTGGGAAGTGCTGGCTCGGTGACCTGTGGATGGAGGTGGCTCTGCCTTTCTTTTCTCCTGTGGGAGCCGTCTGCAGCTCTGCCCCAGTGACACGGGGTGGAGCCCCGTGGTGGGAGTGCAGAAATGAACCCATGTCTGTAATGCTGTCTGGTTCTGACCTGCCTGCAGCGATGCTCTGGGCAGGGAAGGGCAGCATGGAGCGAGGTAAGAACAGTGCAAAGTGAATCTTCAGTGTGAGGATCTGATCCAGAGTCCGAGAAGTCTGTTATGCAAAGAGGATATTCCCTGACAGTGTGTAGTACTGCCACCTGTGTGCCTGTGTTTGCATCAGTTCTACCACCCCATGCTCACGGGGGCTTTGGCCGTGCTGTGCTGGTGGAGCTGCTGCTTGCACGCTGCACTGCCTGCTCTTGGCTGGCACAGGCCTCATGCTTTGAGTGAGTACAGAATTGTGTTCACTTTGGTCCCAACAGTCCTGCCCCAGTGTGCCAGAGCGTCCTTAGATTCAGCAAACCTCACGTATTTTCTTTTCAGTGCCATATGAAGTGGGGTCTGGCCCACTGGACTGAACTTGGGTTGGCAAAACCCACCGGTACTCCAGGTGAGAGGGGCGGCTGCTCACGCATGTGGTGCTCTGTGTGAGCTGCAGCCTGCCCTTCTGCTGCCTTGCTCCCTCCCATCACAAAGGGGACAGTGCAGGCTCTGACCATCTTGCTGCACGTCAACGCTGTTCTGGATGCACTTAACTAATTGATTTTTAAGTATAGAGGAAGTCATAGTTCAACCTCCCATACAGGTACCCAAACCTCACCTAGTTTCGGATTAAATCACTAACATAGATGCTTTTGAGGTTTGCAGTTTTAATTTGTGACCTTCGTGGTTCTGCGAGGGGCAGATGGTGAATGTGAATAGATTTTTTTTTTTGCATGAAAACCCACAATTTCTCGGTTGGGTTTGTGGTCACCAGTTCAGAAGTAGGACAGCTCTCATTCAGACACCTGCAGACACCTTAGGGGCTGAGACCAGATGCATCCTTCAGTGCACGCTGCCAAAAGCAGAGCAGCATGAAGGGGACGTGAGCACTGAAGCTTTCTTAGCCCTGCTAAGAGTGAGCTTTGCTGGTTAATGTTACAGACCCTGAAGCCTGGGGCTCGTGTGTCAGTCTGCATGATAGGAGAGGAAGGAGTCTGCTGCTGGAGGAGGCGATGCAGGAGGGCTGACCCGTGTCACAGCAGCACTCCCAGCTCTGGGCATGCGGGCAGCACAGAGCAGGTCAGCTCATCTCTCGTGACTCCCAGAAGGGTGCAAGGTGAGTGGGACAGGCACACTGCCTTCACCACGTGGATCGCACAGCTTGAGAAGGAGCAGGAGAGGCTACAGAGCAGTCACTGTGTGATAGGGTCAGGCCCACGTCAGTAGTTACCAACCGTGTTTTAATCTCCACTTGTTTCAACTGACCTCTCAAGGAGTAGCTCTGTCCTAAGCTGAAAATGAGCCTTCCTGCGTGCCTAGTTGAGATGAACATCAGCTCAAGCAATTCTTTAGCAGAAATCCATTAGCCTTTGCCTTGAATGTTTTACTTGTCACCTTTCCCCGTGTCCCAGCGTGCAGCACGCCTGCAGGAAGGTGAAGCAGCTGAAGGTGGTGCAGGGAGGGCTCCCAGCAGAGTGATGCTTGCTGGCGTCAGCTCTGCCACGCCGTGCTGCATGCAGCACAGCACTGCACAGCTGGGAACAGCAGCTCTTGCTGCAGTGCTGCAACCTCCCGTGCTGCAGCAGCAGCAGCTGCCAGGCTTTGTTTTCACCTTTGTTCTCAACGTTTCTTTTCTGCAGGTTGCTTTTATACGTGTTGCTTTAAGCTGCAGCACTGGCATGTGGCTTGGGTGACTTTGAGAATCACGGGCTGTGTTTGCAGAGCTGGAAGGAGGCTGCAGGAAGTCCACGGTTGTGCCATCATCTGATCGCACTGCAGTGCTTTCAGCAGTGCCTTTGAGGTAGATGTGCCTCACGTGGGAGCACAGAGGGTTACCTTAAAGGAAAAAATCTGACGAAACCGCTTCAGGAACTTGTTGCTACACGTGATATCGTGGTGGTATTTACCCGAATAGAAAGGAGAATCCTGACCTGGGATCTGGAACAGAGTGGAAAAAGCATTAATTCCTCAGGTAGTGTGGATCATTTGGAATTACATCTGTTGTTACTGAGGAACAGTGATTCCTGTGTGCTGATAAGTGGCTGCTAGTGCTGCATTGGGGTGAGAATTCGAACTGGGAGCAGTCAAGAAATCCTAATGAAGGCTCTCACTTCATTGTTTGTGTGGCATCCTGTATATGCACTGTTTGCGTTTGTTTTTAGTGTTGTTGCATGGGTCTGATGGCATGACGTGAAGGTATCCTATACAATCTATGTGTGTTTGAAGATTCTCTGAGATGTGGTTGTAGAATGTGGTAAAGAATCTGCGCTAGCTCTTACATTCTCTTGTAAGTTGCCTTTATGTAGGTCAGTTCTGTGCACTGGGCATGGTTTGAAATAGAGCTTCTTATTGTCTGTAACAATTTGCCACAGATCCACTGTGCAGGGGAGAGCGGGTGCGATGTGAGAAAGCTCTGAAGCTGTGAGGTGGTGAAGGTGACCGAGAGCAATGCTGCAGCCTGCTGTGGGGGGGGTTGGTTGGAGGCTGGGTCCCCACGTGCAGCAGAACTTGGGCAGCAAAGGTGAGCTCCTGGCAGCTGGGAGTGAAAGGTGGGTGTGTGGGTGGCGCAGGCGTGGTCAGACTGCAATTGCTGGGGGCAGAAAAAATCACCCCGTTGTCTGCTGTGACTGTTCTGCAGTCCTGGGAGGTTTTGCTGGGGTGGGCAAGGGGGTGTCACTGGGTGGTGGGGAGGGTCCTGCACTGTCCCCATCGCTCCAGGAGCAGTGGTGGTCATGAGCCCCCTCCTGCAGCTCTCTGCAGCAGGAACTGCCTCCCCAGCCCCCACCCGTGGATCAGCACTGCTCACCTCTCAGCTTTGACAGAAGCCCTCTTTGGAACAGCAGCTGAACTAGGTGATGTGGTGCTTGGGGTTGAGTTCACCGCCTTACTGGCAGCCTAGATGAGACAGAAAATGCAGATTTTACACTTCTTTCCTCCTGTGTAGAAAGGAGCAGCTCGGGGCAGGAAGCCATGTGGTCCCATCTCGGTGCAGCCAAGGCAGTCCTTCCTTCCTGTGGAATATCCGTCCTTCAGGCAGTGCAAAGGGAGAGAGGACACAGAAAGAGCAAAGCAGGGGGTGAGCACAGTTAGCAGCCGTGCCCTGCAGTGCTGGAAGGAGACCCTCTGTTCCCATCTGGGATTAGGTTTGGTTCATCACTCTGCTTCTTGTGAGAAAAACACGTGTCCTCTTTTGGCTCTGGTCTTTTAGGATTGGATTCAGAGAAATTAATGCTTGGCATTAAACATGCCCATTCCCTCATTAGCATCTTGTGTAATGCTTGTGGGAGCGTGAGTGCTTCAAGAGCAAAAGAATTCATCCGTCTTTTGTCCTGAGCCTCTGTTGTCTGTGGTCCATCAGATGCCAGAAAACTATAAAGGCAGGCTGCTTGGGAGCTGCTTCTTTCCTGTCAGTAGGACATATCCAGATTGTTGAGGCTGGTTTTGTTTTTTTTTGCACAAAACTTCACATTTAATGCAGAGTTTTCCTATAATAATTGTGAATTGTTTGGGCATCTTGAGCCCTGTCAGCACTGGCCTTTATGGATGTGAGGTGTACAGGAGCTGGGTAAGCTTTGAAGTTGTATTCAGTCCGGGGGGAGGAATACCACTTGACACCTTCCTACTGGAAATCCCAGCCTTTGTTTCTGGCACCTGGCTGCTTGCTGCAGCAGGTTTCCTCTGGGAAATTTTGGCCCCCCGATGGCAATCCCCAGCAGCAGGGGTTGCACTTTCTGCAGGCTAACAGAGTAACTCGAGTACCTTTCTGCACAGAGGGATCAGAGGCCGTGTGTCTCTCTAACCTTCTCCTATGTTAAGGAGAATCCGCTCTGTCCAGTCCTCAGGCCTCTAGCCCACACAGAGCCTTTCCCCCTCATTGCTCTCAGCCCCCTGCGAAGATGGAGCTCAGTGCACGTGGTTGGGCTCTGCCTTCAGCACAGTGAGACCCTCTCAGTTGTTGTGGCAGTGTGCCCTCCCTCTGGTGCCATGCTGTGTGTGCTTGCTGTGAAGCACCCGTCCACCTTCTGTGATGCTCTGTTGTATAGGGAAGCGTTCTGTGCTGGCACAGCTGCCCAGAGAGGTGTGGATGCTCTGTCCCTGGAGGTGTTCAAGACCAGGTTGGAGGGAGCCCTGGGGAACCTGGTCTAGCACCAGGTGGAGGTTGGTGGCCCTGCCTGTGAGTGGGGGGGTTGAAACTTGATGATCCTTGGGGTCCCTTCCAACCTAAGCCATTCTGTCCGTGATTTCACCCAGGATATATTCTGAGTGGGCAGTTCTCAGTGGCGCAGCTGCCAGGTGTTCCCACACTGTCCTGGCAACCTTCCCATTGTCTGTGCACCCAGAGAGCTCCTGTATGACTTGTGGCTGCTTGTACTGCTCGATGGCAACCTGGGCTGTGTTCCCAGATTTCCCATTCCACATCTGCCTGCGAGACCCCACCTCACAGCAGTCCCATTCCAGGGAGGAGCAGGGACCCCAGGATCTGCTTTCCCCATAGGCTGTGGGGAATGTGTTGGGTACCATCCTTCCCCCAGCAGAAAAACTGCTTTGGAAAAACACCAGCACGCCTCCAAAAATGCTGCTCTGTTCAGTGCCCATCTCTCTGAAGCATTCTTTTAGGCTGTTTGCAGTGTGGGGGCAAGCAGCATCTTATTAATATTATTAGTCTCTGAATATTAATATTGAGGTTTGTTTAGGTCACAACAGCTACAAGTATGCTCTCACAGAGGCATAAAAAGTTCCTTCAAAGATCTGACTGTCATCTGTTTGTGAAAGTTATCTTATTTAATTGGTTTTCTTGTTACCTGAGGGTATTTTCAGCAGTAAATTGAATACAAAAGGCTCCTGTTAGAGCCTTCCAATCCACCCAGCCATCTTCATTGCATAAATCACATTTAAGAGAGCGACACGAGCTCCTGAATATCTCCTTTTGTTTGACTTCACGCTTTGCCAGTGAACAAAAATGACAGATCCTAAACGTTTGGTGGGGGAGTGAGCTCAGGGCCACCATTGGAAGAAGTCTGGGGTCGTCATTAATGTGTGTGGCACAGCCAGAGGACAGCATGCCCTGAGCTTGTGTCGGGTGATGGTGAAGGATTCAGAGATTACTCCTGGTGTGTCCCAGCCAACCTCCATTTAACAGCTGTGAAACCCTGTGAAACCCTTTTTGATTTTTGCACCAGGTGGACTTTGGGAGGAATCGCTGCTTTTTATTTTCTTTTTTCTTTTTTTCTTTTCCCCAACGTGTCTGAGTCAGTGCCTGCCAGCGGGGATCTGCTTGGTGTTCCTGCCCCATCTTGCTTGCTGCATTGTGTGGTCCTGGTGGCATTGCCTGCTGCCTTATGTGGTCTTGATGGCATTTCCCACTACTTCCTATGGTTCTGGTGGCATTTGCTGCTGCTTTGCATGGTCTTGGTGGTATTGCCCACTGCTTTGCCTGGTCCCTGTGGCCCTGCTTGCTGTTTCACAGGTCCTGGTAGCATTGCCTGCTGCTTTTCGTGGTCCTGGTGGCATTTCCCACTGCTTCATCTGGTTTTGATGGCACTGTTCACTGCTTTGCATGTTCATAGTGGCATTGCTCGCTGTTTCACTTGGTCCTGATGGCATTGCCCACTTTTTTTGTGTGGTCCTGGTGGAACAGGGGCTTTCTGAGCTGTGCTGCAGAGCCCAGGAGCAGGCAAGGGAGGTTTGGGAACAGCAGCCAAAATAATCAGTTAAAGTGGAGCGTAGGTTTTATGGATTGCAAAAGGAGCAGATAGGAGACGGTGCCGCAGAGCTTCTCCTACTGTGCTGAAGGCTCCCTGGTGCTGCTGGAGGATGCTGCTGGTGCAGGGGAGCAGTGATGTAACCTAACCCAGCCTTCATGCCAGAAGAGTTTCAAATGGCTGACCGCTTCCTCCTCCTCTCTCCCTGCCATTAACCCCTAGTGTTCCTCCATTGGCTGAGCTCCGTGCTGTAGCACATGCTGTCCCAAAGAATACCTGGGTTTTTCAGGGTGGTCTTTCACCTGAATTGTTGCTGATTGCAGCCTACATCGATCCCCACGCTTTTGGGCTGCCATAGCAGGTTGGGGCAGGAGCACTGCTGTCTGGGCATCCCAGCACAGTACCCTAAATAGGTAAAAGCAGTGCTTGCTGGATCTGGGAGTGTTGGATGTGCACCACGTGTCAGCAAGCAGCCAGAAACTGTTTTCCCTGGGGACTATGTGCCCCAAAGAAGGATTCCCCCAGCAACAGCATCTTCCTGGAGACCTGAGATAAGACTTTGAACTTGAATTATGATGATGTTTAATACCCTGCTGGTATTAAGGGGTGCTGGAGAGCTGTCCTGAGCTGTGGATCACTGCTGTTAGTGCTGCTTTGTGCTTACCCTTGGCATGGCCCAACCCACCCCATGGTGCCTAACCTGTTGGCCTGCCTGGCCCGCACTGAGTCAAGAGGAATTGTCCTGGGCAATGCTGAAAGTAATACCTCCTGTTTATTTCCATGGGAGCTACGACAGATGCACTGAGCTCAGGAAGTCTGTTGGAGCAAATTCTCAGCTACAAAACACTGTTTTTCAGTGTAGTTACCACCATTAGCTGTTCTTTTTTGCCAGCGATGAGCAAGAGCTGCATGCTATGCTAGTAACAATCTACACCAGCTGATGTGAGCCACTGTCACCACTGCTGAAAAGCACCACTGTGCTCACGTCCCCTGTTGGGTTTCCATAGACATTCACAAGTGTTGATGAATGTTAATTGGTGCCATATTTTCCACACGGAGGAATTCAGGGGCACACCTTTGCTCCATATGCACTTCCACATCAGGCACCGTCCTGTCACACTGCTCCAGTGCTGCCATCTGTCACATGGCAACAGATTGGTGGGAAGGTTCAATCTCCACTGCTGTACCTAACCAACATCCAACTCTGATGTCATGGACTGACATTGTAAAACAGAAGGTATTCATTTCAGAGCAGCCCTCATAATAGATATAGATAGATAATATATATTATAATAGCCCTCCCCATGTTCTATTCACCTGGGCAGTATGAGTGATGGGGGCAGAGCTGTGCTGGGCCATGTGTGGCTCACAAGTTGGGCATGTCTAGCCTAGACCTTCCCATACAGCTCCCAGCAGTGGCTCAGGAGTCAGCCCAGGCCAGGGCTGTCCTGTCCTCCCTATGGGGTTCTCATCCCATAGCACTTGGCCTTGGGGTGGTATCCTGAAGCACTGTCTTTGGCATGGAGAACTGCAGCTGATCCGAGGGGCTGTGAATGCACACAGCCTGAGGCAGCAGCCTGGCATCAGATGAACGATTCTCTGTCTGTGCTGGCTGCATTTTCTTTTTTGGTTTTTTTCTTTCTCCTTCATCATTTTATACCAGTTTAAATCAGTGGAGGGTTTCTGGACTCGTACGCTGACGGCACAGCTTTAAAAGGGTGAACACTGAGCATGGATGTGCTGCCCAAGGAGATGGACTGACTGTTCCAGCACGGAGCTCAGCCAGAGTCTAACCTCACAGCGGGCAAAGGGACAGCAGGCTGGGACCTCCAGGTCAGATTTCCCAGCATAGCAGAGCTGGGAGGGGCACCAAGGGACTGCCCCCCCAACCCCTTCAGTGCTGCTCCGCTGGGTGCTCGCTGCTGCAGTTGTGTTCCTGCATGGAGCAGCACGAAGCTGTGCTCAGAGCATGTTGTGATGGATACTGTATCATCTCAGAGGAAAAAAAAAATACAAAGGAAAGAAAAATGACCTCCCCTGACGTGTGTACAGCTCTTGTCTTAATGTATCTAGAGTGTTATTTGGCTTTTGGTGCAGAGGATGACCTTGTAGGTAAGTGATGGCCTGCTCTCACCTCTGTGTTGGGTTTCTGCTGTGAGTCCACCAGTTCCCATTCCATTTTGCTGTTGTTCCCTTGCCTGTGGGGCTTGGAACCCGGACTTGGCCCAGGGAGATGCTTGGCCTGGGCTTGAAACTACTTCTCCTGTGTGTCAGGATGATGTGCTCTGGGTTTGCCATCCCTCTCACTGCGGTGGAGTCTCCACCTTCTCAGTCTCCTCCCCACTCCATATCAAACTCCATGAATGAAACTGCTGAACTGATCACCACAGAGGAGTCGTGGTAGGAAAATGTATAAAAGGAAAGGTCACAATGTACTCATCCTGTGTCTGACATTCCTACCTAATAACCATTGCTCACCATGTCCGGATGCGTATTGTGGACCACTCTGGCTGTTGACCTCCAATAGCAGTTCTTAACAATCTCTGTGCCACTACTGAAAAGACTTCTGACTCTCACACTGAACTGGGGTGCAGTTTCAGAGTGCTCTGGCCCTTCTTGTTTGCTTATCATCCTTTCATCGAGAATGCTTCCTTAACCTTGCTCATGAAAGCCCACGGGGGGACAGTATCAAAGGCCTTGATGAAGTCCAGATCCCCTACACCTACTGCTTGGTAGGGACCACTCTCAGTGTTGAGGTGGGTTAGCAGGATTCTGTGTTGCTTTTGCAGATGGGCAGAGTCTTGTTCATTAATGTTGGCATAAATCTACCTAATAAATAAATAAATGCAAGTGAAGCTGTTAAGTAACCTGCTGGCAGCTCTGCCTTGAGTTGGGACATGACTGCTCCCTCCATGCAGTTGTGTTGCTGCCTCCTTGTAGGGCCTCCACGCTTCAGGCAGGTGTTGAGTCAGAGCCCTTCTGACACAGCAGATGCTGAAAGACAAAGAAACACATGTGGAGCTTCCCATGTCCACCTTTGGCCTGTGCTTTCAAGTTGTTTTGCTGCACACAGTCCCCTCTGGATTTCGAACAGCCAACCTTCTGGAAGGAAAAGACCGTGTCACCTGGGTCACCTTGTGTCACAGCTTCAGGACAGAGGACGTGCCAGCAGACCTGGCTGTGCTTTGCCTCACCTTACAGCTCTACCTGCCTCCAGGAGTGCACTGTGTCCAGCGTGTGGGTGAGATAAGCATTCTTCACCCATTCTTCACTCTGTGCTGTTGTGCAATGTGGGATAGAAGGCTCTGGGAGAAGTCGTGAAGCAAAGCACAGCTGCTGCTTTGCCCAGTGCACTGGAGAGAGCAGAGACCTGCCAACAAAGGGCCACTACCCATGGCTTTCATCTGAGCCTTAAGCCTTGTTTCTGCCAGTGCCTGAAGCAGGTTTGGTGGGACAGATGTTCTCCTTTTGTCATTATAAGCTAGGCTCAGCTTCCCTGCTTGAAGCCATTGCATTGCTCCTGGGTCAGACCACAAGTGTGTCTGGCTCAGTGTTTCTGCAGTGGCCAAGAACAGGGCCTTGGGGAAGGGGGTGGATACAGGGCAAACCTGCAGTGCATAGATCCTGCATGCTCTTCCAGCCCTTTGTGGCACAGGCAATTACAGAGCTGAGTGTTACTTCTGTAGATTTATTAACCCTCAAGAGATTCAAACCAATATAAACTTGGAGCACCCAGTGCCCTGTGGCAGAGTCCAGCAATTATCTGGATTATCACGTCACAAGGAGCAGCATCTCTTGTTTGTTGTGATTACAAAGGCAGTGAATATTTGATCCTTATCCTTCTTCTCCAAACTATTCACAGTTTTATAGGTCTCTGTTATATTCCCCCTGAATCACCTCATTTTCCAGGCTAAGTAATTCTCATCTCTCAGTGGTTTCCTCTGTAGAAGCCACGTTTTTAATCATCTCTGTTACATATCTTTTTTAGCTGCCAGCAGAGGGTCAGGTGCAACCAGAACTGCAAACAGCTTTGGAGATTCCTTGATGAGACTTGAAGGGTCCTTCCACAGTTCTTCATTCAATCCTGGTCTCCATTACCCTGTGCTGAGAGTGTCAGGAGGTGATCGGTGGGAGGTGATAAGAACTCCTAAGTAACAAAATGTCTTAATTTTTTATATTAAAACATTGGGAAAAAAAACAGAGCAACAACAATGTGGAAGTGATGGGATATGTGACATTGTAGCTGTGAAACTGATGCATCAGTGCCTGGTTCGATGGCTGTGGCTGCAGCTCTCAGTGAGCTCTCAAGGTGCTGTCAGGGATTATTGATGAAATTTCACTCTTCCTCTGCTTCATCCTTGAAAGCAGTTGTTCACAAATGGATGTACTGCCAGAAGGCAAAGGTGTGAGTAAGGTGTGACTGTGAAGTGAGGGGAATCTTCCTCTGATAAGAGAGGTCTGATAGAAGTCAGGTAAAGAGATGTGATCAGATTTTTGAGTTGAATTGCAACTCTCTGCATTCCATTTGAAAATTTGCAGGTCTTATATTTCTGTTGACAGAGAACAGCATTGCAAGTATACCACTGTGACCCTGCAGGCACATTGGTGTCCTGGCTTCAGACCCCAACCCCGGGTGACATGAAGCTTCCTCCCCTATGGGAGCACGGTCCTGCATGCTTGCTTTTTCCAGAACTCTGCTCTTCCCCAGTGTTTGTGCTCTGCTGGGAGCTGGCAGCTTGCTGGTTGGCATTTGTGTGCCAGGGGCAGCACCCACACCCGCTGGCTGCCCGCCTGTGCTTTGGTTTCTGTGTAAGGCAGATGGTGCAGCAGACGCTGTAGTGCAGTGCAAGCAGCAGCTATGGCACCTCCCCAAGCTTTTCTTGTGATGGGTGTAAAAGAGCTACAGAACTTTTACCACTGACAAACTTCACTGATTTCAGTGAGGAAGCCACAGTAATCCCCATTATCTGCAGAGTTTGTGTGGAAACATCTCGAGCCTTTTGGCCAGGCTGTGCTCCCGGAGCTGAAAGGAGCGGGTTCTGCAGAGTTGCTGGTTTGGATGTCCTCCCAGCACTCTTTCAGGAGAGCTGAGTATACCAGGGATCAGATGATGTGTGAAGAAACATGCAGCACCCTGCAATTTGCGTGCCGGCGGAGATCCTTCATTGCATGTGTGGCTCTCAGCTATAATGCAAAGAATGTGGAGGTTAAAGTTGCTTGTGTCTAATGAGCACAGTGATGCAGTGTACTTGATGTTGATCTTGTTAGGTGTATAGTAGCAGGGATGCCTTTCCCAGCTGTATAAATGCTGCTGGGTGATAAACTGCTTGGGTTTATGCTTTGGGGCACTGTAGCCTGTTTGTGGTATGGCACTTTTCAGTGTTATTTCTGCCTGTGGGGCAAAGCTGACCTTATCTGACCCGGGTAGGTGTTTAGAATGGGACAAAAATGAGCCCGAGAAGAAAGCAAGAGATCTACTGGATCAGAGCAAGGGTTTGCCTACCCCAGGTCATGTCTCCAGCCCTAGTGAGTTTTAGGAAGGAGGTGGAAGATAGACCTTAGGTCTTAGAAGAGTTATCACTACATGCTACCTTCCTGGGGAATGGAGCATGTAGAAGTGAAGTAACCTGAACTGAAAGGGGTGAGGAGAAAGGAGCAGTGCAGAGGGAGCTGTGGGTTGGATGAAGGAGCCCCATTCCCAGCATCCCACCTGCATCAGCAGCTGGAAGTGAGCACGAGAACAGGGCTCAGAGTTGTAGGACTCTGGTTTTTACATTTAATAGTCTTTGAAATGTTCTTCCATTCACTTTTCTTATCATTTTCAGGACTTGTATGAACTTTTGGCATCCATAACATCCTGCAAGTGCTGATTCCTGTGGCTTTGCCGCTTGCTCTGAACCTCCATCTGATCATTCTGACTGATGCCCATCACTTTGTGTTGTACAAACTGCAGCAAACAGCACCTGCCTCTATTGCTCTGCAGATTTTCCAGCTCTCTATGCAGGGCTGTGTCCCTACCCCTAACATTTCTCTGGTGAGCAGGACAGACCTTTTGTGTTGGATAAGTATCACAGAGGCAGCACTGAGCTGGGGCCATTTTCCCCATGCAGAGTGCTGCCAGGTCTGTGAAGTGCTGGAGAGATGCCCCCATGGTGTTTGTGAAATGAAATGTGACAGTAAGATTTGTTTCTGAGGACAAGTAGCAGCATGGGGCATTGAGTCAAAGAAGAAAAGCATCTTCCTCCAGTGCAGCATGGGACATTTTTCTCAGAGCTGTGAGGAAGGCAGCACGGCCTGTCTGTGGCACAACTTCTGTGCCTGTCCATAGAGGAAAAAAAAAGTGTTGCTGAATTCTGAATAAGGCCAGTGTGGGGCTTCTAGAAAGAGAGAGATATCTTTCGATGCCTGGCAGTGAGCAGCACGCTGAGGGGCTTTGCAGATACTGTTCTGTTTCTGCGCAGTAGCTCCAGATTCCTTGGCACAGGGCTCCTGTTGCACGGGCACCTCACGGCTCAGTTTGGTTTTGGTGCAGGAGCAGCCTGATGGAAGGTGCTTTAGCCGATGGCTGAAGGCTCAGACCTGCTTGCAGTGCACCCTGACTCATGGATTTGGAAGGTGATGCGGAGACACAGCTGTGCAGAGTTCCCCACTGGGCACAGGGAAGCAGCAGCTCCAGCCCCAGTGCTGCTCTGAGCACCTACAGATGTTGAGCAGCTGAGGGAGCTGCAGTGCTCTGCTCCTCGCAGGCTGTCAGCTCTGCTCCTGGGGCAGGGGAAGTCATTTTGCATTGTGAGGAGTGCAGCAGGAGATGGGAGTGTCAGTGCAGGGGCCGTGTGACAGTGACGCAGCAGATCCTCTGCAGCCGCAGTGCTGCAGTCCCCGACACTTGCTGTAGATGCTGTTGGCGATTTTTGTTTGACTCTCCTTGAACACTGTGGTTATTTTTGGCTGCTGTCTCATCATTTCAGGTGCCTTCAGTCTAGCATTGCGTTAGTCAATATTCAAACCGCTTCCAGATTGTTTCTTGTGTTGTGACTTTGAGCATTTCCTCTTCCAGCAGATGCAGATCCTTCCGAGGCAGTCGATGCCCCAAAGTGCAGACATCCCTACAAGTCACTTGACGTTTTGCCTTTGTGTTCAGTGGGGCTGGGGTGCCTCTATGCACACTCTGTGTGAGCAAACACATCATCTGCAGCTTTCCAGCCACGTTGCAGTGTTGGATGCCTGTGGCTGGCGTGCAGCAGTAGTGACACATCGCAGTCTTGGTGGGCTCTGACTAGTTCTTGTTTAGTCTGACTTTTATTTTATGCTGTCTTTTCCTTCTGAAGTGTTTTTACTCCTGTTCCCACAACCTCATATTGTCCTGTGGGGGCTGGAAGGAGCTCATGAAGAGCAAAATCAAGTTGAGACAGAGTTTCCTTCCATCGTTAGCTGGCTCTGGCCGCAGTATCCTTATCTCCTGCAGCTGGTGACACCCATGTCCTTTTTCTATATAAGTGGCAGAGATGTTTCGCTTCACAAATGAGAAATGACACACTGGACTCCTCCCAGCCTGTTCCACCCTGGGGCAGGGAAGAAAAACCCCACTGCTGCTCTCATCACATTGAGCATTGATACAGACACCCATCGTCAGTGGTGTTGCCACCTTTGGACGTGACACGTTCACGCTCCTTTGCATACGTATACAACACCAGAAACCCTTCAATTAAAACTGCAGATGCTTATGCACACAGGGCAGGTTCCAACAAATACACATAACCTATGCTTTGGGTGGAAATGTGGCTGGAGTGGAGTCTGATCCATTTCCCCCCTGAAGCTGTTTGGCTATTTGAGGCCGCAGAAAGGGATCCCCTTACTGCCCTGGTGGTGAAGTCCTCCTGCCCGCAGTGACTGTGGACTGCACAGTCTGGTGCCCCACAGATTACCTGAGGCTCCTGCTCCCCAGGTGTGCACAGACACTCCCAACACTGTGCTCAGTGCAAAAATCCACTTCCCACGGGTGTTCTGAGTAATAGCTGAGCAGAAAATAGACCAGAGAGGATCTGAGCTCACCCAAGCATTTGGGGAGAAGGAGAAGGGAGGAGTACCAGGTGTGTGCTCCATCAGAAGAACATGGACAACAACCCTGCACTATTTCTCCCCAGAAACTGGATCACGTGTGAGCTGGGGAATGCAGAACTCAGGTCTGCAAGCATGGGGTACCCCAAAGGACTCGAGCTGCAGTGGGGTGAATTGTGACTCTTGTCTCCAGTTATCGCTGTGATTGAAGCTGTTGACTTTCTGTTGCCTGTGATGGGTGCTGCTCTCTAAGAGATCACTGTAAACAGCTTCAGGAGCAGGAGAAATGAATGAAAAAGTGGCCACAGGCCTAGGCACAAATAACTCACTCATCTTTAGGATTGGCTAAGCCTGAAATGTGGGGCATAGGATGTGCCATTGCCTCTTGGTGATGGGTACTGTAAGAGACAAGCAGTGTTTCCACAGGATGCCTGGGGCTGGTGGGGTTGGGACACTACTCAGAGAAGGTAAAGCATAAAGATTAAGTGCTAGGTGTACTCATATAAGATGATGGAGTTCTCCAACACACAGATGGCAATATGTCTGTCTTGGTTCAGTGGAGGGGATGGTGGGAGTGGATGCCAACAGCTGTTCCCATGTGGACACATTGGAGGTGCTCTAAAGCTTGTGGGGCTCGTTACCAGCAGCCCAATCAGAGCAAGGGATGGGATGTGTAGGGTGAGATGCTCCTGTGTGAGGGGCAGTGTCGTGCTCCTGAGGGCTTGCAGCAGAAGTTATACTTGTGGGTTTGGTAGTAGTTGTGGAGTTGCAGTTCCTGAAATGAAACACGGCTGTCTCTCGGTTCGTGAAATGCATCAGGTGTGGGATGTGAATGCATAGCTCAGCCCTACGTACAAAACAGCACAGGTTCTGTACATCTGCTGAGTGTTTGCTACTGGTCAGTCTCTGGAGCTGCAGCAGTGCATGGGCTGCCTCTGTGGGTGCCATTTCTGCTGTGTGTTAACAGCACGCAGCCCCCTGCAGCGTCTGACCTCCCTTTATCAGTGATTCATACTGCTCTGTTTAACTGAACTGCTCTTATGTTTACCACTGTCTCCGATTTTTGCTGTATCCCTCTCAGGCTGGGAGTGCTGCTGGAGGTCTCTCACCGTTGCTCAAAGCAGGACCAACTTCAAACAGCCATTACGTCTAGGATCACATTTTATCTCTGTTGATTCCCATCTGACTTAGAATCTTTGAATAAACTTAGAAATGTGTGTTTATTTGTACTTGCCCTTTGTTTAGGTTTATTTTGCAGGCACTGGTTTTGAGTCCTGGCTTTGCCAAGCAGTTGAAGACCTGGTAGGAGGGTCGTGGTGGATACAAATCTGTTTGTAGAAGATGTTACTTGTCTTTTTCTTCTCCTTATTAAGATAAACCGATTGAGCCTTGAGTCATTTTTGATAAATCACACCAGTTGTGGAGGGCTTGGGTTGTCCCAGGGCTTGATGTGGTCAAGCTCAGTGCCCCTCCAGACGATGATGTCACAACCCCTCGGGGACCCAGTGACAGTGTTTGGACACATCAGTGGTGAAAATAATATTAGTCCTCTGAACAACAGCCCTCCACTTACCTCCTACCTCCCAGGCTGCTATCAGCCATGGACTTGCTAAGAGCATGCTCTGTCTCATCATCTAGGTTATTAATAAAGACATTAAACACCATCACCCCGAGGGAAACCACCAGTAATTCGTTGTCACACATTTAAATACTGCTCAGGTTCCAGGTTGCTCAAAGATGTACTCGGCCGTGTCGTTCAGGACAATGAAACTAGGTAATATAAACAGAAGACAGAGTTTTTAAGCAGTGTGTAAAAGTTCTTTCAGAGAAGGAGATGCTTTCTGCAAAACAAATGCTCACACACAAACTTGCAGTGGAACAAGGTGTGTTAAATCTGAATTATTCTTAATGTGTGATCACAGAACCAAAAACTGGGGCAGATTGGAAGGGGTTTCTGGGTCTGTCTGGTCCAGCTGGACCCATCCTGGGTCTATCTGGTCTCCTCTCCAGCAGGAACACCCTGAGCTGCTTTCCCAGCATTGTGTCCAGACAGCTTTTGAGTATCTCCAGGAAGGAGACTCCACAACCTCTCTGGGCAACTTATTCCATTGCTAAATCTCATGCACAGTAAGGACGTGCTTCCTGATGCTCAGACACAACCTCTTGTGTTCCAGTCTGTGCCCATTGACTCTTGTCCTGGCACTGGGCACCACAGACAAGAGCCTGGCCCTATGGATAAGGACCACGACCCGTAGATGACTCAGTATCCCTTTCATACTGCCCACATTTGGGATATCACCATACCAGATCAGCTAGAGACCAGATTTGTGAAAATGTTTAAGGAGTGAATAAGATTTTCTAGGTGTGATTCTGCCAGTGAAGTTCAGTTGATTTGTGCTAGACTGCCTTGTAAATCTTGCATGGTTTTTGTTTGTTTGTGTGCTTGTATCAGTGTCCTGTCCTCTCAGTTCAGTACATCTTCGAGCATTTTGCTTTTCAAATAGCTTAGGGAAAGCAGGTCTTGCTCTACTGACTGCTTTGAGCTACTACTACTTTTATGTTGGGTTTTGCAGGTGGAGATCTATGGGCTGCTAATAATAGGAAGGCTGTAGCAGCCCTCTGTTCTTGAAGATTCCTCCGCACTAAAACCTATTAAAAGAGAAATGTAAGTAGGATAGAAATCATGTAAAAATGCCCTATTGATAGAGGCCGTGAAGCTGAGAGACTGATCCAAGGGTCAGGGATTGATCCAAGTGTGCAAGCTTCGCTGCTTGGGACTCTTTAATAACACACGATACAAAGCTCTAGGAGGTCTACCATGAAAGTGTAGAGGATGTGAGGAACTGGGATAGGCTTTCTTCTGAAGTTTGCAGATTTGTGACTGTGAAGTGTGCTGAAGGAATCTCACCCAGCAGAGCCATTGGTTTGGGGGTCGAGAAATGTGCAGCTCCGCATCGACAGCCGCTGTGAGCCAGGATTCCTCTTACATCCAGGAAGGAATCTTTACTTGGGATTATCTCCCATCCTTTTGCCATCTAAGCTGGAGCTGTTTTCTTCCCTTCTCATGGCAAGAGATGGACAGCATATTATCTGAAGTCTTCTAGAATGCACTTGGAATGAAATGAATGTCCTCTGAATATGCTGTTGTCTGCAGAATGTGACCAAGTCCCGTCTATAAACTTCTCAGTAGTGCAAGTTAAAGCCAAGAAATCCCACCCTTTCTCTTGAAGGACCAAATAGGTTCATTTTCTTAATGTTTACCCACCTGTGAAGGAGCAGCAGTTCACCGTATTCCTACATTAAAAGGCTGTGATAACGTGCCAAAAGATAACAAGAGGACTTTGAAACAGTTCTCACAATGTGTGCGTTTGGTTGTTGGGTTTGGGTTGTTTGTTGTTGGGTTGTTTTTTTGGTGGTTATTTGGTTGGTTTCTTTTTGAGGGAACATCTGAAATGGACAGTGGAGTCCTGACTACAGGAAAAGTTGGGTTGGATGGAAAAGGAGCTCATGGGCTGAGTGGTTCAGGGTTAGTAGGGCACATGTGGCAGTGGTTTGTCTGGAACATGAAGGGAGTCCTTTGCTTGTGGAGCTTGGTGAGGATGGGGACATTCCTGTGCAGATTCTACAGATCTCAGGGTCGAAGTACAGTTTGTGGGGTCTGTTGTACCACACAGAGCCCATCACCATTGTAGCTAGAGATTTGAAGGGTCCTGCTGACCCCAGGGAAGCTTACACGTATACCTCTGATACATCCTTGCATGTAGGAAGGAACAGCAGAAGAGGAAAATAGATGCAGGGACACAGAAAACCAGAAAAGCTGAAAAAAGAGGAGCAAGAAAGGAGTGCAGAGGAGGAGAATAGGAGCTGTGAGAAGATATAGTTAAGAAAGATGTGCACTAGAGAAAAACAAAATAAAGGAAGAGAGGATATAGGGAAAACAGAAGAGCAGAAGAGGACAAGAAGATGAGAGAGAATACTTTGAAGACTGAAGAGCAGAAGAGAAAGGGAGACCATATAGAGGAGACAGAAAAGTAGAAGAGGGGTGGGGAAAAGAGGATAGAGGTAAGGGTGAAATACAGGAGAGGAGAACAGTGGGTAGTGTCAGATGGAAGAGCAGAAGAGTGGACTAAAAGAGGAGAGAGGATACAGGTGGAACAGAAATGCAGAATAAGGGAAGAGCAAATCTTAGAAGTTGTCCTTTCCCCTTGCTTCGAGATCTTTCAGCAGTCCCCTATTTGATGCCCATCAGAGGGACAGTGTAAAATAACCACTCTGAGAGGCATCAAATAAAACAGAGGGCATAGGATGCCCCAAGAAAGGTCTGAGAAGAAGTGTTTCAGCACCCAAGGGGAGGACAGTTGTTGCTGTGATCCACTGACCTTGTTTAGAGGAGTCTCAAAAGCACTGAGAACCCCAGTGTCTCTTTGATGTTCGTAACGACTGACTGGGTCTCCCTTCAGAAGACCTGAGAGAACCAGGTGGAGAACATTACAAAATGCTTCTGCTGAGGTTGTGTTTGTGGGGAAACTGGAGTTGTATGTGATACTAAGTGCACCTGAAGGCCTCTCATTGCCCATCTGTTGAGTGTAGATGTTCCCTGTGTAACAGCCAGTTAATCAGAGGGCAGGGTGGCTGCCACGATTTAAAATCTGTAAAGAGGAATTCTGAATGCAAATCCAAGGTTAACTCCTGTCAGAGCAGCTTGTTTGCTCAGCCTGTCAGTTCACTGACAACGAGCTCAGCCCCGGTTATTGTCTCCTACGGACTGCAAAGGAAGATTGGGATGGTTGACAGGTCCTGTGGAACCTGAGACCTCCAGTGACCCACAGCTGCTGCAGGAAATCTGGCAGGGAAGCGTGGCTGCAAAGACACTGATTCTGCAACTGTGGTCTTCATGGGAGGACCCTTACTTAATTCCTGGTATTTGAGAAGGTGTGTGGGAAAGGCAACACATCAGAAGGTCCCCTCAGAAGGACCCTTTGATCTCGAAGGGGTGCCTTTGGTAATTCTGCTGCTGCAGGCTCTGTCACCACCTCACCGTTAATTGCTGAGTTCGGTTTTCAACTTCATTCAGATTTCTCCAAAATGTGGTTCTCCTCTGGGACTCCAAGCGGCTTCAGTCACCCACAGAGATCAGTGACCCTTGGGCTCATGTCTCAGCATCCCTCTCATGCTCCTCTCTTCCCATGGGCTGTGGCAGTGTAGCCTGAGGGTCTAATTCCTGACAAATAATCCCCACCAAGCTCTCTACCCATCAGTACCACACACGGACAAAGACAGATAACTAACTGAGGTCCAGACTCCGAAGGAGCCAGTTCTGGGAGGATGATTTGGTGGAACAATGAGTCGGTTTAACCGTGGTTCACCCAACAGCAGCGCGTCCCTTCCCAGCCATCTGTGCCCATAACTCCTGTCCATCCTTTCGGAGACGCCCACCGACTTGAGGTCAGCACGTAGGCACTGCTGAGATTCCCTCACCCCACGTCCTGCTGGGCCCGAGCTGCTTCCTGACCAGCGCCCGGCACGGCGTTAACCATTAACTCCCTGCTCCGAGGCACGCTGGGAGCACTGTTGTTTTTTAGGGCACTGCGAAATGGCTTTGTCCTTTCCTGCGACATTCCGGTGACGTTTCTTGCTGGGATCCTGTCTGGAGCTGAGCAGCCTTTCCTGTTTGCAGCCAGAGCAGCTGGCTGCTCCGCAGAGCCGAGGGCCACGAGGCCTTCGCAGTCTGAGCTGTCCCTCAGCAGAAGGACTACGGGGTGTGTGCTTCACACAGGAGGTGCTCGGGGTGTGTGGTGGGTGCCCGGTGTGTGCCGTGGGCTCCTCTTGGCATCACAGGCCCCTCTGCCCATCAGGAAATGAATCGCCTTCGATCAGAGGCTTTGTACTGGGGCACCGCAGTCTCCTTTTCCCGGCGCTGTCTGCTCCCCATATCCTGCTCTTCACCTCTTGGCACTGTGGAATAGGAAACTCCGCAGTGTTTCCTCCGTGGGGAGTTCCAGCAGAAATGCTGGAGGCCACGTCCTGCTTCGAGGCACAGTGCTGAGCTGGGGCACGGGTCTGAGTGGGGGCAACCAGCCCACAGCAGGGGTTGGGGCTGGGGGGGCTGTGAGATCCCTCCCTACCCAACTGTTCTGTGATTTGATGATTCTTTGTGCTTACGTTAGCTCTTGCACATTCAATACGTGGCTGGGATCTGTCTTGAGCCCAGGATGGGTCAGTGCCCACAGTCAGAGGGGACTTCTCATCCCCTCCTCAGCTGTCCTGGTGCGCTCACGTTGTCCTCAGTCCTCGCTAACCCTGCCCTGTCAGCTCTGAGCTGGGAAGAGAGTTGCATTTACTGCGTCAGAGCTTGCCCATGTGTTGAAATTGCAGCTCCTTATCCCTGGCAACAGGGAGTTGAAGTGTGAGGGCTTGCAGCTGCTGTCTCCTGAGTGCACGAGTGGGTGGCAGCTGAGGCCACTGACAGCTTTTGAAAGAGGAGGGAGAAACTTGAAACTCCACTGGCACAGTGTCCTTGGGATGTGACTGCAGCTCAGGTAAAGTTGGATGCTGAATGATGTGGGCTGCAGGAGAGGTGCTGGAAGAGATGGGCAGTGCTGGCTGGCAACAGCTGTCCCTAATTTAGCACTCAGAAACATGTTTAGATTTATATATATATATTTACAATTAATTTATACAGTGAGAATACCGTGTATTCTGAGCTCTTGTATTCATTTTAAGCATTTTTTTCTTTCAGGGTGAGTTGCCCCTCTTCAAAGGAAGCACAGCACGCCAGGAACACGCAGCGCATTCAGTGCTCAGAGTCAGCAAAGCTCTCACCTCGGAGGAACAGCAAATAAACATGGCAGAGTTTGCAGGTTATAAGGAGACCTCCAGTCGGCACCTACGGTTCAAACTGCAGAGTCTCAGCCGCCGCCTCGATGAACTGGAAGAAGCAACAAAAAATCTCCAGAAAGCAGAGGACGAGCTGCTTGAGCTCCAGGACAAGGTGATCCAGGCAGAAGGCAGCAATTCCAGCATGCTGGCAGACATCGAGGCCCTGCGGAAACGAGTGCTGAAGATCGAAGGCAAGGATGAAGAAATTAAGAAGGCTGAAGAGCTTTGCCGGTTAATGAAAGAAAAACTTGAAGAGGAGGAGAGCCTCACCCGAGAGCTGAAGTCAGAAATTGAGCACCTGCAGAGGAGAATGGCAGAGCTGGAGAAACTGGAGGAGGCCTTTGGCAGGAGCAAGAACGACTGCACACAGCTGTGTCTCAGCCTCAACGAAGAAAGGAATTTGACCAAAAAGATATCTACAGAGTTAGAAATACTTCGAGTGAAGGTGAAGGAACTTGAGGCCTCTGAAGACAGGCTGGATAAAACCGAGCAGAGCTTAACAGGTGAGTTGGAAAAACTGAAGTCTTTAGCACTGAGCTTTATCAGCGAAAGAAAACATTTTAATGAAAGAGAAAAGCAGAATGAAAAAATAATCCAGGAGCTCACACTGAAACTGGAGCAAAACAATAAACTGAATAGGGCCGATCAAACTAGAAATGCATCCAACTTGCTAGAAAGGTCTTCAAACAATCTCCTGGACAGAAATGATTTGAGGATTGAGGATGACTTGACTTCTGCACTGCCCTCTAAAGAAACCAGGCGGAAGGGAAGCGTAGATTACCTCAAGCATGTAGAAAACGAAACCAGGAATAAATCAGAAAACCAAAAGAATAAAAATCAGGAAGACAACAAAGTGAAAGATCTCACCCAAGAAATCGAGAGACTTAAAACTCAGATCAAACATTTTGAATCCTTAGAAGAAGAACTTAAAAAAATGAGAGCCAAAAACAACGACCTGCAAGACAGTTATTTGAGTGAACAGAACAAAAACAAGATGTTAAGCGGTCAGTTAGAAGAAATAAAACTGCAAATAAAGAAACAGAAAGATCTGGAAAACGGAGAGGTCGAGAATGAAGATGCAAGCATGTCTAGCAGGGGGAAACATGACAGGCCTAAGTACAGAGCTGTTGCAGCAGATTTCACAGCTGCCAAGCACAAACCAAGGGAGGTTTCGCCCCAGCAGCGCCGGGAGAGAGTGAGAAACAGAGATTTCTCCTTCAGTAATGACAGCTCCAGCCATGGTGGTAAGCAGACACCCAGCCCGAGCTTAATGAGCAGGAGAGCAGGAAAAGCATCGGGTGCAGCTGCCCTTGCAGATGCTGCTGCAACAGATACGAAAAGACTGGAGGAGAAATGTTTGGTTTCCACGTTTTCAGCTGGTCAGAAGGAAGCCCCCGCCACGCAGAACGAGGGGAAGAGGTCAAAAGAGCAGCCCTCTGTCCTCAGTCGCTACCCCCCCGCTGCACACGAGCAGAAGTCTTGGAAAGCACCTCCCAAACCCGTCAGTGAGCTGAGATCCAAGGCTGAAAAGCCATCTCACGCAGCCCGCGCCAGCTGCCAAACCGGCGCGGACACACGGGACGAGAAGCCGAGCAGAGGGGAATCGGTGGCTTCGTTAGCTGAGAAGCTGAAAGCAAATCAGGGGGAGCTCAGCGACGCCGTGGGGGACGCGCAGCCCCCGAGGGGTCACTGTGCCTCTTCCAACGGCACTGCCACCGCCTACAGGTGCCACGTCTCTGCGCACGAGGCGGACTCGGACGCTGTTGGCTCTAAGGCAGAAGCAGCGAATGCGTCGGCTGCTTCACATCGGCAGCCCTTGGAGGGCAGGGCTAAAAGAGCCATCGTCCCCCAGGAAAAGGAATTCACGGATGCATCACTTGAAAGTGGGAAAGCTTCGCCGCTAACGAAGCGTTCGCATCGCTCGAGGAGCCAGGAGGACATTCTGCAGATCCTTAAAGAAGACACAGAGCTGACTTCAGCAGCAGGCCATGGAAATGCTGGCTTAAAAGCCGACTCCAAAGCCGTCCAGAGGAGTCATGAAAAAGTTAGCTCAGATGAAGAATCAGGGAGAAGTAAAAAAGCAAACGCTCAGTTGGATTTTGAGACAAGAAAGAAAGCCAGTTCCAAGCAGTTCTCTAATTCCAGGGGAGTTTTTAGAGCTTCTCTCTTTGAAAATGACAAAAGTACTGTACACGAGGAGGACTCCTCTAAGTGCATGAAACCATCAGATGCCGACACTGGAGGACTGAAATCCAGGAGGTCGTTCAGCCCAAGAGAAGCCCTGAGATCCAAAGCCATCATCAAACCTGCCATTGTTGAGAAGGACATGAAGGCCGTCATGGGAGAGGCTGTCACTGAGACTGAGTCAGAAAAACAGAAGTCTGTTTTTAAAGCAGTCACAAACAAAATGACGAGCAGCATCACCATCTTTCCTTCTGAGCCAACGGTTCCAAGGCCCAGCGTGGACACGGCAGCAAAGGAAAGGCATATTACCACCAGCAACATCAGGGTTGCTCCAAATGAACCCTCCCCCATGACTAACAGTCTCTCCCCCCCTTTTGAGGTCTCCGTTAATAGAAGTGCCCTGAAATTATCTGAGGCCGACAGAACTGGAGATGCGGTGCTGAGAAACAGAACAGAAACAGTGGTCTCCAGGAGCAGCATTGTGATAAAGACTTCTGAGCCCCCCGAGAAGAGCGGCGAGCTCCTGCTGGAGACATCCAGCTCGAGGAGCCAAGGCTCTTCAGATTCTGTTTCATCCGAAACCAAACACGTCACTCTGAGAAGTTCCTGGAGAACAAGGCAAGGCTTACATTCCCTGGAGGACTCTCCAATAAAAGTGGAAAAACACACAGCCTCCAGTCCTACAAACACATGCAGGTCTTCCGTGGACCTCTCTGAGATGGAAGGGAACAGCACACGATCAAACTCCTTGGAGCAGACCTCAGCGAGGACCAATGCCACCACCAATTCCTGGAGCGCCCCTGAGCTGGGCTCCCGAAGGACCAAAAGTAACTTAAGTGCATCTGAACTGCTGACACGCAGGAACTACACCAGTGATCCCAGCACAGCTTCCCCCTGGCACCGCACCACGTTACCTGTAAGTGTCTCTTTGCCTTTCAGTGGGTGGTACAGCTGCCTCTTGGTACCAGACTGGGAATTTGCACCGCCTTATTTCCTGAAGCACTGCCTCCTTCCAGCTCCTGTCAGCTCCTGCAGAGGATCTTACAGTGTGGAAGAACTTGAGATATCTTGATTTCTTGATCTTTTAATACCATGTGATAATTTCACAATTTGATCTTGCCAAGACCAGAGGAGATAGGTCCAGCTGCTGTAGGATTCTCTATGCTCTTCAGCATGGCTTTGCATGGCACAGTCAGCTTGGAGTGGCTCTCCTGATGCGGTAATGAGACGTGAGTAGGGGTGTCCCTCAGGTAGCTCTGTCTGGGAAGGGCTGCCCATGCAAAGCCAGAGCCAGATCTGCAGGGCTTTGGTCTGGAAGTACAACAGGGTTTTACTGTTACACCATCTGAAAAGTGAGAACCATGGGAGTGGATTTATTTTCCCATTCCTTTGGGTGTTGTTGAAGGGGGCACTGGGGAATGGCATCACCCCCTGTGCTTGAGGCAGGGGATGGAGACAGGTGTGTGCAGCCCCATCTCGTTCCCACCTGTAGGAGTGAGATTCCAAGTGACAATCTTCTCCTTGGCCAAAGTTCCTCATGTGCCACAGGCACGTTGGACTTCTCTTCCATGCATCCAGGCAGACCTGACAGTCTCCTTTTGCATAAGGGCACCTCATGTACTTGGAGACACAGAGAGCCAGCCCTGAGCTTCCTGCTAGCCAGAAGTTTGGCTTTCCTGCAATCCACAAACTTGCCTTGCAGCTGGAGAGGTTCTCCCTCGCAGCAATCCTGCTGCTCAGCCTCAGTAGGTTTCAGCCTTCACTTTTTTTATTGCTGACGAGTGTAAGTGAATTGAGGCTGTGGAAGGTAGCAGCAGCTCTTTGGGTCTCTGCTTGGGCTAAGTGCTGTAGGATCAGGGAGGTGCTGGGGCGTGGAGCTGGAGGAGCAGCTCCCTCTGGTGCTTGCAGCCAGGGCTCTGGAGAAGGCTGCAGAGATGCATCACCTCCTGCTGTTACTGTCAGGCTCTGTATTTCAGATAATGAAGTCAGGAGGGCTGTTCTTCACATGTACCTTCTGATGAGGGTAGAGGTCTCAGGGAAAGGTCCCCAGAAGTACCCAGGGCTGTGCTGTCTGCTCAAGCAGTGCACCACTTGCATCCCTGATGAATCCATATGAGATTCTGACTTCAGCAGTCGGCTGTGCTCCATTATTGCTTTATTCTGTTGTTGGAGCTCGGTAACTTGAGGAAATGTTTGTCAAAACAGCATGTTTTGAGCCAACCCCAGGCTGCAGGGTGCTGGAAATCAGCATGTTGCATGCCAACCCTGGGTTTTGGGTCCTGGAAGTCAGCATGGTGTGTGCCAACCCTGGGTTTTGGGTCCTGGAAGTCAGCATGGTGTGTGCCAACCCTGGGTTTTGGGTCCTGGAAGTCAGCATGCTGTGTGCCATCCCTGGGCTGCAGGGCACTGCCAGCCCCACCTGCACAGAGCACTGCCCAGGTCTCTTCAAGGTGTTGAGCTGATGTGTCTGATGTCACAGCCCCTTTTGCTGAGCTTCACCCCAACCCATTGCTGGCAGCTGGGAGAGGCATCCATCCACATGCCCATCCCCGTGAGCTGCTCACCTTTGGGGACAGCATGTCCAGCTGGGCAGCCCCATGGGACTGATGCTGTCGGCAGCTCCAGGGGATGGAGCACCTCTGTGCTGACCCAGTCCCCTCCAAAGGCAGCTGCTGTGCCAGACAGGAGGTGCCACCTGTTGGGAAGCCGTCCAGGCTCAGCGGGGTGAGTGACATTGGTACAGTTGAAGGCTGTCCCCCTTCCTTGCTGTTCTGTGCACACAGCAGCAGGAGCTGAGCTCTGTCCTCCATCCCTCACAGCACCTTCAGCAGTGCAGTGCAGTGCCCCTGCAGCCGTTTGCCCCACGTGAGTGCAGTTTATTTCCCTGGAGAGGTGAGTTGAGTGTTACAAGGAGCTGTGTAGCTTCTGATGTTGGCGTGACGTGCCTTGCAACGTGCTGGAACTTGTGTGTGACAGAGCTATCCAACGAGGTTTTCCAGCCCACGATGGTGGTAACAGAGAGGCACAGATGTTTCCTGTTCCCAGGCAGCTCATGGGGACTCAGCACTGTGGAGCTCAAAGCAAAAGGCACAGCTGGCCCAAGTTGCCCCAGAGCAGAAACCGTGGGCAGCTGGGTCCCAGAGGGTGATCCCATGGGGACTGCAGGCAGTCAAGGAAACATCAGTGAGTGTAAAATGTGCAATATGGGTCTTTATATACACCTCTCCCAGGGCACTCCCACATCACATCCTCGTTGCCAGGAAAATGGAGAGGTCAGTTCATGTTTTGAAGAGATTGCTTCGGTCACCAAACGAGGAGTTGTGCTGCCCATGTCCCCCTGTGTCCCGTGGACCTCCAGTGCTGTGGGCCCAGAGGCTGAACACAGCCCTGCATGTGCTCATGGCCGAGCAGAGGGTTCAGCACACAGAGCTTAAGGCTGTGAATTATGGGATGGATCTTAAAAGCCTCTGTGAGGTGTTGTCTAAGTGAAGACATCCTCAAGCTGGCCTGGCAACCTCGGTGCCAAAGGGAATTGAAACACAACCTCGTACTGCAGACTGAGGATGGGGAACCCGGGGCCATAGACATGGAGTTCCAATTCTGTTTTTCTGCCCACAGGATGAAAGCAAAGATTTTGTCTCCAGTTCCAGAAGAAAACAGTACGGCTCTTCCGAGTACCTCTTGCAGGCAGACACAGTGGGGAGAAGGGCTGTACCCCCCCTGGAGCTGCAGGACCCCCCACCTGGACCCTCCACCCCACCAGGACCACAGGCAGAAGAACAGGTATGGGGATGTGGAGAAGGGAGGGCTCAAAGCATAAAGCCAAACTCTGACCTGACCTCCCAGTGACACAGCTCGCTTGTCCACATCAGGGTGAACCTCTCTGGAGTAGTGCTTCCCAGAGAGTAAACTACTTACTGATTTCCTATACTAAGAAAAATAGTAGTACCTTATTTTTCTATTCTAGATTCATTTCAGCTTTATGGCTGAGGACTTCCTCCTGGGAATAAAAGCCTCTGCCCCTTGTCATCCCCAGTTTGTGCTGGGTGATGAGAGTGTTGTGTTGGACAACCAGGGACAGTTTGAGGAACCAAAATCAGCCACAGAGCTGCACCTCTCCCTCCAGCTGTGGTACCCCCAGCTCGCTTGGCTGCTGCTGTGCCCGCTGGGACACGCAGCTCTGGCCTCACAGAGGAGGGCAGCATGGCCTGCCTTTGGTGGCTATGGCTTCCGAGCTTAAATAGGAAGAAAATGAGTAGTCCTGTGTCTTCACAGGGCTCCCTGCAGAGGGGAGAGAGCTGCAGAGGGACTGCCAGCCCAATGTGCAGCCATGAGGAGCCAAATGAAGGACTCTGCATTTCTCCTCAGTGCAGCTCTCCAGAGCTCAGTGCTGAGAAGCACAAATCCTTGTGGGTTTTTTTTTTAACAAAATATGATGTGGTTTTATGGGGGCCTTATAGGGGCTTGGGGGCCTCATCCAGCGAGCCCAGAACAGTGCTTGCAGCATCACAGCACTAAATGTTCGTTGGCTTGTGGCTCAGAGTCTGTCCCTGCATGTGAACCCTGGGGCACTGAGCTGCACAGTGATGCTGGATCTGATCGCTGTGGTGTTACCCACAGTGACACCCCCTGGCTGGATGCAGACATCCACGTGAGAGAGCGATGCTGTGCTCCCTTGCACTGCACAGACTGAAGTAAAACAGCAAATAAAAGCTTGGGAGCAATCAGGGTAACGTGCCTTCAATCTTCTGTCAGCTGGGGCTCCTGTGCTGCCTGCACCCGAGAGAGCCACTGCCCCCTGTCCCCCCCCACAGCCCCACCACGGGGCCACGGTCACTATGGGGGTGAGATGGCAGCGTGAGGGTGATCACAGGAGCTGTCCCCAGAGCCCCCAGGTCCTGGCAGGCTGTGACACTTCTCTTGCAGAGTGCTTCCCGTGGCGGCCGGCCGACGACCCGGAGATGAGCTGTGTTCCACCAAAGCAACACTGCGCAACAGAGCGAGGGACACACGGGATCGTACCAAACTCACGGGTGTCACATCTGTTTGTAACCTCTCCAGAAGCTCCAGCCAGAAAACAGTTTTCTGACACCGTTTGTGAGGTACAAGAGCTTTACCAGTGCATTTTTTTCCTTCGTTGCGGAAGAGGCAGCTGCAGAGACTTTGCTCAGGGGACTCCCACTTCTCACCTCTGTACCTGCGATCCTCACCTTCTCCATAGGACACAGCTCTGTCTCCGTAAGGAAACGCTGACTTGCTAACGGCTTTCAAACAGAACAAAGGTACTCCTCAGACCAGAGAGGACTTCTCATTTAGATGAGATGCAGGAGGTGTCCCTGCGACCGCAGCTCCGTGTGTGAGAGCTCAGCTCCTCCAGGAGCCCACGTCCTCCACTCCACCCCACACCTTCCGTGGGTTGTGCTCACCCCCACGCCCACATTCCTGTCTGTAGGTGGGAAAAAAGCATTTGCTGCTTGTTTGACACGCTGACAGGGCAGGAGAGCAGAACAGGTTTAGGAACAGTTTCCTCCCCCGTCGCTGTCCCTGGATGAGCCGTGCATGGTGTGCTGCCAGCAGCTGAGCTCCGGCCCTCGGGATCACTGCACCACACACAGTGGTGGGATGTGCTCCTGGTTTGGCCCGGGGGGGCTTTTCACCCACAGTTTTATGGCCATTGCACTGCACAACAGCAGCTGTGCTGCTCGCTCTGAGATGCTGAGATCCAAGGGATGCAGAAGGGAGCGCTTTTCTTCTGCTCAGAGAATCAGGATGTCCTTGTTCATCCCTAAAATGGGGAAAACAGTGGGACTGGACCCCAGGCTGAGCTCCAGGATGGCCATGGGGCAGCCCCCCAAGTGCTCCCCCTCCTCAGGAGCCCCATCTGGGTACAGTCAGGGGCTGCAGAGGCTTGATCCCTTCTCAGTGCTGCCAACCTCGGATGGCAGCAGTGCCGGGGTCACCCACAGCTCCACACACCCATAAGGTGAAGGGTCTGTGTGCCACAGCACTGCAGCTCTGTGCCCCCTTCCCTGCCCCCCATGGGCTGTGCCTGGGGCTGCACTGTGCCACACAGCCACCGACCCCTCCAAGCAGGTGCTTCAATGACATCATTATTTTTAATTATTTTTTTTAATTAAGATTGGCTGAAGGGGGAAAAAAAAGATTGTTTTTGGAAAAAAAATAGTTTCCAGTTTCCTCTCAACAATTTTAGATGTTTTTCCAAATAGGTTTTTTTAGCATTTCAGTTCTTTCTTTCCCATTTTGAGATGTGCCCGTGCATCCAGCTGCCCCACGAGGCAGAAGGGCAGCTCCAATCATCTGGAACTGTATTCAGTTCTATCACGTGCTCTTTCTCCTACGGCTCTGTAGGGTGGGAGAGGAAAACCGTGTGCAGTCATAATGGGAGCAAACAGAACAGCCCCAAACCCAACAGCTGGACTGAAAGCAACAGAAGTTCTGCTGTTCAGTAATTTGCTCCTCCCCCACCCGCAGCACTGGGCCCGAAATGCTGAAAATCAGTGCACCACGAGGTGTGAGAGGAGCAGGAGGTGGACACCACAGTGAAGCAAACCCGGAGGGGAGGATGGCCCCGAGCAGCTGCTGTGCAGCTGATCCTGCACTGACCCCCCCACGCTTTGCAGCACAGAATCCACCTCTGAGCTCTGGATGCGGAGGTGCACCCGACCTCGTTCTGTCTGAGAAGGGGAAACCTAAAGTTTGAGGGAGGGGCTCTGCCCTATGGTGAGTGCAATAGGAGCTGATGGTATTACTCCAGCGATGACTTCAGGAAACACGATGTGTTTTTGACTCAAATTGCACACTTTTTTTTTCTTTTTTTCTTTTTTGGAACGGCTGTAAAATAGTGTATGTGTAAATATTGCCACCACTGAAGAAATATTTGTAATTTTAGCATATAAATATAACGGGCTTTTAGAGGACCTGAGGCCACGAGGGTCATTCCAAAGGTGTAAATGTATTTGCTGTGCCAGCACTCCTTCCTCGGAGGAAACAGAGACACTGCGGTGTCCCCACTGCACTCTGATGGGGGGAGCCCCATGCCCCCCACAGCCAGCAGCTCTGTGAGGGGGAACTGAGGCGGTGCAGTGCTGCTCCCACGGGCACCACTGCTGCAGATGGAGCAGTAATCACAGACACTGTCTGCAGCTGATGGCAGTGACTGGGATGGCAAGGACCCGGTGGGGCTGCATGGAATGTATTTTTAAAGAGAAAAAAAAATATATATATAATAATCTATTTTTTTGTATTTGCGGACATAGATTTGGGCTGGGGCTGCTTACGTAGAGAGCAATAACCTAAGGAATGTTTTCATAGCCACAGCCCCAGGGGAGCAGCTCTCCCCCCGTGGTGCTCACCCCCCCATCCCAGTGCTCACTGTCTGCATGCCACATGTAACCACACTTCTCTGCATGTCTCTCCTGACTCGAATGCTGTCAGCTCTGCAGTATATAACCAATAAAACTCTTCTCTTTTTACGTGTCCGTGGTGTGGTGCGTGCAGCCCCACGCAGCAGAGCAGTGCTCCTCCACTCCTTCTGCAGCCGAACCAAATCCTTCCCAGCATTTATCATCACCTGCACTGCCCACCCCAGGACTGCCACTCCAAACCTCTGGTTGACTGTTGAGGTTGCAGGCACAGCAGCTGCTGCCACTTCTGTTCAAACACCAAACAAAAGCAGCATCTGTTGTCCTCTCTGTGGAAATAAACGGGGGGCATTACTTTCAGAGCGACCTGCGTGGTCCTGAGGGGGTGGTGAGATTCCCAGGAGCTCCGAGCTGAGGGCACACGTACACGATCAGGGGGCCATGAATGAATAAGTCAACAGAATCAGTTACACTTTGAATTGTACATGATATCCTCCATCACCGACAGCTCCACGATGAGCAATTCCTTCTCTGAAAAGAGAACGGAGCAGCAGAAGTCCCCTCATGGAGAGGGGCAGCAAAAGCAGCACCAGTGGGGCCCAACCAACAGCTCAGTAACAAACTTCTGGCCCCCAAAAATCCAGAGATCCCAACTGACAGAGCCGAGGTTTCCTAACACAACCTGACAGGCCCCACAGAGAAGCAGCAGCTCTTAGGAAACAAGCTGGCAGAGGCTGGGGGGAACAAAGGTGATTTTTAAGACATTTTGCTCCCTGGGGAAGCTGTCCTGTGTACGGGTGTGCAGAGGTGTGCTCACACTCTGTGACTTCTGGGGGGTTTTCTGCACACTGGTGCTGCTGGTTCTGCTCAGAGAGCAGCAGCCTAGAAGCACACCAGGAACTCTGCAAGGCCCACCCGTGTGCTCTGGGGTAAAAACACCCACTGTCTGTAAGGCAAAATCCCTTCCAAGTGATCCTTCAGAAGTTACAGCTGCTGAAATGATCACTGGCAAAGGCAGCGAACGTATGGGCACTCCTGTGGCTTCTCATTCTCTTTTGGTAACATCCATCTCTGGGAAGAGCAACCACTGGAATTACCACCACCTTCACAAAGGATGTGCAAATAAATCTAACTGGAGTCACTTCGTGGGGCCACCGGGACTGAAAGCTGCAAGAGGAAGCAAACACCTCGGTGAGCAGTGCCCTCTGCTGAGCACTCACATCTGGCCAGCTGGAAAGGGTCACAGTGTAAGAAACCAAGTCACCCCACAAGGTTACGGATATGTTTTTTCTATGTTTATACTGCAGACAATTGCTAAGGCAACAAAATGGAGAAGCTGGGCTTTCTTTTTGGGAAAGTTCGACCAGAAAGACCCCCCACCCCCCCCCCAAAAAAAAAAAACAACCAAAAAGACACAGCACCAATCAGTTTTATTCTCAGAAATACAGTTCACGTACCCATAGAGCGAGAAGTGGTGAGTCCCTGAGAACAGATGGGGAGCAAAGCAACCAGAGGGTGCAGCCAACCTCCATCACACATCTGGGACAGGGCCTGGCTGCCTTCAATCCCAACCTGCTCAAACAGATCAGGCACTGTACAGGGAAGTCAGGGCAAGCACACAGCAGCGGCTGGAAGGAGACCACACTGTGAGGGAGGATGCTGGGGGGGAGCAGACCTGGTGATCCTTTCATTGCAATGCTTCCTGCTCCTCAGCAGGTCACAAGTGATGGGAAAATGGCAGAGGGAGCACTTCAACAGGACCAAAAAGTCCACCAAAGGACCCTGGCAAAAAGAGCAGAGCAACACGCTCCTGAACTGGAGTGGGAGCTGCCACCAGAGGCAGGTGGAAGCCAGATCCCGGAGGACAGAAGCTGCAGGTGAAGAGCTGCTAAGTGCTGGGAGCATCACGCTCAGGGACACAAGTGCTGCAAGGAGCAGTGAACTGCTCCTGGATGAGGAAAGGAAGCTTCACTGCGTGGCCTGGCAGAGCTGAACCTCAGCATGAACCCACCCACACTGGGCCACCTCTTCCAGGTGTACAAGACTTCAGCTGGTTGTGGCTAACTGTGCTCTGCCCAACGCTCCCTTCTCCTCCAGCAGTCCCCCAGGACACAAACAAAAACACAAAGGGAGCAGTCTGGGACCTTCACCCACCACTGCTCCTGTTTACTTTGTGTACAACCAGTGCTACTGACCACGAGAACCTGGGCCACGTAGGGAGCACATCTGCATCTGTGCTGACCCCTGAACGCTCCTAAAAGCCCAAAGCACATGGAGCTGTTCACTTCTAAAGCAAACGCAGCATGTGGAAGGAGTTTGTTCACATGTGAATGTCTGGGACAAATTGCTGCATGTTTATGGGGATTTGGTCCACAGAATAATCCAAGTGTCCATCAGAATGAACTTAAACAGAACACGGACTCTGAGGAGAACACTGGTTATCTGATGTGGTTTGGTATTTGGAAAACATAGCTTGGCTTTAATGAGGACTACTTCAGTTCCCAGTGAACCAGAAGAGCTCATCTGCATTTTTGACACTGCTAAAGTGGGAATACAGTCCTCGTGGGCACAGCCAGCAGCACTACCAACAATCCTGCAAAAACAGAGCCAGAGAGGCTGAAAGCTGTGTTACAGAGCACAGCACCTGATCCTCAGATCCACCTCTCACCTCTCATCACAACAGCTGAGAAATGACATCAGCTGCTGATGGATTTTAAAGGCTGGTTACACTGTCTACACCATCTCTCTCAGTGGTAGTCACCACCATGAGGGCAGTGAGACCCCAGAACAGGTTTCCCAGTGTGGCTGTGAATGTCCCCACCCTGTGAGGGCTCACGGCCAGGCTGGATGGGGCTGCAAGTAACCTGCTCCAGAGGGAGGTGTCCCTGCCTGTAACGGGGGCTGGAACTCAATCTTAAAAGTCCCTTCCAATCCAAAAGATTCTATAACTCTATTCCTACTCAGCTTTTACCTGAAGTGGGGAGCTTTAAGTCTCAAATAATCCTATGTCCTCTGTCCCTTGGACACTGCTCCTCTGTGCCCTGCTGGACTTCCAATTCCTAACCAAGCACCACTAAGTCCCTCTCACCTCCTGGAAGGGAAAACGAGGATGACCAGCTCTGACCTATCCAACTCCCCCCACTGTAACAGAGTCCCCCCGATCTCAGTGCCTGTCTGAAGCTCTGCCTATGAAGATAACAGACTCAGTCAGAAGGAAGAACGATCTCCAGCTTTAGGAATGAGGCACAAGAAAAAGCAGAAGCAATGATACCAAGATTGATAAGCCTGCAGACATAACCAACACAGCTATAAATAAATAGGGGCTGCAGTCATGTTTGTGTGTTGCCTTCGGGTATGAAGGTGAGCAGCGTTAACTGCAGAGAAGAGTGGGAAATGGGTGAGCAGCAGTCCACCAATGGAACAGATGGCAAGACAGATCACACACACCGCATCAGAGAGAACATAATTGTTTAAAAAAGGGCAAGGAGGCAACTGTGAAGGACCACAGAGAGATGTAAGTAAATTCTAGAGAGATGGATGAGAAAAGTTCCAAAAAGAAAAACACAGTGCTAACTAGAGAAAGGAGAGAGGAGGCCCTAAGTGATGAAATATGAGCGCTCTGTGCAATGAGAATGTTTCATGCACTGAGTGAGAAAGAAGGAAAATGTAAAGAAAAGCAGCCAAGTCAAAGTCATTTTCAGGATAACCTGGCAGCTGCAATGTTGTCTCCTCAATGCAGCAGAAAGGAAAGGTTTTTCCCCTGGGCTCTGAAAGAAAGGGTAAGAAACCACGAGGCACAGCCCATCTGCAGCACACACTAATCATGAGATGAAGTCCCTCACAAGCTTACTGTCTGGGCAACTCCACTTCTGTATCAACACATGCAAGTTGGGTAGGGATGATGATAGGAGGATGGCTGGACTAGATGATCTCGTAGGTTCTTTCCAACCTAATGAACCTATGAACCTATGAAGTCATTCTTCCTAGCTTTTACCTTAGGAATATCCAGTTTGGGTCATTTCTTTTGTTGAAAATATTTAATACAGCAGCAGGCTTGGCAACTTTGGAGGGGTGTGACGTGCTGTCACTGTCAGGGAAGGGGTCGTAGCAAATCCTCAAATGCTGGGTAGGAGTAAAATGGATCAAAAACATTATCCTTCAAAACAAAATTAAGCAAAAGTGCTCCCATAAGTTCTACACTAAGCTACAGTTTGTAGAAGCCAACTTCTAAAGGGCCTTTTCTGCAATTACTGGATTGTAAGTACACAAATAGGTAGAATAAAACCCTCTAAAACTCCAACTACAAGCTCGACTTGACTTTCAAAAAGCATCTGCAGGGTCAAAATAAACCTCCCTGGCCAATTTGGTAGTAAAGCATTCTGTACATGCTGACACTTGATACAGCTTTCCAAGGTTTTTGTCAAGGGTTGCCAAGCCAACTGGCTTTTGTGAGACCATTCCAACTTATGGCCAAGTCCCTTCAGCAGGTACTCTGAACAGACCACATGAATGTCTTCATCCCAAGCAGTTCACCCAGCAGCAGCTCCGTGGCTTTGTTAGTCCTCTTCTGATCCCTCCTAATCCCCTCAGATGCTGGTAGCTTGCTGTGTGGGGACCCCAGGTGTAGGCTGGCGGGGCAAAGTATACATGGCCCCAAGAAATTGGTCTGCAATGCGACCTGCTTCTCTCAGTCCACTCAGCAAAGCCCCATGCACAGTGGCAGGGTAGTTGCGAATTGTGTGTTCTCCAGCAAAAAAGAGGCGAGGAATGGGCTGCAAAGAGGAACACAGAACACCTCTGTGACTTCTGCACACACTCCATTCCACGTTAAAAATGATGTGACAAAATACTTTCCCATTGCTCAGGAATACTTTGAGAAGCAGATGAAGAGATTTGCCTCCTAAGCTGTACACTGAAAAAGCATTTCCATGTTGTATCTACAATACCATGGCCAAATTCACACGTATATCAGAAACAACCAAGTCTGACACATAACATGAACAATACATGCAAAAGAAAGCTTCATCAGTTCACAGATTAGAGCAGTTTGATCTCATTAAAAAGTAGGACACCAATTTCGTCCTAATAGATTCTACAGAAAATCATTTTCTCAATAGCTATGTTTATTAGAGAGTTGTATCACTATAAGAACCACCTCAAGAAAGCTAAAACCCCATAGCCCCTTCTGCTTTTGCTTTCAAGACTTGATCTTCCCAAAGAACCTGAGACATCTTAGGTCTTCACTGTGCTGGCTCCCAGTCTGGGAGAATTTTTGCTTCCTCTCCCTCTGCACTTCACCTGTAAAGAAGCAAACCCACCACATTTTGATGCATTTCTACAAAGAACTGAGAAATACCTCACCTGTGGAGCACCTGGAATGGCTGGCCCTGGAGTAATTGGTTGAGCCATCAAGTCGTAGTCATTTCCAGAAGATCCAGCTGCTACATAGGAGTATGAGCCCCGGGCCCACGGATCAGCACGCCAACGGGACACCACAGTCTCTTTGGGCTGAGACAAGAGAAACTTCAGTTAATGACACAGTCCATGTTTTACAGTCAGCACAAAAGATGCTAAGTGAAGGATAAAAGGGAGGGAGAAAGGAAGAGAGAGAGCGAGAGAGTCAGGAGTTTTTCAGCCTGGAAGCTGAAGGCTCTGGAGAGACCTCACAGCAGGCCTTAATACCAAAGAAGGACCTACAGGAAAGCTGGTGCAGGTTAGATCCATTTCAGGGAACCAAAAATACAGCCAGAAAGAGAAAAGATGACACTAACAAGAAAAAGCACAGCAAGGAGGAGGATGGACTACATTCCAACAAAGTGTAGCTGCTTTGGTTTAACTTTTCTGCTTCCTCACTTTGGCAGATGTACCAGCACAGCAGGTTATGCATTCTACATATCTGTTCATCAGATAGCACAGAAGAGAGCATGGCACATCCAGACTGCTGAATGGCATCCAGAAAGTCACTCCAGTACTAAGTGCTCACAGCACATGAGCAGACAAACTACAAACACGTTAAATAAACGTGCACTTGAGAGAACTCAGCACAACTGAGAGCTGCTTCTTCCTTTGGATGGCTGACCATCCTACAGAAAACAGCAGAAGGCTGAGGATGACCAAGCCACTTTCAGTAACAGCTCTGCAATTACCCTGCAATAAGGAAAATGAGTGAACCTACTCCCTCTGTGAAATGACACTCATCTTCCAGCATTTGGTCTGTCAACTGGCACATTAAAATTAAAATACACTTTTTATGCTGTAGTATACATAATCTCAGTGGAGGAACTGTCTGTACTAACCTGTGGCACAGCACTGCTGCCAAATATGCCTTTGAGGATGGCGAGGCATCGTCCAACAATGACATCATCACTGATATTTTCCATGATTCCTGCTGCTTCTCCTGCAACCAAGGCCAGCAAAATGGGTGCTAACCAGGGAGGGAGAGGGCGGGGGAGACAGAAAAATAAGTGAATGACTGAAATCTTAACATTTCAACCAGACAAGTCTGACTATTGCCTGCAACTAAATCACAAGGACAAAAATACAACAAATTCAACAGGTGTATTCCTCATTCATCCCTTATCACACTGAATCACCAAGATGAAAACAAATGAATATAGACTATGGCAGTACTTGGAATTGCCAAGAAAACTGAAAGCCAACACACTTATCAGGAAGGACAGCACATGGAGAGGAAAAGATTTATCTGGGAGAAGACATTTACACTAGGATTTAACAGTCCTCTGTGCTACACTTTCCAGGTAACTCAATATCTTCCAAACCATCTGACAGAAAAAAGAAAAATCTATGATAAAATGTCACTAAGATCAGCACAACCTGCATAAATAGCTCACTTGCACAAATTACTGTGATTTCTTCATTACCAAAGCACACACAGATGAAAGAATCTCAAACTGAGCCAAAAGGAGAAACAATAGAACACCATCCAGTACAAGGAGCAATTCTGAGAAGAATTCATACGTGATACTTCTGGGTTTTTTCCTTTGTTTCTGGATTGATAATTTGTCATCAGAAAGTCAGTCAGTTCTATACTATCATGTTAACTGTCACCTTCCTATCCATGGGAAACTGCAATCAACTTCTCCCCTTTCAGCCACATGAGCCAATAGGAAGCAATGCAATTAAACAGATGTAGCCTCAAACTCAGCACTGGAGAACCCATACTCTTCCATGTACTGTCTTAATTTACTACAGCTCTCTGCTTCCATCTGCCCTCCCACAAATACCCCTTATCATATTCATACATGAAAATAACAGCACCTTAAAGAAGTGCTCCTTTCTGGATCTGAACCTACACAAACAAGAAACAGACAGAAGTAAACATGCAGCACAAACAAATACCTTTGTACAGGTTCCAAAACAAGAAAAGTTCCCCTCTGCTTGCAGTAGTGCTACCAACGTGACCAAACAAATTGACACTTGGATCCCAGAAGACACGATCAAAACACAGCACAACCTAGAAGCAAAGAATCAATAAAATCAGGAAAATCAAATTAATTGATTTTCATCACTGAAAAGGTCCAGGAAGGGAAATATGGAGGTGTAAGAATACATGCAAGGGTATTCCTTTACTGTGTTTCATAGGTTAATACTCATCCTTTTACATTTTATGTTTGCTGCTTACCAAGCTATGGCAAATGTACCATGTCAATCTATTGCTGAAATTTAACCAGTTAAAAACCATGCAGGATACAGAAGTCCTATACAATTCTTCAGATAATTTTCAACACCAAGCAAAGGAGGAGCAGAAGAAACATTCTCCTTCCATCCACCACAACCCCACTGCAGTTCCCTCAAGGAGGGCTGACCTTGTTAAGGTTGCCAAATCCCATACGCTGCACTGCTGAAGTTTTCCACTCAGGGAGAGGTGGCACGAACTGTACTGCTGGAGGCTGCTGCTTCAGGACTCCCAAGGGAAGGGTACACAGCACAGCATCACATTTATAAATGAACGTCTGGCTGGTAGATCGAGTATTTACTGCAATCACCTCACAGCCTGGAAGAGAAAAACTGACATTTAATAGGTGGGGCAAGAGGCCTTATAAAGCATGGGATTAACAAAGATTTAGAAGACTATTAACAAAGATTTAGAAGCTTAACCTAACTTCTAGGCAAACAAACATTATTGGCCACACAAAGCAAACACAAAAACGTGGAACTGAGAGCATCCAAGAAGGACCACACTGGGATAAGCCCGAAGGCTCACAATAGTTAAATACATGCGTAACTACACAGCCAGCAGGGGTGTGACTCTCACTGAGAGACTTTCTCATTGAGTTTCCCTGAGACCCATGTACTGAAGAACAGCTGCACTCCTTCCACTAGGATCTTACACTTGGTTATACTTCTAACATCAGAGCCCATGCAATCTTCAGCAATCAAAGTCCTCCCTCTCCAAACACCTCAGTAACAACAGAGTGAAGAGATTGAATGTGAACCTCTTCATTGGTAATTACAGCTGAAAATGGTGGAGTCAAGCCATCCACAGAAAGAAGCAAAGCCCATTAAAGATGTATTAATCTGTTAAAGCTTCCTACATAATCAATCACAATAAGAAATGTGGCTTTTTCTAACCTAAAATATAAGATAGAAGCATCCCATGAGATTCACCCACTTCCAGAAGCACTGAGCTCTGATTTATTTGATTGTTTTCCCTCAAAGCAGCTGTTACCATGAGGTGGCTCCACATACCTGAAGCTGTATAGCGAACCTGACGAACTGCTGTGTTTAACTTAATGTCCAAACCCTCTGCCAAGGCCACGGGCACACAGGAATACCCATTCCTCACAGTCAGGTGGCTGCCTGTGAATTCAAAGTCGTCGTCCTAAAACGAAGATGCAGGAAAGTCTACATTTATATAATGGAATCATGTCACTCCATAGAGAATAATCAGCAACTCTGTAGAGCAGTAGAGTGTTTTCAAGAAAAAATTTCAAAGAATGAGTCTAATAAATTTTAAAACCCATGATATTAACCAAATAATAACTATAGAAAGTTTCAGGAGACAGTACTGTTAGAGGTTATTTCAACACACAGAGAAACCTTCCTGGAACTTCATTGGGGAATAACAACATCTAAGAGATCAGCATCTGCATCAAGGCAGATACCACTCAGGAGTTTAGAAATGGGTAACACAGAAGCTTCCATGTGAATGAAATCAATTTTTGCAGAACAAATAGATCAATTAATTAGCTACCTGGTCCCAGTGCTTCAGTGAAAGCGTAGAGAGCGGTGTAGCATTAGCAAATTCCAAGTTTGCAAAATGCCAGTCAAGTATCTGCCTATCCCTTGAAGACAGATAAACATCACTGGAAAAGAATATAATACAAGAGACATTTAGCTTGTTGGAGCAGGACACTGAACGTGCTGCTTTGGAAAGTGTATTGTATCAGATCTTGCATAGTGGGAGAAAAAGAACCAACAACACAAAAAGCAAATGCCAAAACCAAACTGAGCCAAGTCACGTTTGCAAACAGGAGTTCACATATAGTGTTCTAAGTGAAACTAGAGCCTTCCCTTCAAAAATAAGGAGTGTTACGTGATGCTCTTTGATTTCCTGATTACTCATCTTCATCGTTCCTATCCTTACCTTGGTGGATTGGCTTCAAGTTCCTGCAGCTTCTCTTCCAGCTTTCCTTGTGTTTCTGCCAGTTCATCATACTCCTAAACACAATTAAAAGCTCACATTAAGCTCAGCTCATGTACACTGGGACCACGTGGCATCCTGTACAGTGTAACTCAGCTCTATTTGTCACTCTTGGCATGGGTGGCGAAGGGACAGGAGGAGGGTAGCATTCACCAAAAACTCATTTTCTTTAGCCAATAAAGCCATTTTGACCTTCAAGTGTATCCTGTGACATTAATTAGCACTCTGGATTGTATTATCAGTTCAGAAAGATCTGCTGTCCTTCCTAGCTGACAAGAAAAAGACTTGAAATATCCACAAAACTACAAAGTAGCCCTAGCAGATCAGCCTTCCAAGTCGAGGTTCATATTTTCTGATGAAGAAACAGCTGAAAAATGACCCTTGGCTCCATCTGACCTGAGCCAGCACTAACATCAGAAGAGTGGTTTCTATGGTTCTCTTTTAAGGAATATATTCTCACACCAACATATACACAAAGGGAGACACGTGTTGCTTGACAAGATAAAGCTGTGTAAAGCCTTTGGATAGAGAGAAGGCCATCTCATCTTAAAGAAAGAGCATATCCCTACAGAAACAGATTTTTATTTCCACACTTCTGTAGGATAAAGTAGTACTAGAAATCAAGTCTGACCTCAGCATTCAGCTGAGGTTATTTTACTTGGCTGGGAAGTCTTCAGAGATCATTGAGTTGAGTGTTGCATGTCATCCATTACCTTGCAGAGTGCAGTCAGATCTCTGTGTTTACTCTTCACAAGGAACTCTGCTGTAATATCCCGAGGTGGCTTCACTTCTGATGCTTCCTTATACTGCTGATGGAGTTCTTTAATCTTCTCTTTTAAATTCACCATCTTTTCAAGATGAAGTAGGGCGAAAAAAAGAAATGGGGGCAGAGTTTTATATGAGCATAAAATGGATATTCACCTCAAACAGATTTCCAGATGTTACTTATATGCAATTCTACATCCACAAAATCACAATACCACCAAGTCCAAAAGAACAGTTTAAGCCCAACACCAGTGATTTCTGACTCAACACCTTGCTAATGAGAAGCATGAAAAGCTAATGAAAATTCCGTCCTCAGAAATTTCTTCATTTCAGGAAGTGTGGAGATGCAAAGATCCCACCTGCCACAACCAAGCAGAACTCCAGAGACAACCTAGAAGTGTTCCTACACCACAAACTGTAGATTTGATCACTTTTCCTCCAAGCACAAAATTCAAAGGGTTTTCACAGTTACTACCACTGGCATTCCCCCTCTAACAACTCCAACAAAAGCTACAATATAACTCTGGTTGATAATGTGTCTTCTCCCTTTCTTTTCCTAGATTGATGTTTTACCTCTTCTACCTAATCCCCTGTACTCCTCTTCACATATGGAGACAAAGAAAGGGGAAAAACTACTCAACTTGTCCCACAGCTTTCAAATTCCTTTAGAACTATCTTCTATTACACTACTGCTTACTGTCTTCTGATATAAAGAAAATCAATCAGGTACTATCCCTAATTACTTCTGAAGAAGTAAAAAAAATTTTTGATGGTTAGAAAAGCAGCATGAATTTAAATAGTTCTTTAGGCCTCCTTTGTCATAGCAATGATTCCTGGCAAGCCTTAGAACAGCTTGGTTTTTTGTTGTTTTTTTTTTTTAAATGAACAGTGTTAGTAGCAACTGTTTTGTGTTGATGTTTGGGTTTTCTTTGGTACATTCTGCCTGTTCTAAACATCACTGGACAAAATCTGACCTTGTTAAGAAGATCTTTCAATTCCTCCTGTGTTTTCACAATCTTTTTCCAGTGTTCAATCTGCTCATCCTTCACATGTTTCTCCTGCAACCTGGAAGAAGCAAGAAGAGTCAGCTCAGTATAAAATCCTAGCAGTATCAAGAAAGCTCATTACTATAATCTAGATGCAATGCATAAAAGCATAGGGGATATTTAAAAAAAAAAAAACACCAGTACAGCAACATGAAAATTCATACAAGTTTCTACTTGACCAGCTAAAATAAAAGCCAGATGTTACCTAGCATTATTAAAATGTCTATTACAGATGCCATTACCTTTCCAGTGGAATAAGTGGACAGTAAGTACACCCCTGCACAGTAAGTCAGTTATCCACTATCAGTTACTGTAGGAATGACCTTCAGGAAGCATTCAATTAAAGATGTTTGCTACTTCTGATGACTTTGGCATATTCTGCTACAATAAATAGGAAATTCATGCACAAACAAGAAGCTAGAAGAGACCAAACCACTCAATAATAGTGCAGTGCTAACCCTAGGAACATCATGACTGTCTCTAGTACTTTTTTTTTTCGTCCTCTATAGAATAGCAATTCTACAGAGAAGAGTGAAGTCACTTACTGTATGACAACCTCCAGAGCCTGACCTAGGGAGACAGGCTTATTATTGAGAACATTAAAATCAAGCTGATGACTGAGATACGAGGTAGCTTCCAACAGACGATTGAATTCTTGCTCCACCATTTCATCTTTTTCTTTTGGAACCTACAAGCCAAAAGAACAAGCTTTGTTCCTAATATTCTACTCACAAATAAAAGAAAATCTAGGTCAGCACAGTTCTGAGCCTCAGAGATAAAACACTGGAGTGGTATAGAGAAAGTTTTAGAAGAAAAGATTACCTTTCCTAGTGCAGTCTAAACTCATAACACCTCATAACTAACATTCAAAATGCTACAGTTCCTCCAGCCAATACAAGCAGAACTTGGCATGCTTCCTCAGAACATGTCTCAGTGAAAAGCAAATAGAGGACTTGCTATTACTGAGCTGAACAGACCTTCCAGAGTCACAGGGAGTGAGAATCCACTGAACATTAGATTCCATAGTGCTTGTTCTGAATGAGGAGCTGTAGGGTAACTCTCCTGAAGACTGAAATGCCAAGAAGCTGCTGGTAATCACCAGGATCCTGTTCAACTTCCTCATTAATGACAGGGCAGAGCACACCCTCACCAGTTTTGCAGATAATACAAAGCTGAGAAGAGCAGCTGACACACTATATGATCCTGCTGCCATCCAGAGGGACCCTGATAGGAACCTCACAAAATTCAGCAAGGAGAGGTTGCAAAGTCCTACACCTGGGAAGGAACAACTCCAGGTATTAGGACATGCTATGGGCCATGCAGCTGGGAAGTAGCTTTGCAGAGAAGGACCTGAGGGTCCTGGTGGATACTAAGGTGAACATGAGTTAGCAATGCAAAACATTTAACAGTAAATAACTTGGGATGCATGGGCAAAGCACTGCTGGTAGGCCAAGGGAAATGATCCTTCCCTCTGCTGGGCACTGGTAAAGTCTCACTGGGAGATACTAAGCCCAGGCCTGGGTCTCCCAGAACAAGAGAGCTACTGGAGTGAGGACAATGAAAGGCCAAGGAGACCACTGAGGGACTGGAGCACCTCTCCTATGAGGAAAGGCCAAGGGAGCCAGGACTGTTCAGCCTGGAAAAGAGGAGGCTCAGGAAAGGATTCTGCCAACAATAACATCTGAGGGGAGGGTTCAAAGAGGACAGAGCATGGTTCTTGTAGGTGGTAGTTAATGCCAGGACAAGAGGCAACAGGCACAAACTGCAACATAAGAGGTTCTGTCTGAGCATCAGGAAACATTTCTGTGCTGCACAGGTGACAAAGTAATGGAACACGTTGCCCAGAGAAGGTGTGGTCTTCTCCTTGGAGACATTCAAATGCTGTCTGGACACAGCCCTGGGCAAGCAGCTCTGGGTATCCCTGCTGGGGCAGGGGGGGCTGGGCCCAGAGAGGTCCCATCCAAGCTTAACCATGTGACTGTGAAAAGGGAGAGACACAGCACAGCAGGGAGCGAGATGAGAAAAAGAAAAAAATCAACTACTGTGGGAAGAACAAGCAGGAGCTTAGCTTCCATAAACGCTATGAAATCTCAAAAATTTGCATGGAAGAAGCAGGTTTTAGAAGAATGGCTGCAGGTTCACTTCAAGTAGACAGACATATTCATTACTCCCTCTCTTCCTTGATGCTGCCTCATGCTAGATCAGTAGGCTGATAACAAATAGATGGGAGATTAAGATTTATGGAACTAGTATCAGACTTACAGCTTGTCCATTTGCTTCGTACAGTGGACACTTCTGTTTGATCTTAGCCAGCTCCATATTCACTTGTTTGCTGACCACAGCCATGGGATTTCCTCCTGGAAAACATTTTTTTTTTGGAGTTAAAAGTACTCCTAAAACATCTCTCTGCAATTAAAGAAGGATTTCACACTAAAAGCTATTCTAGAGACATGAAAATCTTCCACAGCTACACATTAACTTCAGGAGCTTACAAAGATGATGAGAATTCACTAATACAAGATGGTAACAACTAAAGAGGCCAAATTGGAATATCATGTTCTTAATAATCAAACACATACAATAATTTTGGCCAGGAAAGGGAACAGTGTAGGGTTTCCTATTTTTGATAGGATGACCTGATGCTTTCTCTCCCCCACTTCCTTTTTAATCTCTAAGACTCACCAAGTCCTGTTACCACCATTGCCCCCAGGTCAGCCACGTAGTTCCCTTTGCGAAAGGTGGCCACTCTTCCTCCCACTCGATCCTTTTAAAAGCACAACAGGTAACAGCTCTGGTTACATTCAGCAACACATCTTACTTAAAAGACATCAGCTTGACAGTACACAAGCTCAGCATTCTCATAAAGGTACAATGAACATAACGTAGATTTCTTTTTGCAAAGAAGTCAAGCAAATGAATACTTGATCTCAATTCACCTAAATTAAAAGATAAAATATTTAAGTTGCATTTAAAAGAATATAAAGAAGCCCATTTTAATTTGGACAGATTTAGCTGCACATGCAGTACGACTTAGCAAGATATAAGAAAAATCTTTCACCACCCACAGACAGATCACATTACGTACTGTATTTCCTCCTCCCACTTCCTACCACAATTCCAATACTGGAAGTGATCTGTGCTTAAGAGAACTACATTTGAGAAAAGGCCATCAGGCAATTTTTCATTTATTCTCCACAGTAGAGACAGATGTAAACCCAGAAGATCAGCACAAATCAGCAGCTCATGTTGGAAATGGGAAAAAAGGTTTTGATTCTTGATATATTAAGAATGACATTTCTCTTCCTGCCACATACGAGGGAGTGAAAAACAGAACAGAAAACAAAATGAAAACCACTATCAAAAAGATCACCTTTTCCTATTCTCAGTGCAGCTAGCAGGATGTTACCACAGAGAAAGATCAATTAATGTGGTGCAAATATCCCACGCTACGAATTCATGTAACACTGGATATTTCAGTTTTCTTTAATCTCCCAATCAGAAATTCAGAAGGATATAAACATTACTAACAGCCTAAGCTACACCTGAGTCACTGAAGTCATAATGCAAGGATACACCAGGCAGCATTAAACAGCCACACAACACCTCTCAGGACAGGCAGCACAAAGAAAGCTCTGAAGCACTACTCCAATGAAGAAAACCTCATACACACTCTATGCTAGAAGAGTGTCAGAAGCACACCTACAGACAAAACAAAGTCACAATGCACAGCCAGGTAAATGCCAGTTTAATTTGTTCCGTTTAAGATTAGCACTGAGCTGTTTCCAAGTGTTCAGGTTAGATGGAAGAATGATTTCCAATTTCAAATCAAGGAGACTCTACCTAGAACTGTTTAAAAAAAAACATGTTTGCTACTGAAGGAACATTCAGCTTGTTCATGCATCAAGAAAATCGAGCTCTGTATAACCTTTACGACCTATAACATGTGTTAAGCACATGGTAATAAATAAGAAAAGATTAATGTAGAATTAAAAAAAAAAAAACATGGAAAAATTTTGCCTACATACTGCAATTCCAGGCAAGGATTCTAACCTATGCACGAGCTCTTAATGCAGACTTCTACTTCGCAGTAAATCAGTTCTTAATCACTAAACATCAGTTCCCAATCATGAAAGGAAGATTCCAGGCATTACTGGTGGTGAGCACCTCACTGTGCACTCCTCCCTGACAAAGCATTCATCCACTCCTATTCAGAGCAGATCAGTGCTTCCCAGTGAGACAAGATCAGAACTCCAGCCCCCCCAGCTGGCTGCCATGTGCACCCAGCTCCAGGCACACTGCAGAGACACTTCCAGTTGCTGCACCAAGTGCACCAATGCCCTACTGCTTCTGTTTTAATATCAAAGTAAAACAGCACAGAAATTCATACCCTGGCTTCCAGAACTGTGACATCCATCCCAAAACTCTGCAACTGGCGAGCTGCTGCCAACCCAGACACACCAGAACCAATGATGATCACCTTTCCAGTTTTCTTGGCTAAGCAAAGGAAAAAAAAAAAAGTTTACAGGATGTGGAAGTGAACCACCACAACATGAGCAGCTGTGTCTAAGATACCAAGAATGAAGAACACCTTACTTCTCATCACCAGTTCAGACAGCACAAACTTCTGGCAATTTGTCATGGAGAGAAAACTGAAGTATGTATGAATGTAATATGGTAAGAGCAAAACCAAACAAATACGTTCTCAGTGAGAATGAAAATGTGGCCAACAGTTTATCTATGAAGGAAGGAGAAAAACTCCTCTGGAGGGAAACTGAACAATCTGATTCCTATTAATTACTGTGAGGCAATGTATCACAGTTCCTCCAGTCCCAAGAGGATAAAACCTGGAAAGCTTTGGAGCTGGATCAATACTCACCAGCATCCTCCATCCACCTCTTCTAATAGAGGAACACTTAACTAGGGTTAAGATTTAAAAAGTTTCTGATCACTTAAAGGTAGTTATCATTAGATTATTAAAGTTTAATGAGATTAACCATAGTTGTATGAATTTTAGGTGTTAGGTACACTTGACATCAAATCCCTTTTAATGAGGGCACATTTCCTTCATGATCATTTCCCATCACTTATTAACAGTGAACCTGTTAGCAAGCTTTATTTTTCAGCCATTGCCTCACAAAGATTTTGCCCTCTTAAAACTTAATACATCAATGGCTTTCCAGCCTTTATTACTCTCAAAGAAGAAAAATACTAAAAATAACAAAGGTGCTCCAAGATTTGCCCCAATAAACTGCAGAATAATAAACAGAAATAAAACAAAAGGAAACCCTGCAACCAGAAACAGCTCTCAAGTTCCTTACTTGGAAGAGGCTTCACTCTTTTGTAGATACCAAAGTTGATCAGTCCATGCCGCTCCAGATAGCTGTGCACTCTGTGAACCAGCACCGTGTCACCTACAAAATTGGAACCTGAGTTATTCTGTATGCTCAGCAGCACAGACCTACTGACAGCATTCACAAATGAGCAGGTCAGAGTAGCAAAAGAACATCCCTTTCTGGTGCCTCCAGCTGCTCCACTGAACCACCTTCCCAAGGTAAGCAGCAACTCCTTGCTCTTGTATTGCCTTCTTTTGTTATGGCCACTGACTAATGCAACTCCTTAATGCCATCCAGAAAGCTTATGCAAGAGAAACTCTCAGACCTTCAGACCCTCAGGAAATTGCAGCAAACCTTAAAATCTGGACACGAACTCTTGCAAGAACAATTGCAAGAAGCTTCTCTGCCAACTTATCTACTTTCCAGCTTATGTGAATTCTGCTATTCCTTACCAAGGGAACAAACAGACTCTTGGCAACTCGTGACACAAGCATACTGCAAGATCCTGCTTTGTACCTCAGTGTTCATCAAGCATTCACTCCACCCTAACAGAAGGACTGATCTGAAGTCCTCTCTTGATTTGGAAGAGCTTTTTCCCAAAACTGAAAACCAGCAACACTACATACAGTATGGTTTTGGCAAGAAAAGACTTGACTTACTATTGTAAGGTGCTTCTAATTGTTGGATTGTTGCCTCAAACGTCAACTGAATCTTTGGGTTATCCAACCAGAGCTGCAGCTGTTAAAGAGTAAGACACGTTATTAAGCAATACAAAAGAGGTGTTTTCCATGTGTTTGTAACCTAATACTGATGGCAAATTGCACCTGCCATACTTTAACTAGCCATGCAATGTGAGCCCACATCTGACTTTGCTGCATCCAATTTTACATGGTCTTTGTAAAGCCTGTAGAGGTAATTACTATCTAATGAAGTCTACTAATCACCTAACCCACCTTTACTAAGACAGTACCCATGGAATACACTGACCACACACAAAGGGAGTAGAACAGAATGGGTGGAAGGGACCTGAAGATAACTGAGTCCTGTTGTCAGAATGCTGCAGGGCTGACTAAAAGTTAAAGCCTACAATTAAAGGCATTATCCATATTTAGGAACCAGTTATACACTTCAAAAATAAAGCCAATATATGACATTTTGTCATTTGATGCACAGCTCATGCATAGCATATCCACACCATTTTACACACCAAGACTACTTATTTCTTTATTTCTTTGGGTTTCCTCTCTACAATTACACAACTGAATGTCTCAACTCCTCACAGATAACTTACAATAGAGATCACACAAGCATGATGAAGTGCAAAGAATTTCCATACAATCTGGAAGGCCAACTGAAGCAGAATATGGAAATAGGCAAATTCACCTTTAGCAAGTAATTTTAATACACTCTGTGATCATGGAACAAGCCATTTTATACTACTACAAACCATTTTATACCATTCAATTCTAAGATTTCATTATCAACTGGAAGAATTCAAATCCAATAATCTGTTTTTACATTCAATCTGTGTGCACACAAAATTCCTTTCCTTATCCACATTAGTTTACCCTTATTTAAATGAATTTCAGCTGTGTTATTATCCAGTTACTCCTAAGAGCCCCTTTAGCATCTTTTTGAAGCTGCTCCTAGTTTTACTGCCCAAAATAACTTACTATGAGCAAATGGCCATCTCCTCAGAAGTTCTGATTTTTAGCCCCATTATAAAGGCTCTGAGCAGCACAGGCCTTAAAAGAGTTCCAAAGGCTTCTGAGCACAGCTGCCCTCCACAACGAATTCTCCATTCTACTCTGTACCTATTTATGACTGAGGTATTTCAGCCAACAGCAATTTCTCAAGTGAAGGGGTGGGAGGGAAATACAGAATTATCACATGGACTGGATCTCCTTTGGCCACTTTCTTACGGAGTCCTTCAGAAAAACCAGATGTATCTTAAAGAAGACCTCCCCTTATGAAACAGCTAGCTTTTCAAGATGTGCTGACTTTCCAGACAATTCATTCAATTCTTGATTTCATTGGGAATAACAGACTCAGTGATCTAACTCCTGGAGCTGAGTGTTTAGGTCCTCTTCAATATTTTCAGCATCCTTGGTGCCATGCCAGCTCTACGTAAGGGGATGCACAGCACTGGATTTCTACTGTCACCCACTTCACCTGCTGTTCTACATCCTCTGCTATCCCAACTGGGAAAGGTCCACTCAAACCCTCTTCAGAAAGGAATCCCTGCCTAGGAAGCTCTCTCAGCACCTCCACTGCTCCCTCTGTCCTATCACTATCTGCTCACATTAAAACAGTATCGCCCTCAGAAATTCAGCACTACCATTTAAGTTTTGTTTAGGTTGAAATCCCAAACAAATGAATTCCCCAATGAATTATTTAAATCTCACCCCTCCCTTCAGCATTTTTAAGTTGCATGGAAGTTTTGAATTGGGCAGAGATGCTACAAACATCCTGAAGCAGACTTCAGTTTTGCAGCACAGCAATGTCTTTTATGAAACTGAAGCAATATAAGCTGAGAGTTGTTGCCTTACTCTATGCAATAATATATCACGTTCAAGTGTTCTACAGAGAGATTTTTAATCCGAGTCCTAACAATAGAACATCTGTACCAGTTTTCTACTTGTTTCCTTTAGAAAGCTGTACTGGCAGAATCATAATAGTTTTGAGGTTGTTATGACTTTTGAATACTGCAAATATGCTACAGATTATTCACACAGCTTTAATCAAGAATTGGGTAATTCCTTCCTTAGAGCATGACAGGATGTGAGAAATGAAACACCACTATCACAAAAGCAAAGATCTACTATGGCATGGTAGATCTATGTATATATACTAGTAGGTATGACATAGTAACCACAAAAAACATTTGCAAAATACTCTGGTACAAAAACGTCCTCCATATTTTTAATCAATACTGTTACAATACACTTACAGTGCGGTTCCTGATGTACAGAAACACCTTCTGAGTCTGCTGTGGCCCACTGATTATATCAGGGAAGCAGGCAGCTTCTTGAGATGTCATACGGTCATGTGGAAGTCTACTCTGGAAAGCTGCACCCTCCACACCTACAATAAAAAGACAAGTTGTCTACAAGCACTGCAATGCAACCACCACAGGAGTGTTTCTGGCCCTGCACTTCCTAGTGAACACACCTAGAGTAGCCACAGGGTGACATGGTGGCTAATTTCAGGACATGCTTTTGCTCACTCCTTTTATTTATTCCTGGAAGGCATGCAGCTTTCCAAGTCAACGGTTCTTTGAATTCCAGGGTTAACGAAAAAAGATGCACTATGGCAAAAAGCAATCTGAGCAATAAGGAGGGCAGCAGAACACAAATCCAGCAGAACCTCTGTAGATCAGAGCTGCTTCAGTTGCTGTCCTTCATCTGAGTAGCTCCCACTTTCTGCCAGAATATGAGAAACGCCTTGGAGCCCATTCCAATCCAGAAGGCCTATGTCATACAAGCACAACAGCCCCTCTCACCTGCTTTCCAAGGGTGAAATTTGCACAGAGCTTCTCCTCCTCAAGCTAGAGGACTCCCCGTTAGCTTTTTCTCCATTTCTACATACCCATAATATACACTGCAGTGAAATGCAATCCTACTTATGCTACTCCTACACCCCCTGCCTAGCTCACACACAACAGATTTGGGCCTTTTGCTTAGAAAGACTCCATGTATAAAAGAGCAATGTTAAACAGGAGATATTGGAAGACTTTGTTCATAAAGGCACCTGGACACAAACACTGCCCTTGGCAGGGAACTCCTCATGCAGCTATGTATCCCACATGCCTCAGTCACATAAAGCAGCAAACCAAGGCACAGCTGCAGGAAGTGCTACAGCACAAAGGGAGTGCAGAGAGGGAATCCTGCAGGCACAGCAAGGAGAAGAGAATGCTGAGATATCAAACACAAGATGTGCTAGGAACTGACTTGAGAACTAGACAGTCAGAAGCGAGGCCTCAAAAGATGCAAACCAATGCATCCTGAGAGGGGAAGGAACACAAGTAATGCAGAAAGGTTAAGACTATTTCCTGATGGTGGAATTGTTCAAAACTGTAATGAGCACCAAAAAGTTTATAGGCTTGCAGCGTGTGTTCCACTAGCAAAGACACTTCTTTCTAAGTCTGATATTCATGTCCATGTGCTGCTGCACTGGGGAAAAGCAGGAATTCTCTTTGTTCTGGTGCAAGCACACACAGCTTCCAAGCATTACTTACAAGAAAAAAATTAAAGAAGGGAATGGTTATAAAAAAAATAATCCACCCATAAGTAAAGGTTAGAAGATATAACTGTGTGATGGGCAACAGTAAAGAAAACTCTGATTGCTTGCAAGAAATTGTCAAGAGGAAATTAAAACCAGAGGTTATAGAGCTCTGCAAGGAAGTAAAATGGAATTAACACTAGGAAACACTGAGACACCAATAACGCTTCTGGACAGCCATGTTTTGCTATGGGAAAGAAATACAGCAGCACACTAGCTTCATCTTCTCCAGTAACACACAGATCTGGGCCCTTCAGCTGTCAGCCACCCCGACCCTGCAGCAAACACACAGACATCTACAAATGACTGCACGTGCTAAACCTTGTACTCCCTACCATGACACAACAGCCAAACCCAAGTCACCACTCCGACACCGCTGTGCAGGACAGCACGGCTCCAGGATGAGCACTGGCAGGAGGCTCAGCAGCACAACGTGCAGACTGAGAACCACTCAACCCAGTAACATCTATGAGCTCATGCTGAAGTGAGCGGGCATTCCCAAGGCACTTTTTAGGTAACACTGCCTGCCACGCAATGACAACCAGCAGAGATCTCCAACGTACAGGTTTTTCAAGCAATCTGGCAGGTTTCTTTTTTGAAAAGCTTTGTGTTTTCAACTGAAACACTAGAGATAAACTCCTGCTCTAGTCTGCTCAGGAAGAGCCCCCCAGTGGTGGCTCTGTTGCTTGCATCTATCAATTAAGGCACAGCTATATTTCACACTAAAAAAAAAAAATCAAAAACCCACAACAAGATTTGGCATCAGAATTTAGAAACAGCCTAAATACTATCGGTGAGGGGATTCAACCATCAGATGTTAAACAAGTGAGATGCCCTTGAGTTTCCTTTTGCAGTGACACAGCTCAAAGGTAAATCACCCTGCCTTATTATTTCACATAGGAAAGGGAACAGAAGCTCAGAACTGCATACTGCTCTCCCTGGGGCACAGCACTTCTCACAGAATGCAGAAACGTCTCTTCCCAGACTGGATAGCTATCTCCTCTTCACACACATTCACACACACACTTGCCACTTCCTGACATTCTGTATCAGCAACCAACGTGCCAAAGTTTTAATTATCTTTATCCCCACAGAAGGAACCCCAAGGGCTGCTGCCCACATGAAGACTTACTGAAAAATCTGCAGATGAGTGACACTCCAAAGGGAAGGCACTTGGTTAACGGATCAGCCGACTGCTACAGCATACCCATGAGCACATATGTAATGCAAATCATGCAGAACTTCCCAACAGTCAATGCCTACCTCAAGTAAAATAAGCAATGCATCCTCAAGTCCACAATCTATAATATTCAGAAATTGTGCATGAGAGGTATAAGCCAAAACACAGCTAGACTTCTTTATACAGAAACAGCAAGGATGCACGCTCAGATGAGCATCCTGAATTTGTATTTGCTTCAAAAAGAGCAAAATGAAGGTCCAGAATAGGTCCTGGTGTCTTTGACTCAGTGGCTTACAACCCTAATCCTCACACCTCACATGAGGGGTGAAAGTTGCAGAGTCAATGGAAGACTTTCAGTAGCACTTTAAGGACTTAAGAGTGAAGACACCAATTCTGTAAGTTAAACAGCAAGTGCATGCTGCTGGCCTCAGTACTTGGACCAGGTGTTGAGTGCAATTGGCCACCAAGTCCACTGAAAAGCAGACTCCTGATGTCCACAACAGATGGATCTCCTGGGCTAACCACTGGGACACACCTCAAACTCAATCCCTTAAAAAAATAAAAGAGATGGAAAAAATACACGTACTACATGCTATATTCCTTCAGCAAATGAGAAAAAAAAAAGGACTACTCATGCTGAGGCCCAGGGCTTCCCACACCATTTTAACTGGGAAAAACTGGCTAGGTAAGAATCAATTTTTTTGCATGGTTGGACTCCTCTGAACATGGAGAGGAAAGGAGGGATGAGAGATCGGCCTGAGGCATTTCAACGTAGGTTAGTGTCCTTTTCTGAAGATGGTAGAGACCTCAACTGTTTTTTGAAAATACCCTTCACTTCTTTTTTTCTGTTTAAAAACAGGTGTGTACACGACTCCTGCACCTCACTACGTTTGGGACACCCACACCCATGCGCACCTGCAAGCATCACTCCCTAGCTTGGCGGCTCTTGCTCCTAAGTGGCAAGCATCAAACGCCACCCTCACCTGATGCTTGGCCGTCTCCATACCCTCCAGAATTGTCGTCTTGAAGTCCTCCTGCTTGCCCTGTGGAAGGAAAGAGGAGAACTCAGGGACCTTACTCCATAAGTTAAACCGTACTGGACATAAAGGCCCGGCAGCTGGCGTTGTAGGTATTAAATGTCACCAACTAACTAAACCCATTTTCTGAGAATCCCATCTCCTGGAACCTAGGTCCAGGGGCACCAAACTCTGTGGTCTTCTAAGATGTAATCTGTGTTACTGGATCCTTTACATCAGACTTGATCGGGAAATAAAGAAGCACACAGTACGTAGCATTCCTAGTAGCTAAATACTTATGATCAACTTAATTAATGACTAGGATTTGAATAACAAGATTACACTTACTGCCAAGATCTGATAGATGGATAGCATCAGAACCTTAAGAATTCAATACTCTTGCCCTTGAGACTCCTGAGTCTCCTCGCAGACAAGCAGACAGTTTGAACCATTCTTGAACCCCTTAGTTTGAACCTCTAGCTCAAACCTCTTACTTTAAAGAAAGGCTCTTTTTTTTATTCTTTTTTGGCTATAAGCCTTTACTTGAAGGTCGATGAAAGGAACTGCATATGAAAGGTTCAGAACAGTTATTGTGGCTTCAGAGCCCCTGACACACCAACTCTAACAAACTAACCTCTGAAGCCAAGCCAGTACTGCCAAATCACAGATTGCCTACACAACCAACATCCAGCACTGAAAGATATTGGCCTGTCAATGTATCCAGAGCTAGAAATATGAGGAAAGTAGAAGCACGCATCTGAAAGATGGGAAGAAGTCTCAAAATTACATTCATCTGAATAGGACTGCAACCCAATTGGGAATAGAGTATTATATACAGAGATGAATACAGCTGTGATGTCTGCAGGAACAAAGCCTACAAGCTGCTAACCTTCACAGGAGAAGCTAGCTCCAAGTCCAGCTCATAAGTGATCTTCAAATACTGGTCTCAAATCATCACCTCAGGAGAACAGGAAAACATAGCAGGACTGTTGAGTGCTGCTGGGCTATGAACACCCATACAAATGCTGCTTCAAGCCAAGTGCTTCAGCAGTCAGCAAACCAGGTGTTGTCTGGAGCCCAAACAAACCTCCACTGACTCAAATGGAACGGTCACTTCCTATGGTTTCAGAATTTCACTTGGGTTAATAAAGCAGATGTTTTCATATTTTGATAATCTAGATGAATACCTAGAACACTATAACAATATGTTATAGTTTTATGATTTTTGCCGTATTCTTGATATTCCTATTGATAGGTGTTAAAGAGTTAATGCTCTCGGGCTAGTGGTTAGGAGAATGCAGCTGGAGCATTAACTCTAACTCCCAATATACCACATGATGTTATGATGTGGAATATCAATAATATAACAAAAATCATAAAACGGTAACACATTAGACATCCACAAATAATAAAAAACCTGAAAGTTTCAACAGAACTCTATAATTCCTGGCTCACTGAGTACACTGAGTGTCTCAAGGCAATATGATTTCAATATTGGACTCTACTGAAGTATTAATTATTAAAAGGATTGCCTGTCATATTGCTCAGTGTGGCTCTGACACAAGGAGGACATTTTCAAAATGTACTTCTACATAATCAGTCTGCTAACAGAAAAGTGGAGAGAAAAACAAGAGAGATTGAGACAAACATTTGCGTTCTGACTGAAGTCCCAAAGTTGGGACTCTCTGGACTAACACATCTGCAGTAGCAGGAAAGAATTCCTAACTTCACTTGCATTGTAAGTACTTTATTTTGCAGGGAACAAATTCCAACATTAAAGGATTTGCTTCCGGACTAGGAAGAGAAGAACAAGTCAAAGATCAATATTTGCCATCTATTATAAGCCTTAAATTCATACTAAAACTCACACTTGTCAGCATCTTTCTAATTCCTTCACTTACTGAAAGGACATCAGCCTGCAGCACCCTGAGTTAGCATGGACGCTGAATAGAGGGGATGAAACTGCTCTTAGTTTTATTACAAAAACAGACAGTACTTTCTTCATGTTAATAACAGCTAAATCATTTTTTATGTTAGGTCACTAAACACATTACTTGATACAGCTCTAAGCACTATGCAGAGTCTACGTAGAGCAATGTGGAAACAGCACACTAGGGCTCAGATTCTCCCTCCTTCACAGTGAGAAAGTCAAATCCCAGCTGCTAAGGAAAAAGCAGCAAGCAAACTGCTGATCCACCCAGTATCAAACTACTGCACTTGAACACAAATTGTGCAGGAGCAGAGTGCTGGACTGGGCACGGCCACAGAACACAGCAGGAGCTGAAAAGGAACAAGGTCTGCAAAGAAGTCTACTTCAAAAAAAAAAAAATCACACGATGCTTTATAACATTGAATAGCAGCAAAGGATGGGCAAAAAGGAGTGCTGAGCTGAATGAGGAAAACAGACAATTGGGATGAAAAGGCAGAGAGAGCACCACTAAGTCTGACTATTCATTTTACAAAAATCACATCTGCTCTGAATTGCACCATTTTTGGAAAGTAGCAGCTAGGCACAAGACCACTACCAAGTAAGAACACTGGCAGAGCTTACAAGGCAGGAGTACATAAGGGAGAGTCAGGAAGGCATAAAGATGAAAATCTGATTTAGTGAAGGACAACAAAAATGTTCCTTATAGAAAAAAAACAAAAGCAGCAAGCTCCTGAATGCCAAAAGGGAGACTGGCACACAGCAACTCAAACACCATCCAGCACTGAAAGGAAATGGGGAAATTCTGCACTGTTAAACTATTTCTTCAAATAAAGAGAAGCAGACATTGTAAGGAAATGAACTTATGTTAATGATGAATACTGCTATAATGGGCAGTATCTGTTGCAAATCTGTACAACATTTCAACTTCCCCACTGCTGAACACACTAATGGAAACCACCCCAAATTAGAGTAACATTTCACTATGACCTACAGTGCCAAGTTTCATCTCCTTTTAACATCACCCTCCTATCGTTTCAGAGCAAAGAAACACCTGCTGTTACTTTTACACCTCTGTAAGACTGTACGGTTGAGGCTTTTCTATGCAAAAGGCAATTGTCTCCAACACTGCACAAATGAAGGAAATCAAGCTCTGCACTGCCAACAAACAGTGACACAAAAACTAACTTCAGTATCTTCCCTAATTTACAGCAGGTGAACCTGTGCTAGCACTGATGCCCTATGCCATATTTCTGTTTGGAAGATTGTATTTTTGCTTCACAGAAGAGACAGAGAGAAGCTCAGCCACAAGCACTGCTCCTACATGAGAGCATGCAATGGACTCCACTCCTTTTCCTACCAACAGCATTTGAATAACAAATTACAGAAAACTTCAATAGCCCATGAAGACAAGTTGATGCTCTGGTATCTGTGCTTTAGAAAATAAAGACAAGGACAGAAAGAGCCACTGATGAACACACCTTCAGACCCTCTAAAAACACGGCAAGCCCAGCTAAGGATTGACAGCTGAAAAGCTCTCTCTTTCCTCCTGCTGACCCTACAGCACACTGTCATGCACCATGGCAGGATTTCTGGGAAGAATATCATGACCTGAGCTCCTGCTCTTTACAGCCAGCTAGACACAGCCTGTTTGAAAACTGCTTCCACCTCAGTGACTGAACACAGCACGTACAGGAGGACTGCTGCTTGCACAGAACAACCAGACTGCTGCTGCCTCTCCTCCTCAGTTCCCTCCTTCACATCGATTCTTTCTGAAACCAAAGTCAACAATCATTCTTCTAGGCAGAAAATGGCACATGAGAACTATGTGGAAAGTGTTTATTTAATACAGTATCTCAAGAATTAAACCCAAAGTCTTTGCTAAATGAAACGGTGAACTTCAGATATCTGCTATGTTGGAGCTACTGTAACTCCATTTTTTTTTTGATAGATTAGCTACAATGAGCGGAGGGAGCTCTGTATCTTTGCAAATATTTCAGTCACACATATGAACTACAGCACTCCTGAAATCCAGTGACTGAAGGGAGATTGCAGGGGCAATTTCTAGCAGCTAAAATGCAATACTGGCCTATAACGCATCTCCTGACACCGACAGTGAGTATCCTGAAATAGACATCACTTCGTCTGCGTGCTCAGATCTGTCTGCCAGAAGGAAGTACATGAAGAGCAGTAGAGAAGAAGACTAACAGTTGTTGACATCAGTGATTGATGCTCCTAGGTTTCAGTTAATGCCTAAAATCACCAAGCATGCAGCACTATGAACTCTCCAACAGCTGAACTTCTCCAAAGTGTAATGTTGTGGCTACTACAGCAACACACCAACATGAGATGAAGCGGTGGCAGCTGTAAACTCAGCATAAGAAAGGGAAGGGTACTGCCAACCACATGATTCTCAGTAGCTGCTCCATGAAGAATGACCTTCCCAACACAAGGCAATGCTCTGCACCTGACAAAGGTAATGAGGAAGGCACCGAGGTTCCAACAAACAGCATCCAGACAGAAATTAAGATCAGATTCATAGCTGAAAGCCAAAGATTCTCTGTATATTAAGTGGGCTCTCTTGCACAGCAACCTCCCAGTACATCTCACCCCTTCTCTCTCAAATAAGAATGGTGGTACACGAGCAGGTATGGCAGCTGAAGGGAGAGAACTGCTACTCAGGACCATACGCTTCCAAAGACGAGTCAGTAAGGACTACAAGGTTCTGGGATGAGAGGCTTAGCTTAGAATGCAATCAATGCACATCTCTCCACCAGGCTATTCCTGCACATTCTTACTCTCCTTTCCAGCAATCAAAGGAGTGCAGAACAGTCATCCAAAACCAGACACGGGTTTTGTGATGCTGCACCTGGCCACCACTTATTTCTGGCGATGAAAGACCTGAACAGCGCTACAGGAGATCACCTCTCCTCACTCACCAGATGGTTCCTCGGGCTCACTTTCATTCTCTTCTTCTGCAGGAGCAGGTGGAGGTGGAGGTGGCAGCTTCTTCTCTTTCTCAGCTTTAGCATTTCTCTCTTCTTCAGAGTAATACTCATCTTCTGAGAGATTTGCGAGGCTCTCATCCATCTCTCTATACTCTACCTGCAGAAAGCACAACACACAATCAACACACCAAAGCTGTCAAAGCTTCAATACTAAAACAAACACTGCAAGCAACAAAACCATTTCCAGGCTTGCAGAAGAGCCACCTCAGCCAGAGTTATACCTCAGGCACCACATCAACAGCTCCACAAGTTCCATTTTTTTGCTCCTACAACATAACATATCTTCAACACCCAAATGTCCAACAGTAGGAGCTTTCTCCTAATACTCAGCCCAATTTCTGCATATCTGTTAAGCCAGCAGTTTTCTGCCCTGCCTTCAGCTCTCTATCAAACCCAGGAATGACAAACTGCACGAGCCCAATCCATAGCTCACATTCATCTGTCCAGATCTGCACACCCCAGTGGATTCAGCCACCTCTCCACTCAGACTTCACAACGCACAGTCGAACTAAGAAGGGTTACCGAGGTGGTCATGGCACTAACCAGCAAGTTCCCTACAGATAACTTACACAGCTAATAGAGGCCAAGGTAAAATATAATGCAAAAGAAAGTAACCCATAATAATTCAGTAGAAATTTTCCAGCCCCACCTATCCCTGCTCCCAGCACAAGGGACAGGGCAGATACAACCCTTGCACCTCTTTAGCTGTTCTCCAGCACAAAGAAATAATATTACCAGCTTCAGGAAAAAATAAAAAGCATGGACCAGCTGAAAGGAACACAGGAACCCCAGGAGAAAATAAAGCATTCTTCCAAAGCAGGGAAGTTTTGTATATTGCTATTAAATTTCCCTGCCTATTTCTATTGTACCGAAATAAAAACGAGCACTTCTCAAAATATGCAGTCAATGGAAGATGAATAAGAAAGCAGCTGGTGCCCCCCCAACACCCTGCAGGTCAGGCACTACTGCAAGACGATGAAAGTAACTGCATTTCTGACCACAGAATGAGACACGTCACTTTCACCATCAAAGGAAAGGTATTAATGGCCACAGTTCAAAGCAGCACTGGGAGTCCTGCGTGCAGGAAGCATACATTCAGCACAACACCAACATGCACAGCTACTTGCCAACTTTCATCTCTTTACACCCAATCCTGTCCAGCACTATCAGTTTCTACGTAGTTGAGCAAACTCAGCACTGCTGAGATCTATTGAGAGCTCCCAACCTAAGGTAACTCACAGAGATCCCACAGCACCACAGGCATACGAAACCAAGAGAAACCAGTTCTGCCCAAAGCCCTCCTCTGCCTCTCCTCCTCCTTCAGCTCCCACAGCTTTCAGAGAACAACCAAGCCCAGCAAGAAACACGCTTCTCCCCATGTATATTTATTTATCCACCTGGATAACCTCCATTGATTTCACATGAACACAGTGACTCAAAGCAGGGCCACCCAGTGCTAGCAAGAAGCAGTTCTGGAAGCACCACGTTACAGCCTTAGGGAATGGATACCACCAACACAGAGAAGCATCACCAAAATATACTCCAAACAGTGCAGTAATTCCTACCTGTCAAGAGAGAGCTACAAAGCAAGTAAAACCCCTATGCAGCCATACCAGAGTGACCCTATCTGACAGTTCTTAAGTGCAAAGGGACAGTGCTGCTTCCAGGGCACAGCCACGCAGGACACCACGTTGCTGCCACCACACAGTTTGGGGTCCCCAGGGGTCATGACAGTTTCCATCTCAAACACCCCCCCAGCACTAGGCTTACCCGAGATCCCCCAGTCTTCCACAATGAGGTTTCAAAGTATAAGTGACTTATACATTCATTTACACTTATAAGAAAATGAAAATTACCTAGTGGAGGTTGAAACTATTGTCAGCTGTTGGTGACTTTCACACTTCACAACTACATCTTACCACCATTAGGGTTGAAAAAGACCTCTAAGATCATCCAGTCCAATCCCACCTCCACCACCCCCACTGACCACACTCTCAGTGCCACATCCCCACAGTTCTGCAACATCTCCAGGGACAGTGACCCCATCACCTCCATGGGCAGCCTGTGCCAACACATTGCTGCTGTTTCAAGGAAGAAATTATTCTTAATACCCAGTCTGACCACAACTTGCACAACTTAAGGCCATCACCTCTCCTCCTATTACTGTTAAAGAAAGCAAAGGCCAATCCCCACCTCACAACAACCTCCTTCCTGGCAGTTACAGGGTAACGTGGTCTCCCCTGAGCTCTTCTCTTCCAGATGGACCCATCCCATTCCCTCAGCCGCTCCCCACAGCACTGTACTCCAGACCCCACACAGCTCTGCTGCCTTCTCAGCACATGCTCCACGTCTTTCTCACAGTGAGGGGCCCAGCGCTGAGTATAGCACTGTAGTAGGGGTCCACCAGTGCCAGCACAGAGGGACGGTCGCCTCGCGCTCTTGTTGACCACACTGCCGTGACACAGCCAGGGATGCCGCGTGCCTCCTTGGCACGCAGCTGGCTCACGCCCAACCGAGCGTCTCCAACACCCCCAGCCTCACTGCTCACTCCCCGACGTTAACATCTCACACCAGAACGGGGCACGCGCAGAACCGCCCCCAACTCCGCACGAGAGACGAGCCCCCAGAGGCCGCCGTCCCCCCCCCTCAGCCCGACGGTCGCGGCACGGCCCCGCTCAGCAGCACACCCCCTCCGCTCAGGGGGCCGGGCCCGAAGCCCGCTCCGCCCCCGGCCCGCCCCTACCTTGGCCCGCTTGCGCCGGCTGGTCCGGCGGCCCTCGGGGGTCTCGGCGATGCCGGTGGTTTCGGCACCGGGCGCGGAGACGGCGGGCGACTCGGACGCACCTCCCGGGGGCGAGGCCCGGGGCGGCTCCTTCTTGCGAGGGGTGCGCTCCGCGGCCCCACCGCCCTCGGCGGAAGAGCCCAGCGCTCCCACGGCAGCGGACGGAGGCACCGGGGCCTCGGGCCCGCCCTCGCCGCCCGCCGCCTCCGCGGCCTTCTTCCCCCCCGCCAGCATCGCCGCAGCCGCACCGCACAAAGAGACCGCGAGCGCGCACGACACCGCCTCCTGGCGTCACTTCCGGGGCGCGCATGCGCATCGGCGCGACCGGGCCCGAGCGCCCCTCAGGGCGAGGCGGGAAGGTGAGTGGGATCTTGTGAGGCCGCCTCAGCTCTGAGGTGGAGAGATGCGGATTTGAAGGGCGGAATTGGTTGGATGGTTGTGATCTACGGTTTCGGTCGGCATCTTCACCAGTGACATTGATGATGGGATTGAGCGCAGCCTCAGCACTTGGTGACGGCAGTGAGCTGAGCCGTGCAGTCAGTGCATCATGAAGGGATCCCAGCCAGAGCGACCTGGATGGGACTGACAAGTGGGCCGAGTGAACCTAAAGAGGCTCAACAAAGCTAAGTAAGAAGTGCTGCACTTGGGCAATCCCAGGTGTGCGTATGGAGTGAGAGAACTGATGGAGAGCAGCCCTGTGGAGAAGGACTGAGGGTGCTCAGCTTGGAGAAGGCTCTGGGAGTCCTCTCAGCAGCCTTCCAGTACTTGGGAGAGGCTTATAAGCAGGAGGAGAGTGACATTTTACATGGTCTGATAGTAATAGGACGAGGGGGAATGATTTAAAACTAAAAAGGGAAATTAAGGTTAGATGTGAGGAGCAAATTCTTTACTCAGAGGGCAGTGAGGCAATGGCACTGCTGCCCAGAGCTGTGGGTGTCCCATCCCTGGAGGTGCCCTTGGCCATGGGGGGGGCCCAGGGCATCCCGACCTGGTGGGGGGCACCCAGCCCATGGGAAGGGGCTGGAACTGGATGATCATTAAAGTCCCTTCAACCCAAACCATTCTGTGATTCAAGTCAACTCTTTTATTTCCAAATAGATTATAGGCTCCTCCTATAAAACTGTGTCCTAAATCCCTATCTGTAGTTTTGTTTCACATTCTTTAATTTATAAATACAAATAAAACATACAGCATCATCTATCTTATTGCCCCTGAGGTGCCATCCTGCCCACCATCTCAGAAGGCATTTCACTCTGCGATCAGAAAAGCAGATTTAAGCTAATAGCAAAGTCTTGGAGAACGTTCATGCACTCAAACGGATCAGATCTTGCTTTGATTTGTTGTCTTTGCACAGAACTGAGCACAGCTTTTCCACTGACAACATAAAGGAAATCAGATTTTTATAAGTATATGCATTCAGTCCACTCTAATGGCACATATAAACCCACATTTAACTTCTATCTTTATTCAACAAAAGTAAATTCAATTCCATATCTCATCTGTGATGACAAATGCAGAAACCATTTCCCCAATTACCCCTTTACTCTTCCCCAACCTATACAAACAAACCGTATCTTGGATTACTTTTGTATTAGAATGATCACGAGCAATATTATCTCTGTGTTCCCATACTATTTCAGTTGGGCCCATGCTAATGAAAAAACCCTCTGCAGACCTCAGAATTCAAGTTCAATGTTGACACACTGTTCAAGCATTGGACACTTCCTATATATAACTTTAATTAGGCAGAGGTTGACAGAAATGGAGGAACTGAGGTGTGGAAATGCTGTTAACCATTATGCTTACAAGCAAGAGGGGGGAAGACCAAAGAAACGAGCAACTTTCTTTAACACATGGGTCCTGCCTTTGCTTCTCCATAACATTCTTCCACACCCCCAGAAGAAGAATGGAGAAGAGGACAGCTCAATCCCCCTATACCAATACTGTATACAGACTAATCCTCATTTTCAAGGAGGTTGTGGTTTATTTCTCAGGCTCTGACTCATCCGTATTCCCACATTTCAGAGGAGCAGCATCTTCCCGTATAACAGACATGGATTTAACTCCAGCAGAATGGCTCATACTTGCATTACAAAACACAGCTAGTACAGTTACGATGGAAGAATCCAAGTCATTCAAAACCTCTTCACTGGGAGTGAAGGTAGAGACAGAGAAACTTCACAGAACACCAAGAAGGGGAAAAGGATCAAAACCAATGTAAAATTTAAGAAACAGGTGCCTCAAAATATTCTATTATTCTCCCCTTACAAATCTATATGGAGATAAAAGCCAGAGCATAGGGAACTTGGCCTTCACCTGGGACTTTCTTCTAAATTAAGTTCCACCATTTCCTTTTTCTTTAAAAAAGAAAAAAAAAGTCATTTATAATTTAATACTGCTCCAGGATTTTTGGATTTGTCGTGCTGTTAACATCACACCCGTTTCTAAGAGACACTCCTAACTTTGCCTCAGAGATGGAAGCGCTGTCTCTGCCCTACAGACTCCTGTCACTCTTGCTTTGCATCTTTCAAGGCTTGAAGTCTTTCTAAAAGGGGTGGATGGGAATAGTGCCACATTGAAAAGATCCAGTCAGAAACGGGGAATCCTAAGTTATCTTTGTTTAGTTTGATCAAAGCAGAATACAGGTCTTTAGCCTTTCCAAGTTCCTTGGCAAACGCGTCTGCCTGAAACTCAAATCGTCGGCTTAACACAGTCAAGCAGAAGGAGAGAATCTGTGGAGAGAAATACATTAAAATTATCTAAAAATTCAACTATCTGCACTTTCTTTACACTATCAGTAAACAGCCACTGCTATACCTTCCTTCCCCCATCCCACACTGTGGCTGTAATTTTGCTCACTAAGATTTGTCCATACGCACAATGGGGAGTCATACATGGAGCAGTAATGCTCCTTATGAAACAGGAATAGCAGAAACTTCCAACTCTTCTCCGAAGTAATAATACAGTCGACATAAAATTGTTATTTAAATAGGACAGTACTTCGACACCTGCATCTAAAAGACAAATTCAAAAATGTACCTCATTGTAAGGTGAAAAAATGAACTGGAAAATAATCATCAAGCCTATGAGGGTTGGCTGGGTCTCGTAGAAGCCAAATGCAGCAAAGAGTTCTTTTCGACCAATCAGAACAGCAAACAGGAAAAAGCAGAGGAAGGAATTCATCTAGAAAACATAACAGCATTTTTGATTAAGATGAGTTTTCACCCAAGTGTAACATATGCCCTACAGCATCACTGGATTGCATATAAGTTCCATAGGAAAGATAAAAAGAAATCCAAACAGATTACATATATGTAGAGGAGCAAGCAGTTGGTTTTCACCAGCTCTCTGGAGGTGTGTGCAATTCAAGAAAAACATGATTTCTTTTGGTCCAGGGCAACATGCTGCACATGTCCCTGTTAGAGCAGGGTGTTGGGTTCGATGGCCTCTGGAGGTCCCTTCCAGCCTCAGCCACTCTGTGACTTTGTGCTATTTTCTGTCATTGACCTAAAAAAATGCTTCAAGTAGCACAGAAAGACAAAAAGGCAACACAACAAGTGAGGAACACAGAACACAACCCATTTCCTTGGAAATGAACATGGGCTCCAGAACGTTTAAAGATGAACCATGTGTGTGCACATCACTCAAAGCACTGTTTGTTCCATCATGTGTCTATTCATAGCAATAATCCACGTTTCCACCTAATCCATGAACTGCAGTACACGGTCACTGCTTGGTGGGTTGTCCAGGGGCAGCCCCACGCCTGACCACGGTGTGTAGAGAAGTGGATGAGTGCCTTTTCCATTCCTGCAAGCAGCTGTTTTTAGACTATTCTGCCACATTCCAATTAACACTCATTATTCAAACACAAAGGACAGAGGAAAGAGAGGTGGCAGCAATAAAAAAGAATCAGCATAGGAAATAAAAGACATTGCAGAAACATTGGTGAAAATTTCAGCGAGCAATGGAAAAGTTTCCTTGTTTCAAAGTTTATCTATTACAGCAAAATAATACCTGAACAGTGGCAAAAACACCACAGGCATTGCTTTTTAATTAGTTGGGACCAACACCAATGTTAAAAGTTGGAATCTAATTGCATTCATCAAAGCAGAAAGGATGTCACTGTGTTCAGTGTCATAAATGAGAAAAATGTAGTGTGGGATCAGAGACAGAGATTGTCTTAAGTATGATGTTATAGCCTGGAAAAAAAAACATGAATAGCCCTAGGGGAAAATAAAACAGGAAAACATTCATGCACAGATTAACAGCAAAAAAAGAAGAGAAAAAAAGTTGGGAATAGTCTACTTGGCTCCTTTCCTTTCAACATGCAGTTGGCCAACCTCTTAAGATTGCTTTGATACTAATCCCCATCTGGGGGCACAACAAGAATTGCACAGTAATGTTATTTACCAATAACCAATGCACAAAGTAGGACAAAACAAGATAAATAAGTACATAAAATAGAATTTCCCTCTGAGTCAGATGTTGTAACTGGCAATCAAGTTCCTTCATTGCTCTGCGGGGAGCAAAAACAATTCTCTGGTTCACACTACCCACCAAGCAAATGGGGCCAGGAAGGGACCAGAGAGTACTGCACACTCAGTAAGGATACAAAAATGAAAATAAAAGTGTGTGTGTGTGGGGGGGGGGGGGGGGGGCAGGGAACAAAGAAAAACAACAAACCAACATGCTGTCTTGGAGCACAAATAAATCGTGTGAATGTACACTTAGAAATCTGGAAGCAATCACTTGAAACAATCACCACCACCAGTTTGCCATAACTTACCTGGCTGATGACGATGTTTTTGATAGTGTGACCTAGTTTCCAGTGACCCAACTCATGACCAAGGACAGCTAGAACTTCTTCATTTTTACATCCTTGCTTTTTATTCTGAGGGAGGAAGAAAGTCAAACTGACCACAAGTGAACTCAGTTTTTACTTACTATTTTCTTAAGTCTCCCTCGACCAGCCTACCAACACGTGCAATTTCTTAGTGAGACTTTTTCAAGATGGTATTCAGACATTACAAAGCTGTGAGTCCAGCAGACTTTCTACCATGCAGTAGTGATGTCCTATTTCTATCTGTGCAGACATTCCTTGGCAGAACTGGAACACTGGAAAATTTGCCTTCCCAACTCTCTCCTGCCATCCCTCCATATCATCTTGTTCCTTTCAGTGTATAACTGAGAGCAGAGCAAAGTCTTTTCTCTACTTCCTTCAGTACTCGAAGTGTAGCCTCCCTTCTAGAATGAAGGACAGCACCCCTGTCCTCTGCAACAAATGCTATGACATGCTTCATCAATACCATTAGGAAAGAAGGGCAGGTGAGCTTATAACTGCCTCCTCTCATCACTCTGCAAATGCCCCACAACAAACCATGGATGACTCCACCAGCAGTGTGCTCACAACAGAAGCTGGAGCAAACAACCTACGTGCTGAGCCAGCCCTGGGCTGCACAAGGTAGATCACACTTATCAGAACTGCTCTTCCAGGCTCTTTGGAAATACCCTGCCTGTTCCAGCCATCCCTACTGGTACAGGTTGGTTTGTTTAGCAATAGAGATTAGTACACATGACACTATGCTGCAATGAAACTACAAAAGCTCTCAGCTGACTTTTGAACAGAGTGGGCACGGGTGAGTACATGCCACCTGTGTATGTATGTGTGTACATGCACACCTGGAACCAAGGTGAGGCATTCTTATGATGTACTGATAAGCAAAAGCACTCCCTTCAAAGGGAAGCTTAGCTACAGCAGTCCCAAGAGGACAGACAGAAGCTAAAAACCCAAACAGGTCCCTCTTCCCATCCTTTCATAAGGAAGAATTATTTGTTATATGCAGAAAAACAATGATTTGCTAAAGCCCCTTCTGTGAACTTCTGAGGTCTCTTTGGTGTTATTGGTACCCAGGCACTGCCAACCCCAGAAATTCCACTTCACAGCAGCTCAGGGATGCTTAGGTGATGGCATCTGGGATTTCAGCATCCCATTTAGGATCCTTAGAACACAAGTGATACTCTCACCAGTAAGTTAACATAAATAACAGAATGAACAAGGGAGGGCAGGAGAGCATAACTCACTTTTGTTTTAGACTTTGCCTCTTCATTCTCACCCTCTTCTCCTTCTACTGGCTCTTTGTTCAATGCAGAATAATCTTCTAGGAGTGTGTCAAACAGCACTATCCTCTTATTCTTGAAGAATCCATAGAAGTAAGCATTGCTATGAGAAGAACGCTTAGATCCTGATAGGGAAAACCACCATTAGGGACCACCGTTCAGATAATCCTGTGCACTAAAGCTAATATGTGAAATCTTAGGCAGAATAGATGCTTTCAAAGGAATTGCCAAAGTCCTGATACAACACAGGCACTCTCAAGCAAACGAGTTCATGGGCTGAAGTGTATTTTAAGTAAAATTTCTCTCATTTACTGACTGCAACAGAGAAATAATATTTTTCAGTGTTAAAAAAAACACAACAACAAACAAAACAAACAGCCAAGTGAAGATCTACTATCCAAAAAAAAACCAAAAAACCAATCCCTTGCAATTTCAGGTTCAGAGCGGGAAAAATAATTCTGCAGAGAACTTGTGCTGCTCTCCCAGCAAAGGACTTGTTATGGATTTATTGGGAACTGTCTGAATGTGACAGAAAGGAACACTCACAGTTCTGAAGGTGTAGGGGCAGAGTAGGAGAGAGATGAAGAGGTGAAATACAGAGGTCAGGCAGTCTCTTAAAATTGTCTGAAATAGGCACATTTTTAACTGTTTTCATCTAGATCACCTGAACAGTGGACCTATGGGCTCTTTCTACTACTGACAGAATTTAGGCCAAGAAAATGATCTCTTTCCACAGAATAGACTACTTCAGTTGATTCCATAAGTTGTTTAGGTGAAAGGAACTGATCAGTTTGTCTATTTTTTGCCTACAGACAGGAGCAATTGCAACATCCAGACTGAACAAGGGCTCCATGAGAGAAGAAGTGGAATCTGGCTCTGTTTATCCCAGCAAAAGACAAGGTACTTCAAGCCGAGGGCTAGCTCCTATGGTATGTTCATTAACTGCATCAGCTCCTGAGGGCACACGAGATTCATTGTTCCACTGCACCCACAGTACTCACATGGTAACTTCAGCACTCAACCATGACAAAGAGGCAGAGGAAGGGGCTGCTCAGAGCACAAGGCCTCAGCATGCAGTCCTTCTCCAGCCATGTCTTTTGGTAAAACATGTCAACTTCTATGAGATCATTTGAGGTAAGGAACCTTTGTAACCTACCTGTTACTGAACAAAGCCTGAAATTAACAGACTTTGTTGCACATCACCAATCAGTTGGTTATGGAGTTGAAAGAGCCAAGAGACAGCACAGTGAAACACTGGCAAAAAGACATCTGCACACCACCCCCAGATCAGCAGGGGAAGCTTCTCAATACTCCACTCCTAAGGATGCCAGGAAAAGAAAACTAAAAATCCACAGATTTCAAGTTGTGAAGTCTTTGTATTCAAAACTCTCACCTTCAACAACGTACACCTTTGTCAGTGGGAAGTCAATGCTCTTTGCCATTGTTTCAATTTGTTGTTTGAGCTCTCCCTCGGGAAGTGGAATGAATTTATCAAACAAAGGAGCAATGTAATCTGCATAGATTGTCACAAGCACCTGAAAAGAAGATGAAATTGTGTTTAGTGTTAACTAAAGACTAAGGAACTGATGGTTTTTATCCCAAATCCTTGCTGTGAGGTGCTCATATATCTTTGCACTGGTACCAGACACAGACTGAATAAGAAAGCCAGGGCTAGAGCAATGCTCCAGCAGAAAGGAAAACTGAATTTCCTCTCAACAGCTGTGGGTTTTTTTTGCCCACTATCCACTTATCCACTATTATCTTTGGGTAATCCTTGATATCAGCAGGACTAACAGACCAGCAGAAGGATGCAGCTCCAGCCATCACAACAACATTACAGAATGCAATTACAACTTTTTTTTCCCTAAAAAGAACTCTGAAGCATAACTCTTAACGCCTCTTAGTGCTGCTTTGCTTGTCAAAGACCATTCAAGCCCACACATCAAGGCATCAAAGCAGAATCAATGCCATGCAGTGGCAGTAAAGCTGCAGTGGCACTGCAAAACATCCAGAGAGAGCCAGTGATAGTGGGTATGGACCTGACCCTCAGGAACAGGGGAGAGAGAAGGAGGAGGTGGGGTAGAAGAGGGAAACACAAAGAAAAAACCTCGAAAGATCTTTGAGCAGTAATTGTGAGCTAGACTCACTGCTTCAGTGGGGCACTGCTGCTACTACACTGTGTCACATGGAGTTCCACATCAAACATGAAATCGTTTTAATGCATACAAAAGGATCCTTCAATTACCAATTCAGTATATAAAAGCAGATATATCAGCAGGACAAGAAATTGAAACCTGTTAAATATCTCAATGCAAAGCAGTACAACTGCAAAGTGGTGTTTGGTTATGTGGAAGAGAAGTCCTGTGGGAAAATTAATGACCAAAGCACATTTTGCCTTGTCTTGTTAAACTAGTGGTCATGGTCTTGGTTTCCCTTCTACAGTTAAGAAAAAAGAAAACATGGAATCATAGAATCATCAAGGTTGGAAAAAACCTCTAAGATCATCCAGTCCAACCATCCTATCATTACGTACTATTTTAATTCCAGTATCTGTTCTAAAGATTTTTGAATGCTTACTTTTCATCTCAGCCCAGTGCTCAATAAATAAAATCTAAGATATCAAATTAACGTGGGCAGTTAATATAAGCTCTTACACCTGAACAGGCACAGTGAGAACACAACAAACTATTTATTAAACACTGCAGGCACTAAAATTCCCAGGAGATTACATACAGCTCAGCACCAAGCCATGCACTTGGAAGGAACCCAAACATACCCTCATACTCACCAAGGACACAACTAATGTGAAGAGCCAGGCATAGATGAAGAAGTAGTCTCCTCCTATTTTAATAATATAAAGCAGAAGGGATGTCACTGGCAACAGAATGCACTGTGTCACTATAAACTTCTTGATGGCATCTTTAAAAAAAAATCCCAGTGTCTGTAAAGGAAGAACAGCAGTGATATTTACAATCTAAGCATAAATGGGTCACAGCAGTCAAAGAACTGATTCTTGCACTGGAAGAGCAGAAACAAAATAAGACAAATGATGAAACAACCAAGTGTCAATAACAATGAGTGCTAAGGAGAACAGTCAGTTATAGAGGGTGGAAGAACCTCTAGAGCTCTGCTCATAGCAGCTGTGGCTCTGCACATCCACCAGACTTGAGGTCCAGGTGGGTGCACACTTTGTTAGTAAGACCTGACCTGAACCCTAATTTTCTTGCATATATATCCTTCACTACAGAAGAAAAGGGAAATGTAATTTTATCTGTCCCTTAATTCATTTACCAATCAGTATTCTGGATGTCACTGAGAAATAGGAAATAGAAAGAAAGAAAATTACTGTAGGATATTTTGTCTTCAAGCAGTTGCCTCTACTCATCTCAACTCAGTCACCAAGCTGACTGTCTGATCTGGGAAGGGGACAGAAGTCCTCCTGAAGACTTGCAGGTATCATCTGGGCCTTTCACCCCTGTCTCCACTATCAAAATTAGAATAACTTTATCAGGATGGATGTTTTGTAGATGTTTAATGGATGCTTCAAAGACCTCTACTTGAATCAAACTTCACGAGTGGTTTTGCTTTGCAGTTAGACTCCCAGCTAGCTCTGCCAGGAACTGTTACTTCAGTACTTACAGCTATCTGCAAGGCACAGAAGTGAAGGGTTTATTATGTACAGATCCTTTCCAACAAGGCATTAAAAAGCCCATACTGTGTTAAAGATATGGAAATCGTCTGGAAAGAAAAAAAAATACTGGTGAAACAACCTGGGGCAAGAGTTTGGATAGACTGCAATTCTCTCTTTAAAGCCAGCACCATGATCTAAGAGGAACAGAGCTTTACAATGGTGTCTTTTGTCTTTGCTCCATTACTTCTGAGCCTTCTAAGACAGGTATAAACTCAAGAGAAACCCTCATTTTCACCGAATTATTGTCATGGAAGAAGAATCTGAAGATCAATTGAAAAGTACCAGATGTCAATCTGGCTCGTTCACTAAAGGAGCCAACCCAGTGCTCTGAAATGAATGGCAGAGAATCAGCATTGCTTGTAAGACAGCTGTTACAGCAGAGTGAATTGGGGCCAGACTCAGCATTCAGTTCTTGGCACAAGAACCATTACAGAGAAAGAAGACATGAGGAAAAGGCAGCTCCATCCTCCTCACCCTCACTAAAGCATACACAGAAACTACACAGCCTCTGCGAGCTGCCTCAAGGCCGTTTTCAAGAAGCCTGTGCTGCTAAGGTCAGTATTTGGCCTTCTGCTTCCATACAGACAAAGGGTCTGATCAGTGCCATGGGCACCTTGTGGGGGTTATGAATATTGAAGTGAAGCTGCCTGTCCATCATCTGGTCTGCCAGCTGCTCTACCTCTAGTGCACCACAGGTCCTAGTTCTGACAGACTTAGGACTTCTGTGCTCCTGAAACAATGAGCTTGCAGATCTGGAGCCAGGACGGAACCTACTCCCCACTAAGGTAAGACACAATCTAAGGGCAGATCTGATGCAACTACAAAGGTCTGACATGAGAGACGACCGAAGACCGTCTTCTGAAGGATGTTCAAGGATTCTGAATAGCAAAGGGATGTCTAAGGCTAGGCCAGGCCATAAACATACTGCAAGAACTGAGACTTGGTCAGCCTTTACAATTCCTGAGGACTGCAGAACAGAAGGACAGAGAACACATCAAGTACATTGAATAGATGTTCCAGTTTGGCAACAGCCAGAAGAAAAACTCTAGACTCATGCTCTGGAAATATAGGGACATTCATCCCTCCCTTGACAGGAGCTCCCTATTAAGTCTGCAGAAGGGAAGGGAACCTCTAGTTCTGTAATTCAGGCTCACTCAGATACAAATAACCACATACATCCACACTCTGAGAAGGAGCACTTCCTTATTAGTATGAAAAAGAGAAGAAACATATTTTTAGAAGATGCACACCTTTTCCAGCTTTGTTAGAGCAACAGTTTTAGAAGGACAGGTTTTCCCAAGGGAAAAGAACTAAATGGAGTATGAAAGGGTTCTGAGCTGCTCACTAGGTTAAGTCCTATGACCAACCAGAATGACCTTGTTTCCTACACACTGGAGCAGCAGCTGCCATTGGCAGTTTCAGAAGATAAAACACTGGAGTTGTCAAGAAAAAACTGTAGTGAAACAGAAATTGCTTCCCTGGAAAGAAAAGAGTACACCACCACAGAATTGAGGCAGATGAAGACATACAGGGTGTGCCACTGCATTGGGATTGTGCAGCAAAGTTCTGGGAGCAGTTGGGTTGGAGGTGTTTCTGGTGCATGCAGAGCCCAGGACTGCCCCATGTCAGCTCTGGGGCAGCCCCAGATGATCCAACAGGGCTCAGCTGCTGCCAGAGCTGAGCTGAGAGTGAAGCCAGCGTGCCCTGGGAGAGCAACAGCAGCTGGGAGAGAGGAGGGAGAGACTGAGAGAATGAATTTGGTAGATGCTACAGCCAGTGCAGGAGGTGCTCCAGACACAGGGCAGCAGCTCCCTGCAGACCAGGACAGGCTCATGGAGGAGCAGGCTGTCCACCTGCAGCCCAGGGAGCCAGATCTCCATTCCAGAAAATACATCAGTCCATTGAATCTACCAAACCTATCAAAGCTGTTAGGTATAACACGTTGCCCTCTGTACAATACCTGCTGATTGAAGCCGTGTTTCTCTTCTATGACAAAAGTGTTATACAAACTCCATGGGAGACCAGTCAGGGCACTGAACAGCGTTGCGAGCAGCAGGAATACCAAGGACTGAACAATCTGAAAACAAAACAAAACAATCTGATATATACTGACATTAATACTCCTGCTGTCAAAATGGATTCCATGACAGCGGTGTAACCAAAGCTGGTCAGAAGGTAAAGCTACATACGTTCACAGAAACAGCATTTCTGAGTATCAGTGAGCACTGCAGCAGCCTCCCTAAGAGCAAAGCAAACTGTTTCCATAAAGAAGCTGGTGCTCGATGCTTGAAAATGTTAAAATTGTGTAAAGCAGCAGATCCAGATGATTTGTGAAAACAGTCCTTCCTAATCTCACCTTACAGCACATACGGAGAGGGATGTTCCTATGTTATGAACTTCTGGAGTGGAAGAAAAATGAATCCATAAGGACTAAACCATTTCTTCTGGGGAAATCTCACCATGTAATTTAAGGAAAAGCACCTGAGACAAAACTGGCACCACCACCTCCCCATGATCATTCGGCTTTCAAGTGGTTTTTATGCTGGTAAAGGGAGATTTTCAAGAGATGTATTTCTATTTTGCTCACTCAGGCTGCAGACAGAGGAGATACAGGAGATATCCATCAGGACTGACACAACCTAAGAGTGAAGTAGAGGACACTAAACCTTCCTTACCCTAAACCAAAGGCATCCGATAACAACCCAGCTACAGGAGCAGAAGGTATGAGGGATATTTCCTTTGCACAATTATTTATTTCCACCCCTCTAAGACAAATAAAAGGCCCATTACTTGTGGAGGTTCTCTCTTTTGGGTTACAGTAATAAACTACATAGGGCTTAAGCGATTCCAACAGGAATAAGTACATCACATCAAAGATGCCATCAGATGCAGGGGTTTTCTTGACACACCAAATTTTATCTGGAATAGGAAAGTGTCTGGAACAGAACTCCTTTCCTCAATCTTCCAGCTTTCTATTTGGGGGAGAGACTACCTGTTCCTCAAGAAAATGGGCAAGAAAGGACATTTCATGCAGAACTGGCCATCACACATCATCTTTAAGACTCAGCCTCTGAAAATAACCCCACAGGTTAAATAACCCCCAGCAGCCACCATGGAAGGGCTGGCAGTAACAGCCACTGTTGTGGGATGACATCAGAGAAGTCTCAGCATCTCACACACTCTCCTATATTTGATGGCCCATGCTGTGACAGGCAACAGCTTTCATCTATCAGAAAGTGGTCCTGAGAGGGGGAAGAGGAACCTCTAAGCCTACATGCACCCCCTGCACTGCCATCTTCTTAATAAACATCCCCAGCACTGCAGAACAGCTTTGTCCAAAGTGAGCAGAAGCTTTTCCTGGACTGCTGGAAGGTCCAAAAAAAATCTCTGATCAAAATCTGAAGTAAAGAAGACCACGTTTACAGTACTTAAATTAAAAACAAAAATAAGTTTTAAAAAAGCCCTAAGGCCCCACTGTTCACCTCAGTTGGCTGAAGCCACTCTGAGACACGGGTCATGCCACTTCTAAAGCTTCTCTAGCATTTCAAGACTGCTTACCTCATATTCTGGTCCAAACCCAGCACGGCCTGAAATCTGACCAGACAGATTCCAGAGAAAAGGAATTCCTCCACAGATGAGAATCATCTGGAAAGCAAAAACACACATCACAGAGCCCATGTGAAGCAGGCTGTCACCTCATCCTGCTAGGATTTCTGCATGAGAAGTGACTTCTAAGGATGAACCAGAAGAGTTTTGTGATGAGGCTTCTTGCCCTCCTCCTCCCCTGACCTTAGCTCTGTCTTTTCCATATACATGTGCACTCACTGCCCAGTGTAACTTCCTTACATTCCAGAAGGATCTACTGGTATTTCTGTTCTCACGGGTTTGTTTTTCTACCTCCTGCTTAATTTGAACCTACAAATGAAAATACCCATAGCCCTTCAAACACAGAAAGGGATTGCATTTGTAACAGCTCAAAATTACTCTACTGCTCCTTAATTATTTGGAAAGCATACTGTGTCAGCTGTGCCCCAGTGCATAACAACACAGGTGTTAACTGTGCAGCATCACTCAGCACTGCACACAGAAATTACATGCTACCTAAATCTCTTTTCACAAGGTAATATTGCTACAAACAAGAAACACGGAGCCTGAACCATTCAAGTTTCAGTTTGATGTGAGATGCCACAGTGCCAGCAGCACAGGATCACTTGAAATCCAAGTACTCCTCAATTCATTCACACTGAAAATCACCACGTGGATGCTGGAGCAGCTCTGGTACTTACAGTGCCCTCAAGCTCCGAGTACAGCCCTGACCAGAAGCTGAAAGTGCTCTTGTCCAACTGATACAGACGGGATTTTTCAAACGTTTCTGAATCCATGATCTGTCCTAACTCCCATGGCACGTGTGTCGTCGTTCTGTACACCCGTCTCTGAAACATTGAGAGAGGAACTTCAAACCAATGCCCATTGTTTCGAAGGGGAGAAATAAGACCGAGAGGTAACACATGGCAAAAGCTCATCAACCACCACAGAAAGCAAAAAACCACACAAACTGAAAAGCCCTACAGGAAAATAAATATTCCAAAGTTCTTGTTTTCTGTGAAGAAACAATCCCAAATCTAAAACCAAAGCACAACTACCAGACCCAGAAACCCAGCTGCTTGCTTACTCATTCCTTTCCGACATAAAATTTGCTCACAGACAGTAGTTCTTTCCACAGGATAAGGTGCTGTGATTATGACAAAGAAGAATTTTCAGACCACATCCTCTGTGAAACCATCCCCGTGGGCTGGCTGCATACACTGGGAGCTATTTCATTTTCAGTAGAAAACTTCTCAGCTCTAAGTTTCAGAAGTCTCCACGCCATTCTCCCATGTGCCACCTCATCTCATTTCAGTCATTCCACTCCTTCTCCAAGGAAAAGCTCCTCCCCTCTGCCACTTATCTCCTTCCTTTGAGCAGAGGATCATGCTGCAGCGCTGACCCAGTGGCTCACAGCAGCTGCCATCACTGCTCCCTCCCCTCCGAGATGTAGTTCATTGTCTGCATGGCAGCCCCTACAGCACTGTGCTGCTGCTGGATGTGCCCACATGGCATCGAGGTGCACTGTGTCCCTCTCTCTGTCCATTGGTGTGGAGAATGGAGAAGGGCAGTGAGACAGGAGAGGACACAGCTGGGACAAAGGGATATTCATAGCATCGTTTGAGTTGGAAGGGACCCTCAAAGGCCGTGTGGTCCGACTCCCAGCAATGAGCAGCGACAGCCACAGCTCCATCAGTGCTCAGAGCCCCTCCAGCCTGACCTTGAACGGGGCACCACCACTTCTCCGGGCAACCTGTGCTGGTGCCTCACTGCCCTTACTGTAAGGAACTTCCTTGCATCCGATCCAGATCCCCCCTCTTTTAGTTTGAAACTGCCCACATCTCTCCTGTACCGAGCACTCCCCATCTGGACGCAGTGCTCCAGGTGAGGTGTCAGTGCAGAGCAGAGGGGCAGATCCCCTCCCTGCCCTGCTGGCCGCGCTGCTTTGGGTGCACGTAGGGTACGGTTGGCAGCCTGGGCTGCGAGGGCACTCTGCTGGCTCATGTCCAGCTGCCACCCACCAGTGCCCCCAGCTCCTTCTCAGCAGGGCTGTGCTCGCACTGCCAGCGGCGGCTGCCACAGCCCAGGCGCAGAGCTCGCACCGAGCGGCACCGCGAACCCCGACCCGCCCCGCGAAACAGCCGCGCCGAAGGGAACGCGCTCCGCCCGCCGGGTCGGGCCCTCCCCGCCGCCGCCCCCCGCCCTTGGCCGCGCTCCGCTCGGAGCCCCGCCGACCTGCCGGTGCGCCAGGAAGGCCTCCCACAGGTACACGGCCCAGGAGAACAGCAGCACGGACGAGAAGATGCGCTGCTCCGCGGGCAGCTCTGCCCACAGCTCGCCGGGCAGCGCCATGGCCGCGCGCCGCGCTCCCGCTTCCTCCTTCCGCCGCCCGCGCTGCAGCGCCCCCTGGCGGAGCGGAGGAGCGACGCGGGGCGAGCCAGGCTCCGCGGGGAGGGGCGCGGGCGGGAGGGGCGGGGGAGGCGGGCACGCCGCGCTGCGCGGAGCTCCGTGCGCGTGAACGCGAGGAAAGCTTTCTTCACTAGGCAGGACAGCGGCGGGTTGCTGTCCTTGTTCTCTGTCTTTGGAGACGCTCCAATCCTAACACAGCACTGAGCGCGGGCTGATGGGAGCACCCAAAATGCAAAGGAGCAGAAACTGAACTCCCACACGGCTCCTTACTGTGACTTCAGTGGAGCTTGAAGGGAATCCCCACCTTACTGGACAGATGCAATGTTCAGTACTGAAACCAGTCGCGTCCATTCAGAGCCACGAGCACACACAGAAGTCTCCTTCCCCCACTGCTTCTAAAAACAAAACACCTTCCAGGACATCATCATTTGGAATAACGTTACTCTTTTCCCCTTTCCCAGCAGTTCCTGGCCCTTGTTATTCTTCCCTCTTTGCAATGCAGTATTATCACCTCCAATCCTGCTACAGGAAGCTCTGCTAGATCCTTTTTGCAGTAAAGCTGCCCAGCACGACGTCCCATGCATTTCTTTGGCTTCTTGTGCTGGGATCGACCACTGCATGCAGAGGTACTGCTGCAGGGACCCCCAGGAGGTGGGATCTCCTGCAAGACACAATTCAGAATCTACATTTCCTCGTGAAAAGAGACACGATGTGGATGACACCACAGGAAGAAAACAGGAGTGCAAAGAGCAGAATACAGAAGCAGAGAAGCGTACTAAGAGGTCTAGAAAAGGGGATTTAGAGATTGGGAAGGAGAGCTGCACCACAGCAGCAGATTGCAGGGCCACAGCAGGCACCTCTATGGCACTGGTCGTGCACACGGGGCAGGAACCCCGTCATAACAACCCTTCTCTCCCACTCCCACCCCGTGCTCACACGGTTACGTGGTTTTCTAGTAAAAAACAAATAACCAATCAATTTTAAAACAGCTGAAGCCATTTCTTGTCAGTTCCTTGTGAACTCCCTTCTACAGCAAGATGAACAGAATGCGTTGGGGGAAGAGAGAAAGCAAGTAGAAACTTGGAAACCCCACCAGGAAACATTAAATCTATTGATTCAAAATACTGCAGAGCTCCTCTGCATAATAGTTAAGATTCAGCCCCACATCCAGGTGGAGGCAGCAATGAGCGTTAACCCCCAGGGCTCTGCCTGGGACTGGTGCTCAATACCTTTGCTCAGTGACACAACGGGATCTGCGCAGTCAGAGCAATTTGGCAGTGAGGATTCATTTCAGAAGAGGGAGATCAATGCATCGTGAGTTCTTCTGGAGCAGATGGACGTCTGCAAGAAGCCTTTCCACAGCCATTTATCCCACAGTCTCAGGCAAACCCTTGTGATGTGCTTCTCTCTCAGACATCAGAGCTCCATCTGTGCCAAGCAGAAATACCCCCCCAGTGCTGCACCACTGTGAGGACCCAGAATCATCTTCATTATAAAAAAAAAACAACCTCACAAACTCTGTGAGGATGTTCTCTGTCCATCTGTGAGCACAGCTTCCCAGGGACCAGAAAGCAGCAATGGAAAAGGCAAGAAACAACCTGAACTGAGCTTCAATACAACCGAAGTACAGGTGAACACAGCATTCTGTTGGACTGCCCCTCTGCTGCCATCTGTCACAGCAACAAAACGTCCCGGGGAAGGTGGGAAAGGTCCACCTCTGCTGCCATGCCAACATCCATTTGGAAGTGCAAGATTTAACATGACCTCACCTTTCACCCTTTAAAACCCAACAAGACGAATCACACATCGTATGCTCTCAGTTTCTATTTCAACAAAATGAGATGGGAAAGATGTAATAATGCACACTGCTGCTTGGAGCACGTCTCCTCTGTGCAGGGAGTTGGCTCAGATGGCCTTCAAGGTCTATTCCAAAAAGGATTCAGATTCCAGTGCAGCCTCTGAAGATGCCCAAATCACTCTTCCAAGTCCTGAGTCGCTGAGGGACGGCACTGCTGTTTGCTCATTGCTGTTCTCATGCAGACTGGGGGAAAAACACTGATAAAGGAACCAGGCTCTGTCTCTGTGAGGTGAGAAATGAGGCGTGGAGGTTAAGAAACAAGAAGGTCACACTACAGATTTACTGTACAGTAAACAAATGGGTGAAAAATTGTAATTTATTGAAACTCATAACTCAAAAAATATAAGATGCTGTAGTGTACAATATGTTACACAAAGCACCCTCGGGTGCACATTCAAGTCAACTCCGTCGCCCCAAACCCTGGTACCCCAGCACTGTTCCATACACAGTCATGCACATGTATGCTGCAGGAGGAAGCCTCCAGTACTCTGATGTGTTAAATAGCACCAAAATCAGCAGTCCATTGGAAAAAAAAAATAAAGGGGGGAGGGAGCTAAATTAACTTGGCCAATGCTTTTGACAGATATTATACATTCATGTAATTAAACAGTCTAAACTAACCTAAACAGTGTGAACTGTGACAGCTACTGCTCTGACGTGAATTCTCCCCATTAGCAGCAGTGCAGGCAAGTTGCTCCAAGCAGAACTGCTCACACACTCCCCACGCAGAGCTCGTCTGCCTTTTTTGTCGGAAACAAATCTATAAGGGCTGTGGAAAATTTGGATCTTTCAAGAACAACTACAGGCCTTAAGTAATGGAGCTGCTTTAAGGCAAGGTCTCCGCAGCCCGTCAGCGCCTTGTCCAAGATTGCCCTCAGATTTTCTAACGAAGGGGCAGACGAGGGCTCTGCCAACAAGGGCTGCATTTCTGGGAGCTGCCCGGGATCGCTCTGGGCTATGACGACGCTTTTGTCACTCTCACAGCTGTTCAGTGGGGCGTCCTTCGGACCCTCTCCCTCTTTCTGCACCGCTCTGTCCACCGGCAGCTGCTTGGGGGACTCCCATTCCACCACCTCATCAAAATCGTCGTCGTCGTCATCATCTTTCCCCTCGCTTTCCTGAATGAATTTTAGAAATGAAGACTCAAACCCCATCGGTTTGTATGTCTTTAAATCAAACGGTCTGGAGACTGGAGGCTTCTGAAATTTGTCCTTCGTAGCGATGAGCGCGTTCCTCTTGGCGTTCGGATCAGCTGCGCTATGTTCGCATCCTTCTGCTTCTTTCTCTCTCGGCAGTTCTAACTGTAAACTGGAGAAACAAGAGCTATTGTCTCTGTCACTGTTTTCAGAGAAATCTTCAGCGTTACCCATGCCTGATTCCCTGTTATGCTCCTCTGAGCAGCCGCTGTTGGAACCATGGCTGCACTTCAAAGTGCCCGAATACACGAAGGCACTCGGAGGACACCTCTGCTCCTCGCTGCTCACATCCTGATGCTCACAGTCCGTGTCTGAAACGAGAGGCTTCTCCGTTTCCTGCGCACACTCAGGATCAGCCGATTTCTCCTCTTTCACTTCCACCTCTTTTTTATCCACGTCTGAAGCCGGCTCGGAGCAGGACTGCTTTTCAGTCATTGTGCCACACTGAACGCACAGAACGAGTTTCTGAACCCTCTGCTCTATGTACGTGTTGGTCATCTGATGTGTGCGTTTATAGTGCCTCAATATACTGCTTTCCAACTTCACAACAGACAGGCAGCCCTGGACCATGCACGGGTACTGGGTCTGGTTAGAATTCTCCTGACACATCTGCAGGGCTTCCTCTTTTGTTTTGAAAGTAAGCAAATGTTTCCCTCTACTTCTGCTAGTTCTTTTCGGTTTCTCTTTGAGCTGCTTTGCATTCTGCTTGTTTAGGCCAAAACCGCCTTTCACACAACTTTGTCCACTTTTATTTTTGTCCTGATTATCTTGCTCCTCTTTCTGATTCCCAAAGAGATCGTCGTAATACTCACTATGCCGGAAATACACGTGCTGGGAATAGTGGCTGTAGTTTGTGAAAATCCGATTACAGCCGTTCAGGTCGCAATGGATTTCAAAATCTTTGCTGACCTTCTCCCCGCTCGCGTGCTCTTCCATGAGGTGCTGCTTCAGCTTACTGAAGGTACAAAACACAGCAGGGCACTGGGCCTGATTGCAAGCAAACCTCGCAGATTCAGTCCCAGCAAGCAGCTTTTGGTCATCCAAGTGCTCATTGTGGAAGTCACTACAATGCTTAGTGAGGTCTTTAGCACAGAAGAAACGCTTACCGCACTCTTTATGTTTGCATGCAAAGATTTTTTTACATTTGACAAGTTCCCTTTTTGTTCTTGCTTTGTCTTTTTCTAAGCAAAGCTGTTCTTTGTTGTACTGGTGAACAGTCCTGTAATGGCGAATCAGACCTTTCTGGCTGGTAAACGCAGAGTTGCAGCTTTTATGTATGCAATGAAATGGTTTGTGGTATTTATGCAGTATGTAACATAAGTTTCCTTTAGCAACTGTTCTTTTACTTCCTCTCCCTTCTCTTGCTTCCAGTTCTTCCCTATGGCTGTCCAGACTTGCTATCTTAGATGATTTTCTTGCTATGTTACTGTCTGTCTCCTCACTGGACTCCAAGTCCGTCTCAGAACTACACTCCTCCTTTTTAGGATGACACCGCTGATCCGAACGGTCGATGAATCCAACCTTGGCTGGGCAGACAGGTGTTGGAACAGCACTATTTTTACACACGTCATCTGTACATAAGCCAACGTGATCCAACTTCTCGTTGGGACACACCTTGTGAGCCACGCGCTCACAGCCGATCTGATGCTTGTTTCTGTAGTGAATCCTAAGGTGTGTTTTTCTCGTAAATGATCTTTGGCAAATATGACACTTGAAGGGCGAATACCGATGCTGGAACATATTCAGCTGAAGAACCATTTCCTTGGAATAGTTATGCTTTTTAACGTAATGCATTAAGAGAGCTTCTCTCGTCACGAATTCACACGTACATCCCTGACATTCGCAGAAGAACGGTTTAGCTGCCAGCTGAGTAAGGTACTGGCTGGGCAAGTTATCGTCCTGCTCTTGGAACTGAAACTCTGAGGTAGCTGCATCGACTCCTGACGTGGGGCACTTGGTGTCTCTGGATGAACAGGACTGTAAGGAGCCCAAAATACGCTTACTTCTCGAAGAACTCTGAATGTTAGAGTTCTTTAAGCTTAGGTGTTTTAAGCCTAACATGAGTTCCAACATGTTATCTTCGATATTTGATTCTTTAGAACTGTCATAAAAAGATGTTTCTGGAGAAGAAGGATATGTTTCTTCCTTGAAGCCGTTGTTTCCTCTAGCATTCATGCTGCAGTAGGAGCTTTCTGGAGAGTCAGCATTTCCGTCTGAGTTATGACCTAACTCTGTACCTATGTCTGTAGGGGATTGACTTTCTGGAGCGTCACTCAACAGATCAAGGAAGTCTTTAGTTTTCACTTCCATACCTTTTTTACCTTTGAAGTTATACGGATGAGCCCTGCGGAGGTGTTTGTGCATACTTCTGGAGTTCTTGTGTGCTGAACAGCAGCCTTCGAAGCCACAGGAAAATTTCTTCTCGTCAAAGCAAACTGCTGCGTTGGAACACTGTTGCTTCACATCTGCTGAGTGGAAGACTCCTTCCTGGGACATGAGAAAGCTCGGAACTGCCTGACCACGAGCCAGGGTTTCAATCAGTAAAGGAGGGACTTGGCCTTCGTTCACTGCAGCAGTCCCACCGTGGTTTCCACAATGAAGACTGCAATTACTTTCGCTGTCCAGATCTTCACTGTCAGACAGAGCTTCTTCTTTAATCTGGGGGATTTCCTGTGATCCCGTGGGATCCAGGTTTTCATTCTGATGGGAATTTTTGGATTGTTCAAGCAATTGAGACTCTTCAAGTTTTACTGTTTGCTTCACTTCCCCATTGGACACCGCAATATTGTGCACTGCAAGGTGATTCTGAAATTCGGTTTTTGAGTAATAAAACTTTTTGCAGCCAAAGAAGTTGCAGGTATACGACGCATCTCTGAAGTGCTGTGCCTCGTGGTGGTAAAGCTGCCCTAAATCACTGAAAACGATGTTACAGCCGTTCAGCTCGCACTTGTAACGAAGGTCGTCGTGCGTTTGTTTGTGATTAAGCAGCTCATTAACTGACCCAAACCTGGCATAGCAGTCCATCGACACACACATATACGGCTGGGGCCCGCAGTGCACGCGTTCGTGCTCCCTCAGGTGGAAGGACGTCATGAAGTGCCGGCGACAGAACGCGCACTTCTCCCTCCTGTTCTTCATGTCCAAGTAGTGCTTCGCGTTCTCATCGTTGTTCTGATGCTCGGCTTTCAGGTGTACACTTAAATACTTGAACTGTTTGAACACTCGAGAACAATCTGTCCCGGGACACGGGTAGATGTCCCTGTCCTGCAGCTGGCAGTTCTCCAGCTGGCTGAAGGTGACGTATTCGTGCGTGTCGTTTCCAAAGGTTTCGGAGAGCTCTGGCTGATGCGACTTCTCCTGAAGCGTTGGAGTGGGGCTGCTGGAAGCTGTTGTCTTCTGTGGTGATCTCTCTTTTTTCAGTATTATTTTCTTTTTGGGTCTGTGTGTTCTACTCGGTGGCATCTTAACATGTTCCATTACATGTGGGACAAAAAATTCCTTTCTCTTGAACTTTTTCGTACAGACTGGACACGTGTAAATGCCATCTTCCATATGCATCTTAGAATGATGCAGTATCCTAGCCTCTATACACTCCCTTTTGCAAAGCACACAAAAAAACTTGTACTGAAGCCACCTCTGGTATCGTTCTGAAGAACCAATGGGTTTTTTCACTCTTGCTTTTTCTTTGTGGTAGTTTATTGGGTCTTTTCCATCATAATATTTGTGGTCCTTCGCCTCATCATAGTCACTGAAGAATGTTTCCAGCATGTCAGTTTCGTTGATTGACATATTACAACTGGCATCGTCCTCAGAATCAGAACCTGCTTTCCCTAAAAGTTTAAGGCAATGTCGCTTTAAAGTCTTCCAGTCCCAAAATTCAGGATCAAATGGCCAATATGCTTTTAAAGCTAACAGCAGCTCACAACGGAGTGAGTTTGGAACCAGTGCATTTTCTTCATCAAACTTCTGATCTGGTTGCATATAGAGCTCCTCCAACACATTAAATCCACTCAGAGTTGGCTCCAGCAAGAATTCAGTGAGCTGACAAGCTCTCCGAACTTCAAGGTCTTCTGGTAAAAGGCAGGCTATTGTTTTACACACCGACGTCTTCATTTCATCACTTCCATTTGATCTGATCTGAAGGGCTCTCACACACAAAAGAACAGATACAGCAAGTCCTGCTTCTTCTGCCTGTTAAAATAAAATAAAGATCACACAGCCACAAATGTTACTTTCTTCTGATAGGTTCATGCATTCCATTGCTGCTCTGTGAAAGAACTATGGAACAGCAGCATCCAATAGACTCAGAATGTATTCAGACTTCGAGTGTTACACACCAGAGTCAATCAGCAATTCCTAGCAGTTACTTTATGTAAGGAACCTCTTCCACTTTTTAAGTGAGGGATCCATCCCACATTTAGTGCATTCTGTGGAGCAGTCACACTGACTAGTTTAGATGTCAAAGCACAAAATCATAGAATATCCCAAGTTGGAAGGAACCCAAAGGATCTCTGAGTCCAACCCCCGGCTCCACACAAGACCACTCAAAAATCAGATCATACATTTGAGACTGGTGTCCCAACACTCCCTGAGCCCCAACACCTCGAGGCTGTGCCCGCTGCTCTGGAGCCTGTTCCAGTGCCCAAACACCCTGTGGTGAAGAATCCAACCTGACCCCACCGTCACAGCTCCATGCTGTTCCCTCATATCACACTGCTGTCACCAGAGAGAAGAAATCAGTGCTGCCCTCTACTTCCCTCATGAGGAAGCTGTGGACCACAATGATGTTTCCCTTCAGTCTCCTTTGGGCAGAAGAGACTGAGGGACTTCAGCTACTCCTCATACACCACCTCCTGCAGATCCTTGCCTATCTCCACAGCCCTCCTTTGGGCATTCTCTAATGGTTTTATGTCTTTTCTGCACTGTTGTGCCCCAAACCACTCTCAGTACTTGAGGTGAGGACACAGTGCACAGCAGGACAATCCCTTCCCTCACCTCGTGGCAGTGCCATACACCCCAGGGGACAGCTAGCCCTCCTGTCAGCCTGGGGACACTGCTGGCTCATGGTCAACTTCCTGCTGACCAAGTCCCCAGATCCCTTTCAGCAGGGCTACTCTCCAGCATCTCACCACCCATGCTGTATGTATAACCAGGGCTGCCCTTCCCAGCTGCAGAGCTCAGCCCTGCTCGTGTTTAAGTCCATGCAGCTGGTGACTGCCCAGCTCTCTCATTTGTCAAGATCTCTCTGCAAGGCCTCTCCACCCTCGAGACAGTCAACAGCTTCTGCCAACTTTATATTAAGTGCAAACTTGCTCAAAACACTTTATAGTCTTACAACCAAATCATTCATGAAAATCTTAAAGAGAACTGGCTCAAAAATGGAGCCCTGGGCAACCAGGGCTGACAGCACTCCATTTATCAGAACCCTCTGGGCACAACCCATCAGCCAATGCTTATCTTTTATGTTTCTGTATAGCTGTATGGTGGACACTGCCCAGAAGGATCCTCTGAGAAACAGTATCAAAAGCTTTACTGAAATCCATAAAGATAACAACCATCGGCTTCCCTTGATAAACTAAACAGGTGACCTTGTCACACAAGGAAATTAAGTTAATTAAACAGGACTTTCTCCTCAAGAACCAGAGCTGGCTGTGGCCAGTGTTGTTCTTCAGATATTTTTCAGTAACTTCCAGCACAGTTTTCTCCATACCAGGCACTGAAGTGAGACTGGCAGGCCTATAACTACCAGGGTTGCCTTTCTTGCCTTTCTTGAAAACTGGAAAAATGCTTGCCAGCTTCCAGCCAACTGGGACCTGTCCAGATTCCCAAGGCAGTTGAAAGATAATGGAGAGGCCTTGTGATGATGTCAGCCAACACCAAGTACCCTTAATTCCATTGGGCCCAATGGACTTGTGTGGAACAGCAAACAGTACACAAGTTTAGGGATACATGAAACACCTCCATGGACCAGCTCGGTCAGAGTTGCCATCCCTCATTACTGGTAGACCCTTAACAATAAAAGTCCAATGTTTTATATTTTCATAGCAGTTCGGCAGAATTATTAAGAGAACAGTAAATTCATCTAAACAATTCCAGTCGTGTTCAAAGCCTCTGGAATGGAGCATACTTACTTCAGACTGTATGACTCTTATCAAGAAAAACAAATGCTGCAGTGTCTTAGCAATGATGCCAAACTGACGACATCTCTCCAAGAAGGAATCTAAAGAAGGATCTATTCTTCTCTGCAGTTTACTCCAGAAAAGCGTCAGCTCCCTGCGAAGAATTAAAAGGAGAGCATGAGCACACTGCAGACACACACAGCCTGTATGGAGTCTACACACTTGAGAGCTGACATCACAATAATTTAAACGTTTCCAAGAAGCACTGCATGCTTCCATCAGGTCTTATCCCCTAGAAATGCTGACAAGAACCATTATTGTGCCTCACTTCCATACGTGCATTGGATGAAAACACTTTGTCTCCTGTTATTTAACAGGTTAAGACAATAGGATTCATTTTGTTTAATATAGACATCTAGACCCAGATCGTTTAGATTCCCCTTACAGTCAAGAAAAAGAAAAACACAACCACAATCACAGCCTTAACTTTTTAGGCAGAAACTCTAACTGGGCACAATGAGTCACAGTGCAGCTCTCCTGCAGGGCATGAAGCATAGCTGCTGACATCTGCATTCCAATGATACCACTCTAACCCTGTGCTTTGACTCTAATCTCTGAGATTTATAAATATCTGAAGTTTGGGAGTCAAATGAATGGGGCTGGTCTCTTTTCAGTTGTGTGTGGCAACAGAACAAGAGGTAACAGGGAAAAAACTGCAACAGAAAGTCCCATATAAATATGAGGAAGAAAGTCTTTACTGCGAAGGCAGTAGAGCAATGGATCAGACTGCCCTGGGAGGTGGTGGAGATTCCTTCTCTGGAGGTGTTCCACGGGGATGTGGCACTGAGGGACGTGGCTGAGTAGGAAATATTGGTGGTAGGTGGTAGTTTTAAATTATTTTGTCATAAGTTATCTAAGACAAATATGTTAGCCTGATATATTTCTCAAGTTAAAGATGCTTCCACATACTTTTTTTTTGTACCTTATTAGCTTAATTCTCTCACACAGAAGTCCCAAAGTGAGGAATGAAAAGTAGCAGTAACTACTTACCAAGAGCAATACACATTTGCAGTTTGAAGCTGATGAGTAAGGTATGTTGTACAAAGAATAAACGCAGTGTTTTCTTGCCCCTCAGATTCCAGATTGCATATGATATCTAGAACTTCCTTGCAATCCACCTTCGCAATCTAAAAATAAATAACAAATAATAATAATAAAAAAAAAGAAGAGCATGTTTACAAGACAAATATTTGTTAACTCTATCAAGGAAGCTGTCTCAAGCACACAAACAAAACACTGTCTCCTTTTAATACACAGAGTTCACATCACACCTTTCAGCTGCAGAATGGCATCACGAGTTGACAGGAGTGAGTTCTGATTCCTTCTCACAGTAGCTTTCCTTTAGGACCTCCTTCCATTTGGGCAGACAGCAAAATGTACACATGCAACATAAAGGCAACGCTGTCTACCCTCCCCCTGCCCCTCTTCACAATTAAAACCCAGGTCCAAAAAGGTCAAGAGGTCTGCTGAAAAAGCCAATTTCCTGTCTTCTCCCCCCGGGCATTAACTCTGAACAATCAAGATCTAAAACACAATGCTGAAAACAGAAGTGTTTAGAGGAAAGAAAAAAAAACCAAACAAGACATTCTGGAAAGCCTGCTTACAGGTAGGATCTTCACCTGAAGCCTAAGACTACCAACCAGCACCTCTCTTCATACCAAAACAAAGCATCAGCTTGGTTATAAGCCAAGTATTCACGGCCAGAAGCAGTACTCATCAAGTGTTTTTAATGTTGTTTTACTATTAAGATTGTACTTTTTAATACTTCTTCCCCAGCTTGCAGAATACTCTGCACTGAAGGAATGACTGCTTCAATCAGCTACTGCTACTAGAAACAATTCAAACCTGAAGTGACATCATGAGAAGTGACAGAGAACGAGCAAACAATTACTACTCATGGACACATCATTCAGGAGCAGAAGCCATGGAGCTGCGTATCACCTCCCTCCACCACTGCTTGTTTCTTTAATCTCTGAGCTCAGTAAGAGTACATTTATGGATATTCCTACTCAAAGAAATCACTCTCCCACTAAACTAATCCTTCTACATGGTTGTTTTTTTTCATAGGACATAAGGTTACTAAACATTAAGAGGGGTACCCCACCTGCTCACCTGGGGGACCCACCTTCCTGCCAGGAGCTAATGCACAAAAGAAATAGGAGCAATTTTGTTTCAGCTTTAAGAGTGTAGAGTACCCCCAGACCAGCTGGGACAACACGCTCCCTAGGCAGTAAAGTCAGACTACTCTTCTGCAACACATTACCTTCTTTATGTTAAATAATATTACTACAGCTGCAGCAATTTGAGAGCTACCATCTCGAAATTTAGCAAGAGAACATGCTTCTATCAAAGGTTTTTATTTTACTTTATTAAGGAGAGACAACTTGCAAGGCAAGGAAGACCTGAGGCTTACCTGAGCCCTTTCTTCTCAAACTAAGCTTTCACACTGACAATCCAGAATGAAAAACTCACCTGCTTTGACGATGAGAGATATGGCTACAACTGCCACCTCCAATAAATCACTGTCTATTCTGGCACTCAGTTGCAACGCTCATTCCTCAGCTTCAGTTCTCAGTATTGCAAAGACATATTTGAAAATACTTGGTGAACACCCAAAGAAGAGGGGCTACAGATTTACTAACCTCCTTAATGGAGTCTTCGTTAGGCAGCATGGAACACACACACGTGATGTAGGCTTGGCGAAAAGATGAAACGTTTGCAATATCTGGAGAATCTGCACACAATTTTGACAAGGAAGTGGCTTGAGGGATGCAGTTCGACTTCATCAAATGTTTGATTCGCATCTGCAGAAAGGAAGGCCCTTCTCGTGTAATCAATTTATTAGCTAGGGAAAGAAAAAAGCCTTTGAGAACACACCAAGTCACAGCTGACACCTCCCTGAAGTTGACTTCCTGCACTTGGAGCTCAGTACAACGCTCTGCAATGTGGCCAGCTCTTTAAGGGTACACTGGGGGTGATAAAAAGGGACAGCAGCAAAGCTGCATGTTCTCCCACACAAATTCCCAACAAGTCAGGAGAGAGGGAATGCTGGGCTACAGGAATGGGGGTGGGGGTACAAATATCACCAAAGAACAGGGCACTGATCAGACAATTTTGAACAGGATCCCACTGGTACAGCAGAGATTCAGAACCTTCAACTTCTACTTGTAGCTTCATATTCCAAAAAAGCAGAAATACTTCAATCCCTTTTTTTTTCCACCTCAAGTTGTTAAAAACTCACATATTTCCCCAATTTGCAAACTGAATTTCAGAGTGAAAATTATTTCTGTGGTACTTTCCAAAACCAGTCCCTAAGACATGCTAACCTTGTGCCCTAAGTCAACCAAATAAAACTGATCACTGCAGGAGGCCGTAAGCTCCTTCAATATTAGGAGCACAACTCTGAATGATTTTTCTCTAATTAGACAGCAAAATGTATTTAGTGAAGTTCTAAACCACAAAGGAGCAGAAATAGGAACTGAAGCCATTTTTACATTGGTTTAAAAAACAAGTGACTGAAAATCTTGCTACTTAGTTTGATTCTCTCTAGAAGTACATAGGTAGTCTGACTTAGCTGAAGGAATGCACTTCAGGACAGCTATGGGGTTATTTTTCAGGTCACTAACATTACAAAAAGACAGCCTGATTCTCCAGATCTACACACAGCTCAAAGGACTCTTGGGGAATTAGGAGAAAGAAGCCAGTATGTTCTTATACTGCATATAATCACACACAAAGGTCCAGGAATGACCTCTGTGTGATGAATCAGAGAAGAACTAACAGGAATTCCTGAATCATTCTTACATGGCACAGATCAGGATCAGCATTCTGCAGCAGCTGTAGACAACCAACCCAGGGAGCAAAAACTCTTGTTTTGTTAAAAGAAAAAATAATTCCTATCAATGACACGTGTAACAGTCTCAGTGCAGATCCAGCACAATTCAGCAACACGTGAATACACAATACACGCATCCTACACAAAGCTACTGAACTGTAAACTCTTTTCTGGCTTCAAATCACTGTTCCCCCACCAAAAGTGCACTGAGTTGCTTCTTAACAACCCCACCTCATCACCAAAACCTCCTGCTTACCTTCCTCTGTTTCTACTGGTTGCTGAGATAAAATTTTCATAAGAACTGGGTTTTTCCATACTCCTTCCCTTGTGATATCCACCAGCACTTGGAGGTTGTTATTCCCAAATTCCAGTAAAGCATCGTGTGAATCCTAAAAAAAGGAAAATAAATCATTACAACTCTTTGTTAAACACTAAAACCATGTAATTTTTAATGACCTATCTTAATATTTCATTGTATTCTAACAATTTCACACCGTCCTTCTGAGCCACTACTGCTCCGAGGTGCTTTTAGCAATAAAACATCCTGCCTCGAGTACACTTCCCTAATTCTGTACTAAAGTTTGCCAATTTCAACATCCTGAAGCTTAACTGACTTTTTTTACTCAAAATATCTATTCTGCAGTTGTAACTCTTCTGCAATTTTCACGTTTCTTTCATGAATGCGTGCAGTATTTCCCTCACTTTTACATCTACCACCATTTTCTGGCTTCTGAATAAAGAGAAATACAGAAATTAATGTATAAAAGATAAAGAATGATTCTGCAACAGTGCATTTAGTGCCATTTGAGAAACAAGAATTAAGAATAAATCATTCTGAATATGAATTTAACGTGTCATGAGCCTCCAATTTATCTACTATATTTACTGATAACGCTAGTACGATGAGCTGGTGGTTTCTCCAAGTGGTATTAAAGCACGTTGGCATGAAGCCCAAATTCATAAACACACCCTAAAGTTTAATGCAGAGGAAGGGGAGCTGCTGGCACTCAATTATCACTTGTTCATCTGAGGAAAGTGACAAAGGAAAAAACAGCATCAAAGCTATGGAAGGGCCCATGCAATGGGAGCACCTGGGAAAGGACTCTGAGAGACTCCAGCACTGATGTTACTCGAAGGAAAATCAGCTGGTGTGATATGCTCTGAAAAACTCAATGCATCATTGAGCAGAATTCCCCCAAAACTGACAGAGTGAAACCAACTCACTGCGGCCAACTAGTAGCTGCCCTGGCAACACAGTGCTCCTCTCATCAGACACACCACATCTCCAGTTTGAGAAAATCTGACTGTGTCCCCTCGTCCTAACAAGCTGTGTTTATAATCAGCAGTATTCTTAACCATACAGCATACAACAGAACAGTTTGGGTTGGGTAGGACCTAGAGTCCAACCTCCCCATGTCACAGGGACACGCTCCTCCAGAAGCAGCAGCTCAAAGCCCCATCCAGCACCCCCAGGCATGGGGCACCCACACTAATTTGAACAGCCTCTGCCAGGGCTTCACCACCACGACAACGAGGAACTTCTTCCAATTATCCAGTCTAAATCTCCCATCTTTCAGTTTAAGCCTGGTACTCTTCGTCCCATCACTCCAGGCCCTTGTAAAGTCTCTCTAGCTTTCTTAGAAGCCCCTTTGGGTACTGGAAGGTTGCTTTGAGGTCTACCCAGAGCATTCTCTTCTCCAGGCTGAAAAACTGCAGCTCTCAGCCTGTCTCCATAGGGTAGAGTGCTCCCCTATGAGCATCCTCGTGGCCTCCTCCGGTCTCACAGCAACAGCTCCACATCCTGCCCATGCTGGGGGCCAAGAGCTGAACACAGTGGGGCCTCACAAGGGAGGAAGAGTGGGACAAGGCTCCCCCAGCCTGCTCTCCACACTGCTTCCTGTGCAGCCCAGGATACTGTTGGCCTTCTGGGCTGCAAGTACACACTGCTGGCTGCTCGTGTTCAACTTCCTGTCCGCCAAAACTCCCAAGTTCTTCTCCTCAGGACTTTCCCATTGGGCATTCAGAATAAAAGGCACCTTTGCATTCCACAGTTACCTGCCCTTTAATCATGAGATATCAATTTTCACCTGTCCCTAGTTATTAGATCTTCATTTCAGACCACCTATTGATATCACTTCCCTTTCTAATACTGCAGCAAATTGCACTCCATAAGACTCCATGCAGGAAAACCTGAATTTAACTCTTGGGTGATGAATCCATCTACTGAGGAGAGAAGCTTTATTCCCAATAAAAGACTCAAGAGCAGAAAATCACATTCCTGTAGTGAGGTTTCACTCACAGTGATCCACAGCTGTCGGAGTCTCAGAGGCTTCTTAAAGGATTCCTAATAAAACCATACCACTCCACGTGCTACTTAAGAGCCCCAAACTAAAGCGAAACACAGCTACCAAGCATCCCTCACCTCTCCCACCTCTAATTATATACACTTGCTCCAAATGCACCACAGCATACTCATCATCGTAGAATGGTTTGGGTTGGAAGGGACCTCAAGGGTCATGAAGTTTCAACCCACCTGCCTTCTCTATAATGGACAAAATTACTGCTGCACCACTAAAGCCTGGGTCCAGATTTAAGCTCACACTGCTCCATTCACCACCTGGACTGCACTGTTTTCTAGTGACTGACAGATTCAGAGCGTGATGCTCTTCAAGGAATCTATGCATGCAGCTGACTTTGGGGTGTTTTGTCAGCAAAAGGAGAACACACGTAAATTTGTGAGAAAATCATTCCCAGCAAGAACTAAACGAAGACTCGATAATGAAAGAGGGCAACAGAAAGATGCAGGTACCCCTACAAAACTCATGATGAGAACCACCCTCCCCCCTGCTCACATAATACATACACTCACGTAATTTTAGAGCATGAGCAAGAACCCTTTGTTACAGACCAAGTTATAGGATGCAAAGTATTATATCTGCAGATCTTATTGTCACAGGAAGCACGAGGAAGTCCAGGAACAAGCTATATGTGTTTTGTGCATCCCCAACCTGGTTAGGAACACATTTTGTGCTGTTTTCTTAACTACAGAGACTCGTATCAACTATTTACTATGCAAATGTAGCAGAGGGTAACTAGCCAGGCTCAGACAACAGTTCTGAGTACTGTGCCTCAATTCAGGCAGAATGCACTGGAAATGTATTTATGCTGTTCTCCAAGAAAAAGCGTTTTGATTTTTGTCTTCCTCGCGTGCAGACACTGATGACACCACACATCCAGATGGTGCTATGGCAAAGGGTGTGAGCATTCAGCTGGTTTCCTTCACTTGACCGAGGAAAACGTCAGCCTTAAAGCCAAAGGAAGGCTAAGGAAAACCTGAGACATCAGCAGTACAGGGCACCAGTGACAAAGGACTCTAAGGAGGCCGAGGGATTTGGTAACTGCCAAGTTTCACTCTTCAGGTTGGCACCCAGGCCTTCCTGGTCCCTATGCCTAATGATAAGCTTGGAGAGCATAAGGCAGCAAAGGGAGGAGATACTACAACACACATTTATGTCTAGGCAACCAAACCAGGCAAATCCAAGGGCACAGAGCTCACTGATGTCACTGCAAGAGTAATGCTTCCTCTGAAAGGCCATGACCACTGAGGGAAGCCTCCCCGTGAACGGAGGAGGAAAACCCAACAAAGCAACTGCAAAACAAAACCACATCACCCTCATTTTCCAAAACCAAGAAGGAGATCCCTGGGAATTACAGGTCAGACATCATAGTCGATGTCCCAGCAAGACAGTGGGACAAATTCTCCTGAAAACCACCTTCAGACACATGTAGAAAAGGAGGACTGGAAACAGAGAGGCCTTGCTTTAGCAAGTAATACTTGATCAACCTGAATACACTCTGTGACAACAGGCTGCCCATGACACGAGAGCAGTCAGCGTGGTCCACACAGACATAGCAAGGCTTCCTAGAGTCTCCTACAACTCCACAACTAACTTGCTGCAATATGGAAAAGGGGACAATAACGTGGGTAGAGAAATGAGCTCAACTGCCAGGTTCAGAAGCTTTGTGACCAACTACACAAAGACCAAAGAGCAGCTTTCTCTTACTAGGCATTTTTCAAGGGTTGGTGCTGGGCTGACATTTTCAACATCTTTATTCACGGGTTGAATAATGTGCAAGAGAACATTCTCTGCTGGTCTGTATCTCATGCAAAAACTGGAGCACAGTGGGCATGCTGCAGAGCAGAGCTGTCATTTGGAAGGAGCTGACGGAGACTTCAGCAAGTTCCACGCAGGGAAACACGAAGTGATGTACCTGGAGCAGAACATCCCAAGGACACCTGCTGCAGCTCAACAAGCATTTGGATAATGCCCTCAGAAACAGTCTGGATTTTGGGTAGTCCTGCATTGAGCCAAGAGTTGAACTCAGTGATCTTTGTGAGTCTCTTCTGCCTCAGGACATGCTATGATTTTATGTTAAGTATCTGGGAAGGCTGGTGACCAACTGGATAGGTTTCAGCTTGGTACAACTGCCCTTTAGGGTCTGTAAGGGAAACATCAGTCTGCTGTGAGCCCTTACAGCAAATAGGGCCTTATCAAGAGCATGACTAAAACCTTGGTTAAGTGTTTATTCCCCTGTCAGCTATTTTTGAGACTCCACTGTAGTACAACACACACTTGCCATAGTGGAGCAAGTCCAGTAAAGGCCATCAGAGAGGCCTGTGCAACAGCAGAAAGACAGCAAAGGGGGACATTTTAGCATTGTCTCTGTCTTTGCAATACTCCTCAGCAGACAGATGGAGCTAAACTCTTCATTTGTTGTGAGAGTCAACAGAACAGTCACAATAAAGGGAAATCCTGATGAAGCATGGGCACACCTCAGTGTTTAAATTCGTACAGATGCTCGACACACCTAGAATGAGGAGGACCTTAAACAACCTGATCCAAAACAGCCCACCCTTCTAAATTCCAGCTGTGTCACGACTCTTTCCCCACACAGCTTCAAGGGACTGCACACAGTGCATTTACTCCGTGCACTACAAGATGGTACTTCCCCCTGAGACTACTGACACCAAAACTAACAAGCAAGCTAACAGAAGGAACACAAAAGTTCTGTCCAAACAGAACTACAGTCCAGATTTCCAGCTCTGACCTCCCAGCACACTCACTACTTAAAGTTCATTTTTAAAGTCATAGCTGCCTCTAAGAATTACTCAGAAAGCTTATCAGCAAGGCACCTAAATGCGAGACCATCTCAAAAATCAGTTGGTGCTAATTTAGATTCAAAAGTGTGTGATGTTAACACTAGCTGATTTCTGCCCTTGAGTCTGCCATGCCACTCACAAGGTCAAAGAAAACCAAATCAGCATCGCAGTCACACCCTGAGCATGCAAGTGACTACAGGTGCCCTTAACCAAAGCACCAAGTGCTCTTAAACAGTGCTGAGAGCCTAAAAAAGGAGTTACAACACACAAAGGTTGCAGGGTGTATTAAAGCAGCTGGAAAAGCAAACTAAGCAATCATCATACTCACACAGCTGCTCTTTCTCTTGGGTCTTCCTATCCCATACAGTTTGAAAGTAAATTCATCAGAAAGAGACTCACAGGGAAGATTTTTCTATATCTTTATTTTTCGTTAACACAAGATCAATTCCCCACTTCACATGCAGCAAGATGGCATGGCAGCAGAACTGACTGGTGGGTGACACATTAAGTAACACTGCTGCCCAGGTTGGAGCTTTAGGAGAGCTGTATGTGGGATGATACAGGACGACTACATACATTAAGACATGAACAGATTAAAGGAACTGCTACAGATGTGCTAGCAAACCCTGCATCTCATCCACAAAATACAAGCACATTTTGACACCTTCCACGTTCAGCTTTCTCAGCTACATGACACCAGGCACTATGTGTTCTCAAACATTCCTATGGGAGAGGGATCAGACCATACAGTTAGGGACGATAGGGCAGAGAGCCTTTGGGTGAGCACTAAGGGGACAGATAGAAAAGAAGGTGTTGTCATGGATGTCACTATCAACTGCCTCTCCAGGACAACAGCACGTGAACTATTCCATAGGTAACTGGGGAAATCTCAGGACTAGTTGCACTCCTCAAAGACAAACTGTGAATACCACAAATACCACGCTGCCATGGCACACAGCTCTGGGAAATTCCTGAAGCACACTGAAGCTAACTTCCTATCACAAGTACTGAGTGAGACAACCAGGGAAGGAGCCCTCCTGGATCAGCTGTTCCAGAACAGGGAAGGCTTTGTGGGAGAGCAGGTGGCTGTCTGGGCCACACAATCATTAACCGAGTTCAAAATTCTCTGTGTAAGGACAAAAATAGTCAATTTTATCACAGAGATGGTTAGCAGGCAATCTACTAGAGGGTTTAGGGGTCTACGAGAGCTGGACTCTTTCAAGAGCTACCTTTTGAAAGCCCACAAGCATGTAATCCCAACACGATGCAAGTTAAGCAAGTGGAGCAGACCAGGCTCACTGAATAAGGGAACCCCTCCTGGAACTAGGACAGACAAAAAATTATGATCTCTGAAACCAAAGTCAGGCTTCACAGGGAGATTACAGAGCTACAGTTTGTACCTACAGGGAGAAAACTGTCCTGACCTGTTAGACTAACCTCAGCCCTAGGAAAAGCCCTGGAGAAGATTGTCCTAGGGAACATGGAAAGGCAGTTAAGGAATAAAGAGTTTATCAGGTGCAGACAACATGGGCTCATCAAGGGTAAGTCCTGCCTAAGGAATGTGCTCTCCCTCTGTGATAAGGTCACCTGCTGGGTGGATGAAGGGGAAGTTGGTGGATGTCACCCTTCTGGATTTCAATAACGCCTTTGGTACCATCCCTCACATCACCCTCTGCTCAAACTGTCCAACTGGCAGACAAGCAGTCATGCCATGCTGGGTGGAGAGGTGGCTGAACAGCAGAGCTCAGCAGGTTTAAGAAGGATGTAAAGGCACCTGAAAGCATCCAGAGGGTTGCAAGAAAGCTGGTAACAGTGCTGAAGGTATGACCTGTGACAGGAGGCTGAGGACATTCAAGTTCTCTTGTCAGGAGAACAGGAGGCCAAGAGGTGACCTCGCTGCCCCCAGTGCTCCCCGTCACCAATGAGGGGATGTGTGGGAATGGCACAAAGCTGCACTAGAGGATGCTCTGTATAAACATTAGCAGAAAGTCTTCCAGCGAGGAGGCTGGGACAGGCTTCCTGGTGAGGTGATTGATGTCCCATGTCTGACTGTGCTCAAGAGGCATTCGGATAAATGTCCTCCATAGTACATTTTAACTTTTGGTTAGCCCTGAAGTGGTCAGGCAGCTGGATGTGATGAGCTCTGAAGGTCCCCTCCAACTGAACTATTCTGTTCTAATACATCAGGTTGCCATAGCATTTGCTCTGTATTCCCCTCCCACATTCTAATCGTTCAGCTTTAATTTTATCGCTCCCAAGCATTCATGCACAGATCAGGTCAAAGACAGTAAAAAAAATCAAAATAAAAAAGCAGAATGCAAAACCAACTCACCACAAAAAAATAACCTGCATTTCACAACCTGTGATTCTCAGCTACCTGGAAGACCGAACTCAATGAGATTTCCATGAGCAGCAGCATTTTGTGAAGACATATAGCAAAACGTTAGGCCATGGAAAGAAGATAAACTAAGCAGCAAAGCTCTCCCCATCAATCTGTGCTGAGCAAAGGAGAGGAGTGCCACGTTCCTCACAATTTTATCTTGTAACAAGAGGAAGGATTCAGCATCTTAAGGAAGGTATGCTATGTAAGAAGAGTAACTGAATTGGAGATCTCAGTATCAGAAGATCAGTGCTAAACAGCCTCTGTCTCTTCTGAAAGTACTGTTAATACAGAAAGCTCTCTGAAGAATCTGAAGATAAAGCATTAATAAAGGACTTAACAGTTTTATTGCAAGTATTGAGAATTTATGCCAATTCCTGCAGCATCATTTGAACAAAAGCATGTAATTCGTGATGTCCCCAGCTCTTACTGGTGAGAAATTGTGTAACATACTCAAGACAAAGAAGAACCTCTTAAATTATAAGTGCTCAATGCAGCAACAGGACAAGAGACAGCCTTAGGAAGTCACCAGTTCTGAGCATATATTACACAGAACAGTGCGACTCAAAAATCTCTTCTGGCATCTCTAAGATATTTAACAAAGAAACTGGATTATTGAGTTTTGAGCTCTGCACAGTTCTGTAAGATAAAAAGAAGATAACTCCTGGATACACAAACTTACCTTATCTAAGATCAGGTAAGTGCTACACCCACAAAGCACTTTCCAATTAACAAGTGCCAATGAAGACAGAAGTACATTTTTGAGCATCACACTACAGCAGCCGAGGTTTGCTGCCTCTTAGTGATACTCATCCCAAACCCCTCTCTGCAATTGTGTTTCATGTTCCAGAGCTGGAAGCCACAGCCTTAGGCACAGAGGCAACATACAACATCTGCTGTCTCCCCTGCAGCAAGATGTAACTACAGGACAAAAATATCAACAACCATCAACTCGGGCAAGGCTGAAATTGTACTACTGAACAGACTGCTGTCCCTCAGATGATGATATTCAGTGATTCAAACAACCAATGTGAACAGTGTGTTTTCTTAACAGCAATTCTTCCCTAATCAGAGGGCTACAGGATGCAGATCTGAGCTGGCAGCACTCACTGACAAACATCATTTCAGTTCTAGTAAGAGGCATCTTGGACTTCATCTTCTCCCAGTCGGTCAGATTTCAGCCCTTCCCACAGTACCTCCCCACTGACTCCCCTGCTCCTAGATTCATTAAGCTTACCTGTATTCATGGCCCTGCTGTAAGCCAACCCTAATCTTTTCACTTTTATTTACCAGGATACATTTACATTCCCACATATTTGGCCACACCCCTTAGACTGCTGTCACTATATAAAACGTATGTTGAAACTTCTGCTATGCAAGCTTACATCTTGTTCTCATTTCACACAGACTGCCTCTGATCTTTCCTAGGTCAAAGGAAACTGGACTCATGGGAGACTGCAAGGCACAGCTGCTGTTCTCAGAACTGGAAGAAAGAACAGGTTCAGATGCCAAATAAAGCTTTCGAGAGCAGGACATCAGTGACATCAGTTTTACCTCTAGGTCCTGCACTTTGGTCTCAACCCCAGGCAGTGTTACAGGCCTGAGGCAGGGCAGCTGGAAAGCTGTGTGGTAGAAAAGGACCTGGGGGTGTTAGCTCCTCTGCATCCGTGGATTAGTGAAGTTAAACATTACCCTGGAAGCAGCAAGTTTCAGCCCTAACACAAAAGACAAATCTGCAGACCAAACTCACTTGTAGCTTCCCTATAAGCTAATGGGCTGGAGCAGAACTATTCTCTGCAGCACCCTAGCTAATAGCTACAGGCTGTGTGGAATAGATGGCATAGCTCATAAACTGCCAAACCAAATTTGTTTTTGGGGCGCTCCTACTGCTGTCAATAAGAGCTAAACTTTGTACATGTATCCTTAGAAACAGCAAACACATACTTTTATTTAAGTCAGAATGCCCATCCCTGAAACTGCTACAGTAATTAAGCAGAGGAACTCCTCATCACAATTTGACAACAGAGCTTGTCTTTGAAGATCTTGAAAAAACATGCAGTTAATTAGCATGACTAGTGCAGCCTGTGGGTAGGGAGATTAGCCCTTTCTTGAGCTGTCAGGAATGTGGCCAAGTGATTAGAATATGTATAAAGAAGAATGTAAAAAATCCCAGACAGTGCTACTTCTGTGGAAGACCACCTAGCACCCAAACTTGTACAACTCTACAATAAATCAATGTTTCACCTCTGTGTGTGGCAACAAATCTGCTTTTTTGGCTAATTTGTTCTCTATGATCTGCTGCAGTCACCAGGAGTTTCAGGACTTAAAGCATCAGCACTCAAAACAGAAGATGAATCTTCCACACCAATAAAGGCTTATGATCTAAGCTGCTGCACTTCTACCACGAACGTACCTCCATTAACAATTTTTAATGCTGCTAAGTATGAAGTATTCCACATTAATTCAGGATAAGATGTTCTTAAGTCACCAGTCACAGATCACCTCTGCTGCTGGTGGAACTATGCAGCTCTACTAGTCTGTTTCTCTCAGTTTGATGTGGTCATCAGTTTACTGAAGAATATGGATACCTGTGATTTCATGACTGCAGCTAAGACGAAAAGCAGAAGCTCCCTTAGATTCTTTAATTCGCACGTACAAAACTACTGCAGCAACCCCAAGACCTCAGGGATCAAGGAAATTCCCATTCATAAGGGCATCAGGTCTTGTGATAACATCTGCATAGGGACAGATTCAAGGTTTAACTACTCTTCCACCCAACTACTTAATGCCAATGCCTTCATTGCCTCTACCACTTCCTAATTCCACCAATTACAGTTAGTACAGACACTAGCAGCAACACTCGGTCCTGGAAGGTAACTACTGCTCTAAACACAGCAATTCCCTCTCAACTTTATGAGGAATGGAAGTCCACTCAGACAGTAAGGCACGACTTTCAGACTGAAACCTTGAAAGCATCTCTTCTTTCTACATAGGCTACAGGAGTATACAGTAACCATCCTGTGCCACTGCAGGAATAGCAGCGTAGCAGTAGCACTTTGCTGTAGTCAGCTATCCTTTCAGTTTCATAGGACACCCCTACTCACATCTGAGACCACATGCTAAATTGGATCGAAGTATATAGTGCATGGTATGTGTTTCTTAAAATGTGTTACTAAACCTGAGTAAAGGATGAATAAGGATTAAAAAAAAAAAAAAAGGAAAATATATATTAAAAAAAAGATAAAATTGGAAAAAAAGAAATCCAGAACACTTACCTGTATGGACTGATGGAATTCTAGCCACACCTCATGTGGCAATTCACTTTCAGGAATTGAAAGCAGTAGCTCAAAACAACTCCTGGAAAAGTAAGAGGCAAGTAAGCAAGCTACCTGAACAAATTCTGCTTTTATGATAGATAACATTCGTGGCAGACATTACTTAACAGTGAAGTGACAGTTACACTGAAATATATTTGACTGCACAAATCAATTTAAGGCCAATACCAGCCCCAGAATCAGGCATCAGTTGTCAATACAGAGGAGTACTCCTTTTTACTGTGCACAATCTTCTCAGAATAAGATTGCTATGATCAAAAAGGAAGTCTGTTCAACGCAGCGTAGGAACTCTGTACTACAGAACTTCTGCTCTTCTGAAATGGAGGAGAAAGTCAGACCTAACTGATGTTCCTTCATTTAAGCCATCAAGCTAATGCTAACTTTTAAGGACAAAACAACAAGGAAATGACTGTACACATGTAGAACATTCACTTTATTTGAGGGGAAAGTCTTGACTGACAGTGACCAGTCTACATGGAGACAAAGCAGTGATAAGACCATTGCCTACACCACTCACAAATGGGATTTATCCAACCTCACACCGAGCACGTGGATAACATGAACCCCAAGTGCTGCACACAACAAAGCAACTGGCTCAGAGTAAACATCTGCAACAGTGCAACATCCAGCAAAACCACAGGACTGACATACAGCAAAAGTGTTCCCACAGCTCACGTCAACATTAAGGAAGAAAATCACACCAGGGCTGCCATACACACCGAATGATTGCTCCAAGTTAGACCTACATCATTCAATAGTTCTAATTCACACTAATTCTTGCTTAAAACCTCCACTCCCAAATATTAATGAAAAGATAGGACTGGACAACACAGTTCCCACAGACAGAAGAGCCAAGTGTGGGGAAGGGGAAAAGACAGAGGTGATCATAAAGTCTGGGTACTATCCGACTTTGCTGCCAACACACTTTAAAGTCTTCTGATGTACACTTCATTTCCATTTGCTAAAGACTCAACTGTCCTATCGACTTCCACTAATTTAACTAAAGCTTTCTGTATAAATATTCTTTCATGTATGTATTAGTTATAGAAAGATAGCAGGCTTAAACTAAAAAGCAAAACAAGGCTTTGCAAAGTTTTCCTGCAGTTAAGCACTTGGATGCTACTTGGCCTACAAAGATTCTTAGACAAGATTTCCAAAGCAGTGAATAAAAGTGAACAGAGGTATCAGCCTATGAAAATAAGAGGGCTGAATTTATACCTAGAAAACATCATCTGTTGTAGCAATCCACGACAAGAAACCTTTTGAGTCCTGAAGTCTTCTCCTAGAGTCACTTCTGTGTGAAGCTCCAAGAGCACACTGCCCTGTAACAGCTTACAGCACAACCACAAAAGCCAATCATAGATGTATTGAGTTACTGGGTTTTTGTTTGTTTGCTTGTTTCCAAGAAAATCAAGCCATTGTCTTTAATTTTTTGTTAGAAATTACTCCTATACAGCTGCATAAACACTCTGTCTTCCCTTAGAAGCAAGAGGAAGGAATGGCCATTCAGCATAACTCACAAAATGAAGAAGTAATCATTCTCCCCAGACAGGAAATCAACTGCTGCTGGACAAAACAGCTTTGGATTTAGCTCAGAAGAATGCTGCTGGTTCTTCCTAAAGGCACAACTTCATTTGCTCTGTTAAAGAACAAGGTCTTGGGGTTTCTCTGCCATTTCTATCTATAACACACTCCCTGATTTCACTTTACTCTGGAAAAGAATAACTCTGAGACAAAAAAAAAAAAACCACCACTTAATACTTGCATACAATTATTATACAACCACTTTTATAGACAGCAATTTAAATGCATTAGAGAATTGTATTAGAAGACATCTGATGATCAGCAGGAAGAGTTCACCTGCAACCAGAAGTTACTGTGCATTTGTTCTGAGTTGAATTAACCCTTAATGACAGCTAGAGTGGTACACCTGAGTTAGTGAAGTAAATTACAACAGTTTATTAAGACAGAGCAATGCTGTGTTAGACATGCAAAGACACTGAACTACCACAGGTGCCTCTTCACAGTGGTGCACTGAAAAGCAAGGGCTCTCCTGGAAGCAACACACATCAGACTCACTGCTCTCACCATCTGAATCCCAAACATTAGATATTCATATCTCTTTTCTTTCAGTGGTTGAAAAAGCACATAAATCACCTTGCTGAAGACGTGGAAATGCTCAACTCCTTTTCAAACAACTGCCTTCACAGCAGGGGCTGGGTTGAACTAGCTGGTATCTAGTTGTCCCTCCCCATCTCTACAATCCTGTGCTTTGCAGCTGTGGAAATGAGCACTCAGTTCTACTTGATCCAAGTTCCTCCAAGGCCACAACCATTCCTTTTCCCCTCGCACTCATTCTCCCACCCTGCACCACAACCAATCCAAGCCTTCCTTTTATTTTCTAACGTTAGGCAATGGACCAGAACATCCTCACACTGCACCAGCATCACTTTTGGAGGGATGGGTGAAAGAGTCTGAAAACAGTGTTGTGTATATGACAGCTCCCAGAAGTCCCATATCCTTAACCAGGTAATATTCCTCCACAGAATATTAATATCCTATTATTACTATCCTATTATTCCTATTCTATTGTTACTATTCCTATTTTATTATTATTATTATATATTCACAGTTCCACAGAACTTAACGTTCACCTTTAATTCCCTGCCTCAGCTTCGCTCACATTTAAACTTATACAAAGATAAGATGGGAGAGCTCAGAGTGAGGAAAACAGCACACCTAACAACCCGTGGCACCAAACCACCCATGACCATATGCACTGCCTCTCTCATTCTTCAGATTCCTCTCAACTGTAACCATAACAAGAACACGATGACTCTGCCACACCAGCCACAAAGTTAGAGTATACAAGCTGCACCCTGAAAGATGAAAGAAGCCGTACTCCAAGCATCAGTGACCCCACATACAAAGACAGAAGGCAAACTTTTAAAGCTAAATGAGTAGGGACCAGCAGAACACTCTAGTGATAAAAAATAAAAGGATAAGAGTGCTGTAAGAGAGTGAAAATAATCAAGGTGTTTTGCAAAGAGATGTGTGGGGCACCAGCTGAGGCAGCCTGTCTGACCCACAGCCCCGCACCATCACAACAGCAGTTACAAGTGATGCAACAAGAATTCATCCCAGTAAAAAAAAAATCAATTTTTTTTAATCAGACTGCAACCAAACAGATGGAAGAGACAGGAAAAGATAGCAAAAGAATAAAGATGCTAATTTCAGATTGCATGCTTCAGCAATAGGTGGAAGTACTGACACTACAAACATGGCTCCACTTTCATTAGAGGTGTTTGTGATGAATATGATGTCACTGAAGAAATGCTCTCCATTAAAATACACAACTAAATCTCTTGACTTATATGAAGCAGCAGAGATTGCATTAAAGCCATTTTCTTTAACCTTTGTCAACAGACCTGGTACAACAATGGTGTCCCAACAGTGGTTGGTAAAACAGCAGGATTTAGAAAATTAATAGAAGAGGATGCAATTGCCATGGCAACTCATATCTGCTGAAATACCACCACATCAAGAAAATCTACCAGCAAAAGCTTCAAAAATGGACAGTGTCACGCAAACAGTCAACAAACCAAAGGACTGAAGCATCATCAGCTCCTGGAGGTCTTCAGAAATACAAATGCTGGTGATGGGGAAGCATTTCTTTTTCTGAAGGGAGGTGGTGAAGTTGGGGTAAAATATTAAAAAAGAATTTAAAATTTGTGAAGTGAAATCAAGGCACTTATGGAGTCCAAGGGAAAATTTGTACCAGAACTTGAAGATTGAAAATGGAGGACAGATACAGAGTTTTGGGTGGGTTTGACCACTCCTTTAAATGAGCAAAACACGTCTCTGAGGTGAGAACTCATCTGTGCTATGCTTCAAACCAGTCTGAACTGTGGCAAGCTCACGTGACAACGATCCCGTGCATTTTGGTGCACTGGTGAAACACAGTCCTACAAACAGAGAAAAACATGCAGCCATGCTTTCCATTCTGATACAGGAATCTGAAAACAGTTTTCGAAATTGCTGAGGAAAACACCAATTTTTGGTATATCTGCAACTCCATTTTCAGCCAACGTAAAAACATGACCACCGATCTTCAGAGGAACATGCAGAGTTGCAATTGGACACTCAACTGAAAAACCTGACCACATCTCTTTACCACACTTTTAGCAAATCTCTCCAGAGGAAAACACTCCTCACTTCACAGTCACTCCTTACCCACACCACCAATCTGTGAACAATTGTTTTCAAGGATGAAGCACAGGAAGAGTAGAACTCCATTACAAAAATCTCTGACTACACCCTGAGATCTCACTGAGAGCTCCAGCCACTGCCATCAAACCAGGCACTGACAAACCAGTTCCTCAGCTACAAGGTCACAGATCCCACTAGTTTTGTGGTGTTGTTACTGCTCTCATTTTAATAACTTATTTTTTAATATATTTTTTATTTTTAGCAAATGGGATATTTTATGCTAGGCCCAAGACAATTCCTCTTCACTCAATGCAGCCCAGGAAAGCCACAATGTTAGACAGCCATGAGCTAAAGGATTTAGCAGTGCAAGCCTTCAGTTTCCATGTTGGCATCTTAAATTAAATAAACAAGGAGTGGATTGTGAAGTAATTCAGGTGGAAGGAATCTGATTTTACGCGTTTTTCTCTCCTAGACAGAAGGAGAAAAAAAAATAAACCACTGCTAGCTCACATTTTCTCTTAGTTCCAGATATTAAAAACATATTATATGAAGATATCTGGTTCTGAAATGCTGACTGATATTTCAAGTTCATACATTACAAAACAAGTGTTGCAAAAGCCTTCTCAGAAAGAACACTTGACTTCAGATCACAAAGCAAGCCAGCTACTGATAGCAGAGTAAAGTTAGCCCACTGAAAGAATAAACTACTCATATTTTACAATGAGCTTTATAGCCAAGGTTCTGAAACTTCACCCTTCTGCCCTGAACAAAGCCTCACCACCACGGAATAACCCATGTGCTCCTTAACCCTCCTCAGGTTAAGGCCATTAACTGATGGTTTTGAAAGCTCTCATGCTATGGTTTTTGCAGTCACAAACAGCATCTCCGCACTTGAAACTATCTGTGAGGAAGTAAGAGAAATTCCAACTCTGCTTCAACCAGTAAAAATAGGAATAAAAAGGAGAATTGCTTCACAAGAACTGTTCTGCTTTAAATCAACTCAGTGCGACAGACAGTGGTCAGAGAGCTCAGGTTAAATCACACATGAATATCCCATACATTCAATCAACACAAAACAGCTTCTTGTTTTCAGAAAGGGACCTCTTTGTAACTTCCCTGCACTGCAAGGGGAAGGACAAGCAAAGGCAGCAACTGCACAGTGACTGCAGGTTTCTTCATCTACGTGTGCAAGTCTAAAGCTAAAGCTTCTGTACAACGAGGACTAAGCTTCTTCTACTCAAAAAACAATTTTCAGAATCTTCATGAAGGAACAGAGGCCTCCTAATACCTTCACACCTACCCAAGTACAGAGGAACAAAGCCTTCCCACTTGTTCAGGTTAGCAACAAAATGCTCAAGCACAGTTTTGCAGTATGATTTTAAAAGTACTAAAGACATTTACTAGAGAATACATCTTAAACACAGCTGTCAAGTTAAGTATTACACTGTATTTCAACAACTTGCCCATTCATTTGTAAAGATTTTTTTTAATTGACTTTAAAACGTGAGTGTACCAACTTAACACTTACAGCACCAGCCTGCCCAGTACCAAGAGAACATCCTCACATTCCGTGGTCAAGTAAGGCCGTGCGTTCGCAAAGCTTTGGATGGAGACCCGATACACTTCCAAAAAAGGTAAAATATGCTCCGATGCACCCCGACTGCCAGCGTAGTGAAGAAGTGTCTGAAAGAAAAGGAGTTTTTGTTAAGTTTTCTCATTATGCTTTTCTCTAAGAAACAAACGTTGACGTGTAATATCCAGAACAGATGGTGAGAGAACTCTGACGGTGAATTCTTGCTCTGAAGGACAGCTTCTCCTGTATAACTGTCACAAAGGCAGATCACAGAGACACAGAACAGCCTGGGTTGAGAAGGACCTCAGAGATCATCTCATTTCAACCTCCCTGGCACAGGCAGAGTCACCAATCACCAGAGCAGGCTGCCCAGAGACACATCCAGCCTTGCCTTGAATGCCCCCAGGGATGAGCCATCCATATCCTCTCTTGGCAACCTGTTCCAGTGTGCCACTGCCCTCTGAGTGAAAAACTTCCTCCTAACATCCAATCTGTCTCAGTTTAAAACCACTCCCCCTCATCCTATCACTATCAACCCGTGTAAACAGTCATTCCCCCTCCTGTTGATGTGCTCCCTCCCTTCAAGTACTGGAAGGAACAGATCCACATGTGTAACACCAGTATCACAGAAGCACCAAGGTTGGAAAAGACCTCCAAGATCACCCAACTGTCCACCTTCCACCAGTACTGCCCCACTAAACCACATCCTTTAGGAAAACATCCAAACACTGAGATTAAGGACACCCATCAGGCTGCGCTGTATTAAAGATACACATATACCAATACGACAAACACGAGGCCATCAGTAGAGAACTATGGGACCCACATCACACCACTACATGCACATTCACCAAACACAGGCTCAGTACTGAAGAAGCCACCTAAAATCCAGCCTGCTTTAAGTGAAATAAAGCTTCAACAGTAGCACTTCCTCAACTTTTTAAACCTTCAAACAGTGGCACGCTGTTTTCCTATCGACCCCTGCATAACACAGAGCAGGCAGGGCACTGAGCTAAGGACAGTGCAGTTCTGCTTCCAGGCAGCTCTGAAGGCAAGCACCCTACAACAATTCAACTGGTGCTCTTACCAACTACAACCCTCCTCCAGCCCAAAGCAGGAACCAACATTAAGGTCAGCTGCAAAGAAGAAAAAAAGGCAACGGTGCTGGGCTTTGGGCAATCCTTAAGGCCAAGGCTGTTCACAAGAAGTTCAGTCGTCGTAGGGGTTTGGTCAAGTCCTATCCCTACAGGCTGTGCCTCTGACACCTTGAAAAAAGGTGTGATTATGTCAGACTGTAATTACAAGGACACTGTTGATCTGACGTGATGGTGAGCTTGCTAAAATAAGTGCAGTCATTACAACAGCCAGAAATGTTTAAGGTGTTCAGCGTAGCAAGAAATAAGCAGCCAGCTCTGTGCTGTTCTGTTGTGTCAGTGATCTAACCATACCTTAATAGTCCTGGGGTAAAAAAATAAACAATACAGGCATCCACTCAACCAGCACAGCCACACGAGATCTTTAACAATGAAGTCTATGGAAACACTGTCAGTAAAAAATAAGACTGCTTTGCAGGCTGTTTTCCCAGAACTTTAGCAATTCAAGTACAGGCTAACCCAAACCACATTGTTAATAGTTTTAAAGAGGCTGGAAGTTTACAGAAACCATCCTTAAACACTGCACAAAGATCAGTAACAAAAGTGATGAGTTACTAATGTTAGTTTACTAGCGTGTCTCTAAGAAACTAGTGAAGGATTTAATAAACACAATTATATAACACATTAGAAGAATCATAAAGGCTGTCAAGCCATAATTCTTTGAGATACTCAAGTGAGTGATGACTATCAAGAAATCACCTATTTAGAAACCCTGCTAGGAGTCTATCAGTGACTGCAAAAATGGAATAAACTGAACTCTGTACTTGCCTAAAAATACATCCAATAACAGCAGCTTACTCAATGTAATTCTTGATTATGACAGGCATGTAGAGCCTTTTCAGGCTGGAGGGGCTCTGAGCAGCAGGTGGAGCTGTGGGGGTCCCTGTTCACTGCTGGGAGTTGGAGTGGATGGCCTTTAAAGGTCCTCTCCAACTCAAACAATTCTGTGACTCAAAGATTCTATGATAGCACACAGTGTAAAATCAAGAAGTATACTCATCTGCTAGAAAACACTAGACCCTTCCCCTTAAGTGCTATCTTAGCACTGAGGTCATCCAAAGTCAGCAATTCTTTGAGCAGCCAATGACCAGGAACTTCTTCTGGAACAGATATATTCTGAAACCACCACTACATCCTCTTTCCTTCAACTACAATTACAGATCTAACCCGAGTGGGGTGTGGGCAGCAGAGGCCACATGCATCCACCTACAGCACAACCCACAGACAGACCCAGGTCCTCAGTTCTGCACTGATTCTCAAGCAGATATTGCAGCATTGCAGGGCATAGGTGAATTTCTCATGAAGCTGTTCTTACAACAGCTTTGAGTTTAACATAAATAAATAGATATCTTCTCTTTAAGATCTCTTAAAGAGATCTCAATCTCTTCTTTTAGACCTGATCACAACTGCAAGTCCTTGAACAACTTCACCAACCTTACCAGTGCTATCAGTAGATGAAATTATTTGAGGTCCTGTACATTGCCTCACTGATACTGGTTCATATTTACAATGGAGCAGCCTCAGCACACAACCTGATCCTACCAGTTGGCATCTGTGTACATACAGTTACCCCGACAGACTTGTTCCTCACAGCATGAGCATGCAGTGCATCACAACAGCTGCAGAGCCAACCCACTGTTTAGGTGCTGAGACACTTAGCTGTGTCATCCTGAACACTCACCTTCCTCTCCTACTCAAGAAGTAGGTGACCGAGATGACAACGTCACCCAACATCACTCCCAGAAAGCTGCAGGAAAGGAGCACAAGTTTTTGTGTCACAAAAACTGCTTCCCTGTGCACAGAGCTGTCTGGATGCTATCTGGTTCACCACTTGCTGTGCCTTGAAAGCATCAGTTGCTCCGACAGCACCCTGCAGAGTCACAGTGCAATGTGGATGCACCCACAGGATGGCAAACCCTCAAATACCATAATGGCCCTCACCACAACTACATCTCCACACAACTGAAGGGAGTTTCTCTCTAGGCAAGACCTGCTGCAGTTCGATGAGCTTATGACAAGACATCAACGGTGGCCTCCAAGCTGTGAAATACCTCAGTCCAACTTTCTATTAAGTTTAACTTAGACATAGATGTTCAGTTCTTGAGAAGTTTTATCACTAGAGCTCCACGCCACATCCACAAACATCCCCATGTACAAGGGGAAAGTGGGATGTAAAATTATACCCTTCCCATAGTGGTCTGACAGCACAACACCACAAACTCACACCCTACTAAAATAGCTGTGTGACAGCCCAACAACTGCATGATTCCCCCAGATCTCCAGAGAACAATCATGGCAATCAGAACTGTCCAAAACTGATGACAGCAATGGATAAGTTTATTCTGGGTGACCAAAGAAATACACATGTTGGTCGTCCTGACAATATCTGCCTTACATCCACCAGATACTCTTTCCGATGCTTGCTTGTAATAAATGGCATTGACCTGAAACAAGGCAGAAGTAACACACATCACAGAGATTTCCATGTAAACGCATGGTCACAAATCTCAAAGCACATATGACTTGGGAGATAAACAGCAGTGCCTGTGAGCTGCACCCTGAAGTTTGCAAAGCCAGAACCTAACAAACCTTTCCAGCAGAGTGGTAAATTATAAGCACCCTCAGTAAGTCTGCAGACAGCATCAAGTTGGGGGAAGCGTTGACTTCCTTGAGGGTAGGAAGGTGTTAAAGAGAGACCTGGGTGGGCTGGTGGCTGGGCTGAGTTTGACAGGATGAGCTTCAACAAGACTGAGTGCTGCACTTTGGCCACAACAGCCCCATGCAGTGCTGCAGGCTTGGGGCACACTGGTGGAAAGCTGTGCAGAGAGGAAGGACCTGGGGGAGTTGGTGGCACTCAGTTGAATGTGAGCCAGCAGCGTGCCCAGGCAGACAAGGAGCCCTGCGGCAACCTGCTGTGTGGCCAGCAGGAGCAGGAGGTGACTGTCCCTCTGTGCTGGCACTAATGGACCCACAGTGCTGTGCTCAGTGCTGTGCCCCTCACTGTGAGAAGGAAATGGAGCGTGTGCTGAGAAGGGAGTGGAGCTCTGAGGGGCCTGGAAGACAGCTGAGAGTGGCTGAGGGAATGGGACGGGTCCTTCTGGAGGAGCTCAGGGGAGCCCACAACACTCTCTACAACTGCCTGGAAGGAGGTTGTGGTGAGGTGGGGGTTGGCTTCTGCTCCTGGGTAACAGCAGTAGGATGGGATGGGATTGCCTCAAGTGATGCCAGGGGAGGGTCAGGTTGAGCATCGGGAAGATCTTCTCAGAAACAGCAGTGATACGCTGGCACAGGCTGCCCAGGGAGTGGTGAAGTCACCATTCCCAGAGGTGCTCCAGAACCATGGGGTTGTGGCACTGAGGGACACGTTCAGTGGCAATACTGGAGGTAGGTGGACAGTCAGACTGGATGATCTCAGAGGTCTTTTCCAACCTTACTTATTCTATGGTTTCCCCAAAAGAACAGTGTGGCAAAATACACAGCCTACAGATATAGAATAACCACAGGGGGACCAATGGCACATATCAGACACCACTGAGGCTGTTGGCCACAGTCAGCAGCTGGTGCTGCCCTCGTTCATTCAGAAAAGGAAGGCTGGGTGGCCACACCACAGAGGGATGGGAACACTGGCTGACAGGCTGGGATTTAAGAACAGAACTCTGGCAGATCGAACAGGAAAAGCTCTCAAAACCCAACAACAACAGATGATTCAACCGCGCAGCTCTCACTAACCGATGCAGCTCAGGAAGCGATAACTCATTAACCGCAGAGATCGCTATTTCACAAATAAGTAATTCCCACCGCTAACACTTCACCGAGCGCAACAAGTCAACGGCTTAAGTCAGAAATCGCTGATCACCGCCGAACGGGCATTAAACGACCACACAGACGAGAGCACCGGCACGCAGCACACCCGCGGCCCGGTAGCTCTCCCGCACGGCCCCGTTCCCACCGCGATGAGCGCACACCGACCCCCACCCCCACCCCGAGGCCCCGCGCGGCCCAAAGGCGCTGCGCACAGCGTCACCGCAACGACGGCCGCGGTCCGGCGGCAGCACCGCCCTCACAGCGCACCGCCACACCGCGGGGACGAGCGGGGATCCCTCCGCTCGCGCTCCTCCGCACCCCCGCTAACGAACTCCCTCAACGGCCCCGCCGCGCTGGGAGGGCCCGCGGCGCGGCCCGTACCTGGCAGAAGCCGCGGCAGTAGGCCCGGGACGACGCCTCCGAGACCTCCTGCTCGCACAGCTCCGTCTGCAGCTGCCACAGCCGGGCCCGGAGCGCCGCCACCAGCCGCGCCATCTCGGCCCGCGGAGCCGCCTCGGCCTCTGCGTCCGCCATCTGCGCTCGGCCCCGCCGCGCGTAGGCACGGGTCACGTGACGGCGCCGCCGACCTCAGCGGCCCGGGACGGCGGCACGTGATGCGCACGTGATGCGACGCACGGCGCGTTGGCCGCGTGACCGGAAATCGCGGTGGGGTGCGGAAGGAGCTCTTCCGGGGCCGTCCGGAAGCGCGGCGCTGAGGAAGGAGGTCGGTGCGGATGTGTGGGGGTTTCGGGCCGTAACAGCACCGCGGCTCCAACGCCGGAGCTGTCGCTTCTCGTGAGGTATTTCTCTGCGTTTGCGTGAGGATATGCGTGGAAATAAAAGGCAGAGGAGGTTCCCGATAGGGTCCGCTCGGGTAATGGCAGCGCGTAAATGCTGTTGGGGATTTGGGAGGTGGGCTCTGGGGGCAGGATTCCTTTCCCCCCTCCCTAGGAAGCAGTGTGCGGCTTTCAGCTCCCAGCAGCCCCCTGGGAGGATCCTGGGACGGAGCTAGGGAGCAGAGTCACGAGGCAGGCAAGGAAAGTGCGGTTGGGCGGTCGTGGGGGCAGAGAGATTGTGCAGAGCTATAGGGCTGGGGTTGGGGCAGCAGCAGGAAAGTGAGCAGCGCTGTGGCCATGGATCTAGATCCAGCTCCGAGGGTCCCAGATCTGTGGGTCAGAATATGGAGCCGGGGGGAGGCGAGGGTTGTGTAATATCGCCCTCTCCGGGCAGGTTATGGGAAATGGGAGTGGTTGAACGCGCTCTTTATCCCCCTTCCCACAGGTGGGTCCATGGGGCCTCATTAACCTCATTAAGTCTGAAAGTGTGATGCTAATGAGCCCCCCTAGTAACAGTACCCCAGAAGTCCTCCCCCACCCCGTAGTACCCCATTATCCCCTCTCAACCCACATGGAAGTTCACAGTATTGGGGGAGGGCACAACTTTATTGGGGGAGTTCAGGTTGGGGGGAGGGTCCCATTGAGGTCCTATAGGACTCCAATGGGGAGGGCTTCTGGGGGGAGCCCCACTATGTGGGGGAGTCACAGGGGGGTGAAGCGCAGGACTCCCCCCAGGTGCCGCCGTAACCAGGGCTGAATGCGGAAGAGGCTGATGGCAAAATCCCGGGGGTGGTGGCCAGGAGGGGCTGGGGAACGGAGCAGCCCCCCCTCGGCATCACGACCCCCCCTGTGGCATGGATTGAAGGTGCCCCAGCTGAGGACCCCCACCTGCAGGGAAGGGGAGTTTGGGGATCCCCAAATGAATGGGGGGGGTCAGGGTGAGGGGTGACTCCTCATCACCCTGTAGTGCTCACCTGGAGGAAGCGGTGGCGGCGCTCCACAAAAAGGGAACCCCCAGATTCACCTGGGAATGTTTGGGGTCATTCTGGTGACATGGGGACAATATGGGGGCATGGGAATGTGGAAACACGTGAGGACAGAGATATTTGGGCCCCCCCACACACGCACCTTTGCAGGCTGCATCCTCACGCTCACCGCCGCTCTCCTGCCCGCTGCACAGGAAGCGCTCTGTCACCACATCCCTCACAGAGGCATTGGCGTGGGGCAACCCAGGCTGCACTGCTCCCCCCAGGCAGGAGGCACGCTGTGGGGCAGAGCTATGCTATGGGGCAGGGTCCTGCTGTGGAGCAGAGCCTTACTGGGACTCTTTTCGGTTGTGAGGGGTGTGTGGGGCTGTGGGTCCCACTACGGGGCAGGGGTGTGCCTTGGGGCAGTCCCATACCTCCTGTTGCTCCTTGATCCTGACACTCAACCTCTTGTCCTCCAGTGACACGAACTCAGCAGGGATATGCGTGTGGCCCAACAGCTCCACCTCTGGGGGACATTTGGGGATACAAGGATAATAGGGGGATGTATAGGGACAGTGACACAAGGATAGGGGATGTTGTAACACTTGGAGATAGGAGGACAAAATGGGAACATTTGGGGACAATGTGGAGATGGGGATGTGGGGAGAACGTAGGGAGATGCACACACAATTTGAGGGGGACACAGACAGATGAGACACTGTGACATTTGGGAATATGAGAACAATGTGGGGATGGAGATATGGGGACACGTGGAGGTGGGAATGATGTTGGGTGCCCGTACCTTGCTTCTGGCATGTGCTCCCTGGTGCCATTCTCATTGCTCTGTTTGCATCCTCAGTGCAGGGTATGCAGATGCGCCTTTTTGGGGGGGAATCAGATTTCTTAGGGGGGGTGGGGGATCAGGACCCCCTCAATATCATGCTGCCCTTCCACACCCAACTGTCCCACTCACCTGGGGAGCCCCTTGTCCCCCACCTCCTCTGCCAGCTCCACCAGGGCCACATCATAGTCGTAGAATTCAGGGATCCCCCATGCTGCCCTCCCCCGGATGTCAAAGTCTTCATGGATGTTCCACCCACGGATGGAAACCTCCTGACCCCCTGCTGCAGACACCCCCCCCCCAAAAAGAAATGGGGATCAGAGGGAGTATCAATGGGGAGGAGAGGTCCTGGATTTTGGGGTCCCAGTGGAGTGGGGGGTCCTGTAGGTGTTGGGGTCCTTGTGGTGGTGGGGCTCTGGGATCAGGATGAGGGAGTCCCCACTTTTGGGGCCGTACCCAGCTCGGCGCTCCAGGTGTGGGGGCTCTCACCCCCCAGGAAGCAGTGTGCAGCTGTCAGCACCCAGCGGCCCCCCAGTAGGGTTCCTGCACAACGCTGCTGCACTCCAGTCTGGGGAAGTACCAGAGGAGGTTGTGCAAGAACATGGGGTCCCCAGTGGAATCCCCCATCCCCAGAGGATCCTCCCATCCTCAATGGATTCCCTCAACCCCAATGATTCCCCTGACTGCCCCCCAACCCCTAATGAATCCCAACAACCCACAGTGGATCCTCACTAACCCCAGTGGTCCCCAACAGATTCCCTCCCTCCTCACTGGATCTGTCAGTCCCCAGTGGTTCCCCCCTCCATCCTCAGTGTGCCCCAATGAATATTCCTTTGATCCCAAACATTCCCCAAAGGATCCCTCATCCAAGATGGTCCCCAAAAGGTTCCCCTCCATCCTCAATCACCCCCAGTAGATCCTCTCTGTCCCCCACAGATCCTCCCCAGTGCCCACCCTCAGTATGACATGCCACGGTGGCCGGGCAGCACCAGCAGGGACAATGACACCACAGAGGTCCCCGAGGGCGGTGGCAGCCAACGCTCCCTCCAGTGCCTGACGTAGTGCTGATGCATCTGCCAGCTTGAAGGCATGGCGCTCATCCCGGCGGTGCGAGGCCACAGCCTCCAGCTCAGCCATGTCCACCTCCAGGGCCCCCACTCCAAAAGCATAGATGTCTGGGGGCAAGGGGTCAGGGGTGAGAAAGGGGTGGGGAGCACCTGGAGTGGGGTCTGGAGAACCTGAACTGGGACTGAGGGCGCTGAAGGTATCAGAAGTGGGGTCTGGATGACTCAAATGAACACTGGGGTACCAAAAATGGGGTTGGAGGCACTTAGAACAGGGCTTAGGGCATCTAGAACAGGGTTCAAGGCACCACAACGGGTGCTTAGGGCCCCTAGAATAGGGTTTGGGCCATCTGCCACAGGGTGTGATCGTGGGGACAGGGTTGGTGGCACAGAATCAGAGTTTGGTGACCCAGGATGGGGCACTGGCCCTGTGGACAGGAGGAAATCAGGGTACTGACCCCACCACTGGCGCAACAGCAAATAGTGGTCAAGGCAAAGGGACACTTGGTGGGGGGGGGGGGGGGGGCAGAATGTGGAGGAGTGGCCTCCAGGTGCCCAAAGCCCAACTGAGGTCCCCAAAACCAATGAGGACACCTCAACCCTATTCCTCAGCTCTCCAGTGCCACTCCTGAGGTCCCCAAACCCAACCTTGATGTCGCTACACCCTTATAAGTGTCCCCACTGCTGTCCCCATGGCCCTGCTAGTGTTCCCAGTCCACCACTGAGGTCCCCAAAGCCAACCTCAGTGTCACCATTTCCCTGCTGGTGTCACCACACACCCACCCAGGTACTCCTCGCGGTCCTCTTTGATCTCCAGCACATCCTCAATCTTGGCCACCGCGTCCCGGGGGTGTCCCCCAACGTTGAACCTTCCTATGGGGCAGCGTGATGGGGTTCAGCCCGGCCCCACAGCATTCCCCCAAGCACAGTCTTCCCATTGTCCCCACCATCTGTCAGTAGGATGACGACGTGCCGCGTGTCCTTCCACACGTCAGGTCGGCCGTCACGCGTTGACCGCTCCTTTTGGAAGAGGACCATGTGGTAGACCTCCAGCAGTGCCCCATGCATGTTGGTCCCTGTCGCGTTCCCGTGCTCTAAGGGGACAGCACCGTGTGACTGTGTCCCCAGTGCATTCCCAACTTTGGGGTTGCCCACTCTGGGGATGTACCACCAAACTTCATGGCTTCCAAGCGTGCAATGACTTCGTCAGCATCGGAAGCGTCCTCTTCGGTGGTGGAGATGATGACACGCGTGTTGGTGGCAAAGGAGACGATGGCAAACCTGAGGGGCACCTCGAAGCTGCTGAGCTGTGGGGAGTCAGGGGACGGGGACAGTTCGGGGGACCCATTCCAGACCCCCAGCCTCTGGGACCCCCCTCCTCCCCTTGGTCCCATTCCATCTCCTCATTGTCTCAGCTTATCCCATTGTGGTTCTACCTCATCTCCCCATGGTCTCAACCTCACCCCATGGTCTCACCCTATCTCCTCATCTCTCCACGGTCCCCCTAAGGTCCTATGTCTTCCACCCATGGTCCCAGCTCATCTCACCATGCTCTCAACCCATCTCTTCATCTCTCCATGATCCCCCTGTGGTCCCACCCCATCTCCCTACGGTCCCACCCTGCTGTCCCCTCGCACCCTGTCAACGATGGCCACCGCACTCTGCCGGAAGAGCTCAAAGTTGTCCTGTTGAACACTGCCAGAGGCGTCCAGCAGCAGGTAGACATGGAGGGACCCATTGCGGCTCAGTACAATGCGGCGCCCCAGGGACGTCTCTGTCACCACAATGTGACCATGATATCACTGCGATGATGTCACCGTGGTATCACCACAGGGTCCCCCAGCTCACCATCGTCAGTGTGGGCACCTGCCAGCTCCAGGATGGAGGCAAAGGAAGAGCCGAGGCCGCCACTGATGTCCTCTGGGAGGTCGTAGGAGTAGGGGTCTGTAGGGAATGTGGGAACATCACGGGGATGTGGGGGTTGGGGGACGTGGGAAATTGTGATATATGGGGAAGCTGGGGCAATATGGGGACATTTGGGGACGTATGGGAAGCTGGGGACATAGGAAAAAGGAAACAATACGAGAGTATTTAGAGACGTGGGGATGTAGCACGTGGTGATACAGAACATAGGGACGTGGGAATTTTGGGGAACATGGAGACAATATGGGGACATATATATATGGGACATTATGGGGACAGGGTGACACTCACGGCGGCAGGTTGGCTCAGGCCCGGACCATCTCCCAGTCTCCATGCAGTGGCGCCGGGGGGGTCCCAGTAGCTGCAGCCCTGCCCCACAGTGCACCCCCACCTCGGCCCCATGGTGCCGTCCCCCACCTGTTGTCACTCCTCCTGCTGGTGCCGCAGGGGGGGGACAGTCGCCTTCTGGGGGGAGAATCAGTGGAGGGTACAGAGCACTTGGCCCCCCTCCCAGGGACACACACACCTCATAGGGATCCCCCCGTCTAACTTCTGTCTGCCACACAAGCCCCAGGACCATATAGACCCCGACCCACTCCAAGGACCCCATAACCCCACAGGGCCCTCTCCAGCTACTGTCCCCTTCTCAGCCATACAGGGACCCCTGAGTCACTCCCAGCAACCCACCAATCAGCCCCATAAGTACCCTCCAACCCCAGTTGTCCCCCTCATCTGCCTGAATGATTCTGGGGACTCCCTGAGGAATTCTGAGGTCTCTAAGAGGGACTTGACCCAAAACCCACCCTTCCAGGGCATTTTGAAGTGTGTATGAGGGATTCCGGGGTCGTTATAAGGGTTTGGCCCACACTCCAACCTCCTCTCTGGGAAGGATTTTGGGGGCCTTATTAAAGTTTTTAGGGCTTTTGAGGTATTTGCACCACCCCACTGATATATTTCACCCTCTCTTCAGAAAGATTTTAGGATCTCTATGGGAGATTTTGCCACCCCTAGAAGGATTTGGGGGCCTTTATGAGAGATTTTGTCCCCCCACTGGAAAGATTTGTGAAGTATCTATGGAGAATTGTGTCCCTCTCCAGAAGTATTTTGGGGTATCTATAGGGATTTGAGCCCCTCATAAAGGATTTTGGGGTGCTTAAGAGGGATTTAAAAGATTTTTTGGCGGATCTGGGGGCTTTGAAGATTTCTGGGGTCTCTTAGGAGGGATTTTGAGGTCTCCAAGAGGTATTTTGTCCCCCTCCCCCAAGTATTTTGAGGCTTTCCAGGGGTCTTTGGGGCTTTTTGGAGGGATTTCGGGCCCTTTATATGGGTTTTAAGGCTTCTCCTACTCACCGCCGTCGTCGCATACGGGGAGGGGATCGCTCCAGACACCCCCGGGTCTGCAGCGCAGCTCCGCGGTCCCCCGCAGCACGAAGCCATCGTCGCACTCGAAGCGGAGGACGCTGCCGGAGGGGTACGCGGGGAAGCGCGGCCCCATGGTGCCGTGCGGGAAAGAGAGCGGCGCGGGGCAGCGGAGCGCTGCGGGGAATGGGGGGCGGCAATGAGCTCCCCCCCCCCAAAAAAAAAAATATAACGTTCCCGGGATTCTGTTTCCCTCCGGACCCGATTTCCGGCGGACCCGTTTGGGAGTGCCCCATTAAAGGGGAACCCCAAGCGCAGAGAACTCATGTCTTCATCATTGTTTCCTACCCGGCCCCTATGTGGAGCTGCACCCACTTCTTCCCTAGCCCGGAATTCGTCCTCCACTTCCGACCCTGACCGGAAGTTGGCGTCCCGCGACCTATTTCGCACCTCGGCACCGGGCGGGCTCCAGGTGACCCCTCGGGGAACCGCAGCGCTGCCGGGTTCGGCCCGGGGGGTGCGGGTAAGAGCCGGGGGGGCACTGCGGGGCGCAGCGCGGGGAGGCGGAGGAGGGCGTCACGGCGAGCACCGCGAGGAGCAGCAGCACCCGCAGAGCCATAGCCGGGAACTGAGGGCCCCGGCGGAAAGACGCGGGGATAACGGGGCCGGGGGCAAAGGGGGGGGCCGGCCTTTGCCCTCCCCCGGAGGCGGCTCTGCGCCGTGGGTCCGCCCCTGGGCACCGATGGAGGTGGGCGTTGCGGTGCGGGATGATGTCGTCAACGAGGGGGGATGCCTCCTGTTCTTAATGGCGATGCCGCGATCTCGAGGTGATAACGGAACGCCAAGGGGGCGAGGATGAGGAGGAGACGTGGGGGATGGTGTGATGATGTCACGACGGTTTCTTTCCACAGACTGAGGCCCACGTGACGACAACAGGGAAACCTTCAGTGGAGAAGGACCACATGGTGTAAAACTGAATATTAGCTACCAGCTAGCACTGCAACAACAAACCCAAGCTGACCAAACAACAAAGCTAGTGAGCATATCCCTTCAATACACAGCAGCACTGTCTGATGCTTATGTGAATTTGGGCAGCATGTGACTGTGTTCTATGGCAGCAGTTAGAACGGAGGCCTCTGTGCGTGTCCAACAGCAGGACATGACTTTCAGTGTGACCCTCTGATATAGCAGTTACTGCAGCTTTGCATGTTTGTTGGAAAAGTAGGTGCCCATTCAAACGAATGCAGGAGGAAAGAAAACCCAAACCCTTGGAACTGTGCTTCGTGTGGTGTTACTATGAGAATGTACCCAGACCACCAATGGGGCAGACTTTGGAGAAAGGTGAAAGGAGAGGTAAAAAGCTTTGAGTTCTTAGTGAGTTCCCTGCTGTTGCTTGAATGCCTGGTTGCTATTTGATGCCCTCTTGATTTGTGTGTTTTTCAAACCAGGCAACATTAATAATTCAGTGAATTTTAGACCAACTAAGAGAAGATTCAGTGCACACAGTGATTGATGCACTCTCCTGAGGGAGTTATTAGGAAATTATTGGGGCTGATGGTTTTTTCCAATGGCTGTTGCTCTGGAAAGGCTGTGGCTGTGCTGGAGTTAGAAAGGGGAAACAACCACTGGTTGCAGACAGAGATGAAAGAAAGAGGTGGTTTGCCCAAAGATTCAGACATCTTTCCAGTGGAAAAAGCATTCAGACAGGTGAAAATCTCTTCTGGAGTAGTATGTAATAGGTACCTCTACAGGCTCATGTATCTGTGAAATAAAGGGAATCACGAATCATTTCCCAGAATAAATATCTTCTCATTTCATGCATTATATTTATTCACTGCTCCTAATTTTATTTTTATACAATACAAAGTTCCCCCTTTTTATAGTGTGATTCCTTTAATGGCATTAAAAGCATCATAGTTGCATATGCAGCTTCAACCTATACAGATAGAGTTTGGGTGGTATAAAACTTTTTTTTTTTTTTCAGAGAGGGATTGTGCCAGTGATTTCTAAAGCTTACTGTAGTCCATGTCATGGTGATTACAGCTATCACAGGACTTCACTTCCCACCACTGAGGTGAGTGACAAATGGTGTTGAAAGTGGGGCATGCATGTCCTGCATCTCAGAACAGCACTGTGGGCTTCCAGCCATCTGTTGGGTGTAATTCTTAAGTCACTGGCCAGCTCCCTTTGGCATCCTCTGCTGCTTGGCATGGACTAGTGGAGGCACAGTGTGCAGCTGAGGGCTAGGAACACAGCAGGGGTTAAGTGAGACTGACAAAGCATAGTCCTAAACCAGCTGGGGGAATTGGAAGTCATCCATTTTTTCTCTCTCTTTCAGGATTTGTTGCAAAATGTGGAAATGAAAGGAGGACAGTCTAGAGGTACCACTGATCACAGATAACCTTTGTATCGTGTGTGTTTGCCTGGTAAGTTTGCATTTCAGATCACATGTGGATAAACACAGCTCGCAGCCCAAACAGGTGGCTGGCCTGTGAGAAAGGGCTCGTGGCAGCTTGGGAGCTCACATACTGGGGGCTCCACTCACTTCTGCACATAGGAAGAAGAGACTCAGTTGTGAGCAACTGCTCTGCAGCTGTAACCTGGTCTCCTTGTTTCCTATAAATGATGCTTTATTGTCTCCTGCTGTCATATACATGGCACTGAGGGGTGGTGCAGGCACACTGCTGGCCAGCTGCCCCTGCTGAGGTGAGTGCCTCTCTATTAAACTGATGGATATCGATTTGCCTCCATGTATGTTCTTTGGGACTGATTTTGGGACTGATAAACCTTAAGCAGAAGCACTGGCCAGGTTTGTGATGACTTAAATTAAGGCTCAGCTCGTTAGCTGGTGCCACCTGCAGCAAGGTGAGGTTGGGATCAACACTGAAAGAGTCACAGCCACTTCTGCTGCCACTTCTCCTTGGGGCAGGCTGCTTTAGTACATTAACTCATTGCTTTCTGTCAACAGTACTTGAGAGAGCTGAAAGCCAAAGGAGAGACAAATATTTTATCAACTTAGCAGGTAGGTGTGTTCTGTGGTGGGTGTCACAGTAACAGCTAAAAACATATTGTAAGGAGCTTAACTGGCAACAGCCCACCACAAAGAAACGGTGTGACTGCTCGAGGCTTTGGCTCCCTTTGTGGAAAATGACCTCCTGGGTTCTGGGGTTCTTTGGGAGAACCCAGCTTGGAGGTTCACTTTGTGGCGAAGCCTGTTTTGGTCTTAGTAAACGAAGATACATTTTTCCTAATGTAAAGGAGGAGAGCAGTTGCAAAACTGTCAGGGGTGTGTGCATACATATTTATCAACAAAAAAGAGGAGAATATGAGCTGAGTAATCACAGAAAAATTAACAGCACTGATCCAAAAAGCTGTTCCTTGATTCCTTCTATTTTTTATGCAGTTACCTTAAGTTATCTGCATTTCAGCTAACATTTGAGGAGTGCAATGCGAACCTGAAGAGCTATTTCTTTGCTTTTGGAACAGCTAAAAAGGTGCTTCAGCATGAAGGAATATTTCTTGTCCTTCTGCTACGCTCTGCTCATGTGCTGTAATACAGAACTTCCTTAAAGCAGTGATGGAGTGCACATGGTACATCTAGCTGAAGAGTTGGATCGTCTCTGCCATGGTGCTGGCAGCTGTGTGCTCAGGTCAGAGCCAGAAGTCTGGCTGCCTCTTCCTCAGCAGTAGACTGGTACCCATGGGGTTGGTTGTCCCCCAACATCTTGCTTTTCTGGGGTTGTGTGTTGGAAGGGACCTCCAGAGATCTTCAGGTCCAACCCCCTGCGTAACATCATCTCCCCAGCCCAGGTTGCACAGCTGTGTCCCCGTGGGTCCTGAATGTCTCCCGAGAAGGAGGTCCACCACCTCTGTGTGCAGCTCCAGTGCTGCATCACTGCACTGTGAAGAAGTTCCCACAGCATTTGTGCAGAGCTTCCTATGCTTCAGTTTGTGGACGTTTCCCTTCGATCCTATTGCCACAAGTAAAAAATTTCCTCCTAAAATCAATGACTCCAAATTCTCTGCTTAATGTTTTCCTTTTAACTCCCAGCATTTTGAAGTCTTCCAACTGAGAAATGAACGTGTTAGCGAAAAGAAGTCAGGGCTTTAGGCTTCGAGTAGTGACTGCTACTGATTCCTTCTCATTTTGAGAAACATTTTGATATAAAATGCTAACAGCTTGTTCTAATTAAGCACTGAAAGCGAGACACTACCTTTCTATCCCTTGATCTTCATATAGCTAAAATACTTGCGTGCTTTTGAAGTGCTTTGAATACTAAGAGCCCGCACTGAAAACGTGAGCAGCAACCTTATTTCATGCACGGATCCCAGGAGGAAGCTCGAGGGGGGGTGGGGGGAAGGGGGATTGCGCACTCACACGAGGCCGGGCCGAGCCGGCGCGCTCCCGCTCCCCGCGCGGGCACGCCCCCTGTCCCGCAGTCCCGGCGCGGCCGGCAGGGGGCGCTGCGGGGGCGGGGCGGGGCGGGGCCGGGCGCTGCGGGCTGCGGGCGGCGCCATGAAGGACTGCGAGTACCGGCAGATCCCGCCCGGTGCCGCCGCTCCGGGCCCCGCCGCTTCCCCGCCGCCCCCCGCACCGGAGCGTCCCGGCGAGACCCCGCGGCCCCGTCGGAAATGGGAGGTGTTCCCGGGCCGCAACCGCTTCTACTGCGGCGGCCGCCTGATGCTGGCGGGGCACAGCGGCGTCTTCGCTCTCACGCTCGGCCTCATCCTGGCCACCAGCGGGCTCTTCTTCGCCTTCGAGTGAGTCCGCGCGGTGCCCGGTGCTGTCCCGTCGGGTCCCGGTGCCGCGGGGCGGTGCAGCGCTGCGCGACGTCCCTCGGCTGGTGGGACCCGGAGGAGGAGGGAGTGCCGCCGGGAGAGGAGCGGGGCGGTGCGGATGCTCGGGGGATGCTCGGTGCCGGACAGCCGAGCTCGGAGCGGAGCCGTCCCGAAGCGCCGTGCGGAGGGGCCGGGGCCGCAGCTGCTGTCCGGGCATCGTCCTTGTGCTGTGCGGAGCTCCCTTCCCTCTCTGCTTCGGACGGAGCTCACGCCCGGTTTGATCCCTGCTTAACCCGGGCTGTGCAGGGCTGGGGTCGGGCACGGTGACCGCCGTGGGTCCCTCCCAAGTGGGGGTACCCCGATTCTGCCGTTGGGGTTGCGCAGAGGATCTCCTGGTGCTGCCTTAGTGCTGGAGCACTGTCTGCCCCACGCAGCCTCGGTGCTGCAGGATCTGTGCTGCAGGACGTGCTCTGTGCTGGCTCCCGCTGTGTCAGAGGTCTCTACGAAAAGCAGCAGTGCTTCAGCCCACCCCCCTGGGGTAATTCGTAGTGTGCTGTGTAATAAATGATAGCTGGTTCTGAAGGGATGGTTGCTAACAATGCATGCGTATGGGTTTTATCTTTTCACAGCTGCCCCTTCCTTGCCCGGCACCTGACCCTGGCCATCCCCATCATCGCAGCTGTCCTCTTCTTCTTTGTCATCAGCTGCCTCCTCCAGACGAGCTGCAGAGACCCTGGGATCCTGCCCAGAGCCACCCCCAGCGAGGCTGCGGACCTGGAGAAGCGCATCGGTGAGGCAGCTGGGCTCTGTGGAAGCAGAGGTTTCCTTCCTCATCCCATTCCTTTCCCAGGCAAAGCCCTGTACCTGTAACTGGTCCTCAGGACAGCAGCAGATCGAGCTGCAGCTCTGTACAGAGCTGAGGTGAAGGAGAGCTCAGCATCCCGTACTGCAGCTGGGGGTGCACAAAGTCCCCATTCAGAGTCACACTGCCACGCTTGTGGAGGCAGACAGGCAGAGTGTTCATCATCTGCTGTAGTTTAGATCTGTGGCCGGGATTTCTGGGGTTCTGATTTCCTGCTGAGGATACAGGCATCAGTTTATGTTCCCTCTCTTGGATGAGCCAGTTCTTTGCTACCTGAGTTCCTCCCCTCTGCCTTTCTATGACGTGGCTGTAGTGCAGGGACAGAAATCTGATGAGGATTAACCAAGCAGCATTTAGAAAGCTGCCTAAAGAAGAGGCATGCTTGGAAGATAAAAAGCTTCCCAAGATGATGTGCTTATCCCCACATCATCTGGGATTGGGGGGGGAGAACTGGACAGACAGAATCTCCTGAGTAGGATTCAAGGAATTGTTTCTAAAAACCGAGCGGGAATGAGATCCTCTTTTCTGTTTTCATGGGACAGCTGCAGTTGAACTAAAAAACGTGCTGAAATGGAAATAGTTTCTGCATGGAGGATGGTCCCTCAGCCATTTTATCCCAGTGTGAGTGAGGGTGGTCTGTGCTGATGGATCTCTCACTGCCCTCCCTCCCACTGGTGTTGGGGTTACCCTGGAGCAGGAGTTTTCCTGGGATGGGCACTGACCTCCACTCCTTGCCCCGAGCAGCAGCATGAAGGCAGAGGGGCTGTGAAGCAGATCAGAGAGCAGGATGGACCTGGAGGTGGGGGGGGTGGAATCCAGACTTAGGGTGGAGTAAAGGCACGGTGGATTTGTGACCTGGAAGCACTCATCCAGGAGTGTAGCAGGGAATGACCAATGCTGGGATGCTTGGGAATGCTGATACGAGAGGGAACAGATCCCTTAATCCATGCTCATAACTCCAAGTGGGAGCATCCCTCCTGGAGGCTTTAGTGGTTTTCAGAGCTGCCCATGGTAAACCTCTGCTGAAGCATCCTGCATATAGTGAGGGCTGAGCCCTGTGAGGAGGAAGAGGCTCTGTGATGGGCTCAGCCTGCAGCTCTTTGCTTTTCAGTGTGACAGTGCCGTCATCCACTGTGCTGTGGTGCATCCAGGGTCTGCGTGAGCATCAGTAAGAAGTGCTGTAGCAAAGCTGACATGAGGTGTTTCCCATCTGCCCCACTGAAGGCAGTAATTCTGTGCGTGACTAAAAAACTGGTTTGAAAATCTTCTCAGAGCAGTTATCTGTGCTTCTATTTATAAGTGCTGAAAGCAGTAATCTGGCTGCAGATGCTGCCTGCTGCACCAGCTGTTGCTAGTAATATAATCCATTTATTTTCCTCTTACCTTGCTCTGTTACAACTCTTTTTTTCAAAGCCTTCCCCGGGGTGGGAAAGGTGCTGAAAAGAGTGGCTGAGACAAATGAATAACCCAGAATTGCAGACGTGGCACAGAGGTTTTCCAGCTCCCACTTTTGCTGAGCAGATACCAGTTTCTATCTGCCAGCTCCACGTGCAGAATACACAGGTGAATCACGCAGCATCTCTACAGATCCTCAGTTTCATCCATGAGGATAAGGAACCCTCCTGTGCTACTGATGTCCTCGTGTCAACGAAATGTGCCTGGAGCACCTGAGACATGCACGCTGTGATGGGGATGTGCCTCCTTGTGGCACATTGGGATGACACAGAGCCTCAGCCAGGTCCTGGCGTGGTGGGGTGTCACCTGCACTGCTCTGACTGTTCCCCCCCTCCCCTGCAGATGCCATGGGGACCTCCACATACCGCCTGCCAGCCCGCACCATGGAAGTGGTCATCAACAAGTACGTGGTGAAGCTCAAGTACTGCTACACCTGCAAAATGTTCCGTCCCCCGCGGACCTCTCACTGCAGCGTCTGTGACAACTGTGTTGGTGAGTCCTGAAAGCAGCAGTGCTTGTCCCGTGGGGGCGTGGGGGGTGGCTTGTGTTCCTGAGCAGTCTGCTTTTGCTGTTCAAAAAGGGTTAGGTAGTGAGATAGTGAGAGGTCTGTCCTCTTCCCATTTAGAGAGAAGTGGTTCGGGTTGAGGGCGCGGTGCTCTGTGTCTCCTTCCCTTGCTTTGGAGGGGAATGTCCAGTGATGTGTGGTGAAGGGCACCAAGCATAAGGTTTGCAGTGTGCTCCAGGCTGTCTCTGGCCTTTGGGTGGTGCAGACACCACTGCAGGTTCTGCTGTAGCTCATCTAGGCACTTACCCTGTGCCCTTTAGCCCTGGTGGGGAAGGAGGGAAGGAAGACAATAAAAGCCCCTGCGGGCTCCACTGAGCCAGGCCCCATGCAAGGGGCAGTGTGAGCAGGCAGGGGGGTGGCATGGGGCTTGGTGGTACAAGCAGAGCCTTTGCTCCTTGAGTGACACTCCAGGTTGTCCCCCATGCTGCCCTGGAGCTGTGCATTGTGCTGTGCATGGAGCAGCAGGACCTTGGGAGCTGCTGAGTGCTTCATGTCTGGGGATAGCTGTGGGTGGCCAGGGCTCCTCCTTGTGCTGGGTCTGCTGCCTGGAAAGCAGCCTCGGGCAGGGCAGCGTTTGGAGAGGAGCAGTCTGGGAGAGCAGGCATGCACTGAGTCTGCGTCAGTTTTGTCTTGGTGGCCCCCACAGCAGGATTACAGCAGTGCTTCAGTCTGCAGTACAGCCCTTTCATTAGAAGATGGGAGTGTTTCCAGACATACTGCACCTGCCCTGGGTCCCCAGGCGTTTTATGGAGTTGTAGAGCCAAATTTTCATAACTTTGTATGTTATTTTCTGCAAGGGGATCAGACACACAGAGGGAGAGCAGCAGTGCCGTGTGTACACACCCAGTGCTGCTGGGTACTGGAGAAACTGCCACGCTTTGCCTGCTTTCTTTCAGTTTTAGAAGATGTTCCCAGTCACAATGCTCACAGGCCTGTAGGGCTTAGTGATAGGAAAGGTTTGGCTTTAAATGATGTGGAAAAAGGGGCGTATGAGCAGGCTGCAGGGCTTGCTTCAAACTTCCCAGTAACGTGGCTCTGTAGAGAGCTTCTGGGCTCGGCACAGTGGGTGCAAACTCAGTTCTCAGCTGATTGTCAGCGGCTCAGCAGCGAGTGGAGGGCAGCAGCAGCCCTCACTGTGTTCCTCTGTTTCAGAGAGGTTTGATCACCACTGCCCCTGGGTGGGGAACTGCGTGGGGAAGCGTAACTACCGCTACTTCTACGCCTTCATCCTTTCCCTCTCCTTCCTCACGGCCTTCATCTTCGCGTGCGTCGTCACCCACCTCACTCTGCGTAAGTACAGCAGCAGCAGCAGCGTGCCTTGCCCCAGGTGATGAGGAGCTCGGGGCCCTGGGGCAGCACGAGGTTGCCACGTGGGTTTAAACCAGGCTTCCCAGTGTAGGTATCCCAAATAAACAGGGATGCACGTTGCAGGGAAGCCCAGACTCACCCCGCTCCTCTCTGCAGAGATCCCTTAAGAGCTGGTGACAGTTATTCCCTCCTGAGCCCAAGCGTGTGGGCTTTGGGTGCATCTCCTCAAGAGGTGACTTCTCTGTCAGCTCTGAATCTCCCAGACCTGCACTTGCTCGCTGATATCTGCGCACTCACAGCCTGCAGGTGTTTTTGGGCAGCCACACAGATCCCTCTGGCCTGCAGGGGGTGGCTGTGTGCCGGGGAGTGAAGCATTGCCTGGAGGTGTGAGGCTGCTGATGGAGCGTGGCTCCTTGTCCCATTTGCTTTCCAGGCTCTCAGAGAGACGGATTCCTCACCACTCTGAAGTCAACACCTGCAAGATATCCTTTTGGTGCCAACAACTGCTTGGATTACTGAGCACTGGTGCAGCAGCAGTTAACTGTGTAACACGGATGGGAAGTTGGCTTTTTTAGGGGTGCCCTGATGTACTTTCCACAGTTTAATTCAGTCCCCAGGTGCCAGACTGGGGCAGACAGATGTCAGACACTCGCAGACTGACAGCACCACCAGTTTGGTGACATCCCTGCTCCCACTTCCAGTTCATTACCAGGGACTAAGGTTGGGTAGAAAACTCGATTCTCAGCTTGCAAGGTTATATGGGAAGGGGAACACCTGGAGGAAGTTGTGCATTGGTGGATGCCCTCAGAATGGCATGGGGGTGGGGAGGTAGCTGGGGTCCTCTCATGGCCCAGTTGCTGTGATCTATACTGTGAGGACCTCCCCAAAACTTGTGTCTCCTTGCGGGATGACTTTGTTCCTTGACTTCTGTTTCACTGTGCTGGAGCTGGTGATTTGTTTCTTCTCAGTCTGGTCTATTTTGGGCCTCTCAGGTTTTCACACTTACTTAGTTGCCTCAAACCTGACCACGAACGAAGATGTGAGTACCTGAACCCTCATCCTTTCACCCTAAAAGCTGCCAGGGTGCTGCCAGCCCTGGTGCTCTCTCAGCAGTGGTGAGGCTCCCCGGGACCCCCTGGCTGTGGGGCAGGATTTGGGTGAGGCACTCTTACCATAATCCACTGCAAAGGAAACAGCTGTGCTCCCAGTTTGGAGAGCTGAGCAGGAGAGCAACAGCACGCAGCAGCAAGGTGGGAGGACAGCACTGGTGTCAGGCTGAAATGTCAGAAGGGTCACACATGTGGGGTTTTTTTTTTTCCATTCTGTATGTGGCTTTGCTTAAGATGAGGAGTTCTGAGGTTAAAAAAGGAAAGCTGGCCCCTGAGATTTGGGTGCTGGCTTGGGACGTGGGTGATCTTAATTCAGCATCCTGTCTAACCACAAGTTTCCTCCGAGACCCTGGGCAAGTCCCTTTGTCTCTATTAGTTCCTCATGTCTAATAAGCAGAAAAATACACAGATGTCTTCTGAGGAGGTGTACCTTAAAGGCTGGGGTGGTGCAGGCTCAAAGAGCCAAGTGAGTGCCCTGAGAAGGGCAGATTGTATGGAAAAGCAGGATCTGTCTGATCCTCAGAAGGAATCAGAATTCCCCCTTCTGACCAGAAGTACCTGTAATCCTTGCTGCCAGCTTCCAGCACTGCATCCCATCGGGTTTGCATTCCTTTTATTTTTTCCTCCTCCCTTTTCTGTCAGCTGAGAGTGGTTGGTGGGGCTGCACCAGGCTGTCACACCCCAGTCCTGCCAGCACTGAGCCCCCAAAGCACATGGCTCCTCCAGCTGCACTGCCCACGTCCCTGGCACGTGCTGCAAGTGGGGAGGGAAAACAAAAGCAGAAAGAGGAAGTAAGGTGGTAAATGGTTCGCTGCAACCAGGGGCCCGAGGCCGGGTGTAGCATCTGCCCACGTGTGCCTACATTGGATGTGCCCTGAGTTTCAAAATCAGAGTCCATGTGACAGCTGCTCAGGGTGGGGACAGATGAGATTGTTTCCTGCTGTTGCAGAACAGCCTGGGAGTCCCCTTGCTGTTTGTTTAACCTCTGGAGCATGAGGGACTGTTAATCGGAGCGCTGCTCTGCAGAGCTTTCAGCCTAGCAGAAAATGGGGAGGGGGTCAGGGTCAGGCAGTGGCACTGATGGTGCACAGCATGATGAGGGGCACAGCTCTGGAGCCTCTGGCTGCAAGGCTGAGCTGGGGCAGAGGCAGGAGCAGCACACTGCCTTCGTGCTGCCATGCTGCTCATCACATGGAGGGTGGGGGTTTTCAGCAAGCCCAACTTTACACCTCCTGAGCGAGGACTTGAACCAAGCCCACCATCACATCATTGTCTACCATCACCTCTTTCCTACCTTAATCTGCATCATCTCTTTTCCTTTCAGATCAAAGGGTCCTGGTCAAATAAGAGGGGCTCAGAATTTGCCAATCCTTACAGCCATAAAAGTATCCTCACAAACTGCTGTGCAGTGCTGTGTGGACCATTCCACCCCAGGTGAGAGCGTTTTGCCTCCACTGCTCCCAGAGTTCAGACGACCTGAAATGCATGGCAGCATCCCACCAAATTCTCCAGAGCCTGTGTTGGTGTTGGGCCTGAGGCAGGGGACCTGCAAGCAGCTTCCTTCACTGCTCTGTCACCAGAGGGTGCACTGGGACAAAGTCAGGCTGCATGCAGTGCTGCTCTGCCTTCTGTGCTCTGCTCCCTCACTGCATTACCCACTGCTCTTCCATTGTCCTGGGGTGCTGAAATGCCAGCTCTGCCATTCAACAGAGGTAGATGTGGCCTCAGGGAGCTGAGCTGTGTGCTGCAAGGCTGCAGGAGAGCAGCGTTTCACCCCAAGTCTTTCCACGTTCATCTTGTTTTCCTGTTGTTCCCCAAACCTTTCACTGTGGGCCGTGTGCTGGGCAGGGAGCTGTGGGCCATCAGCTCCATCTTCACAACAGAGCTGTCTGCATGTCAGGAGGGCTCTGGTTTTGTGGACAGCATTGTTTTACAGCTCAGGTCAGCTGAGGGTCTGCAGAAACCATTGCTGAAAACTGCTTGACTGAGCAGCTGTGTGTCCTGTCCCCGTGTCCTGCATCCTAACCCCTCTCCCCTTACATCTTCTCCCCTTTTGTTTTCCAGTTTGATAGACAGGAGAGGGTTCATCCAGCCAGATGTGGGGACCCCAGCCAGTCCGAAGAGCGAAATCCCTTCCTTTGGAGCCAAACCTGACACCAGCATGGTAGGAGGCGTGCCGTAGCAGTGCTGGGATGTAGCCCAGTGCCCGCCACGCCTGCACCTAACTCCAGCAGTACCTTCCCTTCTCACCATCTCCCCGGCCACAGGCGGGACAGCCTTGTGATGCAGAGCTGCCAAAGACTCGGTTGAGCCATACGTTGCCTTTATTTTCATTGTTGTTGTTTTGGCTTTTTTTTATTATTATTATTATTTATTTATTATTTTTGTTTCTTCGTTTCACTGTGATGTGGCCTGCCTGGACTTCTGACTGATGCAGGACCCTGGGGCAGGCTGATGCCAGGAAGTGGGGATCCCTCCCGCACCTGGGAAGCAAAACATGTTTGGGGCTGAGGATGGGGTGTGGGGCTGGTGGAGGGATCCTGCTTGGAGCTGTGCTGCTGAGCTTTGTCTGCTGGGTTGGTGCAGGTGGAAGCTCCCTGGTGCCCCCGCTGTCTCCATGAATGCTTCTTGCTCCTCCGTGCTGATGCAGAGGGGTTGTTGTGTGTCTTAGTGGACAGGTATTCAGTTTGGCCCACTGACAGAGCGGCTTCTCTTTTCCAGCAGCTGCTGTGCTTTGCTAAGTTGTGACTGTGCAGCTGTGGGAGCTGGCTGGGTGTCCCAGCTGCCCTGTGTTCTGGCCCCTCACTGGGCAGGCTGGGGAGATCTTGGTGTGTTGGCTCTGGCAGTAAGACAGAGCTTTGCAGCGAGGGCACGAGTTAGGAAGACCCTCATAGTGAGGAAGAAGAAACACATGCACCATCCCGCAGCTGTCCTTGTGAGAAGCTCCAGCTGTGAGATTTGGGACCCCTAACTTGCCAGGGAAGCCTGGCTGTGTCCGACCTGTAGGAAAATGGAAGGCTGCAGGAAAGCGGTGACTTCCCAAGGGCTGTCCCTGCCCCGTGTGGTTACACAGAGGGAGCAGCAGGCAGGTTCTGATCTCTGACAGCCTCACATCATGCTCTTGCTTTGGATTTTGGGCCAGCAGAAAACTCAGGGTGATCCCTGTGTGCCTTGGTGCATCGTTCCCAGCCCATGGAGACGTGGGTGAGCTGGGCTGGACTTGCAGCTCTGCAGGTTGCTGACATGAGCAGTAGAGGAAGAATCACAGGCCTTGTTAGCAATACTTGAATAGTGTTACTAAAAGCTGCTGGATAATTTTGCACAATTTGTAGATTTTTTTCTATGTAATGTTTTTATATTCAACCTAGATAGTGTTGTGCATGTTAGCACCAGGACAGAGGCTCGCAGGGCTTTGTGTCAAGCTGCCTGCTTGGGTTTCCTGGGGGTTGCAAGCACAGGTTTCAGCCCGACCCTGCAGAGTTAGCCAGGGCCATGCTGTATGCAGCAGGTGACTGAGCCAGCCCACGTGGGGGCTGCCACCTTGCCATGGCCACCAGCTCGCCTTCCCCTCTGCAAAGAGCCCAGGGACCCAGGTGAGAGTGTGGCAGCTGCTCCATTTCTGCTGCATCCCAGCAGATGGCCCTCGCTGAGCGCTGTGGGAGCAGTGTGGCTCCGTGCCATCCCATGGGCTGGGTGCTTCAGCCTAGAAGCCTAAAAGCCACCTTGGCATCCAGAGATGCTGTGCCCCTATGGCCCCACAGCTGTCCCAGGGGCTCATCCCTGCCAGCAGGGGCTGAGCAGGAGAGCCTGGGGCCGGGAGAGCGGTGTGTGGGGCATCAGTGGGGCCCGGGCTCCTTCCTGTTCTTATTTAAACCGGTTTCCTTGATTACTCATTGTAATAAAATTATATTTTTTAAAGAGTTAATTGCTTGGATTGTTATTTTATTCCTTTAAGACAAAAGAGGATGTTGATGCTGGATGGGGTGTTAGTCACAGGACTGGCCTGGAAGCCCTTGTCTAGGATTTGGGGGGGGGGGGGAAGGGACACAGAGCCAGTTGAAGCTGGTGGGGTTTGCCCCTCGTGTCTCAGGGCAGGGCTGAGTGTCACCTTGCTGCTGCTGCTCCACGTGGAGCCGAGCACTCTTTGGGCCCTGCACTGCATCCATCGCAGCTCTCACACCCCGTGCCCGTCAGCGCTGCGGTGCATAACTCTGGTGTCTTCCCCAGGAGGATGCCTGCCAGGACTTTGCTGTTTCCTGCACAGCCTGACAGGACGTGCCCTCTCCTCATCTGCTGGCCCTGCGTTCTGGGGGCTGGCTGGTAAGAAAGCGCTTCCTTCCCCTCCCCCAGCCCCCCCCATCTGAATGACCCATCTCATCACTGCATGTCCAGCTCTGCCCCTGGAGCCCTCCATCACCCTCTGGCTGTGGCAGTACCTGCATGCTCTCGCCGCCTTCCTGCAGCCTGGCTGAGCTGCTTCCCCCTGCCCTGTGCTGTGAGCTGGAGCTGGGCTGAGTGTCAGCCCGGCCTGGGGACAGCAGCCTGGCGGCGTTTGCAGTGCGGAGGGAACCCCCGTGCGATGCAGGGATGTGTTTGTGGGGAGCCTGGGCCTGGAGCGCATTGTGGTTCCATCCCTCACCTCCATCCCCCCCCCCCCCCCGTGCCTCAGTTTCTCTGTGTGTCACGTAACAGTGGTGCTTCTGTGTTCTCCTTCTCCTCCTTCCCCACTCCTGGGGCTGTGCAGAGTGCTCAGGGCAGCACGGAGCTCCGCGGGCCGGCAGCCCCTCTGCCCCCCCCCCTTGAAGCACCCCAGGGAAGCCAGGACCCCGCAGCCCCCCAGCAGCGACAGCCATCAGCACCGCCTGTGCCTCCGCTCAGCAGCACTGTGCCTTCCCCCTTCCTGCTGGGAGAGAGAGGGGGAGAGCAGCCGTGTGCAAGCCAAAGCCTTTCCAATCCCCCCACCTGCAGCGGGGGCCGAAAAGCCATACAGCATCCCTCCCGAGTGCAATACTGCGTTCCTCCTGCTGCCCCCCCCCACCGTGGGGAAGGACTATGTACTGAGCCAGGGCTCCGAGCACCCAGCCCTCCCTGGGGTGCCAGCAGCGTGTTGCCCACCACATCCCACCCGACCCTGTAGGGGGGTGTGCAGTCAATGCTTGCCCTCCCTACGAGTTCCCACCCCCCCCCCCCCCCTCCCCGGTTCATCGCTATGGGGCTCTGATGGATGGGCCACCCCCCCCTTCTCCCCCCCCCCGTGTGAAGGGCTTTGAGCTCAGTAGGATTCTGCCTTTTACTTTTGTAATGAAATAAAGATTTTCCCATTTCCTGCCTGGCTGCGTGGTGCTGGGCCCCATCCCGCAGCCGTCGCCGCAGCTGTGTGAGTATGGGGGCACCCATGGGTGCTCTGGGGGCGATGGGTGGCTGTGCTCCCCCCAAGCAGGGCACGGAGCCGGGGCTGTTCCCTTCACCCCCCCCCTCAACTCACACTAAAACCGGTAGAGCAGAATATTTCTGCACCTCATTGCCACCGACATTTGGCAGCGTCTCAGCGCTCCTGGCAGCACCCGAGCCCTCCAGCTCCACGCTGTGCCCCGGGGGGGTCCTGCCCTCATGCACAGCCCCCTTTGGGGTCTCTCCCATGCGGGGTGGATGCCATCATTTTAGGGTGAGATGTGGCAGAAGCTCATTCAACTCAAAACCACCGTCTGTGTAATGCTCACGTGGGCTCCGCTTTGGACCCCACAGCCCCCACCGCGTGGCTCTATGGGGACCAGCAGCTCCCAGCCCCGGGGGGGGGACAGGATGGTGGGGATGGGGCTGCTGGCACGGTGCTGGTGAAGCCCTTGGCCCCATCCCTACGTGCTGCCCGCCCGCCGCACCCTGCCCTGTGCCGGCGTGTGGGAACAGGCCGAGAGTGAAACTGCAGCGCAACGCCGAGCGCAGATCCTAATCGGGGCAGCGCTCCTGGGCAGAAGGAAAATAAAAAGGAGAATGAACCCAATATGTATAAAATAAAATCCCAACTCTTCCAGCGTGGTGCACATTGAATGGCACGCGCCCCGGTGGGATGAGCGGGTCAGGGGGAGAGGTGGGGAGGGTTTAATGGGGCTCTGGTGGGGTTTGTGGGTGCGGAGCTGCCCTGGGGTTGGGGGCACGCAACAGTGGTACAGCATTTTTGGGGGAGGGGTTGGGATTGGGTACTTCCAAATGCCGGAGAGATTCCCGCGGAGCTGGCGGTGTGAGGAGCTGGGAATGCCCCGATCCCCGTCCTGGCCCCGATCCCTGTGGCAGCACTGGGGAAACGTGCTGCTCCTCCTGCCTCGATTTCCCCACCGGTGGGAATAAATACCTGCCCTTCAAGCCCTCGCAATTACCGGCAAGTTAATCATCATATAAAAATGACAGTGATAGGACTTTGGGGGAGGAGACCACTTTTACAACCGGGCCCACCCCCGCGCCGTTTATCCAAGGGGGAGTGGGAAGAGGACACCTGGTGCTGCCGCATTCCTGCTTCACCCCAAAATGACGACCCCACTGCTCCCAGCTCAGAGCACTCCTGGCAGATGGGGAAGGGTCCCTCATTGGTCTGGGGTCTCCATTGATTCCAAGTCTCTCATTTATTTGGGCTCTCCCATTGATCTGGGGTCCCCCATTGATTCAGGGACCCCCACCTATCTGGGGACCAAATTGACTCCAAGACTCCCATTTATTTGGGGTTTCCCATTGACCTGGGGACCCCGCTGATTCCAGGTCTCCCATGGGTCTTGCTATCCCACTGATCTAGGCTCTCCCATTGGTTCAGGGTCCCCCATTGATCTGGGGTCTCCATTGATTCCAGCTCTCCCATGGGTTGGGGTATCCCATTGATCCGGGGTCCCACATTGGTTCAGGGTCCCCCACTGACCTGGGCTCCCTCATTGATTCAGAGTGTCCCACTGATGTATGATCTCCCATTGATCTGGAGTTCTCCATGGTCCCCCATCAATCTGGGAGTGTCCCATTGATGCAGGGGGGCTCTCCAAACACCCCAGGATCTCCCTGAGCTCGTCCTCTCCCTCCCGGCACCCACCACCCCACAACCCCAGGCGAGGGCAGGGTGGCTGCCACCTGCTCGCCCCTTCCCCACCACCCCTCTGCCTCCGGGCGCAATGACTCACAGCAATTTGCCTTTTAAGGGCGGGCTCAGTGGGGAGGAAGCAGAGGAGGAGGAGGAGGCCGCTCCTTCAGCCTCGCTGGCTCCTCCTGCTCTCGCTCGGGGCTCCGTCGCTCAGCCAAAAGCGAATCGGGGCTGCCAAGCTCAGCAGAGGCTCCGACGGCTCCCGGCCCCGCTCCTCACCCCGACGTCTCATCCCGCTCACGTCCGCCCGCAGCCATGGCAAGAAACCACCAAGTGCAGAAGGCCAAGCTGGCCGAGCAGGCCGAGCGCTACGAGGACATGGCGGACTTCATGAAGGCGGTGGTGGAGCACGGCGACGAGCTGTCCAACGAGGAGCGCAACCTCCTCTCCGTCGCCTACAAGAACGTGGTGGGCTGCCAGCGCTCGGCGTGGAGGGTCATCTCCAGCATCGAGCACAAAACCGAGGAGGGCGACGACAAGGCGCAGCTGGTGAACGAGTACCGGGAGAAGGTGGAAGACGAACTGAAGGGCGTCTGCAACGTGGTGCTGGGCTTGCTGGAGAAGCACCTCATCAAAAAGGCCAGCGACTCCGAGAGCAAGGTGTTCTACCTGAAGATGAAGGGAGACTACTTCCGATACCTGGCCGAGGTGGCCGCCGGCAACGACCGCAAGGAGACGATCGACAGCGCCCAGAAGGCGTACCAAGAGGCCATGGACATCAGCAAAAAGGAGATGCAGCCCACGAACCCCATCCGCCTGGGGCTGGCCCTCAACTTCTCCGTCTTCCACTACGAGATCGCCAACGCCCCCGAGCAGGCCATCTCTCTGGCCAAGACCACCTTCGACGAAGCCATGGGGGACCTGCACACGCTCAGCGAAGACTCCTACAAGGACAGCACCCTCATCATGCAGCTGCTCAGGGACAACCTGACGCTATGGACAGCCGAGTGCGCGGGCGAAGACGGCGGCGAGGCTGGCGAAGAGCCCAAGAACTGAACGGCCCCCACGCAGCTGGGGACCGGCCCCCGCCTCCTTCCTCCTCCCCTCCCTCCCAGACTCTCCCCCAGCCCCCCCCCCCCCCCATCCCTTTCCCAAAACCCCTTGGTGTCTTTTCCAATTTATTTTTTTGTTGGTTTTTTTTTTTTTTTGGAGGGGGTGGGGAAGGCATTTTGTTCACCACCCCTCGCCCTCCTCCCCTTCAGTTCTGGGAGTGGGGTCCATGTGTTTGCCCTATGGCAGGGGCCCCCCTTTCCCTCACCCTCATGCTCTTGTCATTCTCCTCCCCCTCCTCCCCTCCTTAACATTTTGGTTGGGGGATACCCCAGCGTGGTTTAGGGGGGCCCTAACCCACTATACTGGGGGGCTGGAACCACGCCACTGGTCCCTTGGGGCATTGGGAGGAGGTGATGGGACGGGATGGGGAAAAGAGGGAGGGAGGGTCTGATGTGCCCCCCACCCAGCTGGAGGATCGTGAATTGCTGAAGCCTCTGTGTGGCTCCAATAAACCATCTCGTGCACGCCTGCCTCTGTGGTCGCCTCGTCTCTCCTCCCGTGCACATGCCCAGGCAGCTCCTGCAGATCCCTGCTGCATGCCATGCCATGCCGGGGAGCACTCAGGGCTCCCAAAGCACAGGTCTGGCTGCCTGCAGCCCCTCCCAGCCCCGCCATGGGGTGTGGGGGTACTCAGCGAGCCCCGGACCTCAGGGACAGATCCCAAAAAAGGCTTTCCAGGTGGGCTTTCCATAGGCAGAGGGTGTCCCAGGTCTCTAGCCCTGAAGTTGTGTGTCCCCATTCCCATGATGTCTTCATCCCTGCGGTGTTCCCATTCTTGTAGTGTCCTCACCCCCATGGTGTCCCCACGGTGTCTTCATCCCCATGCTGTCTCCATCCCCATGGTGTTCCCATTCCCACGGTGTCCTCATCCCCACGGTGTTCCCATCCCCATGGTGTCCTCATCTCCATGGTGTCCCTGTACCCATAGAGTTTCCGTCCCCATGGTGTCCCCATTCTATAGTGTCCCCATCCTCAAGGTGTTCCCACCCTCATGAAGTTCCCATCCCTATGGGGTCCTGATGGTGTCCCCACCTTCATGGTGTTCCCATCCCCATGATGTCCCCACCCAAACCATACAACCCACAGTGTCTAAAACCCCATCACTGGGGCTCTGTGCAGACAGAGGATGTTTTAAAACACTGACAAGGAGCTGTGACCGGGGAAGAGGAGGGGGAGGGGGGCGACAGTGTCCCACCGAGGTGAGGACATCCCCATGGAGGTGCGGATGGGGCAGCACAGGGGAAAGCTCAGCACTTCTGGCCCTGGCACTCAGCCACAGCGAAGGGCGCAGCTCTCGGAGCGCGAGTTTCAACACGAACAGTTAATTACACTGAAATCCAGTCCCGGCAGAATGGGCCGTGAGCTCATCAGATGGAGAGCAGCAGGGCTGGGCCGCGCTGGGCAGGACCCGGCTTTGATGGGAAGCAGTGTGACTCAGGGCGCGCCGGTTCAGCGGGGTCTTCACTTGGGGACATCGGGGACGCGCTGAGCTGCACTTGGGCACGGTCAAACATTGGGTTCAGAGAAACTGAGGCATGACCCTGGGGTGGGGAGGATGGGGCCGTGGGAACGTGCTGGCCGTGGGAGGATGCGTGGAGCAGAACCTGCTCTCCCGGCCCCACATCCCGCGGCAGAGCCAGCTCAGCACCCGCGGGGCAGTGCTGGGAGCCCCCGACCCAGAGCTGAGCAGTGAGTGTAGGGCTGAGGATGGGGTCCCTCGGTGCCACCGGTTCCCTTTGAGGGGAACGTGCAGGACCCCCATGGTTGGGCTCTGCCTGGCCCTGAACGCACCCACCCCAGCTGGGAGCTGCTCCCAGGCTCACTGGGCAGCGTGGGGCTGGCAGACGTGCAGGATGAGCTGCAGGCACCTGCTGGGTCTGACCCCAGGGGTTGGGGACACAGGGAGGGGACAGCAGGCGGTGTGCGATCATAACCGTGCCCCAAATTGCAGTGTGGTTGGGGCTGCGATGCTCCCCAGCCTCCCAGGCAGCCCAGCAGCTTTTTGGGGCTGGGAGGGACCCCGTGGGCTCTGCGAGGACTCCCCATCCCTGTCTCCCCATGGCAGGAACAGGGCAGGGCCGTGCACATGGATTTTAGGGTCTTTGAGCAGCAGTGGCTCAACGGAACCCAGGTGCTCATGCTCAGGGAGTGTCCCCAACTCAGCCACCCTAGGGCTGGGGACAGTTGGCAAGGCACTGGGAGAAGATCCCAGTACAGCCCCATGCCAGTGGTAGTGGCCATGGCTTTAAGGCTACTAGAGCAGTTCTCTGCTGCCCCGTTGGCATCGCTCACACAACCCAAGCAGGACAGGCGGGCAGCAGGACACACAGTCGGGCTCGTCCCTCATCCCTTGTCCCCGCACTGGGTGACAATGGCTGAGCCCCATCCCGGGGGTGGTGGTGGTGTGTGCTGCCCTGATGGGGAGCTCACTGGGCCCAGGATCAGTGGGAGGCAGCCAGGAGGGGGTTAGGGTTATAGGGATGGAGCTGCATATCCCTGCACAGAGCTGTGAGCCAAACCTCAACCATTCCCCACCTCCAACCATTCCCCATCCCCGACCATTCCCCATCCCCAACCCCACGGAGCACAGATCTGGGGGTGGGGGCAGGAGGGACCACACGGGCTGGGAGCCAGGACCCCAGGGCCGGGCCTGCACCGCAGTGACGAATCCTGGCCCCGCGCCCAACGCTTGCTCAACGGGAGCGACAGGAGCCAGGGTGTCACCTCCTCAGCCCCCGGGAGCCGTCCCCTCCCGGCGTGGGGACGTGCAGGAGAAGGACCCGGTTTGTGGGACGTGGCAGTGCTCCCCATGGGGTTCAGAGCCTTCTGATTTTCCATTTTCCCCACTGCAGGGCTGAGGTTGCAGGTGCTGTGTGGGCTCAACCAGCAAAAGCCGAGCGGCCACGAAAGCTTTGGCAGCTCATGGGTAACTCCAGCTTGACCCGACAGCACCCTTTTAAGCCACCAAATCTCTCAGAGCCGTGAAAAATCAGCCAGAAATCGGCTTTGTTTTTTGATGAGCACGTATCATCCGTTCCTTTTACATCAGGCACGGGGCTCAGAGATTGGGGTGGGAAACCCCCATGAGCAAAGCATGAGGATGGAGTTTCGGCTCTGGCTGTAGTCAGGTTGGCTCTCAGCCACACAGCTCCAGGTAGGGCTGAGTTGGGGCTGCAGGTTTCAGCTCTGGGCCTTCAGGGAATGAGCTCGGGCACCCGCAGCAATCTGCGTTTGCATTTCTCCACATCCAGAGCCACAGAACGGTGAGATGCTGAAACACGGGCTGCTCATTCCCCACCAGTTCCCATTCTGACAGTGGGGCCGTGGTCAGCAGCCAGGAAAGGCAAAAATGGATCTGGGATGAGACAGAGAAACTGCAGAAAGAGGTGGAGGAGGGCTGACAGGGTGGCAGCAGGGGGAGGACCTGCACACGGGTTCCCAGGGAGGTCAAAGGGGAACACAACGCTGCAAACACAGCCATGGCTGCACTGCACTCCACGAGGTGGCTGCTGTGACATTCCCACCAGAGGGTTTTTAGCCCCAGGCTTTGTAGCACTTGGTTTTATTCATTCAGGTTCAGCAAACTCCCAAGATGAAAGCGAAACAAAGTGTTTTATTAAGAAAGAGTCCTTCATTATTTAAAAAAAAGAAAAACAACCATCTCTCTTCTCCGTCCTCCTTGAGACAGACCTGAGGCTTCCTTGCCTGGATAATCCTGAGCATGAGGGCCACGTACACTCCTCCTATGAAGTAAACCAAGAACTCACGTCTCAAGTCTTACTAGAGAAGAAACAAGCTGACTTTTCTTTCCCCAGACCTATCTCGGTCACAATGGGGAAGAGGTGACGTGGCAAAGCTCGGTCTCCCTTGCTTCTCTTCTCTCTCTAACCCCTGCCAGATCTTTCTGGCCCCAGAAAGACCCACCTTGCCTTGCCCTCAGCCACAGCCCTCCACTCCACCACTCAGTGGGGCTGAGGTCAAATCCCCACAGCAGAGAGTGCAGCAGCCAGACCTCTGCCCGGACAGACTTTCACTCTTTGTGAGTCACACAATACAGAGTCCCTTAAACTCTCAGCAGCGAAAGGAGAGCTGTCAAAGCAGAGAGCAGCTGCAGCAGGGCTGGGTGTGTTACATATCCATCACTTCTTCCTCCACCGTCTTGTCCTGAGATTGCACATACTTCTCCTGCACTGCAAGCGTGCTGATAACGCACTAATTAAGGAAAACAAGGCAGCAGGGCAGGGCTCAAACACTCCCTTCTACAAGGAGCTCTAACATTCTCAGCGAGGAGCCTGAAGGCTGGCAGGAAGACAGCAGTGCTGGCAGCAGCACGCATCACCTGAGTTATTTCTGGCTCTGGCTGATCCCAGGCCCGACAAGTACAGGAGATTCAATTGTATGGTTTGGACAGAGTGCAAAGAAACAGTCCAAGCGAGTGTGAATGAGTGGAAAGTTGTCAAAAGATTCCTCCCACATGTACAGCGTCAATTAGCAACACATGCGGTAGCTGCGGTGTGGACAACTGCCTGCAAAGCTCTGGGCTGAGCTTCTACATCACCACGCAGCACCAGGTGATGTCAGGAACAGCCTGCAAGCTGCCAGCCCCACCTCCAGCCCCTCTCCTCCCGTCTGAGAAGGAGAAATTAAAACTCGACACAAGAGAGGATCGGTGGAGAAGGATACGAAGTGAAGTGGAAATCTGCTCCCACTGCTGCTGACATCAGAGCTTCCAGGCTCCTGTGCTCCTGGTCCCCGAAGGAACAGCCGTTGGCTTTGTCCACTGCCTGCATCACCTGCCGCATGCTGTCCTTGTCCTGAAACGGACAGAGGTGACACATGGGGAACACAGTCCTCCCCAGGGGCAAGAGCTCACGCTGGGCTTCACCACCCATTTTCTCCGAGGCTCTGGGCCACCCAAACTGCACGCACAGCCTCGATGACACTGCCTGCCTCCTCCCTGAGCCCTGAGGCGACAGGACAAGGAGGAGCTCCCCCCTGGGGTCTGAATACACGATGGGCTGACACCCTCCACCCTCTCGCTCCCTTTCATCACTGCTCATCTCGGCCCATCTCCCTTTGTTGACACTTCTGCAAACTGCAAAATTAACATCTGCTGTCCTTGCTCACAGATGCGTTCCTCCCATCTCCAAATTACTTTGTGCTCCCTGATTTAAAAGCGTTTTAGGTAATGGCTCAGAATTGAAATGCGGGTGCTGAATGAAGGGGGAACCCCAATCCCCCACCCCGGGACACAAGGCCCACATAGCTCCAAGCCCATTAGCTTTTCCTTCTCCTTTGGCTGCCACAGAACATGTGGTGGACTTCACTGCCCTCCTCCATCTCTGAGTCTCTCCTCTGTAAAGCTTTCAGCCCCCATGCCCCCATTTATTACAGCCAGTTCTGGAGGCAGATGGAGAAGCAGCAGAGGCAGGTTGGACTCAATGATCTCTTGAGGTCCCTTCCAACCTCTATGATTCTGTGATTCCGTAACATGGGATCTGGGGATGGCCTTTGCAGAAGGCATATTTCCCTCACGAGCTGCTCCCCAACATCCTGGCTGCTCCACCAGCACTCCCCATTCCCTCTGCCCCTCTCCTCATGCCACATCACCTGGACATTGAGTGGAATGAAGGACACCAGGCTGTAGTCCTCGATCACCTCCACCAGCTTCGCGTTGAGGCGGCGGTAGTTTCTGAAGAAGGGGTCAGAAGCTAAATGGTCGACCAAGTAAGAGAGGTCCAGGACCTCCGTGTAATAATCCAGGTTGAAAGCTGAGGGGAAACACCAAGAAGCTCTGAAAACCATTGGTAGACATCAGTGATTCCTCACCCAGAGCCTGCTAAAAAGAACCCAGCGAGATTTACACCATTTTCCCAACCACCTCCCAGCAAAACAGCCCCATACCTCTGCAGCATCTGCATCTGGCACCACCCAGCTCCACATCCCCCCCCGAAAGGCACTCACCCAGCTTGCCATACTGCTCAATCAGGTCCATCTTGGAGAGGACGTTCACGTGGGGCAGCTCCACGTGCAGCATGGTGGAGAGCGAAGTGCAGAGCACGGAGATGAACTTGCCAGGGTCTGTGCAGTAGTGAGAATCCACCAAATGTACTGCAGCCAGCTGGGAAGCAAAGGCACAAAGGTGAAAATCCTTCTGCTTCCTCCCAGGAGACTCCAGGAAGGACAACACGTCCAGGTCTAACTGCAAGCACACAGACCCCTTCGTGGGGAAAGTTATCACCCACCTTCTAGCTCAGGGACACAAAACATCTTTGGATGTACATGCGGATATACAATCTATACAGTGCATGGAGAGATCCATCATCTCCACCCTCACACCCAAGGGGGCTTCGGAGGGCTGTGGGAAGGCTGCAGCACTGCAGGACCCCCTCACACCCACAGCTGCTCTCACATTTCTCAGGACACCTCTCTTTGCAGCCGCAGTTCCCTGCTCGTCTGTACTCTGCAGGTTTTGGGGGGGAGCTGAGGCTGACCCCCATTCTGAGCTACACAACCACCTCACTGTTCCCACATCCCCCCACAGGGACGTTCACCAACACGGGAGAAGCAATTGCCCTGTGGTTTGAAATAATAACAAACCCCTCAATTAACGAGCTGCTCGATCCCCTGTGCTTCACACGGCTGTAACAATGCGGTCTGTGATGTCTGCTAAAGCTGCTGCCTGTTGCACAATGCCACTCACACTCACAGCTCCACAGCTGAGGGTGGTTGAGTCACAGCCCCATGCCTCTGCAGCAAAGAAGAGGCAGCGTGGAGCACTCAGGCAGGTGTAAGCACTCCTGTGCCCATCAAAACAGGAGCGTAACCATCTTTTTTTAGTAACTACAGTTTCAGTGTATGTTTATTTGAATAAAGATGAATTCTAATGTGCAGATTCCCAGGGACACTCTCAAGCAAACCAACTCGCCCTGCTCGCTCGCACCACATGTGGTTTGCACATTCACGCTTTGGCCCCAGTGCAAAGCAAATGCAACGTAGGCAAGTCAGCGTGGTTCTGGGACTCTTCTCACCTGTGCTTCCTCATTTGCATCTCCCATTGTGCAAGAAAGCACAGAGCACGTATTCTGACGTGCACAGCACTTTGGTTTGGCTGCAGGAGTGGCAGGTAGGGCCCGAGATGACACCTCAGTTTCTCACAGTGCAGTGCAGAGGATCTGCACTCGCTCTGCGTGCACCCTGACCTCCCTGCCCTGAAACACAGCACCGACCCGAAGGAAACACAGAGCAAACCTTCCAGCAGCGAGACCCTGGGAGGAAGGGACCTGTGTTTCTGTTCAGGATAGTGGCACTGTGCTGGGCATCCTGAACATGCTACTCCTGCCAGTCCCACCAAGCATAAAACGGGGACAAATTCCCCTTCTTCCTCCATACAGCCTTTTCACAAGCAGGGTGGTGAAGAAAACAGCTGTTAGTAGCCACATCCGCAACCCAAAAAGCCCCGACCACGTGGTGTGCAGCACCTGAGCCCCTTGCACAGCAGCAGTGCCCACAGAGCACCAAACCCACCCTGAAATTCCACTTGGCCAACTGTGCAAAGACATTCTTCAGGGCATCGTGGTGGGTGTAGAGCTCCACCTGCCCCGGGCAGTCAAACAGATAGTAGTGACCTCTGAAGGCGGCCAGCTTCTCCTGCAGCCAATCAAAGTTGGCCTCCAGGTACTCCATGCAGTAGATGAGTCCCCCGTTGGGCCCCAGCTTCAGGTTCTCCATCACATCGGACAGGGTGATGAGCTCAGAGATGTCCACGGCGCAGGAGTAGGGCATCCCCTCGTTGGCCGGGTCCAGGTTCACCACAGCCACCGTGCGCCCGATCCTGCCCATGAACTCCTGCATGCCGTGGCAGTACGTCGTCTTGCCGGAGCCCGGAGGTCCGATCACCACCTGGCCGAAGGCCAAAGGGTTCCCCTTGCTGCTCTCAGACATGGCGCCTCATCTCCTCCTCCTGAGCGACGAGTGGAAAAGCTCTCGGTCACAATTTTATTCCAGCACGGCAGCTGGGCCTCGAGCCCGTGGGTGCCGATCGGGCGGGCAGAGCCCTGCAGCGCGAGCAGCCGCGGCACAGCGCTGAGCGTCCCCTGTGCCCCCACATCGCCTCCCCCCGCGTCCCCACCCGCCCCCGTTTCCCCACACCCCCCCTCTGTAGGCCTACATCCCTCCCCACGCCCCGCTCCCAGCCCACGTCTCTTCTCCCTCCACCCCTCGCGTGTCCCGCTCCCCCCGTGTCCCGCTCCCCCCGTGTCTCCCACATCCCCCCCGTGCCCCCACGTGCCCCCCCCGCCCGCTCACCGCCACCACCGGTGCAGCGGCGCTGGGTCCGGGTGCCCGCGGGGCCCCGCTCACCGCGTTCCGGCCCCGGAGCGGCGGCCGCCAGCACAGCGCCCCCTGGTGATCGGAGGGCGCGGCGGACGGAAGGGCACTCGGGTCCGCGGGTTCGAATCCCCGCTCCGCTCGTTCCGTCCAGGCACGAACCCCGCGCCCTCCACCTCCAAAAAGAGAGAAATCACGTCGTCTCTGCCACACCTAACGAGAAGTGCAGAGTAAGCAGCAGGGCCAGGGTAGAGCCCGCTTCATTCACGTTTAACACCACAACGCCAGGCCACGCGGATGAAAGCTCCCAGCCCAGGGCTCTCTGCAGCCCGGACTCGGGTTTGGAGAGGCATGGAAGGAAGCAGCTGCTACGCCTGACCGCAGGGCGACGCCTTCCCGAAGGCGGCCAGGACGTGTCTTTCATCCCAGTGAGTTTCTCCCGGGACTGTGGGATTGTCATGCCCAAGCAAGACAAAGCTGTGAGCCCACAGCAAGCTTTCTGCAGGACAGTTACGTTGCCACAGCTGGCCCTGCCTGTACTTGTCCTCCCCTCGGTCTCAAGGAGCTGTGAACTATGTGCTTTGGATTTTGGGCTGAGCTGGCTGCAGACCTAACGCAGCAGCTCTGCTGATCCAGGCAACATCATCAGCTTTAAAGCTCCGGTGTAAAAACACTACTCCCACCCTGTTCCCAGTGAAGAAACAGGACCGTTCATTTTTCCCCTCACTTTAATAGTTCATGGAAATAAAAAAGTAACCAGGGCAATTTCTGTTACAGATTATTTCTTCTAAAAACAAATATACAAACACGGTACTCCGGAACTGAGACCAGCAGGAGCCAGCCTGTGGTCAATAGGAACAGGAACAGTAAAAAGGCTCTGTGACAGTCTCTGCTCAGTGTGGCTGGGCTCTGAAGCTCTCCAGAGTGCCACGTGATGCCCGGACAAAGGGCATGTCCTGCCTGTACTTCATGGCAGTGGGTGGCTGGCGCCTGAGCAGCTGGTCACCACTGTCCATGGGGTCAGGGTCATCGTAGATGGTGGAGATGAGGACAGAAGTGTCTCTCCGTGGCTTTTTCACCTTGCTGAATGCTGGCAGTTTTTCTCCGTGGTACCTAGAGGGAAGCAGACAGCGTTGGGTCCGATAGTGCTGGGGCTGTGGGTACCCCTGTAGATCCAGGCTGTCTCCACCAAGTTACAAAGGAGGAATGGACAGAACAGTGCAGGTGCTCTGTCCTGGGGCCATCTTGTAGACAGGACTGAGAGCCAGCCCGCACCACAGCGAGATACAGCACTGAGCAAAGCCCACAGAGAAGGCAGAAGTAAGGCACACGATCTCACTCAGGTCACTTGAGCTTTTCCCACAAGAATATCGTAGCAGAGGCGACCCTTAATTCCTGAGCACAGCTTTTACTCTGCGTTTGTGCACTGCCAACAGTTCCATTTCTTCTGGCCTAACAATAGAAGCCCTTTCAAGAGTGTTGACTGTCAAAAAGAGCAGTGCAGTCAGCTCTGGAGTGCTGTGGTAAGCCCCTTGGACACAGCCTTACAGCTCTGGTCCACGCTCCACTCTTTTTAAGGCAGTTAATTACAGATGCCAGGCACAGGTTGCCAGGGGATGACAAGGTACTCACCCCAGACCTCTCTTGCATCTGGGATTCTGACCCTCGTTGTCAAGAGCTTCAGTCATTCCAGAGTTGTTGCTCCCAAGCCCCAGCCCCTCCATCCAGCCCTGCTGCTCCAGAACCTTCCTGCCAAAGCCCTGGGAGAGCAGGAAAAAAAAGTCATGAAGTTGTTGGATAAAACTCACCTTCATCTTCCCAGAACCTCCTCCCTCAAGACCCACACATTTTGAACATCACCAGGGCAGCCTTTCCCCAACCACTCTGTATTCAAAGCTCACCTTGGTGTATCTCTCAAAGGTGCCAATTTGCTGCCCTGATGTAGACCCATCCTCCAAGCCATCCCGAAGTCTCTGTTCCAGCCACATCTGCACTGAGTCACGAGCATCCTTGTCACCTCCATCTAGGGAAAAAAGAAGCAAGAGTCAAGAGTAGCACAGCTCAGGAAAGCTATTTCCTGCTGTGATTTCCCCCAGAGCACCACCCAACAAGGAGGCAGAACCTGTTCTTTTTGGCAACTCTCACAGCCAAAAAATGTTCTTTCAAGTACAGTGACGTCTTGGATGCTTTCAAAGGATGACTGAGTTCCCCACGTCAAAAATTCTGCAGGTTCAGAACTTCCCAACCTCCTCTGCTTCCTAATAAGTTTTTCCAAGCTCAAATACCTTTGTCATAGTAGATGTTCATGTCCACATCCCAGTCATCTGCAGTCTGCTCATCAAAGTCTGCCAAGAGAAGAAAAGCAATGGTTTTGGCAATGGCTGTGGAAGTCTGACACAGAAGAGCTGCTAGCTAGTGGTCAAGCTTTCTCTAACAAAATGGGAAGGAACAGGTATTAGGGTATATAAGCCACGGTGCTTACAGAAGAGGCTGCTTACTAGCAGGACCAGCAGGTCCTCGAGCCATCAGACAGAACCCCTGCAGGTTTTGTCATCAAGGGAAGGTTCAAAAAGTGACTGCAAGATGCCTGTATCTGCAGCTGAACTGCAAGGGTTATACTCGATTTACCTGCTTCTGTGAGGCCGGGCCCCCAGGCCCCAGCTTGTGGTGGTGGTTAGTTTGTCATACAGTGACACAAACACCAACATTACCTCCGTTCTCCTCCCGCCAGTACTGAGCATCTGTGTAGAAGACAAGGCCTGAGCCTCCTTTCTCCCACTTCAGCTCAATCTCCTCCTCAAACAGGCGCTCCTCCACACGATCCTGCTTGGTCACATCCTCATGCAGAGCCTCGTGTCGTTCCCATTCCTCACAGGTATCGTTGTCCTGCAAAGAAACCAGCAAAAGGTGGGTGACAGCAGCAGCACAAAGCCTCCTCCTCAATTCCCTGACCCTCATGGTCCATTGCAATGCCTTTGCTATATAACACCTTTGTCAACAGAGCTCGCCTCAGCCTGCTGTTTTCAGGCACTGACACGACCAGCACTGATGACCTCATTCCCCTGACTAATGCCATCTTCAGAGTCAGCAGACAGAAGTGGTGAAAAATACCACATCACACCCACTTCAGAGCATGCTTTCAGCAGTGTACCTGATCTGTAACACAAAGATGCCCATTTAAGGAGCAGGTGTGTTGTACGTAAAGTCAGCACTAGCAACCAAATTAATTCCACTCAAGTAAGATCCCTGAAGAGATTGCATCAGTTCCAGAAAAGACATTTGCTGGCACAGCCACAGATCAGACTGACAGCTTTACTGCTGTCTGCCCAGCTTTAGGCACAGCCCTTCAAGGGAGACATTAACCAACTAAAGAACGTCTGAAAGAACAGCTAAGAGATCCAGGAAGCAGAGCCCATGAGAAATGGGCAGAGGAGCAGACTTGCTTAGTCTGGAAAAGGCTGAAGGCAGGTGTTGAATAAAAACGTTTTTAAAGGAAGGAACAAAGTGTTCTCTGTGTTCACTGTTGCTAGGAAGAATCTAATGGGATGAAACTGCAGCAAAGATTTGACATACAAGTTCATTCTGGTGTATAATGGCAGGACAACTGAGAACGGGAATGGCTTGCCTCAGGACTGCACTGCCTCTGTAATAACAAAAGGTTTGGGAGAACAGGCTAGACAGGCGTCTGTCACAGGGTGCGAGTCTCTGGAGAGCCAGACCAGCCCAGTTTTCTAGAAGTCTTTGTCAAGAAAGTCATTTTTCTCCAAATGACTAACTTGTATTGCAGGAGCATTCAAGGTCGACCATTTGCACGACTCCGCATGTCATTTCCAGAACACTAATGTGCTCCTCAGTCTCCAGCCACTTTATTTACAAGCAGCAGCAGAGCCAACCTGCCACACAGCAGGCAGAGTCCCCTCCTGCAGCACCAGCCACAGCCCAGGCCCCATCCTCTGGTCTGAGCTCTTACTGCTGGCACTCTAAAGCAGCTTGACTTACACAAGCTGCTTTGGAAGTATTAACATCTGCACGAAGGAGCTTAAAATGTGAACAACTCACATCTGACACCGTTTTCAGTCAAGTTGACTTTACACTACAATTAAAAGATTAAAAATGAGCTCTCAGAGTTATATCAACTCCCTCAGCTTCATAGTGCAATGGCTAACCTCAGGCAGCACTACAAAAATCCACTTACATCATTCGAGTGCGACTCCTCTTCCTCCTTATCCTGCCCCACCTCATCTTCCTCAGCACTGGTTGGATCAGTCACCTCAGATCTTGCCACAGGCCCCTCGTCCTCTGTAATCTCATCCCCTGTAGCAGTGTAAACTCTTTCTTCTTCTATAACTGTCTCAGTGTTCTGGTATTCAAAAGGCACATTCCCATACCTGCGGGATGAGCCTGTCTTCGGGAAATCCAGCTGCAATTTCTTGATGATCCAGGGAGGCAGCCTGCAGGCACGGATCAGCTCCAGGAAGACTTTCAGAGGGGTGCCCACGTTCCCAGAAGGCATAAAGGAAGGGGGGTTGAACTCAGGCAGCCGCTTCAAGTCCGCTTCTGCAATGGTTTCACCTTCAGCCCTCGTGTCCGCTGCACTGGGAAACGTCTCCGTGCCTGGAAGAGGGGAGGAGTGATCTGGGGACGGGAAAACACACACTACACCAGAGAGGGGCAAATCGGGGCCCTCCTGGGAAGGAGCAGGTAGAGGAACGGCCCCAAAGTGTCTCTGCTTGCTCCATAACAGATGCAAACTGTTAAGGAAACCCACCAGGGGAGAAAGAGGAGGGCGGGAGGGGGGAGCTGAGACCCAGTGCTCAACGGGCCCACAGCGGAGGACCAGACGTACCTGCTCCGGGGCTGAGGCGGACCCTGCGGACAAGGCAGCGCCCGGGCAACGACGTGCCCCCGGGCCCGACCCAGCGCCTGCCCGAGTACATGCGGACGAAGCGCCGGACGCGGCCGGGCCGCACGGCCACGGGGCAGCAGCAGGTGCCGGGATCCGCGGCCTGCTCATCGCCGCCACACACCGGCGGGCGCTCGGGGCGGTGGCGGTAGTGGAAGCAAAGAAAACCGCCGGCCTCCAGAAACTGGCTGAAGTAGGCGCGGAGCTGAGCGGAGCGCAGCGCGGCCGGGATGCCGCTCACCAGGCAGTACCGCGCGGCAGCCGCGCCGCCATTAGGAAGCCCACAGCGCGGAGCCGCCATCTTCTCCGCCGCGCCGTGCGTCACAATGGCTGGGCGCGCTGTGATGACGTCATCGGCAGACCTGCGTGGGGAGGGCGCCGCCTCGTGGCGGGGAGGGGGTACTGCAGGCGCTGGGGGGGGGTCCGTGCAGCGCAGGCCGGGGGGAGGGCTTGGCTTTTCCTTTTTTTCCTTTTCCTTTTCTTCCTTTTCCCTTTTTTCGTTTTCCTTTTCTTCCTTTTCCCTTTTTTCCTTTCCCTTTTTTCCTTTTTCCTTTTTTTCCTTTTCCTTTACGCTAGGTAAACCGTAGCTCTGACGTGTAGGACAGGGAAAAAGGGCGATGCTATGGTGTCGTAGGCTGAAGTGAGATGCTCCCCCACCGCTCAGGAGCTCCCCCAGGGATGGGGGATCCGTGCGTGGATGGAGGCACCGCGGATCTTCCCTGTGCACAGACACCTGCCTGCTGCTGCTGGGTCACTGTGCCAATGGGCGCCCCACGCAGTGACTCACGTGCGTGTCACCGTGCTGAGCAGCTCGTGGCTGGCGTGGACCTGCGGAAATCACGCAGTGACTCATAAGCTCCTTCCCCTCGGAAAACGGCTGTCAGGGGCTGAGATCACCTCGGAAGCGACCTACTGCGCTTTGGCAGCAGGGGTGGAGGGACAGATGGGCAGAACGCTCCGCTCTCCCTCCGGGCTCCCGGCTCAAACGTGGTGTGGATCAGTGGGTAGGAGGGTGATGGGGCACTGGGAGACGTCGCGTGGCTCCACCAGGCGCCTGTGCAGGGCCGTGCACGCACACGGGCTGCTCTCCGTGCCCGCTGACGGCTGTGTGCACATCCAGGTGAGTCAGCACCCACCTCCTGCCTCAGCACCCCCGGGCACGGCTGCGTGCGTGAAGGAAGGTGCAGCGTACGGACGGGCTGCGGTTCTGCTGCCTCTGCACATTTCTCTCTGCTGGGAGCACGGGGCTGTGAGTCAGACAGCTCCTGGGACCGCACCGCAACGCTCCCCTGCGATGACGAGGCACCGAGAGCCTGTGGGGAAACTCTCTGTTCCTGCTCGTCCCTTCCAGAACCACGCAGCTTCTGTGAGTCCAGAACCCCAGAAATGTAACACCCTCCCTTGGCAGTCACCGCCGTTTTTCCAAAATGCAAACCATTTTATTAAAATAATAATTTACCGCGTCCTATATACAAACGGAACGAAGGTCCGCTCCCCAAACACTGCCGTCCCAAAGCCGCAGACAGCAGGAGCGAGCTTACCCGACGTGCTGCATTTTAACCAGCTGTAACTCAAGGCAGGGACAGCTCTGCCAATAACAGTCCTGCTCGTTTGCTGTGTCTGCAGCTCAGTGTGTCGCTGTGGTCGCAGGAGCAGAGCCTGAGCTGTTGCTACAAGCAGCCCCGCGGTGTTTAGGTAGGGTGAACTCCCCAGTGCTCATGCAGCATTATTTGCCACACGTTTTGCTGCTCTTAAGTAATCCCTTGCTCTGCTAGCAATCCCGTTGCAGTTCATGGCATAATGGGGACAAGATGCAAGCTAATGAAAGGCAGGGGGCGTCCATTTGGCAGCCTGCACACCCTGAACCCTTTTATACCTTTCCCTCTCGGTGCCTGAGGGGATCCTTAGGAATATTTCTGAAATTTCATGCACAGAACACATTGGCCAAGACTTCGAGACCTAATTGCTTTCTGTTTGCACTCGGTAATGCTCTACAAATGATTCCAGTGAAGATAAGATACTCAGCACCCCCAAATACCACTACCACAGAGTTGAGCTGCCATGGGCAGTGAGCTGAGGTCAAACCCCATCTCTTGGAGTTAACAGCAAAACACACATTGATTTTAACTGAACCAAGGATTCAGAGAGAGAAAAAACCTGGAGCAGGCTCTGACTTGGTCTGCTCTGTGTCACAGGGCTGCCCCTCACTCTGCTCATCACTCAGCTGGCAGCTGAGTACCACCAGCTACAGAACAGGGGAACAGCCACACACACATACTCACACTCCTTGAAACAGAGGTGGAGCAGGAGCTGCCACAGACATCTGCTGAATCAAGGCTGCTTTCCCTGTGCTCTGCTAAAACCTTGCTGAGCCCTGCAGCCTATTGAGAGCCACAAGCAAAGCCTGTGGAGCTCAGAGCTCCTGTCCTGAATGCCTGCTCCCCAGTTCTCCCCGCTGCCCTGCGAGGTGTTGGCCAGCATCCACAGGGCTGTGGAGGAGCACAGCTGCTCAGAGAGCCACGCGTGGTGAGGGAGCCAGCTGCCAGCTGGTGATTTCATACAGCATATCCACGATCAGCTCAACGATGTCTGCGTTGCCAATGATGGGCCGGAAGAAGAGGTCTGTGATGAGGGCAGGAGGGATGGATTTCAAGGTGGAGGTGATCAGCAAAATGAGAGCAAAGCGGTCCTGGTCCTCGGGGTGCAGGATCTGCACGACTTCCTGAAGTGCTCGCTCGGCTTCCCGCTGCAGGCTCTCGATGTACAGGGAGGCTGTCAGCCCTGGGACATCTGCCAAGAGAAAGGAGGAAGAGCGTGTGAGGAGGAAGGCTGGAAAACAGCTCCAGGTTTCTCCCATCTCCGTCGCTGTATCTCCTCCGAGTGCCACACTAATGACATGCATTTCAGGGCTGTCATGTTGAGGGAGTAAATACAGTTAACAGAGCAAACAAAAGCTGTGTAGAGTTAAGTCCCAGGGTTCTTTGTGAGGTGAGGAGGTCTGCATTCAGTGTCCCTCCTCCCTGCTTCCGAGCTGCAAACTGCATTGTTGGTGCTAATGCTAATGGGAGCAGCTCTCTGCTCTCACACACACTCTTGCCCAAACTCCAAGCCGAGAGGTGTGTTTTTAGACACGAGCTCATGCAGGGCTTTCTCTTGCCACCAGCAGGCAGAGCTGGGAGGGTTGAGCACTCACCGGGATTAAAGAGAATGGCTCCCTTCAGGTAGGCGTATTCTTTGGGGCTCAAGTCCAGGCTCCAGAAGGTGTTGAGGCTGCACTGCAGCCACTGCACAGCAGCCAGCATGGGCTGCGTCCACTCAGGCTCCTGCCTTTTGCTTTGGCCATCGAGGAGGATCTTCTCGAGCATGCTGGGGGCTGGGGTCTCCATCACCTCAAATGTCACCGTCTCCTGGACCAGCCCCAGGAGGAAGAGGGGGACCCAGCAGCTGTCCAGCAGCAGGAGCTGATCCCCTCGTGGCAGCAGGTGGAAGGAAGGGAGGTTTTTCATGAAGCTGATGGTTTTCACCAGCACATCAGAGGCAGCCTGGCAGGTGACATGGGGTGTCCGGAGGCAGACCGTCCAGCGCTGGTGGCACAGGCAGCGCTGGTGGGGTGGGCTGTGGCTCAGGTTCTGGCTGAGGAGGGTGTAGAGAATAGCTGAGTGTTTGTCTTCATGCTGGCACTGGCACCTCTCGCAGTCCATGTCCGGGCTACTGGTCATCAGCGCAGAACTGGGAGCCTTTATCCTCTGTGAAACTCCACAGATGGGAACAACCTGCAAGCTTCCTCCCCGTCTCAGCCTGGAAGTGACCTGCCCTCCCTGCTCTGCCAGCACATGGCTGTTCAAGCCTGCTCTTATAAGGCTCGGTCACAAGTGGAACACCCCTTCCCAGCCTTGACCGCTCCGTGATTAAGCGGTCCTCATTAAAAAAAAACCAAAAAAAACAACGACCAACCAACCAACCCCAGACTGATTGGCTGCGAGCAGCAAGTTCTCAGCATGGCGTCAGCGGCCGTTTTCTCAATGAAACCCCAGCAGCCACAGCGAGGGGATGGGGCAGCGGGTTGGGCAGCCTTATCACAATTACCCAAACAGTATAAACAAAGTCATTAACCCGGGCTGTACCATGGCACCAAGGCCCCACGCTGCAATCAGGCTGTGCTATCTGGCAGGTGTCGCTGCCAACAAGTTCACACACACACACACACACACATACACAGCACTCGTCTGGAGTGAGGACCCCGTGGCAAACAGCCTGTGTGCTCTGGCCTTGGAAAGAGCAACCTGGAAGTCATTTTATCAGCAGATGTTTGCCTAACCTTGTCGACAGATTCGTGCTGTTGCAGTTAAAGAAGCCGGTGAATTGCAAGACTAAACCAGACAGAGCGCCCCGTGTGCTGCAGGAGAAATGCTGTGTAGGTAAGAGCCAGGTATTTATATGTGTTGATCAGAAGGAAGGTGGCAGCAGGTAATTATGGATTTCAGGGGTGCCTGTGAGGAATTCCTCACCCAGGAGGATCCGGTGAACCCCGTGGGGATGGGAGCAGCTCACCTTAAGGGTGCACAGCTCTTTGTGTGCAAACCAGGGGGAACCTTGGGACACTTTTATGGATTTACACCACAAAACACCCAGGTATTCGTGTCTGTTGGCCAGCACAAGTTGTCAGGGAAGCGGCAGCATCTGCTGACTGATTTCAGGGGGACTTTGGGCAGTAGTCACCCTGTGCAAATACAGGACAACTCACCCCGAGGCATGCAGCTCTTGGTGCAAAACAGGAGTGCAACCAGCTCCCAGGGGCAAGGAGAGGTCCGCAGCAGCCAGCAGGGGCTGGCGCAGTCTCTCCCCACTGCAGGCCGCAGGCCCTCTGCCCTGTTTAGGCCTGGATGAAGCGTATGGTGACTGCGGGGAATTCAGTCCCGCTGTGACAAGGCAGGCACTGTCCGGGCCTAAACATCCCCGCCCCATCTCGGGCCCAGAGACCCCGTGGAGCTTTCTGGAAAGGCCGAGGCCACGCCGTCGCTATAGCAACCGAGCCCCGCGCCGCTCTTCCCGCCTCTCCACCCCGCCTACGGCCTCCACCAATCCGCGAAGGCGGTGGCGCAGCCGAACGCTGCGATTGGTTGCCGAGGGAGGTGCCCGCCCTATCCGCTTCCGCCTAGCGTGCTTCCGGTTCCGTTAGCAGGAGCGTGAGGGCTCTGCGGCGGCGGCGGCGGCAGGATGGGGCTGAGCGCGGAGGAGGCGGCGGAGCAGGAGGACCGCTTCGATGGCATCCTCCTGGCCATGGCCCAGCAGCACCAGGGCGGCGTGTGCGAGGTTAGCGCCGCCGCTCGCGGGGCGGCCGGAGCGTGATCCGCGCTCCCGGTGGTGGTTGGGTGTGGAGGAGCGGGGCGGGCCCGGGAGGAGGGGCGGCGCGTGATTTAATGGCGGCGGCACGTGGTGACGCGCGTGGTGCTGGAGAAGGGCTGAGGAGCTCCGCTGCGTGGCCGCTTTTCAGCGTGCGGATCCCGTTCCCTCGGCCGCGGCACCGCTGCGTAGTGCCCCGGGGCGAGGATGTGAGCAGGAAGAAGGAGCGCGCTTTCTCAGTGCTTTCTCAGTGCAGCCACACGGTGGTGGCCTCCCTGAGACCCCCCCGGTGTTTGGCTGCTTCGGCACGGCTCCCCTCCTCCTCACGGGGCTCTCACGTCTTCACGCTCCTCACGTGGCAGCTCTTGCTGGGGTCTCAGGGTCCTGAAGATGAAGGAGGGATGTGTGGAAGTATCCCCTTCACGCCAAAATTTCGGAGGAATGGTGCTGAAGATAGCTCCTTGTTCAGTCCTCAACGTTCAGATTGGAATACCAACAGGATGTAATTCCTGGGGGGAGGAAAAAAGATAAAATCATGTTCTTTGAGAGAGTGCATTTCCATCCATCAGTAACACATGGCAGGTAGTGAAGTAGTTAGTGGGAAGCAAAAGAAGTTTGGCCCTTTGAGAATGTAAATGGGACACAGAGCTGGAAAGGGTGGACATGTGTGCCTTGAGGGCAAGGCAGTATAATGCAGTACACGTGTAAACCTTTACACGTACACGTGTGTATGAGTGTGTGCATGCCCAAAGTTCCTGCATCAGGTGGGGCTGAGTAGCAGCTTGGGATATCCACATAGGTTCATCTCCAACGTGATCTGAGAATAACATGGCTGCACTCTGGGATACCTGCCCTGAAAAACAGAGATCCAGGGTATGGATCTTCACACAAGCCACTGGATGTTTTCTTTAGGAAACAGCCAGAAGATTTCAGTATGATCCTGACACAGATGATAAGGATGGAATAAAGACTGTTCACTACACTTGAAGTGCCTTGAAGTGATCTGGTCTCATTGCTCTGTTTTTTTTTTCCCACCCTTTTCCCATCCTCCTTCCCTGTTCCCTCTGCCAGCTTGTGAACACATTCTTTAGTTTCCTGAGGCGTAAAACAGATTTCTTCACTGGTGGAGAAGATGGCGTAGCAGAGAAGGTAAAAAAAAAAAAAAAAACAGCATCTGGAAGTTGTCATGTCTTCTGATTTATGTGTAAGCTGTGTCAATGTCGTGCTAAGCTTTCCTTTCCTGAACGTCCTAAGACCCTCTGATGCATTTGGGGGTGAGCAGTCTGTGGTAGAACACCACTGAAATGAGGTAACAGTGAGCTGTCCCTGTCTGTGATGAGGCACGATTGCTTGTTCAGGTGATACTGGTGGTGCAGGTTTTTGCCATGCTCTGACCAAAGGCTTGTTTGGAAAGCAAACCTGCCAGACACACTGACTTAACGGTGACAGACACTGCCATACTGATAACTGTGTGTTGCCTTGTTTGTTCACCTCTGAAAAAGCCCAAAGTCCACATCGTGCAGCTGCACCTTTGTCTCTGGGCTGCTGTACCTGTAAGTCTCAGCGTGCCTCAGCTCCAGGCTGCCTCACTAGTGTGCTGAGCATTTCAGCACCAGTTTGCCAGCTTTTCTGAAGGGTCCTCAGTTGTACTTGCCAGTATAGCAGCTGTTTCCTGCTTGCTTAGCATGAGAACTGCCTTGTAATGCTTGTCTGGATGCTGCCTTTGCTCTCTGCCCTTCTGACGTTCAAACTTTGTGTGTTTGCAGCAGGGATTGCAGGGGAGCTGATGTTGTGGGAGGGTCTGATACTTCTAGATTCCACAGCCAGTACAGAATAGAGTGAAAAGCCCAGAGTGCATGTCTCTTCTAAGGACTTTTTGGACTACTAAAACTCCCTGTGAGCAAAGCAGGTGCTGTTGCCATGGTGAATGCATTAGGGAAGGGATTAATTGCTAACAGAGTGCAGAATGTACTCTCTAGTCTCCAAAGTAACAGAACTAAGGCAGGTGAGGGATGGGAAAGTGGATGATTTCAAAGGAAGAAGGAAATGAAGTCTAGTGCTATTTTTCTGACACTAGAGAACGTATGTCCTCAAATTCATGGGTGCTTCTGTGCTCCCAAGGAACAAAACTGTGAGTTGCAGTTGGGAGATGAGCCCTGATGGTTGCTTTTGGAGGTACTGCCTGCTGTTGTTGGAAGTTAAGTAGCTAAATAGCTTTGCTCTCTGTGGGTACAGTTGGGAGCAGTGGCTGGGAGGTGCATGACTTCACTTCTGTGTCCTAGGAGACGCTGGACTCAGGTTGTGTAAATAAAGCTTTCTTTGCCCTTTGAAAACAAAAGCAGAAGTAGCTGGTGGTTGATGTAAAAGGAGATGCTTTGAGTTGCTCTGGAAAGGTGCTCATTCCTTGTAGGGTTTCTGGGATTTACATTAAGAGGTACCTGGCACCTGCATCTGAGTGCTCCCTCCACTGATTTCTTTTCTCAGATTCTGAGTTGTTTTCTGGAACAGACTGCAGTTCTCTTCCATGCTGTTTTGCACAGTGCTCTCTGGCATTATGGAGCACGAGGCAGTTGCTCTGGCTTCCTGCCTGTGTACTCAGCTTTCCCTCTGAGCAGCACAGACATTTGCTTCAGAGACCTTGAGAATTTGCATTTCCTAGACACAACAACACGAGAAGTTGAAGTTAGGTTTGAAGCAAAGATTTCTGTTGGAACCTGACCTTCAGTAAAATGAACTTTTCAAGTATTCTTCCTCTAAATCACGACACTGTTAATTAGACTGATACCTATTGATTTCTGCTCGACTTTGTTGTTGCAGTGGTAGCAACATTTCCAGGAGCTACAGAATCTCTTCATGGCAAAGGTTTTGTAATCCAGACTGGGGAAAGCCCAGTTGTGGGAGAGGTCAGAAGTAGGTGTAAAAACTAGGTCCAGTGTCTCCATTCTTCCTGCTTTCCTAGATCTATGGGGGAGCTGTTAGATGGCTGAGTTAGGAATGCTGGAATACCACAAAGGACACACACACACAAAAAAAAACCAAAAAAACTTTGTATATAGTGAGTTGGCTTCATTTGGTTTTGAAAAAAAAAGATTTCTTTAGGTTTTTAAACGCATTCCTGTTTTTCAGCTGATCACAGACTCCTTCAACCATCACAACAAACTAGCTCAGAAGGAGAGGAAGGAGAAGAAGGCTCGTCAGGAGGCAGAACGACGGGAGAAGGCAGAGAGAGCTGCAAAGCTTGCCAAAGAAGCAAAGCAGGAAGCAAACGAGCCAAGGATTAAGGAACTTACAGATGAGGAAGCAGAAAGGCTGCAGCTGGAAATTGATCAGGTGAGAGCTTCACTTGGCACATATGGTTGCCAGCTAAGTCCAGGCTGCCTCCCCCATTTGCCAGTGCATATTTCAAGTAGTGCTGAGTTGTTTCAATAGCTTGGACTCGCAGCTTTGTGTCATCAGAACCTCCAGGTGGGAGCAGGTGGGGAGCTCCTGAAGTAGAGCAACCTAGGGCAAACAGTTTTGCTGTGGGTTTGCCCATGAGTCCCTTCGCCCTCAGCAAGGTGTCTCAGTATTGCAATTCCTTCTGCTGTAGGTGTCCTGGGGTGAGGACCAAACTAGTTTTCCCTTCAGTAGTGTCATTTTCCTGTAACACTGTATTCCAAAGGCTGAAAATTCCCCTTGGGTCTCTCGGAGTGTAGCTGAGTCTGGCTCTTTGGTTTCAGCTGGAGAAGTTGAAGCCACCTAGTGTCAGATGAGCAAGTAACACAAAGTATTCAACTATCCTAATGCATTAATTCTCTTCTTAAACAGAAGAAAGAGGCACAGAAAGAGGTCAACAGTGTCCCAGTGAAATCCTCAGAGGATGATGGTGAATCTTCAGATTCTAACAAACAGGTAAAGCTCACCTGGGGACTTCATTTCAGACCGAGAGAAGTATTTTTCTGGATAACCCTGAGAACTCTTGTGAATATTAGGGGATGTCCCATCTGCCTTTCTTTGAGAATATGCACCGGAGCTGATTTTCTCTTCTGTGCTGTGCCCTGGTCCTAACAATGCTTAATTCCCAAAAACTGCAATGCATTTTTTTCCCTTGTAGTTTTATTTTAACAGAAACACCATTTCATTTAGAGCTAAATTTATTCAAATATCAGTTACATTCAACTAACCTGAAACTCTTATAATTGTGAGGGGTATATGGGGACTTGAAAAAACTTCTTTCTTTTCACTTTCAATTGGTTGGTTAGGAAACAGAAACAGATGAAGAAGAGAAGGATGAGAATGATAAAGGAAAGCTTAAACCCAATGCTGGCAATGGAGCTGACCTCCCAAATTACAGATGGACACAGACACTTTCAGAGCTGGATGTAAGTACTGCCTTATATACAGGGTCTGAGGAATCTTAGCCACAAAATAAGAGTAGGTGCTGGTAAGAATAGTGGACCTGGAGGTTGTTAATTTTACTTAATGACAACATTTCAATAGCTGGGGGACAGTCTGGTGACTAAATTAAACTGCCAGAAGCTGTAGTTAACTCTGCCAAACTTTGGCAAACAAAGTTAGAAGAGGACAGGAAAATCTGCTTCCCTTCTTGGAGATGCATTGGCCACACTATTGCTAAATTTACACTCCTTTCACCTCTCCCTCGAGCAGCAAGAATTATCGTATCTTACTCTGGCAAAAGGCAGAGTCTTACAACAGCAGCACAAGAGGGCAAGGAGAGACTTAATTGCTCTGCTCCTCACATCTGACCTTTGTCTGTTCCAGCTGGCCATCCCTTTCAAGGTGAACTTCCGACTGAAGGGGAAGGATGTGGTGGTGGATGTCCAGAGACGGCGCCTCCGAGTGGGCCTGAAGGGCCATCCTCCTCTTATTGATGGAGAGCTTTTCAATGAAGTGAAGGTGGAGGAGAGTTCTTGGCTGATTGAAGATGGTAAAACAGTCACTGTGCACCTGGAGAAGGTAAAGCAGTGTTAACTGGGGAGGGCTGGGACTTGCCTGGTGAAATCAGGGTCTCAAAACTAGTGAGCACAGGGCTTTTTAAGCTGGAACAGAAGAACTGTACTTGTCCTTGGTCCAATGTCAGTGAAGTTATTGGAAGCCAGGGTGTAGCCACTTGGCCCTGTGTGCTGTTTGCCTGCAGGGAGGTGAGGCACCAGCACAGATTCCCCAGAGAAGTGCTGGTGCCCCATTCCTGCAGACAGCCAAGGTCAGGCTGGAGGGGCTGTGAGCACTGATGGAGCTGTGGGTGTCCCTGCTCATTGCAGGGGAGCTGGACCAGATGGCCTTTAAAGGTCCCTTCCAAACTGAAGGATTCTATGATGCTGTAATCCAGGATCCCCAATTAATATTTTCAGCAAATCAGGAAAATCTGAAGGAAGTCAGATGTTTTGAAGTTGCTCCTTAGTGCAATTGTGCCATTCTTTCACATCTGTTAGTGACATGAGCAGCAATAAGTCTGTCCTTGGATTCTCATGTCCCTTCTGGGCCTCTAAAGGCAATTCTTTATTGTAATTCTGTCTTGCTGTGCCAACCATGACATCTGTTGTGCTCTTGGCTTTGCCAGTTGAGGAAACTGTAGATACCTGAAGTGGTTAGAAATGAAAGTAATGCCCTTTATCCAGGTTCAGATTTTACTGACACTTCAGAGAACTGTCAAATAAAGTTTGATTCCAGCAGCTTTTTCCAGTGGCTGAGACATAAAAAGCCAAGAGCAAGTCCAGAAAAAAGAAGTACTTTTTGCTTCTTTGTTCCCTCAGATCAACAAGATGGAATGGTGGAACAAACTAGTCTCCACAGACCCAGAGATCAACACCAAGAAAATTAATCCAGAAAACTCAAAGGTAAGAATGAATGAAGCCTTCTCTTGAACACATTCACATTCAACTTCTATAACTTTTGTTCTACCAGCATAAAAATCCCAAACAACACTGGGAGCACTGCTGCAATGTGATGCCATCTTACAGGTGCTCCCAAAACTGCAGCTGAACAAAGCTGAGACAAGTTGGAGCCTCTGATATTTCTCTGACTGTGCATACAGCATTACGTCCATCAGAATATCCATGCTGTGTGTGTCTGTGTGTGTGCCTTGGGCAAAGTGATTTCAGTTCTGATGGAATTCCCTGGTTTCAGTTGTCAGACCTGGACAGTGAGACTCGCAGTATGGTGGAGAAAATGATGTATGATCAGCGACAGAAATCCATGGGCCTCCCCACGTCTGATGAACAGAAGAAGCAAGACATTTTGAAAAAGTGTGTAAACCTGATGGATTTGTGGGTGCTTGTTTTCCCATACCCCCCTCCTGCTCTTCCTCTGCACAGATACGTAGTGGTGTTACTGAGCAAGGAACAGGTCACCCTTCAGTTCTACCTGAGTTCAAATCTGCAGTTACAAAGTCATTGAATTGTTGGCTAATCACCAGCACCTATAAAAGCCAGTGGGCTAGATAACATAAAGGGAAATTCTGGGAATAGCCCAGCTCTGGCATTGTCTTAATCTTCTGATTTCAAGTCCAGAAAGCATGTTTGAGCATGGAAGTACCAACTCTAGTGAACTTTAACATGGTCTTGATTGTTTTCTAATCTCCCTCCACTCAGTAGCTCAGATAACCTGCCTTACACACCTGTCACCAGACAGCTGTCTCCAAGCCAACAGTCCTTTTATGCCTTTATTACCTTGTTTGGTATAAATGCACCTTGGCAGGGAAATTACTCACGGAGCCCCCAAGGCCAGACAGGGAGGTGTGGAGGCAGTTCTGAGTCAGGCATCTTCCTCAGAATGCACAAACCCACATCTCTTAGTGCTGGAAGGAGGATTGGTGTAGCAGGCCTTCCTTCTGCACCTGGCTTCTTTTCCTTCCTCAGCTTATCTGTGCTGGCAGAAGCTTTGCTCAGAGCAGTTCACTGAGTTTAGAGTAGAGCAAGACTGCTTTAGATTAAAGACCAGACTTCCTCAGTGCCTGAAGAGATTGTGGAGTGGCAGGTAGTCCTTGCCTGCTGGAAGTGGCACAGGTACCTCAGCAAGACCACTCATTCACTGCTCCTCAGGTTTGGCCCACGTGCAAATTATTGGCTGGTAAAGATTGGATAGGAAGTTTAAACTTTGCTCAGACCAAAGTGGACTTGACACCCAGGTGGGTTCTAATCTTTGCTGGTGAGCTCCTCCTGGCTGCTCTCACTGTGCATATTTCCAGTGAGATGGAAAGTGGAAACACTACAGTAGCATTTCAGGGAAAACAGAGGGGCCTGAGATAGGGGCCTGCCCTTTCCTCATCCCCTGCATATCCCCCACACACAATTGTGTTGTATCCCATGGTGAACTGCAGGGCAGAGAAAGAAGGCAGGGGCATCTGTGTGCCCTAATGCCCCACTCCTGATCTCCCATAGGCACAGTTCAGTTCTCAGAACTTTCTGATGGGGCAATCTGTGTCCAAATAGTCATATCTGCTGAGACTGCAGTACATTTGAAATCAGGTTGTGCTTAGTCTAAAGTTGCACTGGAGATAGTCCCTATGTCTCCAGTAATGTGTATGGTAACACATTTAAGCTTAAATCCTAATCTACCCTTATAATCTCCCCTCTGCCCCACAATCAGTGTCATAGCTGCTACGTGTCTGTCCGAGAGGCAGCAGTTAAGGGTGTGTAGCTGATAAAAAACTGCCTTGTGTCTGGGCTCACTGACCTTGGTGGCTGGCAGAATTGCTGATACTACTGACCTGAGGAAAAAGCATTTGTAGTTTGGGCAGTGTGAACTGGGGAGCTTGGTAAAACAATCCCTGCTGTGGAGGGTGTGGAGAGGAAGCAAACTTGATAGTACAGGAAGTAGGGATGTCTTACCCCTTGGGAGGAGGCTGCATGAATGAGCTGAAATGGAGTCGAGGGGGTGCTGAGCCTCTCAGGTGCTCACTGTGTGGCCCTGGGGAGAGCTTTCTGTGGCTCCTGCTGACTTATAACCTAGCTGCTGTCTTTGTGTTCTTTGCAGGTTCATGGAGCAGCATCCAGAAATGGATTTTTCAAAGGCCAAATTCAACTGATCCCTGTCCTTCTCCCCACAGCCCATTGAATGGGACAGGATATGTATTGCTGGATAAGTAGGGATCCCTTACCTTGGGCAAGTAAACACTTGCAGCATCCCCAGCTGAGCTTGCTGTGGAGGCAGCTCTGTGAAGTCATCCTCAGTTGTCCTGTGTTGAGCAGAATGCTAGGCCACAGAAGCAGCCTGCAGCAGCTCCACTCAGAGCCATCTGTGGCACTTCCCAAGCAGCAGTTAGGAGAGAAGGAGGGGCTAGAGCAAACAAGGCTTCAAGAGCCAGACCTGGGACATCTGGGGACGTATCCTTAATGTGTTGCTTGGCTTAATCTCCTGGCTCTTTGGAGCTATTCATCCCTGCTTTGCCATTTCAGTTTTGGCTGCAGGTGTTCCTGAGTTTTTTCCTCCCTCCCTGATCTGGCATTCTTGCTCTCCTGTGAAAACAAAAGGTCAGTTTATTTTAGGGAATAATTCTGGTTCTGCCTCCCTGGGCAGGGAAAACAGCAGTCTTAGAAAAGAATAAAATAAAATAGCCATTGCAGTAGAGAAAGGCTGCTGCTCGTTGCTGTGACCCATCACTTTAAGGTAGCAGACAGCATTGTGCTGCTGCCCAAAAACAATAGGGAAGGATAAAGCTGACTCCTTTCTTCTCACCTGTAATGGGTCACGTTTGGACAGGGTTTCGTGGCTGAGCTGCACTCAGGTGCCCTCCATGGTTACTGCTGCTTCTGTTGCCAGAAGTGGAACAGATTTGTCCCCATAGGGCTCAAGGAAGGGCTCCCATTTCAGCTGGAGAGGATGACGTGCTGCCCTATGGCAAGGGAAGGCTGGGGGTGTGTGGCTGTGGGCAAGGGGAGGGTGTGGGGGTCTTTGGGATAATGTTCTTACTGAGAGTTCACCTGCCTCTTTTCCAAGAGCCTCTCTTCCTGCTGCTTACTGACAGGCATTGCTGCCTTCTGTTCTGAGCTGCTGCTGACAGCAGTGTCACTCCGCATGTTCGTGTCTTTGTTAAAACTGCAGTGCAACATAAAGGAAAAAAAAAAGTGTCAAATTTCTGAGTAGAGCACTTGGTTCATGGTGCAGGAGGGCTTCAGGGGGGCCGTGCACTTCGGGCGTGAGCTGGGAGGGGGGGCTGCCTGCTAGGGGCTGGGGTTTCTGCTCTGTAGCTGCTTGGGAATCCTTCTCAGCTTCCTCTCATCCTAACTTCTGCTCCCCCAGCTCAGGACAGACTGCAGGATGCTGTGTGTTGCTCAGGAGTGCTGTTCTATGCATGTGGCTTCAGGCTCCCCATTCTCTACATAGCAGTGTGTGACTGCTGAGGAAGCCGCCCTTGCCCCAGGTCTGCTTTATGACAAGGAAAGTGTCACAGCTCCTGTCCACCCTTTACAGGCTGCCCCAAAATCCCAGGGTTATTATTGCCTCCACCACTCCAAAATGTGTCTGCCTCCTCCCAGAGGGAGTGGGCACAAGCGGTGGAAAATCCTGCTTGGGCAAAGTCCGGCGTGGCCTTGCACCTGCCTTACTGGCTTTTATTTTTTGAATGGTAGGACACTGAGCATTCACTCTCCCAGTTTTATAGGCCCTCAGGTTCAAAAAGAACCAGCTCCCACCCAGTTAAGCAGTGCCCTTGTGGGGCAGCTGCCTGCAGCCTGCCCGCCACCACCTGCTGGGATGTGTGTGCTCTGCTCTGGGTCCTTCTGGTCGGGCTCTGCAGCTCACCCTGTGCTGGTTTCCTTTCAGTACTGTGGCACTGGACTGTGCTGCTCTGAAATACAGGGGTGGCCCAGCGAGCAGGCTGAGCTGCTGTTCTCCGTGTCCCATAGCAAAGCAGTGAGGCTGCTCCTGGAGCTGAGGGTGAGTGGATGGGGCTGGGCTCCAACCTGCAGCTCCTGCAGAGCAAGCACGGGCAGGCCCCGGGCACTGCTCATAACCACCACTGAACCCAGCCCTGCTTGCTTCCCCACTGAGCCACACCTGGCACCCCAAGTGCCCCCTTTTGGGATCCCGTCACCACGTGGGGCTGGGTTGTGTTTTGTCACCAAACCGGGCACCTCTGCCTCAGCTCCTGCGGGGTCTCAGCTGCTGTAACCATGACTGGGGAACTCCCACGTGTCCCAGCTGGGGCTGGCACGGTGCTGTGCTCGGTGTCAGGGCAGGAGGGAAGCAGGGAGCAGCCAAGGGCAAACAGCAAAGAGCAGGAAGGAGCAGTGACCCCAGAGGAAGCTGAGAGGGAATTTGGGACGCGGGGAGGAGGGGGAAGCGGTGCCGTTTGCCTTTCTTTGTGACACAGCCCTGGGAGAAGCAGCCCCTCGCAGTGCTCTGAGCTGCAGGCGGGTGAGTGCCCCGTGCTGTGTTTGTGAACTGCCCCTGATCCCAGTGCTACCCCTGGACTTCAACCCTCGCGGCCAGCGGAACAGAAGGTGTTTCTCCTGCTGGCCTTGTCCCCTGCGTGGCACCCAGCTGCCACACGAGCTGAACCCAGCACCCTTTGGCTCCCGAAAGTGTTTTCCTTTGGAGCTGAGTGCCGGGTGGGACGGCTCCGTTCCCACAGCAGAAGTGACTTAAAGCACAAACCTCTGCCTTCCTCGGAGCCGTTATCCGGACTGCAGTTCCTGTGCAGGAAAACGACTGTGACAAGGGGCACCAGGGACCAAACCCGACAGATATTTCTCTCTCTCCGTTCCCAACAAATGCCCGCACCCCAGACGAGGTTGTGCTCGGGGCTGGTGGCCACCGGAGGGCCCCTCGCCTGTCACACGCGTGTCGTGCCCGCACAAGCCGTGTCAGTGCTGCCACCCTCCGGAGCTGCAGCTGAGGCCACGATTAGCTCTGTTTGGGAATTGGCCCATGCTGCTTTGGGAAGAGCAGCAAACAGAACCCCAAGGAAGGAAACAGAGGCAGCAGGTCTGTAACACGTGCTTTGGAGGAAAGCCACCACTCCTCCACCACTAAGGACCAGGATGTGGGGTTGGGGTGAAGCATCTGCTTTCTAACCTGTAAGCTGTGCTGGAATCCCACCCATCCCCACTGTATGGGGGGGGCACAGCTGAGTCACACTCCCAGAAGGCAGTGTCCGTGTGCCTTCATTGGGACGGATGTCACACATCCCAAACACCCACCGCGTCAGATCGCTCGGAGCAGAAAACATCACATTAACAACCAGGACAGCTTGGTCAACAGCAAACATGACCTTCAGATAAAAAAATAGCAGCAGGTCGGTTCCCTGTGCAGCTGTGAGCAAACCTGGATCGATGCAGCAATGCTAGTGCTGCAAAGCAGGTTACAGAGCACAGAGCTCCCAGCAGGGATGCAGCTGCTGCAAGCACAACCTTTTACATGCAAAACGAGTGAACTTGCAGCAGTGGTCTGAACAATGCTGCTGTTTGGGGATGAGGTCCCGTGTTGTGCACACGTTGCAGCCAGCAGGCAGAGCTGCAATGAGCAGACGTGAAGTGTTGAGCCACAGCCCTCCCCGGATCCCCAGGGGAAGCAGAAGGAGACACCTCACCTGCCCAGGGTCACGCAGGAGGAAGAGCGACCTCTTCCAGGAAGAGCACTGCAAGAATTGATAGAAAGGGCATTGGGAGGGCAGAGGAACACGGCCCAGGCTTGCAGCAGGAACTAGCAGGGCAGCTCAGGAGCAGGTGGGGACAGCAGTGACACAGCACAGTGCTGCGGGCGACCTTGGCTGCGCTGCCCTGGGGCAGCAGCAGGCTGCTCTGAGTGCTGCAGGCACAGCAGCTCCGCTCTGGCACACCATTTCCAGCTGAGAGAAGGCAGCATGTACCCATTCACGGGCTTAAAGCTGCTCCACCTCCTGCACGACTGCTGCCTGCTGATGAAGGGTGCTCAGGCTGAACCACAGTCCTCATGTAACGCGACAGAGCCGGTGCTTGTGGCAGCAAGAGGCACTGACACCACACAGAACAGGTTGGAAACTGCCCCCGTGCTCAGTTCGCCCAGAGCTCAGCTCCAGCATTGCCCCCTGGGGAAAGCCTGTGCTTCCCAGAGGGTCCTCAACCTGCACCCCCTTCCCCCTGCCCTACAACCCAGTGCTCAGAACAACCTCCCCATGCACAGGGAAGGCAGAGCAGCCTCCCCTCCCGGCCCAGGCTCCCCCAGAAGCAATGCAAGCAGGAGCACAAAAGACAGCACAGGTAAAGAGCAAATCTCCTGCTTTATATTAAAAAACAAAAAACAAAAAAAAAAAACCAAGACTGAATCAGATGTTAAGGGTGAGGAAGGGGAAGAATCCCATGAGACACCACAGGTGCACCACAGTGGACGGACAGCGTTCCTCTCCTTGATTTGGATTTTCAGGCGTGTTTTGCCAGCTCAGTCCACATGCATTCACTCACAATACGCAGACTGAACATAAAGAAGTGCTTCTGCACCTGTAGGAGCACTGGCAGCTCTTGGCAGGTTCATCCTCGCCCCTCATCTCCACTGTGGGTCAGCGTGAGCCACACTGCTGCCCTGGTGCACACGGGGAAGGAAACTTGGCCCAGTAGGTGTGGACAAATCCACTCAGGAGAGGGTCCGTATGGCACTGTGGAGGTCACCCGAGCTCCACGCTGTCCTTGCTTCACTTCTCTTCTTTGCAGAGAGAGGGTTTTTCACAAACAGCACTGATGACAGCACTGGGAGGGGACACCAAACCAATGTCTCAGACCCCTTCACTGCCAATAATCTCAAGGTGTGGTCTCAGTGATGTCCATGATTCATGAACTCACGCTGGGAAATGTGAGCAGTTAAAACAGGCTCTGACAGGGACTTGAACTGTTCATGTCAAAGGGCTTTGGCCAATTCAATAAGCTTGACTGCTTACCTCAAGAACTTAATCCTCTCCCCCCAACCCAACCTTTGGGAGAGTAATCACGAACTCAAGGCACGTTTCAGTTCAATTAAGGCACATCTCAGTTCAATTAAGGCACATCTCAGTTCAATTAAGGCACACAAACACTGTCTGCACCGAAGCAGGGGACCCCTCCCCAGCTACCACTGGGTGTGTTGAATCCTTTGATGGGAAATCCATTTTCCAGTCACGTCCAAGGGCACCTGAACGTATAAACAAGTCCCATGGCCTCACGTGTTTACTTTCTGATAAACAACTGAGTGGCAACACCGGCGAGATACAGCTTCCTCCTGCTGCAGCCCTCAAGGTCACCTGGCTCCGTGCCCTTGGGGTAGCAATGCCACAGCTGGAAGTGGCTGCAAAAGAAGAGCAAAGGGAAAGAGAAGGTGCTGAGCACCCGTAGCATCAAGCAGCTCCTCGCAGGCCCTCCGGAGATGCTGAGGAAGGCTTTAGGCAGCCACGTGGAAGTCAAACAGTCCAACTCCTCTCAGCTAAAACGAAGGGGTTGTCTCATGCACCTGCCATAAGCCACGTTCCAGGACTGCCCCAGCAGCCTGACAACAAGCACGATGGGGAAATGCAGAGGGCTTGGCGGGTGAGTGAGGAGAGCAGGCTGGCATGCAAGCCACAGGTCAGTGTGTGCAGCCCACGTCACGCTGGCAGCAGTGGGATGTGAGGATGGCAGCAGCTCGGGTTCCTCACCTCCCTGCAGATGGCACTGTGTTGGGAGAGGGGCCAAAGTCGAAACGAACCCCATTAGCTGAACCTTCTCCTTAGGAGGCAACAGGAAATGACACTAAGGGCAGCAGGAAGGAGGCACATCTGCAGCACCATGCACGGAGGACTTGTATTTCTGGGACTGCCAACCCAGGCTCCTTCCACAGAGATCCGGGTCCTCAGCGAGCGGGTGCCTGGCCTTCAACCCAGCACTGCCACTAACACAGACACCATCTGATTATCCCCTCCCCAGGTTAATGTACGCGATGCAAGCAAGCAAGACATGTACAGCAAATTCTCAAAGCAGGGAAAGAGCTGAGGCACTGAGAGAGACCGCTGAAGCTAAATGAGATTGGAAATAAAATCATCGAGTACTTCCTTGTCCATCTCCTCCCTGGGCACACATTCCACCTCCCAAGTGCATAAGCTCCACAGTTCACTTCCTTAATGTTCTATATTGTCCAAAGGAAAACATATATAAACTCCCAGTGAAACTCAGTGGGAGAACTTTGGCTTCAGCAGAGGATGTGGGCAGGCTGCAGGGAGAGAAGTGACATAATATGCTCCGTGTGGAAAGAGGAGAGATCTGCAGCAAAGCCTTGCAGTGCCTGCCTGCTGCGTGGGTCCTTTTTCTTAACAATACACCTGAAGCAGAGGTGCTCCAGATGAGTCAGTCTCTGTGTCTTGGAAAGAGGAATCTCTGCTTGCTGGAGAGCCTTGGAGGGGAAAAAGAAGAGACGGTGGCATTAGACATGGTGAACTGCCTGGCAGTTAGGCAGGCAGCTGCCACAAAAGGCTTTGTGTATCATGAGGGAGGAGAAAGCCACACAAAGCCCACGGGCAGGGAACAACCCTGCCTGCATTGTGGCCATCTTCTAGGAGAGATCTGTTATTATGCAGGAGAAAACTTGTCTTTTAGCCCTGGGCGGCTCTTTGGAGTGGAGCATGCATGCTGTGAGGATCAGAGCTCAGGGGACAGGCAGCTGTTCTCTGTTCCTCTGCTTCTCTTTGCACATTTCCCTTCGTTCCCATGCAATCCAGCTGCAGCCTTAGCTGGTCACATCCCAGGTAGAGCCCTAAACTTTGTCAGGATCCCTGGAGACCAGAAGCTCTCAGGGCAAATGCTGAGCACAGGCAGAGCTGTACAACGTGTGTTTCCTTCTCTTTCAGAAGGACCCACCAACCTGGGCAGCTCGCAGCCTTCTGAGCCCCCTTCACTCCTGAAGCTCCGGAGAAGGAAACACCTCACAGTACCCTAGGAGGCAGACATCACCTCAGCAAAGGGGGAAAACTGAAGGCACACATAACACGAGAGGCTCAGGGTGCTCTGCTCAGTCCTGCTGCCCCCCCCTCCCCGCAGTTCCCCCCCAGGTGATACCTCTAGCCAGGCACGTTACCTGCACTGCTATGCCTCCTCATATTCCTGGCTAGCACATCTGCTGGTGTCTCCTCTGATATCTGCACAGCCAAGTCTGGAACAAAAACCAAGAAGGTCTGAGATGGGAAAGGATGAGCAGCTATGACTCAAGAGCAAAGACACCTGTCAGGGAACGTGTGAGGCTCTCCTCCAGAAGGCACCACCCTCAGGTAGCAGGAGAGGCAGCGTCTTGTTCTTCACATTGCTTCCACCATTGTCCTAGTAATCTGAGCTATAAATACCAGGAAGCAACAGCAACCCAGCTGAGCTGGGAAGCATGACAGCCACCCAGTTTCCCCTGTCACTTCTGGATGCCTCCTGACCCCACACTCAGCTTTTCCAGGTCTTTCTGCAATGCTCTTCCTGCCTGTTCAGAGGTCACTCGATTCAGGCTGCTCCAGACAGGGACAGTGTCCTTGAAAGAAGCGTGCACACACCTGTGCTGTGGCAAAATCCCTTCCCTCCTCTTCGTAGAGCTATTTGCTGGCTTCTCCTCACCCCACCCTGTAGGGTCTCAGCTCCAATGAGGCACTCTGTCTTGGTGGTCTAAAGGTGGTATTGCCAAGCATGTTGCTAGAACATGGGGAAGGGAGCCAGCTTGGTAACTGGACATCCCCTGGCACAAGCCAGCTTGTCTGGTCATACCAGTTAAGTTTGACTCACGGTCTCTCTGCCTAGCATAGAGGTGCAGAGGAAGCAGCAGAATGAGTCCTTCCATTTCTCAGTGCAAACATCCCTATCAAGAAAGCAATGACTGGTGACAAGCAGAAGTCTCTGGTAATACATCAAAGACCCCCACTGACACACCTACTCCAGCACCACATCTCACAGCTCTGCTAGCAACACCAAGGAACCTGCACGTACCATCCTGGCTGATGACTGTGGACTCCAGCATCGTTTCATTCCCACTGTCTGGTGCATTGCCTCTGCTGGACTTCTCCTCGTGGCTCTGGCTGGCTGGGACAGAAATGTGGGGCCGGACCCTGCTCTTCCGAGTGCTGATACGTATGATGCCTCGGACCAGCCTGCATTCAGCATCCTGCTCATCCAGGTTGTAGTCCTGAGTTATGCTGTTGATGAGGTCCGAGATCTTGTTGGTCTTCTCCAGGAAGACAGTGTCTGACGTGCACTTGGCCAGCTCATCGATCTGGTGGACGCTGAAGAGCTCGGTCAGCTTCTTGAAGATGAGGACATCGATCTCCCTGCTGGACATGGAGCCGTTCAGCTCGCTGATATCCAGGTCAGACTCATGGAAGGAATAATACTCCTCTGAACTCCGGTGGCTGCTAGGGAGAGGTGGCTTTTCTATGCTGTTCCTGAAGGGCTTTTCTGGCAGCAGCTCTTTGAAGCACGAATCTGACTCCACATGGTGGCCCAGGCTCCTGTTCTGATAGACAGGAATGCCCTTCAGTTTAACATCTGGGTAACTGAAACTGCTGCCCATGTGGGACTTTTTGATCGGGTTCCCATTCTTCTCGGTGGGGGAGATGTTGGCAGGGCTGTTGGGCAGTCGCCCGTTGTAATCTCCATTCTTTCCATCGTCGGTGGAGGTCTCAGCAGGCCCTGGATAGGGGATACAGACGCTGCAGTCCTGAAAGCAGCCCCCACAGGTCACTATGCAACAGAAAACAGCTTTGTATGTTTTCCAGGCATGAGACAGAGAGGAGCAGCAGAAGCTCTGGTTTGCGGGAGCCTCTGCCGTACCAGAGATGAAAGTGATGGTTTCTGCCTCTCTGCCATTCGAGTCTTTGAGGTCAGCTTTGCGACCTTTCCTGTCCCGCATCTGCTGGGCCCTGCTGTGGCTCTGTTTGATTTCGGGCTTCAAGCCACCCAACACCTCCAGACCGACCTCAGCTTCCTTGGGTGGTCGGCTCCTCGGGGCTGCAGCCTCCTGGCAGGACTGGTTTTTCTGGCGGTGGCTGTGCAGGTGGTGGGGGGATCCTGATTTTCGGCCCAGCATGGCTCACCGCTCAGGCACCTGAGGAACAAGGGGGTTTCAAGTCAAGGCAAACATTTCCCACCTTAGCAAGCCGTTGATAGGACCTAACACTCAGGCTCAGGGAGGCTCCATCACAAGTGCAGCATCTCAGAACCATCTGGCGTTAGGATTCCCGCTGTGCACACTCACTGTGCAGCCCAGAGCCCCCCCACTACCCGTCCACACCGCCTGCTCTCACTCAATGCTCAAACCAGAAATGAGGCCTCATAGAAGGGCCCCTTTTAAGGCACCAAAACCCCCGTGGCCTTCAGAAGAGGTTTTCCTCACGCTGCTGAAGAGGTCGGGCTGCCTCCAAGCGATAAAGGCACGGTGCAGCCACAGGCAGAGGCAGCCGGGAGGTTCCCAAGGGACTGCATCCTCTTTTCAACAGCTTCCCCTTGGCCTCGCATCCTTTGGGGTTACCTGACAGCACTCACCCGTTTCAAAACACACCGTGCCCAGGAGGAGATGACAAGGAATCGATTATGCAACTGCCAATTCACGCTCCAGATCATTTGCTGCCGTTCACGTTCGGAGGATTTGGCAATGCCAGCGTTACTAACACCGATGAGTTCTGCCAGTCACGGCCGTGCTACGTCCCAGACTTTGCTAAGAAAGCCAACCTCTCCCATCTGGATTTAAGATCTCATCTCAAATCACACCTCACGGGAGCAGAGCTCCCACAGAGCTGTGCTGCAGGAACCCTAGGGGAAGCTGTTCTCATGGCCACCACGTGCCACAGCGAGGGATGTCGGGTCGACACTGCTCTCTACTTCCACAGCTGCTGCTTTTATTCCAGGCCGTGCTGGGCCCCCAAGCTGTCCTTGGTTTCTGAGCTTCTCAGCCAGCACCCCCAAGAGATCCTTCTAAATACTAATTAGGTCAATTAATAAACAGTGAGAGCTCAGCCATCGCTTAAGTGTTTTTGGACCATCCCTGCTGTATACTTCCTATAGGGCACCTCAACCTGTCCTCATTAGATCACTGCCTCTTTTCAATTAAAAAAAAAGAAAAGAAAATGGGAAACAAAACGAAACATTAATGCTGCCCTTGGAAAGAAGTGCAGGGAAAGCACTCCCCAGGCAGCTGTATCACACTGCTGCTTTCCAGGAACCTTTTGGCTCTGTTAGCTTAGAAAAACTCACATGCAGCACATGTCTCAGGAGTTCCTTCGCACATTCCTGGACAATGTGCTCAATCTAAGCCCCAGTTCCAGTGCCAAACAGGCAGAGCTTTGCAGACGGAGCACCAGCACGTTGTCCCATCGCTTTCACTTCACAACAGCAGTCCTACTCTGCTCTCAGTGTCACCGTTTTCGGAACTCGGGTCAGAATTTAACAACAAACAAAACCCATCTGAGCAGATCTGATCACCAGGACGCTCCCCTTGACACCCAGCTCTCCCCCTAAGATCCCACACACGCACTGCACTGCCCGCGACCCACAGCCATCCTTTACGTAACCACCCATAACCCTCTGTCGTTTCAAAGCACCTCTGGCGTTGGGAAGAGGACAACCTCAGCCCTGCAGAGCTGACACCCCCAGCCCACTGCGTTGGGCCCCTCTGTGACACTGCACCACCGGGCTGAGGGCACAGCCCATCGGTACAGCAGTTTCCTTTGGCACAGGGACTGAGAGAGCAGCTGAATGCAGCCCCACACGGCTCAAATCCACAGCACAGCTGATACTCACGGGGCAGACAGTGGCTCTTCCTCTCCTCTCCCACGAGCCTGATCTGAATGGAGGAGATCCCCGCAGAGGACCCGACCATCTGCCTCGGGAGAGCAGCCCGTGCTTCTTCAGAGTTAGCCGGGGTCTAAGATCTTCATTGTTCAGAGGACGTGGCTTCCTTCAAAGGATTCAATGAACAAAATGAGGTTGTGTCCTGAAAAAACCCCTAGCCCACAGTGCTCTGCCTTGAGAACACGAGTGTGTGTGCATGGGGGGGGGTCAGAGCATCCCGTTAGCAGCAGGACCCAACAGCAGAGCCCAACACCGACGTGCAAACTTTGCTCAGCCGGACGGCAGCAGCGGCACCCACAGCCCACGGGTGAGTAAGCCCACGGCCCCTCCCCCCACCCGAGCCCCCCACCCTCGGGCTGCAGCACGGCGCTGCTGACGGAGCGCGGCCCGCAGCACGGCCCCGGGAGGCCGACGGTCGGGGTTGGGGCTCCCAGCGCACCCCACCCCGAGAGGATCCCCCCACCCACCCCACGCGGGGCCGAACCGGAGGAGGAGGAGGGCCGGCTGCGGCAGCGGGGCCTGGGCGGGGGTCGGGCCCGGCTCGGGAGCGGGGAGAGAGAAGACGGACCCCGGGGCGGACGCAAAACGGGGAGGGCAGGGGAGGACAGGACCCGGCGCCCGCTGTTCTTCCTCCTCCTCCTCCTCCTCCTTTCCCGGTGCCGCCGCGGGCGCGGGGGCAGCGCGGGGTCCCGGCGTTACCTGCGAGTTGGGAGCGGCGCCGGCCCCGCCCCACCTGGGCCAGGTGCGCCCACGTGACCCGCCCGACGGAGCGCCGCGAGGGACACGGGAGCGCCGCGCGGGGAACGGCCCCGCCCCGCGGGGAACGCTGCGCCCATCGCGGGGACGCACCGCGCAGCGCTCGGCACCGCTCCCCCGGCTCCCTGTCCGCCAAGGTCTCGGTCGCTGCTGTCCCTGAGGATCCTTGCTCTCGTGGGCCCCGTCCGCGAGGGTCTGTACCTCGAACAGCCCCCATCTCCTGGCCCCAGGGATCCTTGTCCCTGTAGGTCCCTGTCTCATGGGTCTGTACCTCAAACAGCACTTGTTCCCTCTCCCAAGGAATCCTTATACCTGAGGGTGCCTGTCCCAAAGGGTCTCTATCACAAACAGCATTCATCGCCTGTTCCCAGGGGTCTCTGTCTCAAGCAGCCCTCGTCACCTTCTGTCCCCCAGGATCCTTGTCTCTGAAGGTCCCTGACCCCAAAAGTCTGTATCTCAAACAGAACTCATCCCCCCCTCCCCGAGGATCCTTGTCCCTTTACATCCCTGCCCCCGAGGGTCTGTATCTCAAACAGCCCTCATCTCCTGTCCCCAAGGATCCTTGTCTCCAAGGGTCTCTGTCTCGAGCAGCCTTTCTGTCCCCAAGGATCCCTGTCCCCGGAGGTCCCTGCCCCTGAGGGTCTGTATCTCAAACAGCACTTCTCCCCTCTCCCTGAGGATCCTTGTCCCTGAAGGTCCCTATCTCCAAGGGTCTGTATTTCAGACAGCTCTTATCCCCTGTCCCCAGAGGTCTTTGACTCAAGCATTCTTTGTCCCACAGAATCCTTATCACCAGAGGTCCCTGTCCCTGAGGGTCTCTGTCTCAAGCAGCCCTTGTCCCCTATCCACAGAAGATTCCTGTCCCTAAGGCCCTGTGTCTCCAGCAACCCTCATCCCCCATCCCCAAGGATCCTTGTCCCTGAAGGTCCCTGTCAGCCTCCAGCAGCCCTCATCCCCTGTTGCTGAGGATTACTGTCCCCCCCCATCTCTGAAATCCCATTCCCATGTTCCTCATCCCAAGGTCCCTCACCTCAAAGCATCCCTGTCCCAGCATACTGTTGTCCCTGAGGGGTCCTGGCCCAAAGCACTCAGAGATCCCCAGCTCTGAGGTTCCTGTCCCCAAGACTATCTCAAACAGCCCTCGCACCTGAGGATTGCTATCCCCAAGATCCCTGTCCCTGTAATTCCCATTCCCAAGCTCCTTGCCTCAAAGCATCGCTGTCCCAATGGATCACCATCCCCAAGAGCCCTGTCCTCCACAGCCCTCATCCCTGAGGCTCCTGTCCATCCCCATCCACCTCACTCCCCTCCCCACCCCGTGCCACACAAGTCCCTCCATGGTCTACCTCAGCCCCCAGCCCTGTGCTGGGGACCCACACCCTCCACGAGGTCCTTTTGCCCCATTTGCTCAGCAAACACCACTCTGTCCCACTTTTCCCAGCCTATGCCAGCCTCCGGATAGAGAAAGGGAAACAAACAGCCAGGCAATTATTTGGAGTCAGTCTTTCACAGTAAAATCCCAGTATCCCAGCCAGCCCTTCCCAGTATCCCCCCTGTATCCCATTCTTTCCCACACAGTAGCCCCCAGTATCCCACAGCCCTTCTCAGTATCCTGTCCATCCCCTCCCAGTACCCCTCAGTATCACAATCTTTCCTTCCCAGTACCCCCCAATATCCCATCCTTTCCTTCCCAGAACCCCTCTAGTATCCCACCCAGAACCCCTCTAGTATCCCAGCCATCACCTCCCTGTACCCTCAGTAACCCATCCATCCCTTCCCACTACACAAACAGTATCCCACTCACCCCCTTCCAGTATCCTATCCAGCCCCTCCCATTACTCCTAGTATCCCATCCAACCCCTACCAGTACTACCCAATATCCCATCCATCTCCTCAGGACCCCCCAATATCCCACTCAGTCCCCTCCCACTACACCCACTATCCTATCCAGCCCATCCCAGTAACCCCCCAGTATCCCATCCAACCCCTCCCAGCATCCCATCCAACCCCTCCTAGTACCCTCAACCCCCCTCCCAGTACCCTCAATACCCCCAGCATCCCATCCAACCCCCCCAGTATCCCGTCCAACCCCTCCCAGTAACCTCAACCCCCCCAGCATCCCATCCAACCCCTCCCATTACCCTCAATAGCCCCAGCATCCCATCCAACCCCTCCCAGTATCCCGTCCAACCCCTCCCAGTAACCTCAACCCCCCCAGCATCCCATCCAACCCTTCCCAGCACCCTCAACCCCTTCAGCATCCCATCCAACCCCCCCAGTATCCTGCCCAACCCCTCCCAGTACCCTCAATACCCGCAGCATCCCATCCAACCCCCCCAGTATCCCATCCAACCCCTCCTAGTACCCTCACCCCCCCTCAGCATCCCATCCAACCCCCCCAGTATCCCATCCAACCCCTCCTAGTACCCTCACCCCCCCCAGCATCCCATCCAACCCCCCCCAGTATCCTGCCCAACCCCTCCCAGTACCCTCACCCCCCAGAGCATCCCATCCAACCCCCCCCAGTATCCCATCCAACTCCTCCTAGTACCCTCACCCCCCCCAGCATCCCATCCAACCCCCCCAGTACCCTCAGCCCCCCCCCAGCATCCCATCCAACCCCCCAGTACCCTCAGCCCCCCCCCCAGCATCCCCCCCATCCCCCACCAGCCGCGTCCCCTCCGCACCGCTCTGCCGGCACCTCACCCCCCCCCCCGCTGCCGGTGCCGGTGCCGCCCCCGGGGCCGATCCGCTCGGTACCGCCCCGCCCCTCCTCTATACCCGCACCGCAGCGCTCCCCGCTCCCGTCCCCTCCCCATGGCGACAGCGGACGCGGCAGCCCCGGCCCCGGCAGGCGAGCAGCGCCCGGAGCGCTCCGACAGCGGCACGGCGGCGGGCGGAGGAGCACCACCAGCAGCACCAGGAGGAGGAGGAGGAGGAGGAGGAGGAGGAGGCGGCAGCTCGCTGGAGCTGGCGGCGGCGCGGCGGCGCCTTTTGGCCGCGGAGTGCCGGCGGAGGGCGGCGGCGGAGCTGGAGGGCCGCGTGGTGCAGGTGCACTGCGCGCTGCGGCACGCGGAGCTGCGCCTGGCAGCCCGAGCCGAGGCCCTGAGCCGGCTGGGCAGCGGCGTGGCACAGGCGCAGCTGGCGCTGGCGGCACAGGGGCAGCGTCTGCAGAAGGGGCTCCGCCGCCGCCCCCGACCCCGGCCCGGTGCTCTGCTGGCGGCGGCGCGGGCGCTCCGCAGCTGCGTGCCCTGGGCGGCGGGGAGAGCGCGGCGGTCCTCCGTGCCCACCCCCAGCAGGAGGCTGCCCGCCGCACCCCGCAGCCCGGCTTAGGAAGAGGGGGGAGCCGGGGGGTGGAGGGGGGAGGTGCTGAGGGTTCGGGAGGCTCCGTGGGAATGGTGTGGGTTTGGGGGTGCTGAGAACAGGGGGACCCAGAGGGGTCTGGGGACTGAAGGCGGCTGGTGGGTTGGGGTGCTGTGAGTTGGAGGGGGGGTACCGTGGGTTTGGGGGCCTTGCAAGGCTTGCTCTGGTGGGAGGGGGGGACCCTGCGGGGTCAGGGGGAGCCTATGGAGCAGGGGGGAACCCAGCGGGGTCTGGAGTCCTCAAGAGTAGCTTTTAATTGGGGAGGGGACTGGGATGGTTGGAGTTCCTTAAGGGGCTCGGTGGGATTGGGGTGCTCCAGGGGACCTAGCGGGGTCTGGAACTTTGGGGTGCCTTGAAGAATGGGGGTGAAGGGGTCCCTGGGGGACTCTGTGGGGTTTGGGACGCTTGAAGGACACGGCAGGGTCTAAGTCCTTGGGTGCGTGGTGGGGGGACCCAGCAGGTCTGGGAACGTCTGTGGGGTTTGGAGACCCCGCAGGGCCGAAGATCCCTGGAGGATCACAGGGTCTGGGGGCAATAAAGGGGAACCTGCTGCCGGCACTCCCCGGAAACAGCAGCCGCGGTGGGGCTGGGCCCCTTCCCCCCCTGAGCCTCACCTCGGGGCTCGAGTGCCGGCATTCAGCCTGAGCGTGGCCCCAAGCAAATCTGAGGGGGCTGGGGGCCACCCCACACCCAGCAGCCCCACGTGGCGGGTCGGGCTTCGGACTGTGCATCCTGGGAGGGCAGGGAGCGAAGAGGAGCCGTCCTCGCCGCGGACTGATGCTATCAGGACCCCGCTGGGCTCGGCAGGACCGCTCTGATTGCCGTCAGGCGGACGGATGATGCTCAGAGCGCGGGCACGCGTTGAGCGAGCGTCCTTCAGGCGCCCCAATGTCACCCTTGCGGGCTCTGGAGGTGAGCTCAGACTGAACAGAAGGCTTCTACGGGACTGCCATCCCCGAGCCGGCTTTGGGGTGGTGGAGGGTCGGGGCACGGCAGCGCTGCCCATCCCCACCGCCGCACACCGCGCATCCTCCCGCAGCGCTCTCCTCGGAGCCCGCATGCATCCTGCTGGGACGCCGCCGCTCTGCTTTGATGCTGCTATTCTGATGATGATTATTTTTTAATTTAAAGAACAAAACCCCCCCGGGGTCGGTGGGGGGAGGGTGGGTGGGATCTCGCTGACTCATGAATGTTCCGCGTTTGCCGTCCCGTGACACGGCGGGTCCGTCCCCGCTCCGTGGGGCGATGCAGAAGTAAACTTTGATATCTTGCGTCCGTTCCGAGCTGCGTTTTGTTGGGATTGGAGCAGGGATTGCTGAGTGAGCCCCGGCTGCAGCTCGCACCCGAGCGCTGCTCTCGGATGGGATCCTGCGTGCTCTGCCCGGTTTGCATCCCCCGGATGCTCCCTGCCCTAATCCCGCACACCCCGCAGCGGGATGGGGGCTGCTGATGGAGCAGCTTATGGGGCTCAGCCCGGGGAAGGGACGTGTTATCTCTGCCAGGCTTTCAATTAAGAGTATGAAATGCACAGCTTGGGCTTAATTCTCTTGGGTTGTTGGGTTTTTTTTTTTTGTTCTCCCACCCCCACTCTCTGGTGATTATTTCCAAATCAGCTTTTGACCTGATTAGAGCAGGAATAGCAGGGGGAGACTTTAGGAGAAAAAAAAAAAGAAAGAAAATAATAATAATAATAATAATAATAATAATCCACTCCATTAACCCAGTAAGAATCAAATCATTCAGAGCCCTTCAGTGCAGCCGTTCCTCCCCACACTCTGGTGTTGGTATAACCACAGTCCCCCACACCACGGTCCCACAGTTTCTTTAGGTGGAACAATAAACTCGTTCCCCTTTGCCCCTCTTCTTCTGGATGGGGTCCCGGTGTTGTTGGTGGGGACCCCTGGGGGTCCCACATTGTCACCCCCAACCACTGAGCACTCACAGCAGTTGGACTGGACCCTCTTGGAGGTCTTTTCCCAACCTTGGTGACGTGGGGTGGGTGCTCCAGGCCAGGATAACCCTCCTGGAGGGGTCCTCTGAGCTGAAGGGGACGCAGCCTCACGAGCCCCCTGGCCGAGATTTAGGGGAGATGCGTTAAGGGGGGGTGTGGGGGGGCACACCTTAGGAGCCTGTTTTTTGTTGGGAATGTTTTGTCACAGAAAACAATTTCGCAGGGAAAGCACCGCGCCGCGGGACGCTCGTACCCGAGCTCAGCTCTGCTTTCCCCTCTGAATCCCTTTGGGTCGAGCAAAGGCAGCTCCGTGGGAGGAGACACGCGTGGGGCCGCCCGTACCGCTGCGGAGCGGCGACAGCAGAGGGCACTGCAGCCCGACGGAGCCCGGAGTGGGGCTGCTGGGGGGGGGATGTGGGGCTGCGGGGTTGGGGGAGGGGCGTGACACGTGGGGGTGTGGGGCTGATGGGGGTAGGGGCTGAGACATGGGGGGCTGAAAGGAGGGGTGTTGAGATGTGGGGGTGAGACGTGGGTTGGTGTCACGGTTTCCCCACACGATGTCCCCTCGGGGTCCCCACGTGTATTGGTGCCCCTTTCCTCCCGGGACACCCGCATCGCCCGTCCTTCATCGTTGGACTCTCTTAAAAGCCAATTAGCCCCAATTAGCCCGAGCAGGTGGGAACTGCTCCCACCATCTCTGATTGGTCCCTCCGAGCAGCTGAGCCCAGCCCACAGGATTTGGGGGGAGTTGGGTGGGGGGTGGGAACACCACCCTGGGTTCTCAGCCTCTTTTTTCCAGCATCCACTCCCGGCAGTGGGGTTGGGGGTGTCACGTCGCAGCGTCTTTGGCTCTTTTTCAGCTCATGAAAGGTTCCATCTCCCACCCCTCCCCTGTGCACACTCGTGCTTCAGCCTCTTTTGGGATGAACTGAGAAATGTCAGTAAATCCTATTTTCAGAATGGGGCAGTGGCCCATCATTGCTGCCCCCCTCCCACAGCTGAGGGCCTGAGAGCCCTGGACTCGAGGTCAGTGACGTTACCACGGAGTCTGCAGCCACCTCGTCCCCCGGGCAAAGCTGCTGCTGTCTGAGGCATTCAGGACACCCGTGTCCCGTCCCCATCCCGTCCCCTTCTCCCCCCTTCCCGCTGTGCTGTCTCCTTGCAGGTTTCCAGGTCTCAGGAACCCATTCCTGCTGCAAGTGGCCCCCACGCCGAGACCGTCGTGTTCCCCTTCTTTCTTCCCCACTGTTCCAGTTAAACCCTAGTGATGGGTTTGCTTTGCCCCTCGTCCAGCCGCCTTCCTCCCATGCTCAGAGTTGCTTTGCCCCCGGTGGCACGGGACCTGTGGGATCAGCTCTCCGATGCACCCACGCTGTGACTTGCTGGTGCTCAGATATCCCACGGGTGCTGAGCAGGGTCCTGCCACTGTCTCTTGTCCCCATCGGATGCAACCCCAATGGTGCTGGCAGAGGGAGGGTGATGCCAAGCATCCCAACACCCAGACTTCGTGGGAAGGGACCCCAAAATAACCCGAGCGCGTGTGCAGCGTGTGGCCTCAAAGGGCAAGGTGCAGCAGGGGGCTGTGCCTCGCTCCCTGGTGGAGGTGGGAATGGGGCCCCACGCAGCCTATATATGTATATGTTAAACCCCACAGCTGCTGGGCCCTATGGAGGAGGGCTGCCCGCACAGCAATCCGACCTGACGGAGACCTGTAACCCGATCGTGCTTCATTAAGGGTTTTAAAGAGATGAATTGCCCAAAGCACTGACTCTCACTGGCCGTGGTCATGGCTCCCCTGGGTGCTGCCTGCCCCACTGCTGTGACCTGAGAGGGTGTCAGCCCCACAGCACAAAGGGTTCTGGGGTTTGCCCCACAGAGGAGGAGGGAATGAGGGAGCGCTCCGGGGTTTGGCACATGGTTGCAGGTAAAATGTCAGCATTGTAACGCCCGGCTTACGACCACTGCTCTGGGGTTTGAGGAGAAAAGCCCCAGCTTTTGCTCGATGTGATGTCTGAAGCAGCTCTGCAGGACCCGAGCTGCCCCAGCAGCATGCAGCCACCCTGGGGAGGACCCAGCGGCATCGCCGCAGCGTCAGCATGCACGAGAGAGGGGCAGCACCGCAGCCACAGCCCTTCTTCTCATCCCGTTTGACACCACCGAGCTCATCCCCTGCTGCCTCCATGCGATGAGGGACGACCCAGAAGAAGGAGGACCCCCCGCACCCCACGGGACCCCGGGCACCCAGGCCAGGCTGACGCGGGGTCTATATCTGTCAGTGACGGGCAGGAAAGGAATCCACGGGGGAAGCCAAGCTGTGCTCAGCGCTCACAGCCGCCGCTCCTCTTATGGAGAGGAGCAGGAGGGAGCAGCTCCCGTTATGGAGAACCCTGGGGAAGCCCTGGCTCACACAGGGCCCCATAGGACGCGGTGGGCACGTTGTGATGGGGACACCGTCTCCATGGCTGCCGGTGCACCCTGGGGAGCAGGAGGAGGAGGCAGAGCCCATAGCGGGTGCTGGGGGCAGCGAGGCTGCTGAGCCGGTGCTGACACCCGCTGGGTGCTGACCTCCTGTGCTCGGGGATGGGCTGCCAGCTCTGCCCTGCCAAAGGTGATGTGGGCACGAGCAGATGGCAGCAGTGCTGCCGTGTGCCCGGCGTGCCAGGGCTGGTTGCTGTGAATCAGCCCTCACCTTTCCCATGGGTGCAATTCCCACCTCCAGCATCTCTTCCAAGAAAACCGTGGGTGCGGGTGAGGACTGTGCCATTCCCAGCACTGGTGCCCTTCTCTCTCCCACCCTGGGTGGGGGGGGGGGGGTTGGGGTGTCCTTGTTGTGCTCCTTGCAGCAAAATGCAAGCTGCAAAACGGTGCTCAAAGAGAGGGATACTGGGGCCTGTAGGAATGGAGTGAAGAGGAATAGAGCGATGAAGCCGAGCTGTGCGCGGGCAGCGGGAGAGATGGAGGGAGGTGACAGGGAGCAGTGACATCAACGGAGCCCAGCTTTGCTTAGTGCAGTGCGTGCAGGGCTGGGGTGGGCACAGCCATTTCACAGCCAGCACCACCAGCCTTGAGGACAGACAACGAGTGATGTCCCTTCCTGGGCTCAGCACTACACGCTTCACATGCAGATGGGTTTGGGGGTGGATTTGGGGCACAGACAGCACCGCTGCGACCCCATTCCTCCCCACAGCAGCTGTCCTGCTGCTGCCCAGCACCGGCCAAGAGCGATGCCCCTTTAACATTACAGCCTCTTTGTGCAAACCCAAAGAGCATAACGAGGTTCACGAGCAGCTCAGCCCAGCACAGGTCAGGGCACGGCCAAACCCCCCGGGCAGGGTCCAGCTCCCTGGAGCCACCGCTGTGTGCCAAGGGGGGGGGCGGGGGGAAGTGAACGCCCCTGCTCTTTCCCACGTGTTGTTGTACTGCTCAAATATTTGCTTTGGAAAGCGCTGCCTTGCCCCAGGCCCCACAGCCAAGGCTGTCCCTGGCTGCTAGCACCGGGCAGCGGGGAGGGATCCTGCTCAGATGTAAAAGGAAAACCAGCCCAGGTCCAGCCTCGTGCCCCGGGCTGCTCTTTGGGGATATAGGACCTTGCTGGGAGTGGGATGCTAGAGCATCTGTGCCACTGAAGAGAGGAAGAGAAAGGAAGAGGACCTTCTTCCTCTTCTTCCTCCTCCTCCTCATCATCTTTCTCATCTTCTTCCTTCACCTCCTCCTCGCCCCCTCCCTCTCCTCAGCCATCACTGAAGAACATCAGAGCCAGGAAGCCCTGGGAGATGGAGAGATCGGGGCAGTGGGGACCCAGATCCCCCCTGCAGCACCGGGCTCACTCATGGCTGTCACCCTCCAAAATCCAGGGAGCCCTCTGCGGAAGGGATAGCCCCGGGAAGGGCTGTCCTACGATCCTGCAGGGACATCCCAGCCCTTGGGGCTGCTTTTACAACACTCTGCTCTCCCAGCACGCTTTCAGCTCCCCTTGCAGCAAGGGAAGGGTTCACCGGTGGGACGGGGGTGGTTTTGGGGCTGGAAATTTTGGGGCAGGGGCCGCCAGGCTGCCGGCGGCTGCAGCTCGTGGCACTCCCCAGCCCTGGCCTCCGCTCCGCCGGCCGCCGGGAGCTGGAACAGCCCTCGGTGTCTGGGACACTGCCCTTTGTTTCGGAGAATAAAGTTAGCGCTGTTACTCAGCCTGTCGCTATTCCAGCAATTCCTGCCTCCACTTTCACTCGGCAGAGGGAAACATTCCTGCCCGCGGCCGGCACTGCCAAGAGAAATACGCACGGGGGGGGGGAGAGGGGGGGATGGAAGGATGGAGGGAGAGAAGAGAAATAGAGGGATGGAGGGAGGGAGGGATGGTTGCAGGGAGGGAGGGATGGGTGGAGGAGGAAGGGACGGATGGAGAGATAGAGAGACGGAGGGATGGGTGTGTGGAGGGATGGATGGAGGGAATGAGAGAAGAGAAATGGAGGAATGAATGGAGGGATGGAGGATGGGATAGATGGGGGCACGGCTGCAGGGAGGGAGGGATGGAGGGGGAAGGGATGGATGAGGGGATGAAGGAATAGATGGAAGGATAGATGAGGGGTGGAGGGAGGAATGCTGTGAGGGATGGATGGAGGAAGGGATGGATGGATGGATGGGTGGATGGAGGAATGGAGGGATGATGTGGGGATGTGACCCTGTGGGAATGGTTATAGGTTGTGGTTTTGGGCTTTGCTTCATCCTCCTGGGTTGTTTTAGTGAGTCCTCATGAAAGAAATGTCATAATGCTGATTTCCCTCTTGGTTGTAGCTTGGTAAAGCTGTGAGGTGGGGTGGTGCATCCCAAAAGAGCCCATTCCTAGCACAGAATTGGGATTCTGACCCACATCTCCTGTGCCCACGTATGAGATGTACAATGGGGTTTCAGGTCAGACTGGAGGGGTTTCCCCACATCCATGGGGCATAGGTAAGGAGAGCCAGAGGACGCGTGGTCAGGGTGAAGCAGTATCACCCGGTGCCAGCAATCTCCATGGAAAGTTTTCCTGATGCCAGCACGGCTGGAACCACCTGGGCTGCATTTATCTCTCTGCTGCTTTCTGCCCTCTTGCTCCTGATAGGCAAAGCAAACTGCCTTCCCTGGCACCTGGCACGCTGCTCCCCTGCTCTTGTCCCCATGACCAAAAGGCAGCGGTGCTGATAAACCCATCCTGAGACCAATTTGGTGTGGGAGATGCAAAATCCTATATGGGAAGGGGGTGGGAGCTTTTTGGGTCTGTGATGATTCCTCTGTCCTGTCCCGGTGGCCACCCAAAGCCCGCACTGTGGGATGCATCCATCCGGACCCTGCTGTGCAGGGCAGCCCCTCTGCTCCCACCTTCTGCATTGGGGTGGGGTGATAACCTGAAGAACAGACCCCTTTCCAGAGACACAACCCTAAAAAGCACCAGAAACCTTCCAGAGCAGCCCACGTCAGCATCTTTTATCCTACCAACAAGGCCCAGCTGTGTGGGTACGGAGCCATGGGCACAAACCCCGGGGCACCACAGCTCCGTGCTACCATGGTCAACACGGGAACAAAGGGAGGTGAGCAGCTGGGAACGTCCTTTGCCAACCCCGGGGACATTAAACAAAACCATTGTCCCTTTGTCAGCCCCGCAGGTCAGCGGGGGTTTGATCTGCAGCGCGGGGCAGCGCAGGGAACGATCCCTGCTGAGGTTTGGGGCAGCTCCTGCCCCCTCCGTCTGATGGGCACTGTGGATCCCCAAATTCCATGGCTGTTGTGGGGGCTGCAATGGGGCTCAGTGCTCACCCCCTCCCTCCAATTAACACCACCACGGATTCTGTTGGCCCAGAGCAATGAGCACAGCACTGCACTCAGGGCGGCTTGTGCATTCTAGAAATCATCTGCTGAGCCTTATAATTGCACGATAAACCAAAGCTGTTTTAATGCACTATCTCCCTCTCCTTCTGATAACCCCAGAGTTACGCACATAAATAACTCTGATTGGCTGTAATCTCCTGCACTGCACCCACAGCCCGTGCCGGGAGAAAGCAGCAAAGGTTGCAGCAATGTTGAAATACTCGAAGAACAGGGCACGGCCGGGTGGATTTATTACCTGCCATCAGACTCCGCTCCAGCCGGGGCCGGTGAGCTGAGAGCAAACACTGCACTGCTGCTGCCACTCCTTCCCCGCCCCATCAGCCCCTTATCGCTGCTGCTTTCCAGGTTTGGGGTTTCTCTGAGCTCTACAGGCGTGGAGCAGAACCCGCACAGCACATCCCACGTGGCACTGCGTCCCAGTGTGTCCCAAACCCCAAATGCAGGAGGGATCTCCCCCTGTCTGGGTGCAGCAGGACGGGGTGCAGCCACACACAGCTCCTTATCTCACCTGTCTGCACTGCCCAGGATTGGTGCACGGGCACTGTGCACGCTGGCTGGCACGTGGCTCCAGCACATGGCACCGGCACGTGGCACCAGCACTGCAGCATCCCGGAGCAGTGTCTGCTGGACAGGAGCAGATGGATATCACAAAGCACTCTGTTCTTCTTCACTTCCTTTTTCCAGCCCGTCTCCTGTGAGGAGACAATTAGAGTGTCCTCCCCAGAGGTGACACATGGCGTGGGGACTCCCGGAGCTGCCCTGGCCAGTTTGGGAGGGAGCTGTGCCCCTGCTGGCCCCGTGCTGACTCGCTGGCCTGGGGTCATGGTGGGACGGGGGCATCCCCTGTCCTGGCAGTGTGATGGATGGGTCAGCCCTGGGTTCAGGGAATGAGGCATTGTGGCACATCTGTGCTGACAGAGCTGCTGGGGCCTGCAGGATGAGGAGGAAGGAAAAGAGGCCATCCAAATTTCATGCCCAGCAGCACCCCCAGGCTCCCCATTGTGCCATCTAGACACCCCATTTCAGACACCCCAGAGGTGTCAGCCACAGTTCAGGGCATCCCTTAATGCTCCAGGCTGCTAAATCAATACTGCAGCTGCAAATCAACATCCAGCATGAACTGACTCCTTAATCCTTCCCGAAGGCTCTGTGAGCTGAACCTGCACACCTGGGCAGGAACTGAGGGGAGAGCACGAGGGGAGACCCTGGAGCGTGTCCTACAGCGAGGGGAAACCCACAGCAATGGTGTCAGCGCTGTCCTGTCCCACAGCCAAGTGTTCCCTGGAAATGGCCCCGGTCAGCGCGGCAGGACGAGCTGCTCATCGAGCTGGAGCGGATCCTGGCTGAGTCCCGGCTCTGCTCCACGTGCGAGAGATGCAAAACATTTGTCTTGTCGTCACTCCACCTCGCCTCACCACTTCCCCACGCTGCAGCCCCCGAGGATCCCTCTGAGAGCATCCTGCTCAGGGTGCTGCTCCGATACGTGGCAGCACGCCCTGCCTGCCTCCATCCCTGTGCCCCATCCTCGGGGCACCAACACCACATCCCCAGGACAGCTCCAGCTCTCCCCCACCAGGCAGCCGCCCGTAGGGCATTGCTGACCCCCACCTCTGCAGGGCACGACCTTCCTCAAGCCACGGTCTGGAGAAGGTCAGGGCTGTTTGGGGTTGGGGACAGGAGGTGTTGGGGATTTGCAGAGGTTGGGTACACTGTGGGAGCCACGTGCAGGCAGATGTGGCACGCAGCTGGAAACCTCTGGGGATGTGTACTGGGATCCCAGCCCCGTTCCTGGTGTGCTCAGTGCTGGGCTCTGCGATGCTGCACCACGACCATGGGCAGCGAGGGGCAGAGGCTGCACTGTCTCCATCACCATCTCCTCCTCCTCCGCTGCTTTCGGGATCTGGGGGCACCTGCTGATGGCTCCGTGAAGGAGAAACCCTTGTGCAGCAAGCAGGAATGCAGGGGCTGCAGGAGAAACAAAAGGAAAACCCCACAGCCCCTGTGCTGCAGCACTGGGCGGCTCGAGGCCCTGTGTGTGCCCCCCGAGCTGCATCCCTCCTGCCCCCATCCACCCCAATCGGGGCTCACTTTCAGCTTACCCGCTACACACACGTGAGTGATTCTCCTTTCCCAGAGCAGACACGGATTTCTGGGCCCCATTGCAGCAGTGAGAAACCCCTCTGCAAAAGGGAAAGACACCCTGGATGCTGCCACTGACAGGTTGCAGCCGCCCGTCCCACTGCTGCAGCAGAGGAGGGGCAGGGGCAGAAACTGGCTCGACTCGCTGCGTGCTGACGACGAAAAAGGGTGGCTGGTTTGTAAGTGGCACGTTAACATCACGTCCAGCCTGGAAGGAATGCACCCAGGATTCATTAGGGGAGCCGTCCTTAGGTGAGTCACGCCACGGCCATGCGGATTTAGGCAGGATTTCGAGAGCAGGAGAGCTGTAATTGCACAGGAGGGGAGGGATGCCTGCTGTAATCGTCCTGGGGAGAGGCAGGAGGGCCGTCAGGGCGTGATGCAGCCACCCCTCATTAAACCACCAGGATGAAATGTAGGGCACACGGATGCCGTGGGGAGCACTGCGTGCTGCCGGCCCTGGGAAGGCAGGGTGACACTGCTCCTGTAGGAATGGGGGTTTGAAAGCAGAGAGATAAGCCGGGTAAACACTGCCCCGCTGGCAGCACGGGGCAAGGATCAGCCAGCCTGGATGGGTGGGCAAAGCTGCCCTCGTCGGGGAGATGACATATCCACAAAGCAAAGAGAAACGTCGCTCCCTGGGCAGGAAGGGGAGGTGGGGACGGCCCTTGGGTTCTGGGTGGTGAGATTGTAGGGAAGGGATGTGAGCCTGAAGGGTGAGAGCGCACGCTGTGCAGGGCATTATCTGCCTCCCATGTGTGTCACCGAGTGCCCACCCAAAGGCCCTCTGCTCCACTCGGAGGGGTGGTACCCCTGTGGGTGCCCGTGGGGAGCTGAGCCACTGCAGGCAAGCAGCTCTGTGCCACTGTCACCTCCTCGAGGCGCTCAGGAGAGAAAGGGGACACCTCCATTCCCAATGCTGAGCAGTTTGCAACGATCTGAGGTGCTCAACCCGCAGAAACCCCATCTGTGACCCTTCAGCTGGAGCAGACAGCACCCAGGGCTGGCAGGTCAGACAGCAGGGCTCAGCGAAGCGGCACGAGCTGTGTGCTGCACGTTCCTCCCCACTCGTGGGCGCTACCCACGGCTCAGCCCGCCCGGCCCCAGCCCGTGCCACCCCGCTCAGCGCCGTCCCGGCCCCGCTGCCCTCCCGGTATGCACGTATCAATGAAGCATTTGTCTCGTGCTTGGCACCAGGCGTCGGAGCGCGAGGGTCCGTGCGCTGGATCGCCTAAACACAGCTATAAATGGAAAGAGGAGCCGCACAGACAGGCTGTTCTCTCGGCCGGCATGAGCTCAAATAGCGCAGTTAACACCCGCGCTGCCCGAGGACATGCAGGAGCTCCGAAATCCCGGAGGTGGCCGAACTGCTGCCCAAACTCTGCTCACACCCAGCCCCAACCCACCCAGACCCAGCCCCAAGCCACCCAAACCCAGCCCCAACCCACCCAGACCCAGCCCCAACCCACCCGAACCCAGCCCCAACCCACCCAGACCCAGCCCCAAGCCACCCAAACCCAGCCCCAACCCACCCAGACCCAGCCCCAACCCACCCGAACCCAGCCCCAACCCACCCAGACCCAGCCCCAACCCACCCGAACCCAGCCCCAGCCCACCCGAACCCAGCCCCAGCCCACCCAGCCCCAGCCCCAACCCACCCGAACCCAGCCCCAACCCACCCGAACCCAGCCTCAACCCACCCGAACCCAGCCCAACCCGAAGCCAGCGGGCATTGGGATGGTGCTGGGTGCAGAGCAGATTAAGGACAGCTGAAAGGTGGGAGCAAGATGCTTCTTGCACTCTGGAAACCTGAGACAAATTCCTCCCGTTCCTCGGAGCCGGGGGCTTGGCCAGACCTGCTTCCAGGAAAAGAGGCTGTGAGCACTGCGCTGTGCCCGGGGGCTGAGCTGCCTGGCAGCAATGCTGGTTGCAGGTCTGGGTTGGCAGCCCCGCCTGCAGCACAGGGGTTGGGACCTGGTGATCTGGTCCCTTCCAACCCACAGCGTCCTGCGGTAACGGGGCCGTGGTGCTGCAGGATGAACACAGCTCTGGGCACTGCGAGGTGCTCTGCACGCGGATCTCAGTGGGCTCTCACTTCCCTGACCGTGTTGGTCACACAGGGCACTGCAGCAAGGGTGCAAAACCAGGAGCAGAGCCATGAGCCATGCAGCAGGGGAGGGGAAGGGAAGAAGGGGAGAAGGGGAGAAGAGGGAAGGAGGGAAGAGGGAAGGAGGGAAGAGGGAAGGAGAGAAGAGGGAAGGAGAGAAGAGGGAAGGAGGGAAAAGGGAAGGAGGGAAAAGGGAAGGAGGGAAAAGGGAAGGGAGCCCTGCTCTAAGCATCACTGCACTGCTTGGGCTTGGGGGAGCACCTAGCACACACCAGCACAGCCCAAATCCTCAGCCCCACTGCTCCATCACGCTCTGCCCAAAGTAAAAATAAATAAATTAATAATAACAACAACAACAAATAATAATAATGACAGACACAGGCTACAGGCGGGAGGGGGGGGGAGGAGAAATAAATATAGATGTGGTTTTATTGGACAATTAACAAAAGAGAGCTCCGGATCCGGGTTGGTAAACATTTCCCTTCTGCTCACAGCTAGTACTTTCCACTCGCGTCCTTTTGTGCCGCCTGATCCGCCCCAACAATGACAGCCGGCGCTGTCAGGGCTTTTTGCTGCCGTGCCCAGGGTCACAGCAGCAGCCGACAGACCTGGCAGATATTTTCAGGCCCTCCAGATGCCCGGGGAAGGCAGCTCAGTGCCAGCAAGGAGCGAGCATCCCACCCAGAGCAGCTCAGAGAGGGCAGCTCCCACCTGAGCAGTCCCTGCGCCAGCACGGGGGAGCAGCCCAGGGCTGATGTCAGAGGGGAAGCTCAGCCCCACCACTGCCAGAATTTGGAGCAGCAGAGCCAGCAAGTCTGTCCCAAACAAGGACTGGCATGTTGTCAGCGCGATTGTTGCGGTGGAACCAGAACTGCCTGTAGCTCCGCAAGGGGAAATGAAACTGCAGCTCGGGCTGGAGGGCAGCCAGGCTCGGAGGAGCTCACACCCAGCTCCCGGCCGCTGCTGGGAGCCCAGCTGAGAGCAGGGCTTGGCTGGAGGATGAGCCCCAGCTCCACAGGGCAGCATCACAGTGTGGGTGACCGTGAGCAGGGGATGCTGTTTGAGGAGCAGCAGGGAGGGCCACCCAGCACCGGCTCTGAGTAACCAGAGAGCAGGACACCCACAGGACCACCACCAAGGACAGCATCACGGACAGAACCCTCCCAGCTACGTGCCCCCAGGCTTTGGGACAGTATTAGGGACAGAGGACCCCAGAGCAAGCAGGGACAGAAGGAGAAGCACGACCCCACAGCTCACCCAGGGTGCTCTGGTGCTTCCCAGTAAGGACAGCAGCGGCGTCACAGCCCCAATGGACAAGGAAATAATAAATAACCCAACAGATTTGAATACACTGTATTTATTTTTAACAGATTCTAAAGAATCTAGTGAGTCTATGTCAAGCCCATCGCATGACAGGTGATACAGGTGTAGGAAAAAAAACCAACACTTAAAACAAAATCAAGTGCTATTCAAGCTACTGGAATCTTCCCCATGCCCCCTCACAGGAGGCAGCACAGTATCACTGCAAGATCTGGAAAACCTGGATCCAACCCATTCACGAGAGCCCCACCACGCACACTCCACAAACCAAAAGTGCAACCCCAACATCAGCCGAGCTGCCAGCTGCAGGGAAATACATCTGCAGTGGGGGAGAGGGGGATCTCAGCTTAGTGCAGCTATGTCTCCGTGGGTAGAGAGTAAGGAGCCTGTAAGAATCAAAGAGAAGCACACTACACGTCATGGGGCTTCAAAACTGGGAGAGGGTGGCACAGTCAGGACCCCAAAGCTGCCCTCGGGGCGGCTCTGCCCCACGCAGAGCACAGCACCGAGCAGTTTGCAGGCTGCCAGCGAGCTGTGCCCTTGAAAACAAAATCTGCTCCGTGGGAAGGCCACGGGGACACCCAGAGCTGCTGCAGCATCACCTGCACTCCCACTGCGGGGAGTACTGGGCAGGAAGCAAAGCCAGACCGATGGGAAACTGGTTAGTTGGTGTTAAGTGCAAGAGCCCCCACTGGCATCCCCTCCCCCCACATCGCCCCTGCCCCCAAAGAAGGCAGCAATCTGGCTAGACACATTCCAAGTATCTAGACTTTATTAGCGGTCTGCCCGGCTGTTACAGTCACAGGAACAAAAACAAGTTAGTAGTGATAACTCAGCTCTGTTAGCCTTGGAGGGAGCACCTGGCTGCCTCCCCACCACCCCGTCCATGCACAGTTGGGCCTGAGAGGATGCTCTGCAAGAAGGGGCAGCCCCGGGAGAGGCTCTTTGTGCCCTGCACGCCCCACAGAGCCCTCAAGACACAACAGGGTTTGTTTGGAAGACAGAACTTTCTCCCGACACCAAGTGCTCCTCACACAGGGCCCTGTGAGCTCAGCTTCTAGCTAGGGGATGAGTTCCCAGCAGTTCACACAGGTGGGATCACAGCAGCTGCTCCAGAGAGAGAACCTGCCCAAAAGTGGGAGATCAGGAGAGGGCTGCACATTCCCCCCACCCCCCCCCCCCCAAGGACACAGCCCCCACTGCAAGATAACTGCCTGGTTAATGCATTTGTGCTTCAAGGACAAGCCTGCTCTTCCCAGATAGATCGCCCCACTGCAGGCCGTGACACCACACTGCGTGCCAAGAAAAAGCAGCATCTCCAATTCCCCTAGAAAACACATCACCCGGCACAGCTGCACCGATCCACATGAACAAGTTCACCTTTGGGCACTGCAGAATGGGGAGCTTCAGCCAACCCACGCACCCCCCACCCCCCTCAGCACCATCCCCCCCATTCCAGGCATTTACACACAGTCATTCCAAGCCAGAACCCCACTCTCCTTTCCAGCAAGGCTACTAGAAATGATCTCACGACCCTCCCCCCCCCGCCCCATTCCCCCCTCCCCCCATCACACACAACAGAAACATTTTCCACACAGGACATCCCCATTTCAAGCTCTCGGGATGTCAGCCCCTGCAAAAAATATATATATATATAATCTCTCAGGTTTACAGTACAGTTGTGTTTATGTCGTTACAGGCACTTAAACAGGATTCTTTGGTCCTTTCACAGGAATTAGCCACTCTGGCTTCTCTCATCAGAAACCACAAGTCTGCACACACCCATAACACCCCCTGTACTAAAAAAAAAAACAGGAAAAAAAAAGATTCGGATCCATTTCAGGGCAGTGCAGATCTACCTCACTGGAACTCTACAATCTCCCCTCACACCCCAACCCCACATTGCCCCCCACCCCCCTCACCCTCCATCTCCTACTATAAGTCTCCCCATCAACACCAGAGCTCCCACGGCACATCCCATTGTGGGGTGCAGCAGGCAGGCCGTGCTCCCACCACCCCAGGAGCGAAACACTCAGGCAAGAGGTTGGGAAGCTTTCCTTTTTTTTTTTTTTTTTTTTTTTTGCAGTTCTAGGAAGGTCCCCCCTGTTCCTGGCTCCCCAAAAAACGAGGGAATACCTCGGGCTCAGTTACAGGGCAGCCATGTCGGGTAGGACTGGTTGCAGGGCAGGAAGGGCTGCACGTGGGTCACGTAGTAGTTGATGTTGATCTCACTGACATAGGGGGCCGGCTGGTAGTAGCAGGTGACATTAGTGACAGTGGGGAGGATGTTCTGCTCGGCCAGGACCCTCACAGCCAGAGTGGCAATGAGGTTCAGGGTCTGCCTCCGCTCGTGTCCCATGAGGCAGACCGTGCTCTCGTTGACCACCCGGTGCAGGGTCATCAGATAGTCATAACGTTTGTCCTCCATGCCCACGAAGTGGCTCTGCAGGTAGCACTCCAGCTTCCTCTGCTGCTCGCCGATGTCAGAGAAGTCTATGAAAAACCTGGAGCACATGTACCGCTGCAGCGCCTTCATATCCACCTCCGATTTGGGCTTGAAGCCCCTCACCAGGAGGTTGCAGTACTTCAGGAGCCCCCCCCCTCTGATCTCCTCCGGGTTCCTGGTGGCGATGACCCTGTTCCTCAGGTGGTCCATGGCCTCCTCGAAGTCCCCATACATGCTCTCCCCGGTGACCGTGGGGTGGAAGTTCTCCGCCATGGGGTTCTCCGAGCACTCCCCGAAGAGCAGGAGGGAATCCAGGATGATCTGGAAGGAGTCCACGCTGAACTCGAACTGCCTCCGGAGAGAGTCCACGAACTTGAGCTCCACGTTCTTCCCGCTGTTGTTGGACAGTGAGATGAGGCTCCAGCGGTCGGTCTCGTTGCACACCTTCACCAGCTTCTGCACGTACGCCTCCTTCAGCGTCATGGGGGTGATCTTGTCTTTGTTGACCCCCTCCGGGAGGAAGTCGAGGAGGCAATCCATCACCACGTCTTTCACCTGCTGGAAGACGTCTTCGGTCTTCAGATCCACCCCAAAGATGAGGTCGAGGTCCTTGTAGCCCAGCCCGCTGTCCTGGTGCAGGACGTGGCTGGCTGCGGAGCCGTTCAGCCGCACGTTGTGCACCGCAATCCCTTTCTTCTCCAGGCGGCTCCGGACAACCTAAGGCACAAAGAGAGCAGCAGTGAGAGGTGAGAAGCATCCCTGGGACGGCCCCCTGCCAGCAGTGGGATCTGCTCCCCCCACCTATGTGGGTCACTCCAGCGCAAGGCAGCGAAATGAAGAGCTCACCCCGCAGAAATAGGTCACTCTGGAAGGCACCCGGAGCCGCGCCAGCAGACGGGGGTGGGTCTCACCCACTCGCTCCCTCACATCACAGGGTCTCCCTGCCCTCCCCCACCCCTCCCTTCCATCCCAGCCTGTCCTGGGCAGCTCTGCTCCTCGGGGCTGCCATCCCTGCTGATTTCATCAGGGCTGCTCACTCACTTCAGCCATTCCCCTTTTACCTGTCAAGATTAATTAGAGGCAAATCAAGATGCCAGAAGCACTCAAAAGCCCTGGCCAGGTGCACGCAGGTTCGTGTCCTAACTAGTAAGTGTATCCTAACAATTTCCAGTGTGTCAGAGCTTCGTGCCGAGCTTGGCGTGCTATCAAGCACAGGAGGCAGCTTTCATCTGACGGGTGTTACTCCAGCGAGGTAAATGCTCAGCCCTGGCACACCCACCCCTACCTGCGGAGCTTTGTTCATTGAGTAGCAGGCTGAATCATTTGCCCCATTACTTCACAGGCAGCAGGCTGGGATAACCCTAAGAGCGTGCATCAAACTGCCACGGACACCAGCTTGTCATTTAACTGAGCTCTCAGGAAGACAGGATGAGCTGCTGGAGGAAGATGCAAACCTCCCCCCCATCCCTTTCATGTCTCCCTCCTGCCATTACAGAGCCCTGTAAACCTCTGCCTGGTGCTGGAAGCGAGGAGCCAGCTCAGAACAGACCAACTTTGGGGTACTTTGGGGAGCAGTTATCCCACCGGGGCACCCCATCCCCCCAGGGACACCCACGTGCTGCACTCTGTGCTTTGGTTTAGAAGCAGCACAGAGGTGAAGGACCACAGTGAGATAGCAAGCTGCCCGACCCTGAGCTGCCCTTGCAGGGAGGTGATGTTTTGAAAAACGCTCCTACAACCGTCCCAAAACTTGTTAAATCCCAAGCCCGGGAGGCTGCTCAGCCTCCTGATGCAGCTACTCCATTGGCATTTCCCCACTGCTCTCTGACATTAGGAACTGCTGCTCGGGCTGGAGACGTGCCAGGGCTCGCTGCCAGCCCCATGGCACAGTCACATGCTGGGCAACAGTTAACCGGGAGCTGCTAACGTCGGAAGTCCCAAGTCCCCACCAGCACACACGTCCTCCAAAAGAGGAATTTACTCCTAAAATCCACGAATGCTTTACCCACAAGGAGTTATCTGTCAGAGAGCCAAACCCAGAGGAGCTCTCCATGGGCCACTGCTGCAGGTGATGGTCACCGAGCCGCGCTCCCCACGGCACAGCACGAGGCACTGGGGTCACAAAGCCACCAGCACAGAGCTGGGAGAAGACCTCGTTCCAGTTTAACTGCCCAGACGCAGCCCAAGGATGGCTGCTCAATCCCACACTGAGCTCAGGGGCTACAGCGCTTCAGCCCCACACTTGAGGCCCCACACCGGGGGGATGATGGCTCTAAGTATTGAGAAGGAAGGGGGGAGGACCAGCCCCACTCTGCCCCCAAAGCCTCAGCACTGAGCAGAACCCAACCTCCCCCCCCCCCCAAGGACAGGCAGCTCCAGTAGGAGCAGGTCTGCTCTCTTCCCCAGAGGGGCAGATGTTTGTAGGGTTACACAGCTGCTGACCCGCTTCCCAACCCCACACCTCACCTCCAGTGCGGTTCGGCTAATTGGCTCCGACGGCTGCCGGCCCTCCCCCAGCCCTATACCTGCTGCTCCCCCCACCGCAGCCGTCAGCGAGTGCCTTTCGGGTTACTCCTCGGGATTACTCAGCCCTAAACACCTCGGGAAGGAGCTCGGGCGGCATCCCACCCCGGGAGACGGAGAGCTGCGGGGTGATGCCGCGTCGGGGGTGCCCCAGCACCGCCCCAACCCCACCGCAGCTCCCGGGGGAGGAACGAAGCTCAGAGCTGAGCCCCGGGAACCCAAAGAAATAGGGGGGGGATGGGGAATAAGAGAAGGAAACGGACACAGAAGCGCAGCGGGGCACTCCGGGTGAGGGGACCCGTCCCTCGGGCAGCCGGGGCTCCGGCTTCGCGAAATCTCCTTTGTAATTAGAAGCCAACATGCCCGATTTTACATTTGATGAGTCATTACCGAGGAATGAAGTTGCCTCCCAAACATGAATATGCATCGGCTTATTTCAACTGCGCTGTCAGTTTAATATTAAACACGGCGATGGCTTTTATGGTTAAACTCTGGAACCAGAGCGAGAGCCACGAGCGGACCGGGGTTACCACCACGTGCGGGGCCACTCGGACCCCCGGAGGGAGGCGGCGGGGGGGGAAAACCCTGACCCCCGGGTGCACCCCCCCACACACCCCCTCCCCCACCTCTCACCTGCACGATGGTCCGGGGTCTGACGGACAGCGTGGGGAAGTTACCGCGGCCGTGGATGGGGACGGTCTCTCCCAGGATCTGGTCCAAGCGCTGCACCTGCTCCCACGTCAGCACGCTGAAGCGCTCCGCGGCGCTCCGCTCCGAGCAGCCCGCAGCCTCCGCCGCCAGCATCGCCCCGCCGGCAGCTCCCCCCGGAAACGGTGCGGAAAACAGCTGGAAATACCGGGTGGAAAGCGGTGGAGAAGGGGGAAAATGAGGGGAAGCAAAAAAAAAACCCTAAGCCGGTGCCGAGCGGGGGGAGCTGCGGGCGGAGGCGGACCCGGGGGGGGGAGGGGGGGGGGGCGGGCACTGCAGGGAAACGGTCCGCGCCGCAGCCGCTCCCGCTCGCCGCCGGCTGCGCTCAGCACTGCGACCGCCCGCGCCCCTCCGCCGCTTTATATAGGTGCCCCTCCGCGCCCCCATTGGCCCGGCCCCGCCGCCAATCGCTGCCGGGTCCCGCAGCCCCTCCTGCGCTCTGATTGGTGAATGGGGAAGGTCGGGAGTCGACGGTGCGCCAATCGGAACGGAGGGAAGGGAAAGAGGCGGGGTGAAGGGGGAAGGGGGCGGGGCTCCGGCGGCTCGCCCCGCCCTCTGGCGGAGGTCGCGGTGCGGAGGGATCCCGGCGGCTTAAAGGGACCGCGCCCGGGGCCGGGGGCTGTGGGGACACCCAGCCGTGGTACCCCGGCATACCGCACTGATGTCCCGCTGATGGCTCGTTGACATCCCATTGATACTCTCTTGATATTCCATTGACATTCTGTTGGCATCCGTGGGTGTTCCACTGTTACCGAATCGATGCCCCTAACACACCCTATTGTCATCCCATTGATAGCCCCTTGGTGCCTCACCGATGTCCTCATGGTGTCCCATTCACAGCCTTGGGTGTCCCATCAACACCACGTTGACAATCATCCTTTCATGACCCACAGTCATCCCGTTGATGACCCACTGATACCCAATCGACGCCCCATGGATACCCTCTTGGTGTCACATTGACACCTGCTTGGCATCCCACCGATCCCCCATTGATGCCCCATTGACATGCCCATGACCCATGGGTGTCTCATTGCTAACCAAATCGATCCCTAACCCACTGCCCCTGACCCACCACCTCGCAGCTCCCCCCTCCCCCCAACAGTGACACACAGCACCATCCCCCCACGGGGAAAGAGGGGGTGACATCAGAGTGTGACACCACAAGGTGACAGCCCAGGGGGACGGAGCCCACCAGGTCAGGGTGGGAGCCCGGAGCTCAGTGCACATCCTGCTGTTGTTTTCTCCTAAAGGATTTCCCACGAGGGCGGGGGTCGGGTCTGAGGCTGCCAGGCAGGCATGGGGTGTGGGGAGCGGGGCGTGGGGTGCAGGGAGGGAGTGAAAGTGATTTGCTGTGTAACTCAGCAAATATTGCTGCTGCAAAACCCCTTTGGTGGCGTTGGCAGAAGAGCTTCATTGGGAAGAGATTCCCAAGAGGCTGAGACGAGTCCAAGTGCTTTGGAAATCAGAGAGCATCCGTGTCCCACATCCCAAACCCCACATCCCATGTCCCAGATGTGTCCCATTTCCCACCCTCCACATCCCACGCCCCACGCCCCGCACCCCATGTCCCGTTTCCCACATCCCCTGTGTTGAGCCCCCAGTGCCCGGTGCCTGCAATGCCACGGGCTGCACCGCAGTGCCTGACAGCACAGAGCTGAGCACCCCAATCCCAGAGCCCAGGCTGTGGCACCGGGGTGCCCTGACAGAGCCCCATCATGGCATGGGGACAGCAGGGACACGCTGGTGGCTTCAGAGAGAGCAGCATCCCATTGGGGGCCCTTTCCCGGCCCTTGCAGGGTGCTCACCTGCAGGACTGGGTGTCCCCATCCCTGTGCACGCCCCGGGTCCCCGTGCCACACTCCAGCAGTCCCTGCGTGCACGCACACGAGCAGCAGCTGTCTCCAGGTGCCCACCTGTTGTCCGTGCACACATATGCCACCGTCCCCACGCCGTGCCCACTGCCCCACGCCCGCTGTGGATTTAGGAGGTGGATCCCAGATGTGAGTGCAGCCTCCCTCTGCAAACACAGCTCCTGGCCGCCTCCTGCTTGCTGCTGCCCGGCTCCGTCCTGCTCGGCACTGCTGGTGCAGAGGTGGCACTGCTGGAATCCTGCAGCTCCCACAGCCCTGCTCTGATCCTGGGGGAGCAGTGAGCTGTGAGGATGGGGAGGATGAGGAGGTGAGGACTGGGAGGATGAGGTGAGGTGGAGGAGGAGGTGAAGAAGAGGCGGAGGAAGTGAAGATGGGGAGGACAAGGTGAGGATGGGGAGGATGAGGAGGACAAGGTGGGGTTGGGAAGGACAAGGTGGTGAGGGTGCGGAGGAGGAGGTGAGGATGAGGAGGGCAAGGTGAGGATGAGGAGCATGAGAAGGTGGTGAAGATGAGAAGGAAGAGGTGAAGAATAGAAGGAGGAGGTGAGGATGAGTAGGATGAGGTGAGGAGGAGGAGGTGAAGAAGAGAAGGTGAGGATGGGGAGGATGAGGAAGAGGTGAAAACGAGGAGGAAGTGAGGAGGAAGAGGTGAGGATGAGGAGAACGAGGTGCCGAGGATGAGGAAGAGGGGGTGAAATTAAGGAGGAGGAGGTGATGAGCATGAGGAGGAAGAAGTGGTGAGGATGATGAAGAGGTGAGGATGAGGATGAAGTGAGGATGAGGAGCATGAGGAAGAGGTAAAGATGAGGAAGAGGTGAGGATGGGGAGATGGGGTGGGGATGAGGAGGTGGAGGTAATGGTGAGGAGGACAAGGTGAGGATGAAGAGGATGAAGAGGAGGAAGGCCTTATCCCACCCACGGGCTGCAGCGTAGCACAGCGATGCCTGGCAACGTGTGGGGCAGTGGGCACCGCCTGCTCGGGCTGTGGGGGCAGAGGGAAGGAACGAGAAGGGGTTGGCAGAGTTGGGGCTCATTCACCCCAAAATCCAAAGGGAGGAGGAGGCGGTGCTGTGGGCAGAGGGTTTTGTGGGGAGGCTGAGGCAGAGGACATGGGCAGCACTGCCACCCCCTCCCACTGCCCCCGGCCCTTGGCTGAGTGCCCCCACGCAGAGTGGGGGTCCCCGCAACGTTCCCGCAGCCCCTTTGGCTCCCGGAAATAACACAGCTGAATGACGGCCGTGATGCCACCCCCGGGGAGCTGTCGTGAGCCACCGAGGGCCACCTCCGAGCTCCCGAGATGAAAGGCACTGCGGGAGCTCAGGGTGTTATTAACAAGGTGACACAGAGCTGGGGAATGGCACCGTCACCTCCCCGGGCTGCGCACAGCCCCACAGCCCCGAGCAGCCCCAGAGCAGTGCCGGGAGCACTGCCACTGAGCCCCATCCGGTGACAATGACAGCGTCACCACTCTGTCCCCCAAACCCCCGTGGTGACCCCACATCTGCAGTGGGGGGATCCCAAAGCCCCGCGGTGCTCTCCCAGCAGTGCCCGCAGCATCCCCGTGTGTCCCGGCTGCGGTGGCTTCCCGGCGATGCAGCGCTGTTTGTTCAGCTTGAATTGGGATCTGAACCATGCAGCCATCCGCAGGGCTGCTGTTAATTGGAGTCTGTTATTAATTGGAGCCTGCCAGGAAACCCTGCCGGCCTTCCCCTTTGATTTTTTCAGGCTGTGGGTGCTGCCTGAGTGCGGCTCCAGGTGGTGCCATGCGCCGTCCCGTTGCCATCCCATTGCCGTCCCAGCACCATCTCATTGCTTCCCCATTGCCATCCCATCGCAGCTCAGTTTCCATCCCACCATTATCCCTCTTCCATCCCATCGCTGTCTCATTGTCATCCCATTGCTGCCCCACTGCCATCCCACCACAGTCCCATTGTTATCCCATTGCTGTCCCATTGCTGCCTCACCACCATCCTATTGCAGTCCAGTTTCCATCCCATCACAGTCCCACTGCCATCCCATCACAGTCCCACTGCCATCCCATTGCTGCCCCATTTCCATCCCATCACAGTCCCACTGCCATCCCACTGCTGCCCCATTTCCATCCCATCACAGTCCCACTGCCATCCCATCACAGTCCCACTGCCATCCCATTGCTGCCCCATTTCCATCCCATCACAGTCCCACTGCCATCCCATCACAGTCCCACTGCCATCCCATTGCTGCCCCATTTCCATCCCATCACAGTCCCACTGCCATCCCACTGCTGTCCCATTTCCATCCCACTGCTGCCCCATTGTGATCCCATTGCTGCCCCATCGCCATCCTGGACTTGGGACAAGTGGCACGGTGACGTGGGGACGCTCTGTGGGATCCACGCACCCCGTGGCCTCGTGCACTGCGGCGGTGGCTCAGCGGTGCCAGCCCTCCCCTGCAGGGATCATCAGTCCTCCCTCATTACGAGGAGTTACTCACCCCATAACACAGACCCGAGAATATCCTGGAAATGCCTCCGTTTGGGGACTTGTGGTGTCCAGGCGATGACCGAAGCCATGAGCGTGGCTGCGCGTGACACTGCCCCACACGTGGGACACTCGTGTCACCGCCCGGGGCCGCCCCGCTCCGTGTCGGGGTTCGGTGCTGCCAGGCCAGGCTGGCACCCCAAGCACCTCCAGCGCCCCAAAACCACACAGCGCTGGGACCGAACCCAACCTGGGCCATGGGAGGGGGGACGTGGGGGGGTGGGGGGACCTGGAGCTTCAGGTATTTTAAGCAGATGAGCAACGTGAGGTGTTATGCGCTTATGGGATGGCGAGAGCGTGAGTCACGGCCTCGTTTGGAGAGGAGCTTTAATTTGCAGCGCTGGAACACGCGGTGATGACTGCCTCCAAGAGAGGGGCTCTGCTCCCCCCGGGGCTCCTTCCCTGCGGGTGGGAGGGGGCGTGCACCCCCTGGGCTGTGGGGTTTTGGGGTCAGAGCTGCTGCAGCCCCCGTGTGGGGGATGCAGAAATCGTCCCCGATGTCCAACGGTGTGAGAGGGAGACACAGGAGTGGGGGGATGGGACGGAGGGGGGGGGGGGGGGGTCCAGGCAGCCAGAAACAAAACCCACGCAAACGACATTACAAATTAACATTAATTTATTAGAATACTCATGAAAAAAAAAATCTCTTTACATGTGTGGAGTGGCTTTGTTTGGTTTCCTTTCCGTATGAGAGAAACGTCACCGCTCGTTCCCCCCCAGCCCACCTCCCCCTGCCCCCCCACGGGAGACGCGTCGCTCCGTACTGCGCCCAACCCCGCAATGTCTTTGGTTACGGAGCAGCCGCTCTCAGCCCCGGGTGGGGTTTCAGAAGGGGACGTGCACGGGGAGGGGCGGGGGGGGGGCCCACGCGGGACCGCTCGGGGAGTGGGGACCCCCCCGCGGCCATAGGTATTGATCGAAGCGGAGCCGGTGCGGACGCAGCGTTGGGCGGCAGTCGACCCCTGGGGGGGGGGGGGGGACACGGCCAAGAGGGGGAGCGCCGATGCGAAGCACAGCCCCCACCTCCACGCGTTGTGCTCGGGAGGGGGGGGCTGCAGACACAGCAAGCAAAGGGGGCAGGCGAAGCCCCCGGTTGTGCAGCCACAGCCAACGCCGTGGAGTCCCTGCGGGTTGGGGCCACCTCCAGCAAAGCCCCCCCTGCAGTCCCAGGGCCCGGGAGCTTCCCCCCCCCCCCCCCCCCCTTCATGGTCCGGTGTCCCCTGTCCGGGGCTCCTCAGGGTCCGGGCTGTCCCCGCAGCTCCCGTCCACCCGGGACAGTGTCCCCTTCCCAAAGGCGGTGCGTAGTGATAGAGGAACCCGAAAGTGTGGGTCAGCAAAGAAAGAAAACGAACCGAGAGAGAGAGAGAGGAACGAGAGAGAGGAACCGCAGGGGAGGAGGGGGCGGCCCCAGCACTACTGCCCCCTGGGGATGAAGGGCTCCCCCTCCTCGGGCTCCTGCTGCGGCCCCGGGTCGCTCAGGCAGCGCAGCATCCTTTGGCTGCTGGGGCTGTCGCTGGTGCCCGGGGTGAAGACGTCGTCGGTGCCCGGAGAGGAAGGCTCCTTGGCCCGCATCACCAGCCCCTCCTCATCCTCCTCGGGGGAGGGAGGAAGGCCCCCGCAGCCCTTGGGGATCTCGTTGGGCAGCTCCACCGACTCCGGGGACTGGGGGGAGGCGGGGTCGATGGTGATGATGGGCAGGTTCTCCGAGTCCGGCTTGGGTTCGTAGGCCAACGGGTCTGGGGGGGGCACAGAGGGGTCAGGCAGAGTGCAGCTCCCCACGGTGCCACGGGTAGATCGGGTCAGCCTGGGGAGCTCCGGCAGGAAAGAGGGGGGTCCCGGGGATCCCCAGATGACGATGAGGTGTTCGGGGTCTGCGCTCCCGGGCTCGCTCTGATTTTGGAGCCATCGCTGAAACCCATTTTTTGATCTCCCTCCCCGCCCGCCCAGCTCTGCTCGCACACATTGAGAGGGGCGAAGCTGCCCTCTGCTGAGCAAACACCGCCTCAGCACCCAGCGGGGACCGGGGAGAGCTCCGCCGCCTGGCTGCTGCCCCCAGGGATGCCAAGGGAGAGCAGCGCAGGGACGTGGGACAGCAGAGGGACGCGGGGCAGGAGTGGGGATAGAGCAAAAGAGGGACACCTGAAAACAGAGGGGACAGCACAACGTGCCCGCACAGTGATGCTCAGCACGCCGCCAACAGCTGTGTGCCCCCACCAGCTCGGTCCCCCCCTACCTGAGCCGATGCGAGCCCGGGACATGGTGGGAGAATCAATCTTGTTGGCTGGCACTGTCAGGTAGGCGTTCTGCAACCGGAGCACAGGGAAAGCAGTGTGAGGGACCACCCCGGGCTGAGCGGGGCAGGCACTGAGCCCGAGCCCCAGGGACGAGCAGGAAGCAGCAGTGGGATGCAGAGGGTGAGCGTGTGCATCCTCCCAGCTGCGCTGGAAGGACCCGTGCTGCAATGAGCAGGGGGCAGGGACAGCCGGGGCAGGGACAGCTGTAGCAGAACCCCATGCAGGACCCCAGTGCCCCTCCCCAGCTGGGAGCCCCGTCCACCTCCGTGCCCACCCCGGCCCCTTGGCACCTGCCGGTCCGTGTGCCGGATTTTCTGCCTGCGCAGCAGCATCTGGTTCCAGGCTTCCTCGTAGGGGTCAGCCACCAGCGTGTGTCGGTTGTAGGATCGCAGCTGTGGGAGCGCCCGAGGAAAGGAGACGGGTTGAAAAACTCACGGCAAGGCAAAGGGAGGTCACGGCACCGCTGCCCTTGGGCTGGGATCAATCAGCAGCCCGTGGGCAGAGCACGGCCCTTCTCTCGTGGCTCATCCCATGGGTGCCTGATGTCACCCATCACGGCCCAGTAAGGGCTCGGCCAAGCAGCCAGCCTGCCCTCAGCACTGCCCAGTGCCTCTCAGGGAGAGAACACGGACCTGGCACGCACAGGGCCGAGCTCGGGATGCACAGAGGGGCACAGCTGGTGCTGTGACCCCAGGGAAGCAAAGGGGGAACGTGGGGTGAGGGCACAGCACGGGGCACGCCTCACCCTCTGCCTGGTTTTCTGCAGGTTGTTGCGAAGGATTTTCCGGATCTCCTCCTCCTTGTCCTTGGACAGGGCTGGAACGACGCGTGACACGGGGAGCGTCTTGGGGCTGATGTTCCTGCACGGGCAGACAGCACTCAGAGTCACGGTGCCACGGCACAGGGGCACAGGGCAGGGCTGAAGGGCAGCATCCACCCTGCAGCTCAGGCCACGGGGGGGCACACGGTGACTGGGAACTCACTGGATGGACACGGCGGAGATGGTGGAGGGGATCTTGCCCAGGCCCCCGCTCTCCACCAGCTCTATTGCCTGCTTCATCTCCATCTTGTGATAGAAAGCGATGAGCTGGGGCTCCTTGGAGCGCTCCCCCGCGATCAGGCACTTCTTCACATACTTCTTGTTGAAGCGGTTCAGCCTTTACAACAGCGTGGGGAAAGGAGTGGCAGCAGGTGAGATGTGCCCCTGCCCCAGCACACCCGCTCCCCTGTGGATGGCTTCCCCTGGGTGGAGGTCAGGACCCCTCCGGAGCCAGGGTTAGGTTAGGGTTAGGGTTAGGGTTGGGGTTGGGGTTGGGGTTGGGGTTGGGGTTGGGGTTGGGGTTAGGGTTGGGTTAGGGTTAGGGTTAGGGTTAGGGTTAGGGTTAGAGTAGGGTTAGCCCTTTGAATGTGAAGCATTGCAGCCCCACACCTCCCCATGCTCAGCCCAGCACCGTGATTCAATGGGAGGATTGCACGTGGCTCCCACAGCCTAAGGAAAAGCCCAGCCCAGGATTGCCAGCTGGCAACTCAACCCTGCCCCCACCTCACCCCGAGCCCCCAAACCTCCCTCCTCACTTGTCTTTCCAGTGGTGGTGGCCATAGTGACCACAGATATCCTCGATCCCCGTCAGAAGGTGATCCAGGAACTGCAAGAGAAAGCGCAGCACACGGGCAGCTGGGGGGCTGCCACCGCCTGCCCCCCCCCAACCCCACACTGACACGGGGTGACGGCACTCAGCGGGGTGTGACATCAGGGCTGCGGGGCCGGGGGACCTCAGGAGGGCGGCACAGTCCTACGCAGCTCAGGTAGAAAGAGGGGGTCTGGGTCGGAGCGGGCATCGGACGACACAGAAGGGGAGAGCCCTCGCTCCGTCCCCCCTTACCTTGGGCACCACTTAGGGGCGGCTCCCGCTCCGTGCACCCGCCCGGGTACAGCGGTGGAGGTGGCAGAAGCAGAGAAAGAAGAGGGCTGAGGCAGCGAAGAGACGCGCGCACCGAGGGCCGGGGACGCGGCGTTACCTGCGTGTGGATCTCCTCGTTGATGGAGCGCTTCGTCTCCTGCTTCTTCTTCACGGCCAGCAGGTCCACCAGGGGCCGGATGGTCATGCCCTGGGGAGTGGGGAGGGAGGGTCAGAGCGTGGGCAGCTTGATGTGGTGGGGGGGTAAGCAGCCCGGGGCACGGGGGTGGGCTTTAAGGTCACCTCCGACCTCAGCCCTCCCATGAGCGTACGATTCCCCGAGGGCGGCACGCTGCTCTCATCGCTTCCACCCCCCCCCCCCCACACCCTGTATCACCAACCTGCACGAAGACAGTGAAGAAGATGACCGTGATGATGGCCGTGAGGAACATGTCCCTCATGTCAAAGTGCTCGTAGTCGAGGAGGTAACAGAGGGAGAAGGCGATGGCGCCCCGCAGGCCCCCGTAGGCGATGATGAACTGATCCTTCGGCGTCAGCTTCACGATTCGGAACTTGTTGATGAACCACGTGAGGACCAGGACACCTGGGGCAGCGCACACAGGATGGTGAAGGAAGCCCCCGAGCCTGAAAAGTCTCCACCCCCCCCCAGGGCTCAGAGCGGTGCTGTACCCTTTAACACAACGGATATGTTCCTCATGCCCTTGGGCGCACGCTCATCCCAACCTCACACCCAGCGTGAACTTGGCCTCACCCCCATCTTCCCATAAAATCAACCACACACTGTGGAGCACTGCTAACTCCAGTCCCCCCCAGCCAGGCAAGCTGGGACCTGGTATCCCCAGGAGGAGCCCATAACCCAGGAGCAGCCCCATGGACCTGCTGTCACGTTAGGATCTCACCTAAAACCCTCGCAATGAGGCAGAAGAGCAGCGTGCTGATGACGAAGGTCCAGTTCCAGTAGTGCTGCCCGGCCACGGTGGACACACCCAGGAAGATGAAGATGAGGGTCTCGCTCACGCTGCTCCACATCTTGAGGAAATACTTGATGGTGGTGTGGGACTTGTGGGAGATGTTGGCTTCCACGTAGGGCCGCATGACCACGCCGGAGGCGATGAGCCTGGGGGCAAGGTGGGGGCACTCAGCAGCTGTGGGGACAGCCCCGACCCCTGGCCTTGCAGGATGGGGTTGTGAGACACCAGGGCTCCAGGGTTCAAGGCTTCTCCTTCCCCTTGGTAGGGCAGCACTGCAAGCAGGCAGCACAACCCCAGTGCATTCTGAGCACCCAGCGGGCCCTGCCCGCCAACACAACTCACGCCATGATGCCAGAGAGGTGGAAGAGCTCAGCAGACAGATAGGCCATGTAGCTGTAGAGGAAGACGAAGAGGGGCTCGATGACACGGATGTTGGAGGTGAAGCGGGACGTGAAGGCGGCGATGAGCCCGTAAATAACGCCCACGAAGACACCGCCCAGAGACACCACGAAGAAGCTGAGGAAGCCAAGGATGATATCGATAATGGTCACTTGCTCAAAGTTGGCAAACTCCTCGAAAAGGTGGTACAGGACCTGGGAACGAGAAGGGAGAGGGGGTTTCAAAGTGCCCCGTTGGCAAGGACACCTTCACCTCAGTGCTCTGCTTAGGGGCCGTCCTTAGGAGGGATGCATGCAGACCCCCAGCACAGCACACCCAAGGGAGCCATGCCACGCGGAGCTGGATCTTGTGCACCACTCAGCAGGAAAAGCTGGCAGTGCTCTGCTGTGTTGGACACAGCTGGACACTCGGCCAGGACTGCTCTGTTCTCCACTGTGGTCCTCGCTGCCATCCCTGGAGGGGTTTCAGGAAAGGGTGACCCAGCAAGGGACCGTTCCCACTTCCCAGAGGATGAATGAGGACATCCAACAGCCACATGGGGGGAAAAGCCAACGGCTGCCCCTGCTCAGCGTGGAGAACAGCCCAAACCTACATGCTGTTTTGTAGCTGATAGAGCAGCCTGGCAAGAGGAGCCCACCCTGGGCTGGATCTCTCACTCCTAGATGCATTTACAGGAGAGATTTTAAAGCAGGAAGGGGAAAATGGCTTCTGAGAATCCTGCAAGGGTATCGGAGCAGGGGGAGGGCAGGGTGCCAGGCCCAGCATGCCAGAGCTGCTTCCTAGGGCCCGGGCAGGGACAGATGTGAGAGCGGAAGAGAAAAGCATTCCCCAGGGATGGGAGTGAGGACACAGCCCTGGGCAAAAAGGGAGCACAGCTTCTGGGAAAAGCCCTGTGCTGGGACAGCACGTTCCTCCCCTTACCCTCTGCAACATGCTGAGCAGAGCAGATGGGACGTGGGAGCAGAGCCAGGAAAAAGCAGTGGGCTGGGAGCAAATGTGGAGGTCAGCACTGCAGGGAGGAGGAGGATGGCCACGCCAGCACCTGGACACAGCTGTCCCTTGGGACCCCAGAAAGCAGCATCCCCTGGTCCCTGCCCTGACCCCACACCCCATGGCTGTGTCTCCTCCCCGAGACACAGCAGAGCACTGGGCACGTGCTCTTGGCCTTCCCAAAGCGCCAAGCAGAGCACATCCCCTTCAAGCACCTCTGCGGTGCTCTCATCTGCCACATTTAGTTCTGCACCTGCACAAGTTGGGAAGCCAGCAGCACTCGTGGATCCCCAGAGCAAACCCCGTCCCCTCGTGCCCCCCGCCCTCACCACCGTGACGGCGTCGTTCAGCAGGGACTCCCCGAAAACCAGGATGTGCAGCAGCTCGTTGATGTGGATCTCCTCGAACACAGCCAGCACGGCCACCGGGTCCACGGCCGAGATGATGCTGCCGAAGAGCAGGTTGGCCAGCAGGCCGATGTGGTTGAGGCCGCTGCCGCCGATCTGGCACACGGCGTACATCAGCCCCCCCAGGAAGAACGCGTTCCAGAGCGTCCCCACCACGGCGAAGATGAGGATGGTGCCCAGGTTCTCGGTGAACTGCCTCAAAGGGAGGAAATAGCCGGCGTCCAAGATGATGGGAGGGAGGAGGAAGAGGAAGAAGATGTCTGACTTGAGGATGGGGGGCTTCTCGCCCACCGCTTTGATGAGCCCGCCGACCAGGAGGCCCACCACGATCAGCAGGCAGCTCTCGGGAACCACTTTGGACACCGAGGACATCACGTGGAAGCCTGGAGAGGAGAGAGCAGAGCACACCTTGGCTACGGGAACGGGGGACGTGGGAACGAAGGACTGCTTCCCAGCCCTGTCTGCAGTCCTTAAAACCTTTTTGCTCACTTCATTTTCCCCTTCTACCCCGTGCTCCCAAGCTGGAAAGTGGAAACTGGGCTGACGTACAGTGCCACTACTCATCCTCACAGCACAGAGCTGCTCCCAATGGGGGGGGGGGAGTGAGCAGACCCCCAGCCCCATGCCAGCACCGCAGCACACACACACACTGCTCACACGAGCTGCTGCAGGCTCCAGCTCTTCTGGCAGTTACTCATCCCCAGCACACGTAGGAGCTGGCATTTGCCTCCCATCACAGCCACACGGGGCTCACACACATCCAACAGCAAAGCCCCATCCTTTGGGCGGCCTCCAGCTCACTGCAGCCCCCAGGTCCACGCAAACCCCCCCCCCCGCAACCCATCCAGAGGGCTGCAGGGACGGGGCTGTCTTCCCTGGACCTCATCCCGGGATTTATAACGCCCACTCTGAAGCGAGGCACGTTCGTTCCCTGGCAAAGGGACCAGTTTCCACCCAGGCCCCGCTGACGCCGCGCTCCGTCGCTCCTTCTGGCCGTGCCATCTGCACGGTGTGCCGCAGCGGGCGGCTCTGCACCGTCCCTCCCTCCTCTAGTGCAGCACAAACACGTCTGGAAAGCAAAATGCTTTCCCTCACCCTCCCCCCCCTCCATCTCCCGGGCTCCCCGGACGCCAGCCGTGAGTCAGCTGCCATCTCTGAGGACGGAGCAGACCTCGGGTTGCTCCTCTGTGCTGCAGGGCTCCTCGCACCTGAAGCCACTGTGGGTCTGGCACGGCCTCGGTGGGGCTCTGGAAGGTCTCAAGTGATGGGATGAGGGGGCAAGGAGCATGGTTTGTGCCCCGAGTGAAGCTCCGTGCCTGGGGATGGCAGAGGAGCAGATTCGCTGCAGCCAGTTGTGCAGCAGAGCATCCTGGGTACCACCATCCTCCTCACTGCCACCCTGCAGATATCCATCCTTCCTCTCCCCAGGGAACGGCCCCGGGGCTCTCAGCCTGTCCCCACCATCCCTGCAGCTGTGACACACGCGAGGTGCAGCAGCAGTGTGTGTGATGACCCCTTCTCGGAGCACAGCTCAGCATAAGCTGAGCAGGTAGGAAGCTCCACGAGCAGCAGGACGCGTCCCATCACAAATAAAAGACAAATGCTGACAATTAAGCATCTCTCACTTCTTCCCCACGGGCCCCAGGATCCCACTGAACTGAAATGTTTGTGTGCTGACGTGAACTTGGAGCTTTAGGTCCCTAAAAATACACTCATGGCATGTTAATTGTGCCTCAATTCCGTGGAGGCAGCTCCTGTGTCACCAAACATCACACAGATCCAGAGCACGAATGGCTGAGTGAACACCGACCCCGAGAGCAAACAAGACATGCAGGCTGATGGCTCCCAGCCCCACGGCCTGCCTGCTGCCCCACAGGGTGAGCACGGGGCTGCAGGAGCAGGGCAGGGCGGTGGGAGCAGCCCTCATGCAAACCAAGGTCACGTGCAGCCTGAGCTCAGAAGGACAGAGAGGTGAATGGAGATGGTGAACCACGGAGCTGCTGCAACTGAGAGCTCCTGGAGGTCCACCCGTGTGCTGGTGAGAGGGCCCTGCCCTCCCTGCTGGGGTGCCATGTAAATATTGATTGCTCCACCTAACTGCACGTGTTATGTAAGCTCCATCCCGCAGTGCTTGCTCGTCCTGGCCCCAAATGTGCCTTCCACAGCTGGGAAGGACACGGGGGGAACACCGTAAAGACCAGCACGAGAAGAACGTTTTAATTAATAATAACATTTCCATCAAAACGCTTTCAAAGAGCATCCACGGAGAAAGAAAAAAAGCAGCAACACCTCGATGCGCTTCTCTGCTCCGTGCCAGGAGCTCCCACCCCAGGGACTGCTCGAGCCAGGGCCACACAACCCCCTGGCACCTGAAAATCACCCACGTTCACGTGGAGCTGTGCCCAGCAGAGCTGCCCTCCTGAAGGGCACTGCAGGGAGGGCTGTATGGGGCACGTGTGGCTCAGCACCACCGGAGCCCCTCTGAAAGCCACACAAATCCTCCTGGGTGCCACAGGCACAGCCACCACCCGCACAGCCTCAGCACGGGGGCACAGCTGGGCACGGGGAACGGAGCTGGATGGGTCCTGACAGGGGACAGCAGGGACAGAAATGGGGCTGGACTGCTCTTCCAGCTGCCCAGGGCGCTGCTCTGGTGACCCCTCTCCAAGCAGACCTGCACCTTGGAGCAAGAAATGCAGTGCTGGAGGGGGGAAGGGCAGCACTGAGCAGGGGCTGGGCTGTACCTGCTGGTGTCTGCCTGGTGCTCTGTGGCTTTCAGGTCTGGGCTCACTCAGGGCCGTCCCAATGCTATCAGCTCTGTCCTTATCTCCTGCACAGCAGCAGCTCGGGGTCGGTCACCTTCTCACGCCCACTGCACACACAGAGATGGGTGCAGCTCTCCTGCAGCACAGCCTTGTTTGCAGAGCGAGGGGGAAACAAGGGGCGATTCAGTGTGGGGGGAGCAGTGTTTGAGCTCCGTCTGAGGGAAACAGGAGTGGGAAATCAGCTCTGAAGAATAATAAGGGCAAACAGCAGCGGGTCTGAACGGCCACGCAGCGGCAGTGGGACGGGTAGGGCTGTCAGCATGGAGCTGGCTGTGCACTGGTGTGCACGGATGCTGCTCTGCTCTGTGCTGAGCCCTGGCAGAGTGCTGAGTCACTGAAAGCAGCGTCAATTAATTACGCTCCCATTCCTTGGCTTTTCTTCCTAATTAGCAGCAAGAAAACAATGAGGCTTGAGCACGATGCTTTGTTTGATCTGGAGCAAATTGTTGAGACGTCCCCGTGACGTCTGTGGCTCCATCTCCTCCTGCCCTGGGCAAAGCCCCATTCCCTGTGCACAGAGCCCTGCAGGAGCAAAGACAGCCAAAGGAACACTGCTGCCCTGGGACCCCGACAGCACTGCTGCAGTGCTGCAGAACGGGAGGAGGATGCAACAGTCCCCAGCGCACAGGAGAGCTCTGAATCATCTGCACGTCAGCCCGACAGGGCTGCTGTGCTGACAAACAAGCTGATGCAGAGCACAGAACAGCTGTAACGAGGTGCACGGACCCGTGGCTGAGCCTCCCCACACCTGCAGGCTCCAGCCCAGGAGGATTTCCTGCTGGAAAACTCAGGGTGCCCTCATCCCAATTAAACCCTGCTCGGTGTGAGCGCTTCCTCACTGCTAATTAACTGGGATGAGCTGAAATGAAACACTGCCGTGCAGGAGTCCTGCAGCAGGGAGGGACCCGAGCTGCTCCTGCTGCATCACCTCGGCATGCTCCCACGTGGCTCAGCCCCACCACTGCACCCCCACCCGGGGCACGAGGAGGGGACAGGACAGCCCCCAGCATCACAGGTCCTGGCAGCTGTGCCCCAGCTGAGTACTGCAGCAGAGAGCATCCCTGCAGCAGAGCACCAGCACATGAACCTGCGGGCAGGAGCCTTCACTGAGCGGGGAGAGGCGGTGCAACCTCTGTCGTCCCCTGGTTTTATCTCCAAAGCACTCACAAGAAATTAACAGATCAATTGGGAGTCTTTCACAGAGCCGGTATTAATTTCCTCCCGGCTGTAAAGAGGAGCTAAGAAACAAAGGGCATTAAATGCACTTGCTCGTGTCCCCGAGTGAGCAGCATGCAAGCAGCTCCACGGCTCCCAATCTGCAGCCCTGTGTTTAGATAACGCTCCTTCAAACCAGAAGAAAAGGCAAGGACACTCTGCAAGGAAGGCAGACTGTGAGACAGACCCATTTGCTATGAGTTGCAGCATCACCGAGGTCGGAAGAGCCCCCTGAGATCACCCCACCCTGCTGCCCACCCACCAGCACCATCTCCCCACTAACCCACAGCACAACATGGGCACCTCGAAAGGAGAACCCCACAGCAGGAGGAAAAGATGCAGTAGGGCTGGGCTGCTGTATGAAGCTCTCCCCCTGAGCACGAGGCCAAGGAAAGGGTTGGGATGCTGTAAATGCATCACGTGCTGAGCTCACCGCTGCCCCAGCAACTCCAGTAACTCCAGTAACAGCAAACCCGTTGACTCAGTGAGTGCGTTCCTCTCCTGGGTGCATTGCATGGCCGCCCCTGAGTGCAGCAGGACTGCAGGGAGCTCTGCTGCAGCTCCACGCAGCGCTTCGCCCATGGCAAAGGTTCCAGCAGCAGATCTGAGCTTTTTGAGACAGCTTTCCCAGAGAAAGAGCTTCACAAATGGCTCCAGCTCCACAGAACAGGGCCAGGAGCTGAACAGGACGGCTCACAGCCGTACTTGGCCCAGATTTCTTCAGCTGCTGCCACACGTGGATGCCACGAGGGCTCAGTGCTGTGGGCTTGCTGCAGCACCACTGCCCGTATCACCTCCTGCACTGAGATCACCCAGTCCAACCAGCGCCCCATCCCCTCCGTGCTCACTGCAGGGACAAAGCCAGACCTTCCAGAAGACATTAGCATTGCTGTGGAGTGGGAGATGCTCAGGGCTGCACTCGGTCACACACACTGCAACCACACTGCACCCACACCGAGCAGCACTGCACCAACGGCTCCTGGAGCCCAAGGTGAGCACCACAGGCAAAGCCCTCCACGCCAACCTCCCTGCCCAGGAAGGGCAGATTTCCTCCTAGGAACACGGGCAGGAAAGACCAACAAAAGCCTTTCAGGAAATAATCTGCGGTGTCCGCTGCATCGCAGGGAGGATGCGGCCGCAATATCGCCCTAATTACTGCCGGGCTCTAACGGCCCGAACAAAGCGACGCGATCCGCAGCACACGACGGCAGCAAGTCAGGAGTGTCCGGCTGCTGCAGGGCTTCCTGCCAGGAGCACCCCAGGGAAACTGAGGCACGGCACAGCCAGAAGCACAGTGCTCTGCCCTCTGTGCCAGCCTGACCTGCTGGGGGGAGGAGCTGCCTTCCCTCCCGCCTGCCTTCCTTCCCTCCCACATGCCTTCCCTTCCTTCCCTCTCACCTGCTCTCCTTCCCTCCTGATCTCTCTTTCTTCCCTTCCACCTCCCTTCCTTCCCTTCTGACCTGCCTTCCTTCCCTCCCAACCTGCCCCAAAGATCCAGCACACTGAGTAACACAGGGTAACTCCAAGTGCTGCAAAAAAAGCCTGTAAAGGTGCAAAGGGAGCCTGCTTCTGCAAAGGCAGCTCTTGCCAGCCTAGCAGAGAGAGGGGATCCATTTCCCTGCCACCACCACCTACCACACAGAGCTCAGGAGCTGACTGCACTGTGACCTTTGCACTCTTCCACTTCCCCTCCAGGATCTCCCACCAGCACTGGGCTGAGCCTTTGGCCACTGCTGAACCCACCATGCCCATCTCACGGGGACAGAGCTGGCAGGAGGCTCAGGCTCTCAAAGCTGCCCCATCCCCATGGCAGTGCTCAGTCTTGCACTGATCCAACACGCAGCAACACGTGTGTGCACGCCTGCATGCAAAGGATAGAGCTCTGTGTCCTTGGTTGAGCAGGAGCACACGCCTGAGGAAAGAGCAAACAGAAAGCAATGAGATATCCACCTCTCCATCAACACCCAGACACTGGAAAATCAGAAGGGTGAGTGAGATCTGGCCCAGCACAGATGGCCAGCACACGGCCTGCCCCGAGCAGCACAGCAGAGCACGGAGCTCCCACAAACTCTCTGCTCCTCTGCTGTTCTCTGCAGTCTGAATTGCAGTGCTCAGCCCTGCCAAGCAGGGATAGGTGCTGCACAGGGATGCTTTGGCACTGTGCTCCTGATGGATTTCAGCTCTCATTGGAACAAATCAAGCCTTGGGAACCCAAAATAAAGAAATCAAATGTCTACGAGGCAGCTGCAGCCGTTCATCGCTGCTCACTTTCCTCCCTCGGTACACACAGCTCTGTCTGCAGAGCAGAGCATGGTGTGAGAGCAGAGCAGCACTGTGGCAGCCCCCAGAGCAGATCCACACCCCTCTCTTGCAGATGAGGAGCTTTGTTCCCCATCAGTTTCCGCTTGTTTTTTTACTCAGCTTGTAGTAACAGCACAAGGAGAACTAACTGCTGTGGCTGCTCTTCCTGAGCTGGCAAAGCAGAGGGAGAAGGCAAAGCACAGTGTTTGCATCCTTCCCCCATAAGGCAGCGGGAACACAGTGTTAGCAGGGGCTGCTTCAATTAATTAGCACGACAATTTTACACTTCTGTGGCACCAGCTGCATCAGTACTTCCAAATCCTTTCCTGTTGTTCCCAAGCCTCAGTCCCCCTGCAGAACAGCCACCAGCTGATACCAAAGGGAACACACACTGTGCCTGGGGGTGATCTCACCCCGTATCTGCAGCCTGAAGGATGTGGGAATCGCACGTCAGTGTCCCAGGGATGCAGAGCACAGACCCCGGTGCCTTGCAGCAGCCCCAGCCCTCCCCCGTCCCACTGTGCTCACACCACAGCCCATCCCAGCACGCTGAGCAGGGTTTGGGGAAGCACAGGAACCTCACACACGGTCATAGCAAGTGCTGCAAAGCAGGGAAGAGATCGGAGCAATGACTCAGGAATTACTCCAGGCTCTGAGCAGAACCAGAGTGCTGCACCGGGCTCTGAACTCACATCTCACACGCAGCAGTGAGCAGCACAGCTCGGGGCCACGCAGGGACCCACGCAGCACTCCACATCGGCCCCACAACCCATTCGTGGCTGCTCCATGAAGCGGGGCTGGGGGGGACCCGGAGCTCTGGGGTGCAGCAGGGCTGGCCTCCATCACAGCCCAGTCCTCGTGCAGGATGGAAACAGCACCTCTGAGCTGTGTGGCTGTACAAGGCAGCACACAGCTGGGAGCAGGGGATGAGCAGCCCCAGCCATGGCACACCAGCAAAGGGAGCGTGCACACTGCAAAAGGAAGAACATTTCCAGCTGAGCCCAGATTGCACTGTGACGGTTCTGGGACAACGCCTGGCTGCAGTGCTCCCAGCAGCTCCAGCTGATGCTGTCCCACCTCCACCAGCACCGAACGCTGTCTGCTCAGAGCTGGGGGAGCAGGAACGGCACTGCTGCGTCTGTCCCTCACCCCCTCCCTCTCCTACACAGCCTTAAAATACCGCTGGGGTGCGAAGGAAAGCAGGAGCAGCAGCACCGCCTTCCACGTGGGATCAGGGCAAGCAGGAGCAGCCCACGCCTGCGGGACACACGTGGGTCACACTCCAGAGCTGTGCCCCCACGAAGGAAACAAGTGCCCCCCAGGCAGCAGCCAAAAGAAGGGAGGAAGCCCCGTGATGCTCCTGCACCGACCGACTGCACAGACCCCCACTGCCACCTCAGCGGCCCGCTCACGGGGAGAACACTGCAGGGCAGTTGTGGGGTATCCTGAGCTGGGAGAGGGGCATGACAGCAGGCACTGAGCCACAATTAAAGCCACGCTGTTAATTGGCAGCCCGCGCCGCGTGCATTCCCCTCCTTGAGGGAGTTGCCTCGCAAAGCCCTGCTGGATGTGCGCGCATCCCAAGGGCCGGGTTGGGCTCTCCCTGCATCCCCGGGGGGGACATCCCAGAGGAACCCCTGTGAAGCTGCAGAGCAGCTCCTCCTAAATCACAGCCCCCTACCACAGCCCCGCAGCACGCTCTCCACGCAGAAGCAGCAGGCCTAGCAACACCTAACCTCCCACTGGCACAAAGCTCCCCGAGCTGCCGGGCTCCACGCCGCGGCGTTGCTCCGCTCTGCTCGCACACGGGGCCGGCTCGTGGCCCCTCCTTTCTCCTTCAGCTTCCGCACAGACACTCCGGATTTCATCACTCATTCCGTTCCGAGCATGCTGAGAGCCCACGCAGAGCCACGGCCCCCAGCAGGGAGCAGAGGACCCGAGTGCGTGGCTGTGGGATCCGGCCGCTGCGTTTCCCCTCTGCGCACCCTAAGCCACGAAGGATGGAGCTGCAGTGGCTGCGGTGCTCTGCTCCCTCCCAGAAACACAGCGAGCTGCCGGGGCTGGAATGCTTTCCCTTGTAAATAAAGCACACAGGAAAGGGAAGAGAGACGGGTTTTACCGGGCACGGGGCGGGGTGGGGCTCGGTGGGGGAATTTTGGACCCCTCGGGGCCCAAAGCACCGTTCCCACCGTCACAGTGCTCCTAAGGAAACACCGCTGTCCAAACCAATGGGAACGGAGGTGCAGAACCCATAGGGACGCGGAGCTGCCCTCCCTCCCACCCCAAAGCAGCTCACACCGCAGCCGCACCACATCCCACTTCGGGGTGATTCCCCCACTGTCAAAGCTCGGGGAACCGCAGCCACCTCGTGCCCCACCGCCTGGAGCCGTCACCCCACAGCCCGGCCCCACAGCCCAGCGGGTTTTGCTGCAGGAGGGAGCACGGAGCTGTTTTAAAGGATTTCTCCAAGGTTACAAGAGGCAACAGCGTGGCGGTACGGAAACAAAGCGCCGAACAAAGCTCCCTTCCCCACTGGAGAAAACAAAAGTAAAAACATCGCTCACCCCGGCAGTGGGGGTCAGGGGGAACCCCGCTGCTGCAGGGCATTAAAGCCGGGCCGCGGTTGGGGTGCAGTGTGCCTGCTGCCAGGCCTGCGGCAAACACAAGGTCGTGGGGAGAGCCACGGATGTCCACTGCTGCCCCGGGATGTGAGGGGGGGGGGGGGGGTTCAGCCGGGATGTGCGGGTGGGGCAGCCCCGAGAGGGCAGGGGTGCGGGTAGGGGAGCTTGGGGGGCACAATGGGGGTTCCAGTAGGGTTGCATTTGGCTGCTCAGGGGTTGCAATCGTGACGCTCAGTGGGGCGCTCAGAGGGTCACAGCGGGGTCGCGGTTTTGGGGTTCTCCGGGAGCTGCAATTAGGGTTCTCAGAGGATCGCACCGGGGTGCTCACTCAGGGGGTGCACCCGAGATGCTCGCAGCACCCAGACGGTCCCTCCCTCCCGGGGGTCTCCCACCCCGACCCGTCCCCCCCCCCCCCCCCCCGACCCGTTCCCCCCCCCCCCCCCTTCCCCCCCCCCACCCCCCCCCTCCCCCCTTCCAGCCCCCAGCCCCTACCCATCTTCATCAGGCAGGCCAGCAGGATCCAGAGCGAGATCTCGAAGGGGATGCGGACGTGCTTGTAGTCGATGCCCAGCACGGGGAAGGCTTTGCGGGTCTTGGCGTGCCCCTCGGCCGAGTGGTTGTGGTGCAGCTTGTTCAGCGGCTGCACCTCCTGGGCCGTGGCCATAGGGGCTGCGGTGATGCCCCCCGGGCTCTCCCCTCTCTGCCCCCAGGTGGGCTCGGACACCCGCGTGGCATTGGCCTGCAAGCCCTGCCCGGGCAGCAGCGGGCCCAGCAGCAGCAGCACGGCCCAGGGGACGGCTCGTAGGGCCGCGGCCCCCATGGCGGAGGGAGCCGGGGCCGCCCCGCGGACAGGCAGCGAGGAGATGGGGCGGCCGCCGAGCGCCGGTACATCCCGGGGCGACCGTGGGGGGGGGGCGCGGGGAGGAGGCGGGGGTGGAACGCGGAGCGCTGGGAGGGGACTAGTGGGGTGGGGCGGGGGCGGGGCCAGGCGGGGTGCGGGGAAAATGGGGGTACGGCGACGCGGGGAGGTTGCGGGGGGGGGGGAGGAGCGTACGGCGGTGCGGGGTGCAGCTGCAAAGTGGGGTACGGCTTTAAAGGAGGGGGAGGTGATGAAAAGCAGGGTGCAACTGCAAAAGGTGGAATGGGAGGTGAGGGGTGCAGCTGCAAAGTGGGGAATGGCTTGGGAGGAAGGGAAGGGTGGGGGTGCGGGTAAGCAGGGTGCAACTGCAAAAGGTGGAATGGGAACAGGAGGTGAGGGGTGGGGTGCAGATGTAAAGTGGGGTACAGCTTTAAAGGGGGGGTGCTGAAAAGCAGGGTGCAACTGCTAAAGGGAGAACGGGAGGTGAAGGATGGGGTGCAGCTGCAAAGTGGGGTATAACTTTAAGGAGGGGGTAAGAGGTGCAAGCTCAAAGTGGGGGTGCTGAAAAGCAAGGGGCAACTGCACAAGATGCACTGCGAATGGGGGCCGAGGGCTGCCCTGCAAAGCAGGGTTGCACAGGGGTGGGGTGCAGTGCAAAGCGGGGTGCAGTTGCAGAGCAGGGTGCGGTGCAGACCGGACTGTGGTGCCAAATGAGCTGCATGTGCAAAGTGTGTGGGGGGGCGGAGGGGGTGCACCAGGACGAGAGGTGCAGTGCCAAAATGGGTGTGGGAAAGTGGGGGGGCTGTAGTTGATCTGGAGCAAAAAGTTATGGTGAAACAGTGCAAGGACAAGGAAGTACAAATGTCTGAGCAGAAGCCTGTGCTAATGTTAGAACAAGAAAAAAAAGAAGCCAGGACGTTCTGTAGTGTGTGCTATGCGTAATTAGTGATAAGCCCTGGGTGGAGATCTGACATGATAATGAGCAACCACCTGAGGTTAATGAGCTGGCACTGAGCTGGTGCATGCGTGTTACCGAGAGAGTTAAGTAACAGAAAGAGAACCAATGGGTGATCCCATGTCTGCTTCGCCTGGCACCCAGCTCTGGGTGGGCTTGCTTTGAGAACTGTTGCCTGGCACCCAAAGGCCTGAAATAAAAGGTAACCAGTGCTCTTCAACTTGGTGTGCTCGTTGGCTTTAGGGTGCTGGGTGCAGAAGCAGCTCTTGTTGAGGGGTGAGGGGAGTGCTGAAGCAAGGTGGGGTTTAGCTGAAAGGGTGTGGAGAGGAGAGGTGTGCCATGCTGCAAGCATCAGAGAGGTGGGGAGCAAGGTGGGGTGCCAGGGGTGTAGTGCAAAGGGGAGGAACGTGGAGGCAAGGCGTGCAAAGGCCGTGCTGGGTGCAAGGGGGACATCGTGCGAAGTGCAATGAGAAGGGGATCTGGAAGGGTGCTGCTGCTGGAAGGGTGCTGCAGGGTGTTACGGCGTGGGGCACAGAGGGCTCGCCTGGCTCCGGGGACTGCAGAGCACAGCAGCTGCTCAGAGGGGAACGGGGCAGTGGGGTATGCAAAGCTGCTTCCAGCAGGGACACAACCGGTGGGCGTTGGTTGCTATTCTGGGCCAGCATGCTGCTGTAACCCCATCTTCGCCTGCTGTGCCCTTTGTCCCAGTCAGCAGTCACCAGGAAATCTGAGAAGGCTCTGCTAAAACCCCAGGTGTGGAAGGGGGGACGGGTTGCTCAGCTCTGCCACCCTCATTTCTCGGCCCTGCTGCGCTCTTCCTGAGCATCACTGGTGTGACTGGATCTATCCGTGCTGGCAGGAGTTTTGAGCTGGTTTAACAGCAAAACGTGAACGAGTTCCCCGAGCCCTGGGGATGCTTGGTGTGGGCAAACACACGGACTGTTGGCGTGGCAGCTGAAGCCCAAGAGCTTTTGAAGGTTATGCTTGCTGCTTTCCATCAGCGATGTCCCTGTTGATGGCACCGGTTCCCAGAGTGCTGGTGCTCGGGGAAAGCTGCAGGAAACAGCGACGTTTGTCCTCTGGCAGAGCTGGGCAGGAAGAGGGAGCTCGGAAATGCTGCTGGTGGGAATAATCAGCGTGACCCATCCATGAACGTGAATCACCAGCTCGAGCAGGAACCAGCTAGGTGTGTCAATTCCTCTCCTCCAGGTCTCGGTAGTTAAATTAATCTGTTTTACCAATTAAGTGAGAAATCCAGAATGTTCCTCGTTTTGAGAGAGCTTCCTTATGTCTGGGTGAGGAGCCTGGCCTAGATGGCAGCAGTTAATGCACGTTTCAGCTGGAGCAGGACTGCACCAGGACCTCGCACACAGCCACACACTTGTTCAGGAGCAAACACTGGTGCTGGTTTTTCTTCCACGAGCACTTAAGAGAAACTAAAACTGGTACAGCCGCGCGTTGAAATAACAGGGTCAGATTCTTCCACCTCCTCACACCCGGATCAAGCAGCACTCGTGGTGGGTTGGCACGAACTGTCTGGCACATGGCTATTACGTGAAGCAGCATCAAACTGACTGCTTGCTACTTGCAGACAGAGGCCTTTCAACTCACTGAACTCTGGGAGCCCTTGAAGTTGGTGTGAATTCATAACGAAAGGGAAAGATATTTCTGCTTCTCCCTGGTCAGGACACGAAGACCCAGAGACATCCAGTTCAATCTGTGTTCCAGAGCAAATCAGCCAACACTGCAGTGCTCTGATGTTGCCAAATATCCACATATCCAAAAATCCACCAGCCCTGGTGGTTTTTTCAGCTCGTGTGCTGAGGGAGCAGCCCACTTACCTGCAGTTTTATGGCCCAGCTGAGATGCTCTCTGCGAGTGTGGAACTTGCACAATAGAGCATAATGAGGCTTAAGCTGCTTAGCCTGCAAAGGGAGAGCAATACAGCTGCATGAGAAGGCAGACAGGGCTTTAAAAATGCCCAATCAAGCAAATTATATAAGTTATAATGCACCAGAGCTCGTTGTGTCTCAGAGAGCAAAATCACACCCTGTGGATATAGCTGCCTCCATACCTAACACCATAATTGTCTTCCCTGGAAAGACAAGCGTATCCCTGGAAATGCTCTGCCCCTCTTTCCTTCGAGCTGCCATGCTGAGCACCTGCTTGCTCCGACCCCACTTCCCCCAGGCCAGGGAAGCACAGAGTTTCATAACCCAGCACACCCTCATGCAGGACCCAGCCTGCACGCCTGGAGCTTTGTTTACACGTAAGCTGTGCACAATTCAGAACCCGTATCGACGGAGTCTGCAGCAAAGCTTTGCTGCTCCATCGTACCTTTGATCTGAATGTTTTCCTGCAGACATTAATCATCAAAAGGTAAACATCATTTACGCTGCACGGGGAGGTGAACGCAGGCAGGCACACAAGAAAAAGGAAAGTGTTTGCTGTAGATCTGCTCAAAGAAACCAGGAATGCAGACCTTGCTGGCTGAAGACCACATGGGCTATAAAGTTTTCATACACATACAGTCTATTTTTCTATTAGACCCAGCCCTTTCTTTCTCATCCTCTGTGTATTTATTTGATGAGGACCAGCTCAGCACCACCAGCTCTCTGTTTGTCTCTGTTCCCTCATCCTTCCATCCAACTCGCACGTGGCTGAGCAAAATGGATTCATGTCAGGCTGTCCCTGCTGTGTGATTTTCTTTTCCTCTCGTCTGTCAGCACAGGGAAGTGGGAAAGAAAGGATTCATTGCATTTTATTTCAGCTGCTCTGTTTGAACCAGTTCCATCTGCAAACAAATCCTGGTCCAGCTCCAGCGCTCGCTGGCCAGATGTGTGCAGCACAAGTCGTGCAGCTTCTCTCTCACAGAGCAGAGTCTACGAACCTGCACGCCTGTGTGCTCTGACTCCTTCACTACAGCATGCGGTGTAAACTTAACTTTCTCATCATTTTTCTAAAGTTTGGTATATATGTAAGCACACACACACTGAATCTCTCCATTTTTGTGTGTTTGCATTTGTGTGTGTAGCATAAACTGAGGGCAGGATGGGAGATGGTGGTGGGATCTCCTTCTCTGGAGGCATTCAGGACCTGCCTGGACGCCTGCCTGTGCAGCCTGGGCTGGAGAGCTGCTTTGGCAGGGGTTTGGACTCCGTGATCTCTAGGGGTCCTTTCCAACCCCAACAGTTCTGCAATTAAGTAATGCCTTCTATCCAATCTCAACTGCTTTCCCTTATGTGTTGTACGCAGGACAAGTGCAGCTGGCAGGCAGTTTTATTCCTTGCTCCCTTCAGACTGAAATCCAGCAGCCCTGTGCCACGAGGATGCTCTCTGAGGCCGTGTTTATATGGCCCTGGGAGGACAACGCCCTGCTTACATTCCCCACAGTGCCTCCAGTTCCTCAGTGACTGCAGTGAGCTCCTTGAACTCCACAGCTCTGCCATCAGAAGGAGCAAGTCCCCTCAGCTCCCTTCCACTTCAGCCTCGGTTATCTCCGTCAGCAGTGCTGAAAAAAAGCCAAGCCTCCTCTGGCCCATTTTCCTCTCGACTTACACGTCAAGGGCATCCGCAGCCTGCCTGGTTTGCATGGAGCTTCAGGTCCCCGTGAGGATGGCATCTGAGAGAAGATAAAGCCCTGTTGTAGGGGTGGTAGCAACAGAAACCAATTGTTATTTGCTTAATTAAAAGAGCCTGGACGGGCGCAAAGGCAACGATTAATTATCTTCTGCGAGAACTTTGACCACAGCTAAAGAAATTAATGGGTTGTGAGATGGAGACGAATCATTAAAGCTAATGGCAGATCCGTTGTTTACAAAGGGCGTGTGGGAAACTCCTCGAGCAGCGTCTGATGTAAGGGGCTCTTTGTTGCATTAACGGGACAGGGGAGGAGCCGCTTTCTAGGGATTACCTATGGGCCATAAGATGAAGTTGTAAGCTTTGCATTAATAGATCTCGCAGTGCTTCGTGGTGGATGTGGCAGAGGTGAATCCGCAAAGCTGGAATTCCTCTGCAGCCGCCGCTCCCGTGCATCCCGCGTGACCGAGCTGCAGCCAACACTGCCACCCCACGGCTCTTCACGCGGATCCACGCTTTGCCCTAGACAAATAACGGTGCTGCACCGAGCATTGGCAGCAGGCGGGGCTCACGGCGCTCCTCCGTGACTACGACTCCCAGCAGGCTTTGCGCGGCACCCCCCTCCCGTCCCCTTCCTTCCCCGATTGGCTGATCCCTCCCGTGGCGCTCTCCCCTTTCCCGTTGGCTTAGAGACGTATCAATCACAGGGCGGTGTCGCTCGGGAGGGCAAGCTGGGGGAAGTATTCCCGAACGCGACTTACGCCGTTTGCGTGCAGCTGAGAACGCTGCGGGTGCCCGGGAGGCCGTGGCGCAGTTAGCGTGGCGCATGCGCGGAGCTGCGCGGGGCGAGCGGCGGCGGGGGGTGCTACTGAGCCCCGGACAGCTGAGGGGGTAAACAGGGCACGGGCCGGGGGGGCACGGCCAGGGCTGCTCCTCAGGGCCCTCCCCCCGCCCGGGACACAGCGCCTGCGGGGCCCCTCGGGCTGCTCCCTGCGTTCGGCCAGGTTCAGCTCTCCCTCAACCCCCGCCCCCCCCTTCCCCTCCCCCTTGCATGGATGGAGCCTCACAACTTGCAGCGCCCGCTAGGCCCGCGCCCGGGAGGCCTGACAGGTAACGGGCCCGGCCCCGCCCCCCTCCCTCAGCGTTATCCGCGACCCCCCCCCCCGACCCCCGGTGCCGCTCTGTCCTGCCGTCAGCCCCCGGCTCCAGGCCTACCCCCGGGCCCCGCCCCCACCCCCTCTGTCCCGCGGCCCCGGCCCGGTCCCCCCTCCCCCCTCGGCGGGCACTGCACCCCTCCCCACTCGCTGTGCGTTTCTGCCCTCACCTCTCTCTCCCCGAGATGGGGAACTTTGTTCTGCCCCACTGCTCTGCCTCCCAAAGGAAGGGGGTGTGGGGCGGCCTTCGTGCCCCTGCTGCTCCCGTTCCCCGTGGGCCTGGCACCGGCTGCTCCTTGTGCTGCCCTGCTCCTTCCCTTCTGTGCTGTGTGTGGCAGGATGGAGGGCAGAGGGCTGCTGTGGGTCTGCCCACCCTGCAGCGCTGCTCAGAGTTTGCCCGACCCGCTCCGGGTCCATCAGGTCTCAGCTCTTACCTGTGCCTCTTGTCTCTGTGTGCGGTGCCATGTGTCCTGGGGAGAGACTACTGCTCCTGGCAGCACCGTCAGCAGGAGCAAAACCTTCTTTGTCACTCGTTGTCTGCTGTCGCTTCCTCTCGTTCCTCTAGGTTTGCTAATAAATCTGTATGCGTGTCTTCTAATTTGACCTGTGACCTCTTGGGAAGTCCAGGTGTAGAGGAAGTAAGTTGTGAGTCTAAAGGAGCCTGCTGGGTCGTGGCATTGCGTTCCAGGTGGTGTCTGAACGCATGAAGCCATTTCTAGATGCTGAAGGGGAGGGTCATAGGAGTCCTCCTTTGGGATGAATCACGTATCCGCAAAGCCTCGCTGTGCACAGAGTGCTGCTTTTTTTTATGACCTTGAGTGCCAAGACTGAAAAACTTGGGTGCATCCAGATCGGAGGCAGGCTGCTCCTGGAGCCTCAGCTTGGTGGGGGTGCTGTGTTGCTGCTGTTTTCAGGAGGGCAGCGATCCTGTGGTTTGAATTTGGTAGCGTAGCGTGTTTGTGTCCACGCGTTACCGCACGCGTGAGTGAGGTGGGGCTGTGCAGGGCGTGCTGTGAGAGGGAACTGTGCCCAAGCAAAGGAACAGCCCCCACAAATAGTGGCTGCGTTGGGACTGTTCAGCAGTAAAGCAGCTGAATTGTTTGCATCGCGAATGTCAACACTTTGTTCCTAGAATTCAAGCAAGAGCCAGCTGGGGAAAGAGGGACAATCTGGTGACTCTGCCCTCCTCACACCTCAGAGCAGTCTTTGAAAGAGCACTTTTCCAGGAGCTGTGAAGTCGCTGTCAGTGTAAATACAGTGGGTCTGGAGGCTGCAGCCTGCACGAGGCCGGGCCTTGTTAATTTTTGACTGCGGATTTTCAAAGCCAAGTGTTGCGAAAGTTTTGGGGTGTTTGGTGGTTGTTTTGTCCTCTGGAGCTTTGTGTGGAGGGTTGGACGAGTTAATTGGTCCTCTCAGTGATTGAGAAAGGGCTGTTGGGTGGATGAGGTGGTGGCTGTAACGGGGTATTCCAGGCGGGTTCGGCACAGTGAGGGTGAGTAAGGTCACCTCTGCCTTGGGATTGGGCACGGAGACACGAATGGAAGGTGGGGGCGAAACGTGCTCCAGCACTTGTCTGATACAGGAACAGTAAAGGTTGTGGTGATCTTAGGTGCAGGAGGGAGAAGCTGCTTGTGTGGTCATCGCTGGTAGCGACAGCACGGATTTATCCTGAATTGTTCCTCAGGCCTCGATCCCCTCTTTTCACGGGCTGTTTGTGCTGGTTGTTGGCTTGTTTTTAATAGTGGGCATAATGCTAGCAAGCTTGCGTTGGCATCTCAGGTGTATTAGATGGTCAGTGCCTGCTGGTAACAGTCTGAAGTCAGTTTTGCATTGGATATGTTATTTTAAACCCTTATTCCACTTTATCAAGCAAAGGGCCATTTCCATCAATGACTTTGCTGACCTTTACCTTTTAAGAACTGAAGCTGGGGTGTGCTGAGACCTGCTGGGCAGTGCTTCTCTGAGCTGCTGCTGGGATGCCCTGCAGCACAGCTGTAATCCCAAGGACACTGGCAGAGATACCAAAGTGAGGAGCATCGCCGTGCTTCAGAATTGGGAATGTGCACAGCTCTGTGGCAGAACTGGCTATCGGAGAGCAGGGGAGTGTGACTTAAGGAGCAGTGGTTTCTGGGCTGTGCTGATGCTCATATCTTCCTCTGAGCACACTGCTCATACAAAGAGTAGACGGGCGGCGTGCTGGTGGCTTTGCTGTGACCTGTTCAGCAGCAGGTGGACTTTGTGGTGCAGGCTGTGTGTTTGCTGTGTGCAGAGCACTGAGGAGCATGACTGGGGCTAAGAGATCTGCTAGGAGTGCTTCCAGGGCTTTGGGAAGTACTTCGGAGGGCTTTGGGTGTTTGTCAGTGGGGAGGTGACTGCCTGCTTTGCTCCTTGCTCTGATGGGTGTGTGGAGATCCATGGAAAAATGAGCTGTGCTTTAAGAGGAGGGTGAGTAGTGAGAGGAGGGACTGCCCAGGCTGCCTGCTCTGATTTAGCAGTGCTAAGACAAATGGAAAGCTTCCAGCAAGGCCGAGGCACTGGGACCTACTGGAATATTGTCCCTCCTGTCTCTTTATGCTGTGCTTTGTGCTGGTGGCTCATTCACCTCTCTGGAAGAAGTTATCTCACCGTCCTCAGTCCTTGGTCACAGGTTCCTGCAGAAGAGCTCTGCAGAAGCGCAGCGTGAGGCCTCTGTGTTTCATGGGTCGTGTGGAGGAGGAGAGGAGCTCAGGTGTGAGATGCTGGGCCTTGCACAGCCAGCAGCCGTGTCCTGTGCTGCAGGGATGGCAGCTCTCTGTCCTGTGGTCTGTAGGAGGAGGAAGCTGTTGTGCCTCCTGGAGGGTTGGTGTGAGGAGGTTGTTGGTGGGTACCCAGGCTGGGAGGAGGGCGGGTGGAGGTCTGCTAGCTGGAAAGGTGCCTGGGGAAACTGGAGGTGAGAGATGGCAGGTAGTGCTCATCTCTGCAGCCTGCCCGGGCATGGAGCTGCTTTTTGAGCTGGCAATCCTCTTCTGCTTCAGAACTTAGCAGGAAAGGGTCTGGAAACCACATCCTGCTGGATGTGTCCAGTAGCACGGCTTGTTCAGCATGGCTGTGGCAAGCTCATCCTCCTTCCAGGAGCTGCTGGGCTCTCCTGATTGCCCGTTGAACCTCTGTGCTGCATGCAGCAGGATCCACCTGCCCTGTGGACAGAGTGCCGTGCTGCAGGTTCTGCCTTGGCTCGGCCTGCATCAGAGAGGGAGCCCTGCTTTTTTGCTGCTGTTGTTTTCCCCTTGTAGGCTTGGTCCCCATGAGCAGGTGGAACAAAACCAATTCTAAGGCTGCGTGGCAAGCTAGAGAGCAGGTATCAAAATCTGACAGCTCAGTCATCCTACTACAAGAATCAGAGTGAAATATTGATGAGGAAGTGCATTCACAGTGGTGCCTCTTGCTATTAAGCCCGAGGATGGAGCAACTATTACTTAACACGGGAATGAATAATGCTAAGGATGCTTAAAACATGAGGTCTCTTCCTGTGTGTGTCACCAGCCTTCCTGGTGCTGCTCGTGGAGCACAGGGAGCGTGGATTAAACACACACGTGATGGCACGCGGGGCAGGCACACGCTAGCTGGAAGTCAGGGGCAGTTTCAGGCAGGCTGGTGGATTCTGGGGGTGTCCCGCATGCAGCAGAAGCTCAGCTTGTTGCAGCATACACAGCAGGGCTTGAATGCAGCCACGAGAGCTGCTCTGCCTTCTTGTGCATTGCATCCAGAGCTCTGAAAATGTGTTCAGGGCCCGCTGTGAGAACAGCCGGCCCTCCCTGCGCTTGGGTGGCGTTCCTTTGCTGTCTGCAGGCTCGGAGATGCTCCTCTGGGGTCGTGTGGGGCCACGTGCCCCTGTTTCCCTGCCGTGTTTGTGGGCCTTTCTGCAGGGCTGTTTGTCCCCACACTTCTGCGAAACGCTCTCGTTTCAGTGAATCAGCATTTCCTCGTTCAGGAGCGTTTTGGCTTGTTCTGCTTGTGGGCGCTGGTTGAAAGAATTCAGAACTCCTGGCTTATGTAGGGCAGCACGGCGTTTGAAATACGTGGGGGTGGTTTTCTTTTTTCACTCTGTCTCCTTTTTTTGTTTTTAAGAGAACTGTAGAAATACCCGAATGGGGCAGTGCGGGGCCTGGGGGTGCACGTGGGGTGGGCAGTGTTGTTTGTCAGTGAGCACTGTGCTGGGTTGGCCTCTCCAAAACCAGGCTGTGGTAATTACTCTGTGATTGGCAAGCGTAGCTAATTACGTGTGGGTTAGTGCGGTACATACGGAGCTCTGCATGTGTGGAAAGCTCGGATCTCTCCCAGGAATGCCATCTGAAGAGATCACCCCTTTTCTATTGCTCGTGTGATGGGGAGTTCTGGGGGCTGTGTCACCTGGTGATTAGGAGCACTCAGATTTGATTGTTTACTATGGGATAGTTACTGTGATCAAATACAGCAAATAAGAGAGGAGAGGTTGCTGGAAATATCAGTGCTTTGTGTGCTCACAGTGTAATAAGAGGAGTGAAACAGGACAAAGGTGGGAGAGGCTGTGAAATGGAGTGCTGGTGTGGGGGCAGAGGGTCTTTGCAGGTGTAGTTGTGTAGCTTTAATAGGTTGGAGTTGTGCTCATTCTGAGTTTTGTGTCCAGCCCAGAAAGGGGGCACCTGAACAGGGTGTCACTCAGTCCTGTGTTGCTTCTGCCCATCCCCGAGTTTCCCCAGGAGCCTGCATACAGAACCTTCAGGCACTGCTGTTCTGGAGGAGGGCAGAGCAGGCAGTGCTCCGCACGGTATACCGCTGTGTATGAGCGACCTGATAGCTTTGCCTGCCTGCCTTTATTCCCCCCCTGTTTTGTCTTGCAGGTAATTAAATGCCCGACGTGTGGATCTTGGCTCTGTTGGCATGCTCGGCTGCACGGCGGCTCTCCCAGTAGCTTCTCTTCGTCCGCCCCATTGTGAGAAGATGGCGAAAGCAAACATTACTCGAGACATCATCCACAGGCAGATCAAGGTGTGTGTGAGCTGGGTGCAGAGCGTGCTGCGAGTCGGCCCTGCCGTGCCTGGGGGAGCACCCGCGTTGCCTTCACCTCTTAAGGGATCTCTGCTCCTTGCATATTGATAAGCTGTATAAGAAGCTTAACAGAACAAATGTACGAGGCCTATCATCCTCCTTAATGAGGCGCTGGGGCAAAGTATGGCATAACAAGGATACAGTTCTCCCTAGAAGGAGCACACCAAACTGGCTCAGCGTCAGCAGGTCAGTTCCTTTAGAGTGCAGCACTGAAGAGAGAGACCTGGCTACTTGTGTTTGGGCAGCACAGAGGCCCCTTAGCTAGCTTCCCTCGTGAGTTTTTTGCCTGCTTCTTTGTGTTCTTTTCGTGTGATCTTGCCTTCAAAGGCATTTTCTGACTGTAGTAAGGCTAATGATCTCTCTCTCTGCCTCCATCTCCCTTGCTTGCTGCCTCTCTTTTTGCTTTAAAGAAGTGTGTTTGCTTCCTTTGTGTAGGAAAAAACTTCAGCTGTGGTCAGATCAGTCATCTGATGGCTGCATTAGTGAAATATCTCCTAACGTGAAAGGACCAGCTACAGCAGACACAATAGGCAATTATTGCTTGGACTGGGAGGCCTTAAAGCATTTGCAGCTTTGCTGGTAATCAGCATTCATGAAAGTGGACTGCGAGTGACTAGAATGAGGCACCAGGAGCTCACCCCCCCAGCCCCCAGTGCAGCGTGGTACCAAACTTTGCATGATGAGCCTGTAATTCAGTCCACACGCAAAGATATGTTTTGCTGCCTAACGAGGAAGGGCTGGTTGTCTGGTCAGAGCGTTAGCTTGGGACTTCTTCACACTGACTGCTCTGTTACACTTTCATGTGTGACCTTGGGAAGGTTGCAAAGTCTGACAGTTCCTTGTAGAAAAAGCAATATCCGACTGCACAGAGCTCACAAAGCTCCTGAGGTTGCAATAGCAAGGTAATTATAACTGCAGCACCTTGCACTGGACCTGGGAGTATTTTGGGAATGCTGTCCTTAAAAATATGTCGAGGGGTTTGAAGTTTGTTGTGGAAGTTAACTACAAAAGCCCATGTGAGTTTGTTTGTTCCCAATATCCTTATACCTATCCCCGTTTTGTTTTTAAATAGCTTTTGGTGAGTGGAGTTCATTATTAACAATGATCTGCAGAGCTGCCACGTATCACAGTCGTTCTTTGTGTCCACCCTAGAGCTGCTAATGTGCTCCTAGCACCACAAGTACAAACTGACATCACTATTGTCATCTGTAGATGGTGATACTAAGGCTTAGGCTGTCTACAGCTGGCTGCAGCATGGCGTGGGGGGGACTGAAGCTGGGTCGGGTGCTGGGAGGGAGGCCTTCCTCATGTCCCACCCAGAATATGACTTGCCTTCCTTTTTCTTCATGCCTGCCTCTGCGGTTGGCCTTCTTTCATTGAAGCCATCTGCTAATGCATCTGTGAACTCTGGGAGATCGCAGGGGAAACAACTGTCCTGCTTTTCTTCACCTTCATTTGTACTGACGCAGTTCTGTGGCAGCTGTTCTCTTCCCAGCAGAGCAGGCCGTGCTGTGGTACTGCAGCTACGTGCTCCTACCCCATTTCTCGTGGAATGAACCATCTCAGATGCTGTCCAGTTGCATTCCCCAGTCCATTTCCAATTGGTGGTGGTGAGCAGTGAGGATCATGTGGAACTGCTGGGATTACAAGGGCTTGACTCAGGTCTCAAAGTGACCTTTAGTGCTTCAGGACAGATCCCGTGCAATGGCATACTTCTCAGCAGCACTAACCCAGCACAGTGGACTCAGGAGTCCATTGGTTTCAAAACTGTTGCCAAAGATGGGCAGTCTCTTTATCTTCCATTTCTGGCATAAAGTTTTCAGCTTTGTCTTGGGGTGGGCACCTTCAGTCCTCATCTCTGTTGCCCAGCTGGAGCCTGACAATTAAACAGACATCGTTTCAAAGCGCTCCATCCAGGAGCGAGGATTACAGACAGGTTGATGCGTGCTGTTCTTGAATCTTTTCTCATGAAGTTGAAAGAAAGAAAGAAAGAAAAATGAATGTTTTGTTTGCTGTATTGAGTGTAACACTCCTTTGCTTCGTGCAGGAGCGGGGTGCGCTGGGCTTTGAGCGCCACTATCATGTCACAGATCCGTTCATTCGACGCCTGGGCCTGGAAGCAGAGCTGCAGGTAGGTGGGCAGCATCAGAGAGCAAATAGAGCTCCTTGTTCCCTTCACTGGAGAAAGCACAGCATGGGAATGTGTGGAATCCTGTCCTGTATGGGAGAGGCATGCTGACTGCCTAGTCCCTTAAACTGTATTAGAACCAGGAATAGCTCTGTAAGATCTTGTGTGAGCTCTCTGCATTGCCTAACACATCTGAAGAGCCTTTAGCTGGTGTGCATCAGCTAACCCCTGCAGCAGTGTGTGGAGTGGGCAACTCTCAACTGATAAGATATTCAGCTCTAATGCTGAAGCATAGCGGTGTCTAAAGAATGGGTTCTTGGATTGCAGCCTGACACAGACCTTAGGATTGTCTTGATCTGGGGGAGGAAAGAATTCTACAGTCTCCCCTTTCAACCACAGCTTCGATATCAAATGCTGCTCAGCTCTCTCTGAGCCTTTCCCGTTGCAGTTGTGAGCTCATTTGGCAGAAGATGTATGATACAGTCTCCCAGCAGCAAGGTGCTTCTAAAAGAGTTATCAAAAGTGCATTTTCCTTGCAATCCCAGAGAACCTGTACGTGTAATTTGTCAGCCTAGCCAAGGGCTGTTGAAGCAAAGTCACCTTTCTGTGCATACAGCAGGATTTCATCAGTAGCCTCTGAGGCTGAACTGCCATTTTATCAACACTACGTTGTTGTTTGTGGTGTCTCATTTTGCCTTTTCTGCTCCAGCTGTAGCGAGTCTGTCTGTTCTGGAGGTGCTCATCTGCCATGTGGGTGTTCTGTAGCAGGGCTGGAACAAAAAGCTGCATGTATGGGAAGAGGTTATGTGATAGAACAGCTCTGAAGTGTGTGTAATTCTGTCTTCCCCTTTTTCACTCAGGGTCACTCTGGGTGTGTCAACTGTCTAGAATGGAATGAGAAAGGAGAGTAAGTACCCAGCTTGTTGTGGGGGATCAACCAACTGACAGCCTAGGTTCTCCCAAGAGTTGGATGTAGGTCGTGTTATCGTAAGCAGCTCCTTCCCATTCCTGGTAAAGTGGGGGAGGGCTCAGACTCCGAGTTTTGAACTGTAGTGGAGATCACACATCAAAGAAGCTGAATTTTGTTAACTATATCTGTACATTATTAGAAGTGTCCCTTCAGTCAGGGAAATGGTCAGACTGAAATGGGGGGATTGAAGGCCGCTGCTCTTCTCTTAAGTGGTATTATGGATTATAATGGATCTCTAGGATTTGCCCAGCTGGTGAGGAGTGACATTTCCCAGCCCCCTTCACTGTGCTGCTAAAGGCCACTGCTGGGAGCAAATGCATCAGGAAAGGAGGCAGAGCGTTTGCCCTTCCTGCACTTTCAGAGCAACACCACGCGTTTCAGCTAAGCAAGTGGAATAAAGAGTATCTGCATGAGAAATAACTGGATGGAAGCAAGAGCCTATATTTCTTGACATGCCTTGTATAAACCCCCAGCCTGCTGTCTGATAGTCTTCAGAGTTATTTACCAGTGGAAATTCCACGTGTTTGTGAGAGATCCAGCTCCAAGGAAATAAAGTTAAATCAGCTGAGGGTGCGGATGTCAGATTCTTTTGCTTCAACAGAAGTTAGATGTATAAGGCAAAGATAGATGTACAAATGCCTTGTAATATTGCTGCCACACCCTGTGCTTAAAAAGACATCTGTGAGTCACTGAGTGAGCTCTGCCTCGGGACTGCTTGGCCACATCCAAAGTCTGGGGATGAATAGCTTGGCTGGAGTTCGGGCGTGCTGCAGGAGCACTTAATGCAGCTGGGCTGATACGTAAATGGAGGTCCTGGGTTTTGTCATTGACCAAACACTCCTGTGGGTTCCTCTGTCACATCTGAACCTGTGGTGTGCCGTGTTGAGATGCCAAACCAACAAGAAAAAAGCCCTGTGCTTCGTTTTCTGTGGGACTGCTATTTGGCTGGTTTAGCTCCCTGAGCAGGCTGCTACATGGGAAGCACAAAGAAAACAGCTGCAAAAAGAGGGAGGAAGAGGGGTTTCTTAGACCTGAATTGACTTAATGACTGCCTGTGCTCAAACCAGCCTTAGGAAATGATCACAGCTCGGAACAGAAGAACACTAAAAGAAGTGTCTTTCTTTTAGCTTGTTGGCCTCTGGCTCGGATGACCAGCACACCATTGTCTGGGATCCTCTGCACCACAAGAAACTCCTTTCTATGCACACAGGACACACTGCAAACATCTTTTCTGTCAAGGTATGAGATAAGGAGGGCTAGATGGGTAAGAGAATGGGCAACTGAAGGAGTAGGAGTAGCTCTTTTAAAGCTGCTGGGAAGCACCATTTTAATGCAAGCAATCCTCTCCCCTGTCCCAATCATTTAATATTTCTGATGTGAGGAAAAATGTCATTACATCTATTACCTGTGCTTCTTAGTTTATGCTCCCAGTTGATGCAGCTCCTGATCTTGGCTCCTTATCTCTGTAAAGGCTGCAGCTAAAGAGGAGCTAAAGATATGTGCTGAAGAAACCATTTTGTGTGTTACTGTCAGTGGGGGCTCTTGAAAGTGCACTGCAGCGTGTGTGGAATATAGTCTGAATGTCACATCTGTCTTCCCCAGTTCCTGCCGCATTCAGGGGATCGGATCCTCATCACGGGAGCTGCAGATTCCAAGGTGCACGTCCACGACCTGACTGTCAAGGAGACCATCCACATGTTTGGAGATCACACCAACAGAGTTAAGCGGATTGCCACAGCTCCCATGTGGCCCAACACCTTCTGGAGCGCAGCAGAAGATGGGCTAATCAGGTACAGAACTCACTCTGCCCTGAAATGAAGTGGGTAATATCCACTGCAGTACGTACTAAGCATAAGTTGAAAGGCAGACGGTCTCTATACCTCGAGCTCAAGCTAATCTCTCCCTTTCCTGAAGCTGCAAGGAGTCATCTTGAAATGTAGATTCATGCAGCTGATGTGTTTTCTTCCTCTGAAAGTGAGGCTAAGAAAAGAACAGCTGTATCAGAGGGAAAGAAGGCAGGCAGATAGCACTGCTGTGGTGATTTGAGCGGCCTTCAGCTGGTCGCCACGGAAAGCTACGCTCCTCTTTCTGCTGCTGCCACGCTCTGGTGACGTGGATTGCCTGACTCTCTCCTCCCTTTGCAGGCAGTATGATCTGCGAGAGAACAGCAAGCGTTCAGAAGTCCTGATAGACCTGACAGAGTACTGTGGGCAGCTGGTGGAGGCCAAGTGCCTCACAGTCAATCCCCAGGATAACAACTACTTAGCAGTAGGGGCAAGTGGACCCTTTGTGCGGCTCTATGACATACGCATGATCCACAACCACAGGTAACAGCGACTGCCTTTGCTGGTCCTTCGTGGCAGACTTGAGTGGTACAGAAATCTGTCCAAGGTGTTGGTGGGAAGGAGGAGATGCAGTGACATGTCACTCACATGTCACTGTGCTGTTCTACTTGGTCTTTTTCATCTAAGCAACTACACGGGGTGGTGTGAGGCAGGGCTGTGGCTGCACAGCCACGCAGGTGTGAGGGCTTGCACTCGTGTGTGAACAGAAAGCGTCAGCAGAGCTCAGGCTTCTGGCATTTGAGCGCTGTGATTGTGAGACTGGTCTTCTTTCTGGCTAGAAAAAGCATGAAGCAGTGTCCTTCAGCTGGAGTGCACACGTTCTGCGACCGGCAGAAGCCTCTCCCGGACGGCGCAGCGCAGTACTACGTGGCAGGTACTGGGACGTGTGCTGGGGTGACTGATGGAGCTTTGGATTAATGCCTGACTTGCGCCCATCACGTGGGAAACCACTGCTTGGAAGAGTGCTTCCCTGATAGAGGGAAGTGCCACGGAATTGTAGATTATTTTGCTTCTGTGCTGTGAATTCTTGCTTATCCCTGGCTTGGCAGTGATGTGTGTTGGTGAGCCGGCCTTCCTCTTTGTCTCACATAAACGTTTTCAGTGTCTTTTTTATTATTGCAAAGTCAAGGACTGGATAACCTGAGGACTCCGGACGTTCCTCTGGAACTGGTCCCAGCAAGGGTGCTGTTTAAACTCTTCTTGGCACACAAGTGGTTTGTCTTCACCCTGCAGCTGAGGAGTCAGAAGTGCATTGGCTGGGCAGTGTAGATGGCATTTCTCTCCAGTGCTCAGTGTCTATGATTTGTACCCAAAATGTCTGTAGGTGGTGGTGGTTGTTTTTTAATATCTTAGACTAACGCATCCAGCAGACCAGTGTTGACAGCCTTGCTTCTGATGAGTCCCACTAGAGGATTTCATAGGTCCCCTGAATTGGTCATGCAACACATCTGCTGTCTGAAGCAAAAGAACCCTTGTGTGAGCTGAATATTTAGGAGCCTCGGTCTGATTGTGCTAAGAGCTGTTATGGAAACCTCATTAGGCAGTCAGAAATGGAGGTGTTGCAGTTGGCCACGAATCGCAGGAGCTAAATCCTTAGTGAGTCCACAAACCAGGATGTGCTGGGTTCTGCAGACTTCAGTTAGCAAGCTGGCTGTAATCTGGTGTTCCCTTTGGGAGATGGAAACAGCCTCACAGAAATAGCATGTTCAGCACGTGAAAAGGCAGCTCCGTACATCCGAGTGCTTGGCTAACTGGTGGAAGGATTCAGCAGGCAGTGGCAGGAAATGGAAGGTCACTTGGTGCACAGCTCTCCTAACAACCTCTTGCAGGAGGACGGGCTGGTGTAGGACAGAGGCAGCAGTTAACTCTAACCCTGTGAACCTCTTCCCTCTGCAGGACACCTTCCAGTGAAGCTTCCAGACTACAACAACCGGCTGAGAGTTCTTGTGGCTACGTACGTCACCTTCAGTCCTGACGGCACTGAGCTCTTGGTCAACATGGGAGGGGAGCAGGTAGGAAGCTGGTGGGAGTTTGGCAGGAGGCTTCACGTACAGTTGTGTTTGTTGGGCTGCCTCTGTTTGTCTTCAGAATGGGTACAGCAGCTTCCCTGTGGGCCGTATCATTGTTTTCTAACCTTTTTGTCTGATGCCTTCAGATTAGATGCCTGGCGTTATTTTTATGCGATCGTTGATTAAACTCACGTGGCACTTTGACCTGGTTTTACAATCCATTCTTCCCTCTCTTGACAACAGAGAAGAATTCTGGAATGGACCTTTCCCAACTTAGAAAAGGAATTCATAACTCATTCCTGAAACATCAGACTGCTTCCGTAGCAGAGTATAGTGAATAAGGACCTTAGAGAGGCAAAGGCCTTCACCTGAGTATTGATTGCTTTAATTTTAAGCACTGGGTGGTGTTCGTGGCTCTTTTGTGTAGTGAGAAGATCCTCCTGACAGCATTAATCAGCTTGGATTAAGCAACAATTTTCCCTATGAGCAGGTTGCTCTGGTTGTCCACTGCAGATCTTTCTCACACTTGTTCTTGCTGTCTTTGAGAGAAAGTGCTGAGTTACACCAGCTGTAGATCCGACATGGGCTGATGTCTCCTATACCACTATTGTTCTTCAATCAGTGCTTCACAAGCCTGCTTGAAATCTTGGCTTCAGCATGGAGAGACCTAGCTGTAGTGGACTGCTTCTTACCTGCCAACACACGTTTGATTTGTGTTAATTAAGTGGTTAAAATATCTTCTTGGAGTTTGAACTTTTTGAGTGGATTGGTTTGTACCTTCTGAGTATCACAAGGCTCCTGTTTCTCAGTGGTGTCCTTTATGAACCCAGTGCTGGAATGCAGCAAGACACTGGTACTGCCATTGTTTTATGTGCATGTCTATAAACAAGATAGAAAATTGAAAACATTACAACACCAGCGTGGAATTATCTAGCTTTGCTTTATTTCTGTCCCTCGAGCATCTGTGTATCACTGACTTCTTGCCATCTTCTCTTTCTTCTTAGGTCTATTTGTTTGATCTCACGTACAAACAGCGGCCATACACTTTCCTCCTCCCAAAGAAATGCCATACTTCAGGGGGTAAGTGTGATGCTGTCACGAATTAAGTGCAAGGCAGAGTGAAACCATGTTCTTGCATGACTCTTTTCAGGGCTCAGCTCCCATCTGGGCAGGCAGGAGGAAAAGGAAGTAGTGCATGGCTGTTGCTGGGCTATTTCTGCATTGCAGCTCATACTCCGAGTTCTAAAACTCTTATCCATAGTGATAAAACTGTGTGAAAACATGTGTCTTGAGGGGAGGAGTGAGCTGTTGAAAACTGTTTGCGTGTGTGAACTGAGGAGAATGCTTAGAGCTGTACCTGAAGGATAAAGCAGACTTGGTGGAGTGATTGAGGTCCTATGCCTTGCCTTTAACTAAGGGGGAAACACTTTGCGTGTAGACAGGCTTTAAAATATTAGTGCTCTTTAATTTTATTTTTTATAAAATGTGGAATGAAGCTTTATCCCTTTAAGCCCCCACCAGGAAGGAGACAGTGCAATCTCTTTCCTGGTCTAAGAATCTGGCCTGGAGTTAGTCTCCCTCCTGCTGGTGAGATATTTGTCAAGTAAATAGCTTTTGGAATCAACTAAGTAAATCCAAGAGCCTTTGTACTCGTGGCCCTGTTTCTTACAGGTCCTGCTCGTGCACAGGTCCTGCAGGCACTGTGCAGTGAATGTCTAGTGCTCCATCCCTGGGGCAGAGGCCGACTCACTCTTATCAGGGAGTGTTCCCTGCTCTTGGAGTTCAGCCTGTGTACTCAGCTCGCCTTGGGCCTTAACCTAGCACTCACACCCTGGTAGCAAATAGATGCCCTGCCTGTTCTTCTGTCCTGAATGCCTGCAGGTGATCTGTGCTGTGCTATCTGGTGAGCTCATGCTTTACATGGCAGGAAGAAGTTTGAACAGGTTTGTAGTGGTACAGTTTCAGCGAATTCTCCACTCTGTGTACAGAAAGTTCAGGCAAGGGCTGTAGGAAGGCAACACCTCTGCTTCGTGTGTGTGCATGTTTCTGCACACTGGGAGCTCTCAGTTGGATGGTGTCCCCAAGTGTCCCAACTTCTGAAGTGGCTGCAGGAGCACTCCCAGCTGCAACACAGGTTACAGTGCCCAAAACTTGAATATTTCCTACAGGAGTGACAAATGCTTCAAAGCTGCAGCTTGAAGCTGCTCCCTGAGCAGTAGGGTGAGGAAAGAAAGAAAGAAAAAGGGTCTGGAGCTCCCTTGCTAGATTTCTCCAGTAGTTCATTCATCCTCTTTGTTTTATTTCCTGTTGAGATCTTGTGGTAAATGTAAGGAGATAAAGCAGACTTCCACACTTCCACGCACACCTATCTTCCAGCCACTTGCAAGTCTGCTCTGGATGATGCTGTGGCATTGGTTCAGATTTGCTGTAAAATAAAACCCCAGAGTTTAAGGGATTACTCTGTGCAGTCCACATTGATGCATAGCACGTTTATTTTCTTTTTTTCTAACCTTTAGAAGTGCAGAATGGAAAAACCTCTACCAATGGAGTGTCGAATGGCATCCACCTCCACAGCAATGGCTTCCGCTTGTCAGAAGGAAGAGCACATGTGAGGTAAGGTGACAGGTCTGCCTAAACGAGAGCCTGTGGCTTTGGTCACGTCCTCTTCCTCCTGTCAGAATGAGGTGCTGCTGAAGGAGGTATGCAGTGCAAACCTGTGTGCTGGGTTGACCTGGTCTCTGTCTTAGGGGCTGTATTTACTCCTGATGTGTGGGCAGTGAATGAGAATCAAATGGGTCTGCAGCATCCTAGCAGAATAACACAGCCTGTCAGAATTTGTCACCTCTTCTGAAGAACTGCAGACAAAACTAAGGAATGACTTTTTGAGCCTGAAAGCAAGGTGTTCTTAGCTGTCCCGACTGACAGGAACTGTGGTCAGATAGGTGGGAGTGGCTGCCAGGCTGAAAGAGCTTTGCTTCCCTTGGCTGTTTTCTTTCGGCACCGATTTGCTGCAACGTGAAGCTGGCAATGGCTTTACAATAACAGCAGTGGTGTCTTCACTCTTGCAGTCTGCACATGAGCTGGGAATAGATGGAGCATTCCTCCTCCTTACTGTGTCCCTGCTGGGTTTTTTTTGCCCCTTCAGAGGAAACTTTGTTGGGATGAAGCAGAGGCAGACATGCAGCATGCCTTGCTGACTGCTTTTCCTCCAGCAGTTGAGATGTGGTTAAAAGTCAAGAGACATTCACTTGATACCATATATGGATTGTCTAGGTTCTACCAAAGTCACTTTGCTTTCAGCTTGCTTCCTCTAGATGGCCCCTCCACTACGGCTGCAGAGATGCTCATTTTGGTTTGCTGAGCATGAGCCTTGTGCAGCCCCGTGAACTCAGATGCTTTGGTTTCCTTCTGAATTTGCAATCTGTTACACATTGCTGAAGGAAGTTTGGGTATGTGTATGTATATATATGAAGCAGTGAAAGCAAAGATGTGTCTGTGAAGAATGAAGAATGAGACACTTGAAATACCCACAGTTCAATTTCGAGTGTATATGAAATAAAACTGGAAAACTGTCAAATGAGGGCCAGAAAGAAACCTCTCTCCTAAATTCAGGTTGTTCAGGTGCAGAGGGGCTCTGAAACTTCTGGTGTGAGGTCATGCTTGCTGGCACCTGCTAAGCTAGACCAAAACACTGCAGATATTTAACTGGGCTGGAGTGTTAGCAAGTGAGACTTATCTGCATGACTTTCCTCCTTTCTCTTCAGTCCCCAGGTGGAGTTGCCTCCATACCTGGAGAGGATCAAGCAGCAAGCCAACGAGGCCTTTGCTTGCCAGCTGTGGACCCAGGCCATCCAGCTGTACAGCAAAGCAGTTCAGAAAGCCCCCAACAATGCCATGCTGTATGGAAACAGAGCTGCTGCCTACATGAAGCGCAAGTGGTGAGTAAGCAGAGCTCTGTGGGACGTGGAGCTCAGCACTGCAGGCAGTGCTGCTGTCTGGCTTCCAAGGGCCACAGAAGCTGTGCTGTCTGCTGGGAAGCACCGTGCTTCCTTATGTGTTGGGATGCTGGGTTAAGTGCACTGCTTCTGGCATAGAACAAGGGGGAGTGTACAGCTGGACAAATGGTGGCTGCAGGTACTGTGCAGGTAAGCACACCTGGTAGCAGCTCGTCATTTTGCCCCGTGGTGTGCTGTTCTGTTCCTTTTCTGTTTAAAAGGAAACTGAAAATCCACTTCTGAAGGACATCATGGATGTCTCGCAGGGCGTTGGTGTTTCCTTTGGTGGCTCTAGTTCTGTGTTAGAGTATGTGTGTGAACATGCTCTCAGCATGTTTGAGGCAGTGGTTGCTGTGCTTTGTTATCGTGTGCCGTGATAGAAGATTGCTGTAGGCCTGCCTGCAGTTGCTGTGGTTGCTGCTTGACCCAGGTGACGGGTGCTGGGGGCACTAGTGGTGGTTCCCGTGTTACCTCAGCTAAAGCTGGAAGCAGACCTCCGTGAGGGATTGGGCAAGGTGGCAACCGGTGCCTCAGAGTCTGGGAGGTTATAAAATACATGGTTAGCCTCTGCAGTGGCTAATTCTGACCAGTAGCCAGAGCTGCATCTGCAAGGTACAGCTGAGTTATTTTAATATCTGTCCCCTTGAGCAGAGTAAGACTGAGCAGTGTGGCTCACTATTAACGTACTTAAAATAACCGAGGTCCGTTTGCTTTGCGAGGAGGAAGTCCCTGGTATGAACTTCCCCATCTTGCCAAGATGAAGAGCAGCCAGCAGTTGTGGTGGCTGTTCTGCAGTAGCAGAGATTTGGGATGTGCCTCAAAAAGACCTCCGTGTTCTTGGGGAGAGCAACAATAGGTTGGGATTAAGGGATGAAAGACAGCAGTGGAGTGCTGATCTCAGTGAATGACATTTTTCTTATGGGCATCATTTTTCCCCAAGTACGTTGGCAGATCTGAACCTTTCTGTGTGTCAGCCTGCACTCGCTGCAGTTTTCAGTAGCGGGATGATGTGAAAATGTATTCACAAAGGGTTTCTGTGGTGTGCAGTGATTAGAATGTAAATGGTGCTGAGCTGATACCTTCTCAGGTGCTTTTCTGCTAGGAACAGCTGCTAGTGAATGGCAGAGGAAGGCTGGGGTGTCACTGAGGGGGAGAGTGAAGCAGTTGGACTGTGACCCACACTGAACCACCCCAAATCTCTGCGGTGTCCTTCGTGTGTGGGGCAGGAACAGCTGTAGGCCACGCTGCAGGTCACTGCAGGTCTTGCTTTTATCTCGTTCTGCGGAGCAGAGAGGTGCAGGAACAGGAAGCTCTGACTTGCTAACCTCCCCTTGCTCACCTTCCTTAAGATGCTCTGCATACTCTGCAGCACTTCCAAGACTCTCCAGCTGCATCACTCTCCAGATTGCTTTCAGCAGTTTGTTGGGATGCCTGCGCCTGGTAGTTCAGTTTGAGGGGTTCTTGGGGGTGGTGAAGCAGTTAATGGCCCCACTGGCTCTGAAAACGTGAATACCCATCTGTCATTGCAGTGTGTAACCATGACCTCTGTGTTAGAATAAAAGCAGTGTGGTGCTGTGCATTAGGCTCCCGGCGTCACACACAGTACTGCAAAGGGAGATGCAGGCCTCAAGAACTTTTTTTCTGCTCTGCTGCAGATTTTATGGACCAAAGGCACTCCACCTTTGGTGCTGTACGTGTAATTGTTGGCCGGTACTCACCTGGGTAGCTCAGCCTTTATTAATCTGAATTGAGAACCAGCATGCAAGGCTTGTCACATCTGCCCTGCTTCCAGAGCACAAGCAGAGGTGCTCGTCTGTGCAGTTTTGGGAAACCAAGCAAGTCACCACTAACAGTAAATAGGACATAAAAACGTTACAGCACCTCTGTTACAACGTGCAGCGGTGCTTATTTCCCATCCCTCAAGTTTTGTGGGGTTTTTTTCCCCATAACAGTGGGAAAAGACTGCTGCTTTAGACACCGATCCAGCAGGTCTGTGAAGCATGGTGGCTCTTTAGTTCCTTCCCAAGGACTGCGAGTGGCTGTGGGCAGGAAAGCATGCTGCCACGCTGAGCGTCCACAAAGGGGCACACGTGAGCTGCCGTGCTCCAAGCAGCCCCGCTCGCCTTGCAGGAGAGACCTTGCCTCTGCTTGGCCAGAGGGCTTGTGCATCCTCCATCTTCAAAGGACTTCCCTAAATGTGTTGTATCAGTGAGCTCTGTTCTGCCGGATTTAAAATGGCAGGTCAAGGCTTGCCAGGCTCCCTGCGTGGTCACCGTGCAGAGCTGCCTGTGTACGTGTGGAGGTGTGGTCACAAAGCTGGCCCCGGTCAGATGGTGCCCCTGGGACACAGCACATGCCATTAACTGTGAGCTTGTGGTGCTTGTGCCTGCAGAGAGCGCTGGAAACAGCAAGCTTTGGAGTGAAGCAAGGGCTGGGAGATGGCAGTGGAGGACATATGCTGATTCTGCCTGAGCTATCTAATCCACCCTTCCCTTTTCTTCAGGGATGGGGACCACTACGATGCTTTAAGGGACTGCCTGAAGGCCATATCCTTGAATCCGTGCCACCTGAAGGCCCATTTCCGTCTTGCTCGCTGTCTCTTTGAGCTCAAGTACGTGGCAGAAGCACTGGAGTGTCTGGATGACTTTAAAGGGAAGTTCCCAGAGCAAGCACACAGCAGTGCCTGCGATGCACTGGACAGAGATATCAACGCAGCCCTCTTCTCCAAAAGTGATAACGGTGAGTGCTGCTGTTCCGTGGGGTTCTTCAGGGTTACCGTAAAATCCAGTGAACTGAGGAGGAGTTTTCTTCACCTGCCTCTATGCAGTAAAGCTCCAACTTCTGAGAGATTGTTACTGTGCACAAGAACTGCCTGTCTTTCCCTTGCACCAGGTCCTGGTTTGTTCTTGAGCAGGGGCACGCTACACGGTAGTCCTTTGTGTCTAGGAGGTGATGTGGAAGGAAGCCTGTGCTCTAAGCCCTTCTCCCTGATGAGAATGCCGAGCTGTTCCAGGATGCTTTCTGTTGTGCAGAACGTGTTCCTCCCCCCAAATTGTGATAAGGGAAATCTGTTCTTCTTCCAGCTGAGGACAAGAAAGGGGGTGGCCCCATCCGGCTGCGAGCCACGGGCCGCAAGGATTCCATCTCAGAGGATGAGATGGTGCTGAGGGAGCGCAGCTACGACTACAAATTCCGATACTGCGGCCACTGTAACACTACTACAGACATCAAAGAGGCCAATTTCTTTGGCAGGTATGTTGGCAGGGTGTGATAGGGATGCAGGAGTGTATAAGCAGCAGCAGAATGTTCTCGTCCATCAGGTAAAGCCTAGGCCTGGGTGACTGTTGGTAAAGTGGTGCTGGCCCTGGTTTGCAGGGCTGGCGAAGATGATGAGCTCTCATCCTTGTGTGGCTGCACGACTGATGGGTACAGTAGCAGATCCACAGAGGACTCAGTTGGGTTAGCATTTGAGGAAAGCCATTTTAGGATTGTTAATGTGAATCCTTGGTCTGGAGGGAGCCAACGCAGGGAACTTTGTGGATCCATAGGCAGCAGGGTAGCAGCCTACTGATTATAGAAGCTGACTGGGATTCTCGTGTCTGCTAGAGTCCAGCTTTGGCTCTGAGCTGTGATCTCCAGTCTCTGCTCCTTCTGCCCTAGCAATGCACAGTACATAGTCAGTGGGTCAGATGATGGCTCCTTCTTCATCTGGGAGAAAGAAACCACCAACCTCGTTAGAGTGCTGCAGGGAGACGAGTCGATTGTCAACTGTCTCCAGCCTCATCCCAGTTACTGCTTCCTGGCCACCAGTGGCATTGACCCGGTTGTACGGCTGTGGAATCCCCGTCCGGAGGTAAGAGCAGTAGGAAGAGACTTTTGTGGTGACATGAGGAGCACCACGGACCCGTCTGTTCTCCTGGGATCTCTTGGTGGCTGCAGCAGCTGTAGCAGCCCCTCTTCGGTCCCATCCCTGCCTTGCTGAGTTCTCTCCCTTCCTGTCCTGCAGAGTGAAACCCTCAATGGCCGCGTGGTGGTGGACATGGAAGGAGCTTCCCAAGCTAACCAGAGACGAATGAATGCGGACCCGCTGGAGGTGATGTTGCTGAACATGGGGTACCGGATTACAGGACTGACCAGTGGTGGGGCTGGAGGCTCAGATGATGAAGACAGCTCAGAGGGGCAAGTCCAGTGCCGGCCCAGCTAAAACAGAACTGCCTCTCCTTCCTCTAATTGTTTGGCTGAAAGGGAACCTAGTTTCCTTGGTCCTGAACTTTCTCTGATGAATGACTGCACTGTATCGCACTATGCACAGAGTAGGACAAACTGGCAGGGGCAGGAGTCTCCTTAAACCATTACCACCACCTCCTCCTTCTCCCGTCACGCTACTGAGCAGCATGGCAGTGCAGTCTGGGGTTTGCCTTTAGTGGAACGTAGTCCCAGCAGGGATCTTTGAGTTGTCTGTAAGCAGTGTAAGCTGGTGACTTCCTCCAGAGCTGATACAGAGCAGTGCTGCCTGCATTCGTGCATTTGCAGAAGGGATGTTAAATTCCTGAATAAAACGCAAACCTAGGGCAGGGGTCGTGGAGTGAATTTACTGCAGTGTTCTTGCTCTTGAAAGCCCAGCTCTGCTCTTATGCTGCCAGCCTGCCTCGAGGCCCCTGCTTTAGGGTTGTTGGCCATGAAACACCTGTTTCGTCCCACGATGTCTGCCTGCTGGCTTCCATCTCTGCCATGTTGCCATCATATGTTGTATTGAGGACTGGATGCTTCCCGTCTCGTCCCTGCGCGTCCGTCTTAGTTGATGAACCAGCAAGGGCAGCTTGGTGGGGCAGGATGTGCTTGCCCAGCTCTGATACTTTCTTCTGTGGTCTGCGAACCTGTGGAGAAAGGGGGCAGTGATGGGAGCAGGTCTGATCAGAGGCCCAGGACTTGCACAGCTAAAGCTGCTGAGGAAAGGGGCTGGAAACAGCACTATTCCAGAGCTTCTCTCTCTTGCCCAAAACGCGTGTAGCTGTATTCCCCTTCTACTCTCCTTGCCACTAGTGTTGGAGCTGAGAACGTTGCCACCACGTACATGTTGTGACCAACGTTTTGAGCTTTTAGACAGCAGTGTTTTTATGCAGTTGGCCGCTCTGTCTTGGCCCAGGTGGGCCTGCTCTGCCTCGCTGGTGTAACATCTGATGGATGAGTGGTCCTCTCAGGAACCCTCCTTCCTCTTCCCATTCTCCAAGCACTGGCTCTGGCTGCAAGGCCAGGAGTACACCCAGAAATGCAGCACTGTACTTCCGTTCCTCACCCTCTCATGTAACATGCAGCTCTGTTTTCCTCTCTTGCAGCTGCCAAACACTAAACATCAAATAGATCTTAGACAGCTGTGCTACAACCGAATCTGAAGAGGTTGTTTTTTTCTAGGACTATCAACTAAGACCAAAGAGCCCCTGGAGATCTTAACTGCTCTGCGCTGTCTTGTGTCTCTTACTGCTGAAGGTCTGAACATCATGCTAGCCTTGGTCCCAGGGGTGAGGCGTGTGTCTGGGAGTACGTGAGCATGTATGTATGCTGCATCAGGGCTGTTCTTCCATGTGGTGCAATCCCTGGTCTTCCTGTTGCTGTGGAAGGATGAGAGGCCTCCCTTCCCTCCTCGGGCTGCTTCTGGCAGCTGGGCGTTGATGAGAGAGACTGCACGCTGCTGACTGATCAAGGTAACTGGCTTTTTCTCCCTTCCAGAACAGTCTTTATGAGATGAGTGACCCTTGTGCAGGAGGGAAGGCAGTCACAGTCTCGTCGCTGGCAGCATCTCTCAAAGGATGCTTGCTGTTCCCTGCAGAGAGGGTCCCTCCCGCTCTCTCTTTGCCGTGGCAGTGAAGCAAACTGGGATCTGATCTCTGCCCTCAGACAGAGGTGTCCGTCTGCTCTGTCACGTGTGGCTGAAGCCGAGCCTTAGCAAGCCCCGGTCTTGTGGGAGCATGCCCCTTGCCACCAGGAAACAGCCTGCCTTGTGCTCTGCTGGGCTGGGATGGCAGACTCCTGCTTTTTGGCTCAGTCGGGCTCATCCTCCATCTTCTCTTGCTGAAGCAGAGCTCTCCAGGGATGGACGGTCACTGCCACGTGGCTGCTGAGGGCACAGTGTTTGCCACGCAGTCCCAGTGCAGTAGATGCAATTCTTGCTCAGTTTACCTGTTTGGCTGTGTGCGTGGCTCCCACCCCAGGCGTACCCCAGCACTCAGTGCTTTTCAAAACACAGAGGCAGCAGAAAATTCTTCACACTTGAGTGTCTTTTTGATGTGCTCTGGCCTTTTCTTTTTCGCTTAAGTCTTTCCTACTCCATGCATCCTCCCCCACCCCATCCAACTTTTTTTCCCCGGCTTTCGGTAGGCAGCATCTACAGGCTTGACTTTTAAACAGAGACTGAGATGGGAAGCTCTGAGGAGGACAGACCCGTCCCTCCCTGTTCACCTTTTGCTGTGGCAGCTATTTTTCGTTGTTTTTACCTTTGTGAGACAGTGCAGCTCTTTTTACCTGCCAGTTGCAGTGTGAGAGCTATAAGATTCCCTGCCTCTGCAGTGGATTGCTTTTTCTTAATGGCTGCTTTGATTAAAAAGATAAATAATAATGGGAGAGAAGGGGAGAGAAAAATCTTTCTGCCTCCAGCCCCTTTTCCCCTCGTTGCAGGCAGATCGCCTGCTTTGTCGCTTGTTAATGAGGAATCTGTATTTATTGGTGAAGGAAAAAACATGCTGGGGAAGTAGGGAGAAGATGTTGCTTTATTGACCTCTGCTGTTTACTTCAACCCCCTCTTCGGGAAAGCTTCTTCCTGCTCTTTCTGGTTAACTCTTTCTAGCCTGGGATATACAGGGATGCCTCCTTTATTTTTGTATCCTAGCAGTGGACTCTCCGTGAGGAGACTCCAGGATCCTCTTAGTGTTGCAATGACCATTATTTGTAGCCTTTTCGAGTACTAAAGATGATCATCTCGTGAACTTTGCCCCTGCAGTTGTAGAGGTAACACACAAGCCTTACTGCCCTCATTAGAAGGAGCAGAAAACTTGTTTCTCTGGTCCCTGGAAGAGAAAGGGTTAAGCAATTAAACAATTCTTTGTTCTAGTTCTTTCTTGGTGTGGTTTTGTTGGGGGGTTGTTCTGGCTTTGTTCCACCTTTCTGCTCTGTGGAGGTGGACAGGGGTGGGCGGAGGGTGGCCTGGTCGGGCTGGATGCTGTCTGTTCTGCTGGAGGAGTCGGGTTGGGAAGGGGGCTGGGAGCCTGAGGTGTGTGCAGTGCTGCTGTTGGCTCGTGCAGGTGAGGGGACACTGCGTGTGCTCCCCCCGGTGCTTCCCTGCCCTCCCAGCCTAGTGCTGGGCCTCGAGTTAAAACCAGCCTGCAGTTTTCGGATCCCACCTGAACTCTTCTCTTAGAAATTCCTGTTGGATGCTTTTCAGCTGAAGGGCCTTTTCAGGCCTTCAAACCCCGCCTGATAAAAGTGATGGCTTTAAAAGATGGCTGTGCTCTAACGAAGCAGCGTGCACCCGCAGCTGGAATTGGCAATCAGCTAATTAGGTCAGCTCGTGGCCTGAGTGGTTGGACAAAGAGGGAGCGTGGCAGGGGAAGCCATGGTTGAACTGTGGGTGGAAATGGCAAGGAGGACCCAGAAAATGGATTTTATTTGTAACCTGAGTAAGAGGATTGGGTTGGAGGGGGAGCGGAGCGGCGGCCCCGCGATGAGCTCACTCTTCTGCTGTAACTGTTTGCAGTGCCAGGAACAGATCTGCAAAGGGCTCAAGATGGCTCCTGCCCCTGAGCAAAATGGGAGCAGCTCAGGGAGCTGCCTGCTGCTGCAGCGGGGAGTTAAGCCCTCTGTGTGCTGTGCTCCTCGTGGCTCGTTGGGGCCTCGTTGCTGCAGGAGATGAGAGTGACGGGCACCCCCTGCGGGGCAGGCAGGGAGCACAGGTGAGCTTTCTTGTGGAGAAATGGCTGTGAGCCGCACTCGGCTCTGAGAGCTCCTCCACCCCGTGTCCCTGAGAAGCTGCTGGCTTTCCCTTTAAACATAAAAGTTGCCCTGCGGACTGGCTGCATCTGTTGGAGAGGGAGAGAGAAGGAAAATGGAGCTTTCCGGTGACAGGGAGGGCAGAAAAGACCCGGAGGTTAAAGCTGAGGGGTGAGGTGGCTTAGAGGTGTGCTTCTGGGGTGGGTGGCTGAACCTGCACGTGTTCTTGCGCTGGTGAGCAGCACCATCATCAATACAGATGAGAGCGACGTTTCTGGTTCACGCTGAGTGATTAGAGGCTGTCAAATTGCAGCAGGCACAGACCACAGGAGAGGAGCAACAGCAACGCCAAGCAGCCCACCCCAGCATCACCTCCGGGGCGGGGGAAGGACGCCTCGGTGTCCTCCAT